>NC_060255.1:39325951-39950951 GCF_921293095.1 Ischnura elegans | reverse complement strand
GGAGGTCACATATAATCTAAGGATGAATGTGTACAGCGTGATCTGAATTTCATATTATTCTTCGCAACTTAAACTAATTACCTATTTGAGAATTGCAGAGCACCACTTATTCACTGTTCTCGTCGTACGTAAAATCTATATAAAAAATCATTCGAATTAAATGACTTAGTAAGTTAAGCTTCGAAGCAATGTGTTCGACCAATATTTCTGCTTTAGAGGTTTAATTTCAGTCACATGAGGTACCAGAAATGTCAACATTTCAACGAAAGAATAAAAAAAATTACATCAGTTTGTAATTATCCGGCTGCGGATTATTCGTGCTGCGAATTATCCGGGCTTGATTTTCCACTCCTCGACTATATTTTCCGCGATCCGTGAATTATTTTAGCGATTCGGTAAAAATTAAATTTGTCGGTGACTTGAGGTTGGACTTGAGGTTCTGATTTAAAAATGACGTCGCATGCATTTGGTCTATCATGGTCGAAGGAAGGATTTATCTCGATCAGAATGGAATTACGATGGCGAATACCCAGAGATACTCGAATCGTATGTCATTTCGGAAGATGCTCGAGGGAGGGACGGCAAGTCTCTACGACGACGGTGATTTCAGTGTATAGTATATCTTATTGCGTGGATATGTGATCAAAAATTACGGCGTACATGCGCAAACGTACGTATCCTTAAGTGGTTGACGCTATTTATTTTATTTGACGGTGGTCTACTGTTGAAGTTAGGTTCATACGATGCGACTAAGTCATAATTATAGCTGGTAAGAAGGTCATGTCCTCACGATTTGGATAGCTCCTGGGACATGACAGGCGCGCCGCGGTTTAAATCATCGTGGGACGAGAAGAGGTCGATGTATTGTAGTGACTAAAAGCGACGAGTTAGCACATACAGAACCGAATTTAGACTTTAAAAGGCCCCAAACTATTTGAGGTATGCAAGTCCAGTTATTGTATGATTTTCGGATACCTAGAAGGCTTAAGATGAAATAAAATTTTAAAGATTGTTAAATAATAATTTAGTTAAATTGCCCAGGTCTAATGAATTTTGATCCAATTAAAACTTAGAAGGAATTATAGAGGAAATCCTTCAATTATCTGAAGCCTAAAATATTTTGCTCACTACCACCGGATATAACCAAAGTTAGTAGTAAAATGAAGTCCTTAAAATCAGTAAGTAATTGGTTGCTCGATTATGTAGAGGTTGAGTTTTTGCTCACTTCAATAAAATAAGAGCCACCGCCAACACACGAGGAGTGATGCAGGGACAACCTTCACTTCAATGTAAGACGTTGCTTGAAAACAGATGTTTGCAGGTATTTCAATCGTCTTTGGAGGAAAAATTTATCGTTTGATATTGTAGGGTACATGCGCGAACATTTTCCATCGTAGCCGGTACATTACTGTGGCGAAATTATTATTATGTGAGGAGGTCATGGCCCAACGGTTCGGGTAGCTTCTGAGACATGACACCCTCTTTACTATTTAAATCTCAATGGCTCGGGGAGAGCTAATTCGGTCATAGTGGATAAAATCGGAGAGTCAATTAGCATGGAAAAATCAGCATTTTATTTTGCATACGCAGTACCTCTTGTAACCCACTTTGACCATCAACGAGGACCCAATGTCACAACTTGATTAATTTATAGTCCATGTTAAGTATTATTTGATATCAGCGATATGCGTAGAACTAACCCGACCTATTTCCTATGTCCTTTACCTCGGGCAAATATGCATATCGTATCTTTTCTCATCTCATATTGTAATCTCTAGAATTCCGTGGAGTTATTTATAAAATATTCCTCTTCTCTATCCGTTCTCATAGAAAAGCTATTTAATTATCACCTCAGCGATCAATAGCTTCGGTAAATTATATATATTTTTATGGTGTGCGATCACAAGTTTATCTGGAAGGTTTTTGTCTGATTTTTCTCTTCCTCTAGTTCGTGTCTGCATCTACCCATTGTTTACTTGGGGTAACTTATACTCCAGTGTATATTTTTTTGTTATTTATTGTCGCAAAAAAATTGTGCCAGATGTATTTATATTTTTTTTGCTTGGGCTAAAATTGTTGTATCTGTTCGTATTTTCTTTTATGGAGAAACCCATAGCATGAATGAGATTCCATTCATTCATTTGCCAGTAATCTTGAGAGCATTCTCATGGATGAGTAATGTCCCTCATTCTATAAATATCTTCACAAATCTTCCTTATTTGACGGTAACTTTCATCTTGTCAATGTGATGTTTTGATGGAAGCCTTCTGTCGCATTTACTGGTACTGAGGGAATGGAGAATATGTATAAACGTAAATTGTAGGGTTTACATGCACTTACCCTTCCTTTCACTATTCGTAGTACCTACTATGAAATATTACTCTTATGTTATAAACACAATTCCTCATTGTTCAAGCAACTCGGCGTATGGTTCCCCAACTGGTGGCAGTTGAAATTCTTATTAATCGCTGGGTCATATTTTTGGAAATTAACGAGTCCCCGAGTATTGTAATGTCAGTCCGGGACATCCTTCGAAGCAAAAACATCTACGACCAATAGGATATGAAGTGACGATACTTTGCATTTATCCCCATGAATATTTATTTCAAAATAGTCAACATATTTCACTGCACTGCAGCACGTCAGGACTCAGTATGTGGAGTTCGTCCAATAAAATTTGCTTTTTAAGTCCACATGGCGATAAAATCTTTGATCCTTTAATGTATCACATAATGTCTTCTTAATTATGTAATTTAAATTTCACTCTGTACTTTACCTATTTCATTAACATGAGTTCGAAAATGTCTAGATGCTCATGGCAATTCTAATGCAAGATCAATAGTAAGCCTAAATTGTACATTCATAATTCTGGCTTTAGGTTACAATGAAACAATTTGATCAGTAATCGCCTTGTTAGCTTTAGATTCTCATGATACTGCGTAACCTTTAAGTGTTGCTGCATATTTAGACTTCCCCACGTTTTCCCAGAAAAGGTTTAGTGTCGTAGTTCTCAGAATTGCAGGAATCCTCTTTTGATGATTGCACCTATTTTAACGAAAAACTTGCCATCGGCTTACGTCACTTCCCGCGATTATCTTATCCATAGGCAATTACATGCTACCTCAAGGTCCTTGAGACTATAGAAATCATGCTGTGTTTCTTCACCTTTTCGTAACGATACCGGACGTATTTGATAGCCTATGCTAGTTGAGATTGATTCGTTGTGAATTTATATCCTTTCTCTTCTTTATTTATTTGTCAAAAAAGATGTTTCGTACTCATTCAGACTCATGCAAGACCTATTTAACTAACATCATCCAAGAAATGAATATTTAATGATTCAGTTCATGGTTTTAATAGCCTATTATGTCCTCCTGCGCTTCATGGTAACACCATTAGTGATAAGTGCCTGACTTAATGTCGAAGTTCCACATTTTTTATTTTGAAACTTGATATTATTACAAAGAAGAGTCAGGAAAAAGGACTGGTATGGTGACCCAAACTTGTAATGGATGTCTTCGGTGAATGTTATTCTTAAGTATTCAGTGTCCAATTATATCATTACCTGCCCTGTTTTCGCGAACCCCTTGTATCTATGCCGTTTATTTTTGCCGTAATGGATATCTATATATTTTGCATGCATTAATAAAATTATAATGAGCAACTAAAATTATCATTTTGAAGCATAAGGTAGATGCACTTTCCACTATTATTTAATGTGTACAACGTGTTTCGGCTCAGAGAGCCGTCATCTTGTAAAAGATAATGGCTCAGTGAGGCGAAACGCGGCTAACGCATTAAATAATTGTGGATAAGTGCAACCTCCTTTTATTTCAATATATCGAACTTCCACTTTATCACGCCTAAATCGTTTGAACGTATATTTATCATTGTCTATAAAGCTTGCTTTAAATTTGAGCTATTCGCCACCTGCGTTCGCTAGGCTGGCGATGCGCGTTAGTGCACTATTAAGGGCACTAATTTTGAAATTCCTCGTCTATGAATACCTACATCCTAAATAGTCATACGATTTCAGCTTCTCGAAAACTCGAGTATCATCTTTGCAATCACTTTTGTTCCTGTTTGCCATTGCTATAACTGTAGTTTCTCCAGTAAACACTACCATATGCTCAGAATTATAACGAAAATCAGATCTAGGTTTTTATTAATGTTATAGATACACTAGTTGACGAAAAGTACTGCCAATGTTAGAGATTTAGATTCAGTGATTCGCCTAAAGCTTGGTTTATTTGTAGTGTAGTGAAAACTTCTTCTATCAATCATTCTACGCTCTGAAGTCTAAATTTAAGACCGTAAGCTGTGCGCTAAGAATATGATGTATGGTCCTAGAGTGCGGCCAGGCTGGAATCGCGTACTAACGATATCCCGGGAAGCCAGTGTTCACGGGTCACACAATAGCTTGCGGCGCAACTTTTATAATTTCTTTGACTCCTCCCATTTGTCATTTAGAGTACTTATGTATACAAGATCACGTCTACTCGCTAGCTCCATTACTGTCGCTTAGTCTCCATCTTGAGTAATGAACGGTTTCCTCGTTGCTTTACATGCTGCTGTCCTTCCCTATTTCCTCGGCAATCAATCTGCAAAAACAATGACCGGTTATTGAGTTGGATGGGTTGGTTCTCGCATTGGCTACGTGTGAGGTCAAAAGGAAATCTTGGGGAGCATTAAGTGGTCGTGTCTGATGGTTGACGTTTCATGTGATAACCCTCCCTGCAGCACCTTCAGGAAACCCCATTTTTTTCATCTCATGTACTTTCTCGAAACTTAATTACATTTGCTGTGCCGAGAGACCACGCCTAGGTTTTTTAAACAAATACCATTTATAGGCCGTACCTTTGAAGTGTAAAAGTAGATAAGTTGGCGATGTAATACTCCTAACTTTTGCCGCGTTACATGCGTTGGAATAAAGACATCTCGTGTGATATTTTTTGGGCACAATCCGACCAATAGGATAGGTTTTCTGCTAAATTCATCAATGCGGTTTTTATTGTTGAAAGAAAGAATTGACATTAAAAGGTTAGCTTATACTTGAGAGATCTGATCAGGTATAATCTTAGTAAAAGGCTGTATCTTAAAGTTTCGTAATCTCTGATTTGAATATTTTTATGTGTTGAGGATGTCATATGGAGTAAAGTGCTACACCTTTTGTTAAATTCTTATATCACTTGGTGAAATTGTGAGGTGTTTGCTCCAATTCCATTTAAGGACTTTCAATTATGGCATGGCATAACTGTTGAAGCACGTCGTTCATTTCCCCCTGATATTTCGTTTGTTTTTCCGAAGTACATTCAGAAAAATAGCATTAAAATGTCATATTTTAACCGCAAGCATGTTCTGTTTCTAAGTCTCCCTGTTTGATGTATCCGATTTCTTTGCCCAAGGGGACTGCATAGAGGAGGCCCAATTTCATCCCATAGAAGGGATGCCACTTCGGTCGCATTTTAATCGGCTCTCAAAAATAACCGCGGCGCGGTGATGAGTGCAAAGCGATCCTCTTTTTCCAGTAGTAAGCAGTATAATGTTTTTAATTGCAGAGAATAGCATTGAAAAGTTATGAATTTGATAGATCGCATCTTCATGTTCATACATATCGGATTTCACCCCTAATTATACCTTGTATCCCAAAGAAACTCGGATCAGTTTGTCCATCAGCGTCGCGGGTGGCGACTTTGGGAAACTTATTTAAATGCGCGGGGGTTGACTTTATTTATAGATTAGGTGATTGACTTTAGTTATATTTAGAGTCCAACTTGAGGACTCTTTTGTAATATTCTTGTCTTTGCCATAACCCTCCATCAGCAGATAAATATAAACGTCTTTTAATTTTTTTGAGCAATGAGAATCGGGAATATGTAAAATTATTGAGATTTTTCTGATACATAATACCCACTTTCTTAGCGACATACATTTTTAAAGGCTCCTCGGGGACTGTGGATAGTTAATTTTTTTTGCTGCCGGAAATATAGACTGAATGGATCATCATTTCCCGTCACTGTCTTGCTATATAATTGCCAGATACTGTGAAAACTGAAATCCAGTTCTAAAATAATTGACCTCTTCCGTTCCATCGTATGCCCACATAACACAAACAAAAAATCGAGTTCGCGATATTTGCCTCTATATAATGTAGTACTTCCGCTCTACCGGCCTTTTTTCGCGGCGAATGAATTGTTCAAAATGTATGTAATCACATTTATACTTTTAATGTAGATTGAGTGAACCATTGACAGTTTTTTACTGTTGAAATCTCAAATTTGAAAACTGTTCTTCAGCAGTTGTGTAGATTTTACATTTGCACTCTTGAGATGCAAGCAAATACTTTTTCCCAGGAGGCAACAATAATTATTATTAAATTTTGGCATTATTCTTGCTTATTTTATGCACTTAATAGCCGCCTGTAAATTTAAAGATGATAATGTAAATTTTACACATATTCATCAAACATCGCGTCGAAAGATGCAAAACTATCAGTAAAAGGGAGCGATGCTCCTCTTGAGGATGGACTGTTACTCGAAACATTGGCTGTGGTTTAATTTTTGGACCCGTTGCAATTTCATTGTTAATTTCACCTATTGGATGGAGTGGCCAATGTCGTACATTTTTCCACTGACTGATATAATTTTATCGTTAAATCCAAACGGCTGGCTGTGCGTCTGATTCCCGACCTGTGGCAATAAAAAGATTTTCGTTTCCTTCGTGGAGATAAGATAATCCTCTCCTTATGCCTGTCACGAGCTATTGCTACTACGCGCCGGCTGATTCATTTCCACCACTTGTTCCCGGAAAACTTTAACCCCTGGTCGAATCTCGGAAAGGAAGTGATGGAATATAGCGACAGTAGCTGTAAACTGTTCACCGATCTTCGTGAGCATCTATGGTGGACGATTTGTCTCCACGGACATGTTTTACTCTTTGCTAGCTGTGGAAAGGGAGAAGAGATTTGTATGAGAAGGTGGAGAGTATAAGCATGGGACGTGAGAAAGGGCTTAAACGCCATCTCTTACTTACTACAACCACGTCGTGCATCCAAGGCTTGTACGCGCATTTGTCAGCGCAATAATCTATCCCGTGAGTGGTATGTGGGTAGCAACTCGCGGTTCGTAAACATGTCCCAGGCAACAGGCGGGTCTCCGACCTCCTCCTCCTCTTTCTCTCCCCTCCTCCTTTACTTCCCCTCCTCCCGCTTCCCCAGCCTTCCTTCCCCTTCCATGTTTAAATGTCCCCCTCCTTTTCCCCGTCTTTCTGCATTCTCGCAAGGAGCGCCGTGATTGTTAGGCTTCTCCCAATGCAGTCTGATGTGCGTGTTGTAGAGATTACAGGGGCTCAAGTCCATTTGATGATTCGCATCCTCGACCGTGCGAAGCTGCGCGATTACTCGGTATATCGTTACTATTTCGATGAGTAGAATCGCCAATAACCTTATGAATGGACCTCTCCCCGAGTGAAGCTTAGAAATTGTACAGCTAGCCAATTTACGAAGGGTCTCTTGCACTGCGCACCATTTAAATACGTTAAACAGTTGTATAAATTTACACAATTTCGAAAGTTTTTCGCAAATAATATGGCTTGGGTAAGTTTGCGAATTGGGAGATAAATTACTTGGATCAAACTCAGGATTTTAACAGTCTCAAAGTGTGTTATCCCAACTTTCGAATTTATCGCATTTTCCCATTGAAAATAAATGAAACTTGGCCATTTTATGAATTCTCAGCCCGCACGTGATCAGTTTTAACTAATTGATCCCGTGCGCTTGTGTAGAGACTATAATTCTTTTGTTTTAAGTTTATTCCTTCAGTTACTTTTTACGACCCAGAATTTTACATGGAAAATTTTCTTCTAAAGTTGAAAATCAAGACCCTTAGAATATGATGGAGACTTGATTAAGAAAATCCTCTTAAGCTCCTCCTTCTCAAAGAAAGTTCTGTGTGTAGGATACTTCAATTGCAACTCTCTGTCCGTCGAATGGGACGTCAAGCCGAGGACCGCTTGACGCCTTTGCTTGAGGGCAGGCTAATGCCGGGGACAGGTTTCTCTCCACCCTTCATTACCTACATTTCGGACAGGTACCTATGTCATCCCTTTTGCGAATGCTCGTGACGTCCTTCCTCAACGTCTAATTATTTTGCATTGCACAGGTAATCTGCCGTTGGCGCGAATTAAAACTGTTGAACTCTCGTGCAAAATTTCCTCGAGGGAAAATAATTCTTAACCTGAATCCGAACCCGGATCCCTCAAATTCCGGCCGAATGTTTTAGCCAGTTAAGCAACCAAGGCGTCAATATCCTCTTTGGATATTTTTGGACTTTACCGGACGAGATGGTCTGGACTGCTGAGCATATTATGCGATTACCAGTCCAAGTCGTGCGAAATTGCGCCACAGACGGAGAAAACATCCTGAACAATAGAGGTGTTTGCTCTTGAATGTTTCTAGTATACCGGGACTAGCCACGGTGATAACTTTACCGAGTCTCCCACGATGCACATATGTGTTGTTGAACTCTCGCCCCGAACAGCATGGTGACGTCAGTGGTCCTGGTCGATATTAGTACCAACTGCGTCAAAGTTGAAGTGTGTAATGAAGAGTACTTGTTTATGTACTTGATTGAAGCGTCAGAGAAATCGTCCAGCCAGAGTGAAGGGAAGGTGGGAGCGTGGGAGGTCAGGTTAAGGGCGGGAAACGAAACGAGTCACGAACTTGCACGTAGAGGCGTAGGTGGCCAACACGATTTATTGATGAGTGTCGATTTTCCGGAAGGCGTTGTGCCCAGTTTATCGCAGACTCGGGGAAGAAAACGTGGCAGATTATGAGTCAACCCCACCAGGCTCCATGAATTTTACATGACGACATTATTATAATATATGAACTTACTCTAGGTTGTAAAACTTGGCTGTCATTAACTCCTCGGTTAGCGGCTAGGAAGGAAAGCGGTGAGAGTGGATCGTAAATGGAGAATTGTGGAGTGTGCAAATATTGCCAAGGAAAATAAAATATTCTATGGCAAGAGGGTATCTTTGAATGAAGGCATGTTGGCTGAATGCCCGGTAAAAGTACGAATACACTTTGGAAAAACTCATTGCCAAGGTTTCTTAAACCATATGCTGGTACTATAAGCTTATGTAGTAAGATAATCGGCTTGTTATTGATGGATACGTCTTTGGCATTTGCATTGCAAATCTGGTTTGGCATTTAACCGAGCACGATGGTAGTAAACGAGAACAGTTTATTCCGGCTAATTAACTTATGTATTGCTGCCAACTTGTCGCGGTATTTTACTTCAATTGTTTGATTTTAATTTCAGAGTAGACTTTAATCAAGTAGTCAGTAGACGGAATGTGAATGGTGTTCCGGTTGCTCAATGGTAAAAATTTTGATATCGCCACCAATTATCTAATGCATTCTCGTCCGCGCATTGCTGGGCGGTTACACTATGTATCGATATTATTTTGATATGTAAAATCGCCTTTAACCTTATCAATGGTTATAATGAGATGGAAAATAAAAATTATGATGAGAAATCTGAAAGTTAGCTGGGTGGCCGCAAAGGAAACAGCATATGAACTCGGCCAGTACCTTATTACGCGGCCAATATATGGGACCTGTTAGAGGAATTTAGAAGAATTTAGAGCATGTGTCAAAGAAATATTTGCGGGTAACTTGGAATAAATAAAAACGAAACTGCAAACTGCTAACACAGCTCGAAGAGCCATTCGTCATCATAATGATCATATGTTATAACTAAGATTCCAAAAAAGGAATTTCAATAATGTGCTCATCTTTCCTCAAAATTCAACAATTATTGAGTGATACCTAATGCCTGGAGAGTTGTTTAAAGACTAACATTCTAATCTGTAGGTATTCAAGAGAAATATTATTAGTGCATGCAAAGAATAGGATATGCGCCATTTATGCTCGGTGTTGTTGATATTTTAGTTTATGTTTCACAATTTTTAGTATGTATTGCGCCTCATATAACATATTTTGACGCAGCCTTTCAGTGCCACCTGGAAGTTTGTCTTTTTGTATTGATGTGTGTTAGTAAATATATAAAATATATAGTTGAATCCAAGGGTTGGCAACGTGACATCCTCAAAACATTTTCATGCGGCCTGCAAAACTATTGGCAGTTTATTTCTATTTTAAAGCTTTTGATGATGCAAGAGGTGGTGGTAGAAGAGGCAATGTTGACATTATTTCAGGCATTATTTATTTATATTCTGGTAATAACGTCCCAAGTAAATTTGCCAATTGGAACATGCTACCCGCAGGCACTAAGAAGTTGCCTCCTGCTATCGTGGAAATAAATCTAGTTTTAAATGGCAGCGAGAGAGATTGATTCCTTGAAGAATATGCAGCATGGATACTTTTTGGCCAAAAGTCAAGTTTCCAGGTTTGTAAATTTTGGAAAACCTTAATTTGAACTCGCGCCAAGGGGTAGATAAAAATGGTAAAAAAAAGTTCGATTACGACACGACAACTTTAATCTTACATTCTTATTGATTGAAAAAGTTCGATTTCGCGACAACGTGTTTCCTATATTCTTATTGAAAGAAAAGATAGTTTTACTTTTCCACAATTAATTTAATACGTATGACTAGTATCGGCTCGCAGAGCCATCATATGGTACAAGACATCACAGAGCACGAGAACATCAAATTTACACATTTGGTAAAGAGGTGTGGGAGGATTTGACAAGTTTAAGGGAGGGGTAGGAAGCAGATCTACAGTAGGTGGACGTTGAGAAAGCGGTCGATTAAGGAGTTACGGAAAAACCCAGGAGGGGGACTCCAGTAATGGGTGTAGATGAAAGTGTGACCTAAGTTACCAGCGTATAGAGGTTATTTTTCGACGCAATTCCACATGTTAATGAGGTTCGTGTAAAAAGGTAAAAGCACTTTCCTTACGACTCGTTGCCCTCGCACCTCGCACGGAGCGACATGCTACACCTCGCCTGAGTTCCTGCGGAGTCGGCTTCACCCTTTGAGGCCGTCTCTGCTGCGTTCTATCTCCAAGGTCGAATATGACAGGCACTGTGAGGCTGCTTGCGCTTATTAAGTATGATCTAAAAAGCAGTTGCATGGCTAAATTTTTCTCACCAAGTTAATCTAAATGAATATAAATATTGTTTGTAATAGTGTAGGAAGTTGTTTAGGTAGTGTAGGAAGTACTGCACTTCTCTGTAATTTGTTTAATTTTTAATTACACTCACACAGTGACTCAACCCGTAGGTTGGTTTTGGAAAGGTGAGGCTGGAGCGTGCCCCCAACTATAATCTATTCACTGTATGTTGGCGGGTGAGCTTTCGTGAGCGCCCGGACACTCTCGGAAGGCTTCGGTAATTCGGTAGTACCGAGAGAGAGGAGGAGCGAACATAACGTTGCCAAATGTCGCCCTACTTTGTCCCTGAAAACGTGTGAGTCATGGGTGGCCACAGGTATTTTGGCCTCGGCGCCGAGACAATGTGCCTACTCATTTGGAAGGTATTGAGGATAATCCTTTCACAGAAGCCGATGATATTGTAGGCTATCACCCTGAAAGAGTTACCGTTGGTGAACGGCTTACTTAAAGACAAACAAGGAGAACGCGTGAGGTTTGGCAACACTGCTCCACGAGCAGATTCACGATTTTAACTGGACACAGGGCTGAGGGCGACTGACTGAGGCCACGCCTGCTGTTTGCTGATTGGCAAGGGGAAAGTCACGTGTCGAGAAACTTTCCCTCCCCTCAACCCCCGTTTGCTTTAGCGACACCAGCTCACCCGCAGAAATATAATGAACAGAGAAAAAGCTACAAGCATGTGGAATTCGCACAGGGGGCATTTCAGTTCCCTGGGCCATCTCACACTCGGACAATTTTGTTTTGGCGACGCTGAGGATCTAAACCCGGGACCCGTCGATCAGCAGCCAGGCACTCTAGTCGCTAAGCCACCGCACTTCTCTGTAATTTGTTTAATTTTATATGTTTACACTATCAGCACTGCCAGTTTTTATCTTCTGTATTTTCTGTAAACTCGGATTTTTTTCTAGCTTGAGGTCACGTTCTTACTCGATTTTATTTTTTGGATCTAGAGAGGTGCTTCGTGCTTAAACTGTCGGAATTCAAGCATGGTAAATTCAAAGTTTCCGATAATTTCACGCGTATACTTTAATTTTACTTCCTGGCCGGGAATGAATGTATTGAATCTAGTCGTAAAGTAAAATTAAAGTATTCTCGCAAAGTTTATAAAATTTAAATTTTTGTCACCCTAAAATTCACTTACTCACGCTTAACTATGTGGTAATCAACTTTAAGATGTCTTGGATGAATATCTATCACTTATATCACTTCTATTTTATTTACAGAAACAGCAAATATGATTAAAGCAATTTTGCTAAGCGCTTAATGAGTTATTGCTATGGGGTTGATTTTAAAATGAATGTATTAAAATTTTGCAACGGCCGCCGCGTTATAGATTCGAGAGAGAAGTAGTAATTTAAAAAAAAGATATGACCAGGACCACCCTCTCGCAAACGTATATATGTATACATTTTCTTTGCCTATGAATTGATTAATTAGTGAAGACTTTTCACAATTCTTTTCACAGAATAAATATACTTTTTTTGTTTGTTGCATGGGTCCGTGTTGAAATCCGGGTCGGTGATTGTATTATATTTTAGTGGACTAGATCCAACTTACTTTATTAAAATGAATCATTCCATTTTTACAGGATTACAAACTTTATTACGATCTAAGTTTAAATGTTGCTACATCAACTTCAAGGTGATCTATTATCATAGAAACCTAGATCGTAATAAATAGTATAATCGTGGAAAACTGCAACTGTCTATTTCAATATCGAAAAATTCCACTCCATCACGGTTGAATCTTCGGATTTTACAAGTTAATTTAATTATAAAGTACCCTCATTATTTGGAATCACAAAAAAAGGCAAAACTGAAATTGCGAGAGAATCACGCGGTCTCAGATTTTGCCATTTCCACCTTGGTCACGTGCGCAGAACCCGATTACGCAGGCCTACAATGAGAAAACTTTTTTACTGAAAATACCTTATTCTTATGTTTTTTAAGTTGCTGAATACAAATATGATGGTTTTAAAGTTGTATCACCTACCATATATTCACATTTTACAGTTAAATGTATGAAATCAAGCAATATTTTTAGAATTTAACAGCTTTTTTATAGTTATAATAAATTGAAAAAGTAGGTCTAATGAACGAAGATAATGGGGGATTACTGTTGGTAATTCACCGAGAAGTTCAGCAAGCGATTCATCGCAGAAAAGGCTACGCAAGAAGCTTCAAGGAAAAAAGGGAAAGAAAATGTAGACCAATTCCAGTTGACAAGTGAACCCTATATTATCACGCTGTAGTAAATATAAATAATTTTATCACGATGTAGTGAACAGTAAATACAAACAATTTTATGATATAACACAGTGTTCATTGATTTCCCTATATGCCGTAAAGGGGTATTAGGCTAAATATTAAAATACATATTGCTTGGAAAGTATGGGTGATACAAAAAAACTGAGGCCAGTTTTGGATTCGGTACATAAAAATCTAAAAAGATCAGCTATCAAAATAAAAAAGTTTTCAAACCAAATTTTTTTTGTTGGCCTGTGTTATCCTTCTGCACGGGGAACCCTGAAGGGTTGGGTGCCGCGTGCTCATGGCAGGAGCGAGCCAAAGGCTTTGGGAGGGTTAGGGGACAGGAGAAGTTGGAAGCGGCGCAAATTGCAGCAAACTGATCGAGCATTTCCTGTAGGTGTGGGCTCCTCCCCTTGCCCCTCTCCCCTCCTCCACTTGAAGAGCGCTCCTCATTATCACCCACAATCATCCAATAGCCAGTGGGCGCCTGTCGGTGGGGCCGTTTCCTTATGCCGACAACCACCCACAACCGCGACCTCACGTCCAGCCGCGCGATGTCCCTTTGCCAGCCTCCCATGTCGCCACGCGGGAGATAAATGTCCCTTGGCCTAAGATCAGGAGAATATGTGTGTCCTCCCCCGAGCCCGCCTTTACCCTTCTGCGAGGTTTGCCGCTGTCGCAGTTTATAAAGCACTACATCACGCCAATCTGTGCGATTTAAGGTCTTCATAGAGTCTTTAATGCGTGCTACTGAATAAGGTGGGTCGTGTCGCGCGTATTCGTGACGTGATCTTGTCCACTTATCGGTCGTAAACATAATTTTGGAGCAATTTTCTTCCTTTACGCTGGCTTGCAGATGTTGGGTTCTTGTGATTACTGGCCGAAAGATTTTACCTGCAAAGTAGACATTACATCAATTCAGTTTTCGAAGTTATTAATTGGGTTTTATTTTTCTTTCTCTTGATCTCTACCGGTGGCGTTGCCAGGGGGCACAGGGCGCACGTGTCCCCTCAAACCAATTAGCAGAAATATGTTTGCTTGTAAAACAAATTTATTCTTCTCCATCAATATGTTTTAACAAAGCAGCTTCTGCTCGCGCTGAAGATTTCAAGATGAAAGCATACGTTTACGTGAAAATAGACTAGTCGATAGTGAGGCATGCGTCCCCATCCAATATTTTCTTGTCTCATATTGGATAATTTTGCATTTCTATTATTTTTTAAATGTGTTTTTTCAATGTCCTAATGTCTCACAGGAAAATTTTGAACAGATTCTATTCTGCTTGCGCTGAATATTTCAGCACAATTTTTATACGCGAGTAATCTGGAAATTACCAAAAAAGACTGGTTGATGGGTAGGTATCCATCCGCCCGCTACCGACTAAACGCGGCTGAACCGATCGGCATCGGTTGAAGCTCGCATCGTCCGTGTCGGATGCTTCCTCGTCAAGGTCACTTCACTTCGTGAGGGGCAGTGGACGGAAAGGCAGAAGGGCGGTCGACCTGGGGCCGACATTTCCGCCCCCCATATCACTGCAAATCCGCCCCGTTTCCGTTCCACTAATCGCAGGTTCCAATGGGTGGACATAGCGACAGTCGAAGGCACGCTAGGAAAAAACGATTTAATAATCGGGGTCGATAATGTTTGCAGAATTTTTCTGTATATTCAACAGTTAGGAATTTTGCAGAGTGGCATGTCGTTAGAAGTAATAAAAAAAGATAAAAATGATAAATATTTTAAAAATGTATAACTCTGCGGATCAGGGACGTAGCCAGCTCTCCAAATTAAATTATCTCTTCCTGCTGCTGATGCAATGTTGGATTTTTCGTTTACTACTTACATTCAGGAATTTGAAACTGTACAAAAGGCAAAAAGGCTGTGTGATCTTGGATTTTACGGTAACCGAATGCCTTAAGTTCGTA
Source organism: Ischnura elegans (assembly GCF_921293095.1). NCBI lineage: Eukaryota > Metazoa > Arthropoda > Insecta > Odonata > Coenagrionidae > Ischnura > Ischnura elegans. The sequence continues at coordinate 39,935,640 of NC_060255.1, read as the reverse complement.
TTTAAGTGGAAATATGACGAAATCACTCCGATGGTTTCTCCAAGTAGTTGCACTGAGCCCATTTAATTGTTAATGCCTTTTATTGATCGGTCACAATACCACTGTTTAGCGGGCGGAAAGCATGGTTTGTGGATGGATGAAAGACTCCTTAATGTTATATAAATAAAGTCTTACTTAGCTAATTTTTCTCGATAATAACGTTCCTTATCCGTACATTTAAATCAATTGTTGCACAGCAGCCTATTACATAAGTTGCACAATAATACATATTTTTGCGGTGCGTGAACGATAGTCAATAAAGATTTTCTGCGAAAATGTGGCTTTTTCGTATCCTCCTCATTCATGGGACATATCCACCGTTATTCTTGGTCTGAAAATCGTATTTTCTGGTTAATAACAAAAAACATAACTAACAAACAACATTAACGATTTCTGTGAATCATTTTTTGTATGATGCTGTCATCGGTCAAGAAGCACTGAACTAGTTGCAGTAACGACATTTGATTTATTCAAGCGGGAAAAAATTCAGTCATCGATGTATTGTATACAGCAGGTCAGGACCGAGGAGGTTAAGAGACGGTTAAGGCATGTTGCGAAAACGAGTGTGTGGGGTGAGGTCATTTGGCACCCAACATCGCAGTTACTGCATTTCCGAAAGAATTTTGCAGCGAAGCTTTAATACATTGGGTCAAAAACGTGCAGACTTCCTGCAGATCACCTTCCGTGACCGTACACCTCAGAAGGTGCATGGCTTCTCAGGCTGCGAATAAAAGTGCACAATTGTTGCCTAACGAGCGTTGAATTTCCTCCACCTCTTCGTCTCCCGCTTCCTGCGAGGCATTTCCTGCTTCGCACGAAAATGATTTGCTTCACGACGCTCGGATATCACGCCGCGCGGCACAGTGGCGCGGAAGTTTTTTCCCCCACGAACAACACCGTGGACTTGAGAAATGTGTAGCGTTCACTTGACCCCTTGCGCTGAAATGACTAGACTAGCCCGTCATGAACATACGATGCCAAATCGCGCAATGACTTTTGTAGTTCTTCATCAGAGTTTCATAATTTTAGCGCTATTTAGGGGAACTATATAAATATATTGAAAGTTTAACACTTTTAAAACACCCGTAATGTACATTAAGAACTCATATTTCATTAAATAAGTTGCATTGGAAGGAATAAAACGATTTTATACGAGTAGCGATGGCTGCGTTCTATTATTTCACTGTTCAACGATAATTATAAACTACAAAACATAATTTCTTTACCTTCCATTCAATTAAAAAAACTTACATTCCAATAAAGACTATTGTACTTTTTCCGTCCGTCGTCTACTTTTCGAGGCGGTCTAATTTGAAAGGTCTTTTAACTTTTACCAGAGTGCCTGCGTGAGAAGTTAATGACGTCATTCTTTGCTCTCGTCCAATCATCAAGGTCCAATTGCCAATCCCGATAGGCAGGAATCGTATTCACAGTTGAGTGACCAACTGACCACCGTCAAGAGACCTTGGTTTGTCTCTTTTGCTCTCCGCGATGGTCAATCATATCTGACCGCGTTTCAATCTCATTTTCGTGTGGAAGTTCGTCTCTGCACTAGCCCCATTTCAGCTGATCGCGACCCAGACACTGAAGTATGTACGTCCGCCCACAGATGTTCGCGAACGGGAACTCCTTTGGGGCAGTGTTGTCACCTTTATTGACCCTCCTCAACGCAAATATACGGCTTCATTGATCGGACGAATGGCGCGTATTTTTTTCTGTACCCCAAAGTATTAGGTTGGCTACATTCCAGTGTTATGTTTTCAACCTTTTATCTTAATATTCTATCTGCATATTTACGTTTCTCTAAAGACCATCGTGAAATCGCTAACAATGCATACTTAATACTTTCTCCAAATAATTGTTTCATTTTACGGTCTTAATGCCAGACACTAAGATTTTTCTAATTTCACTCAGCTCGTGAATTGAATGAAAATTGGCGTTTCTCTTTACGTACTTGGTCAAAGGTCGCCGCCGTTCTTTCGGCCTAAACTATTCCAGAATGGGTTTGTTGAAACATTTTTCATTGTCTTCACGGTTTGAGCATGAAAATAAAAACATCCGTATTACTTCCGTCCGTCGCCAACTTTTCGAGTTATTGGCTGTGAAATTTCCAAGGTATTCATCCTTTCACGGGAAGGGCTACGTGAGAAGTTAGTGACAAAATCCTTTGCTCCCGTCAAATCAAGGTCCCCCCACAACTTACCCTATCGAAAAATCTCTTCTTATAACGCCTAGTTTTTTGTTTATGTAATTTTAAATATTTTGATATTTTCTGTAATTTTCATAGGCACATACGATGTACTTATTTTTGCTGGATTGTTGAATGTTTGTTGATGTTTTGACTCCGCTGGGGATGACTTCTCAATCTGAGTCTGGCTTAGTTACTGAGACCAAATCTGAAGTTGTGGCCAGCATAGGTCACGAAACGTCATCTAGAAATCACTTCGGCGCAGCTAACTCGAAAACCACGAAGAGAAGTGCAATCCAGCGCTGAAAAAGCCTCAAACAGAAATTCAAATGATATCTGGGGTGATTTTATGAAATTTTTCCATGGCAGAAACGAACAAACTTGAGAATTTCGATTTATACATTTTTATTTCAACACCACCTGGGTTTCAAAACGTAGTATCCCCTTGAGGTGAAATTACAGAGCTCCAGTACAATATATACACATTCAAAGGGCATAGGGCAAAGGAGGCGGTAGTGAATGGGCATGAAAGGGGTTTTTCGATTGGTTTATTGGCCGGTGGAGGCGGGGTTTGGTCAATGAAATGGGAAAGAGGGGGTGAACTAGCTACTCTGTTTGATGGTGAAAATTAGTTACATCACGTTTCAGTGGCGTAGCTAGGGGGGAAGTCCGGTGGGACCCGCCCCCCCCCCCCTGAAATACATTTAACTTCATAAAATAAAACATAATATTGAAAAATCGTGAATTTGCAAGATTTCTTTGACAAATGAATTTTTTTATCATGAAAAGTGTTAAAATTAGTGTGAAACCCTCTGCTTAGTACCCAGTTATTAAAAAAATTTTCCTTCCGGTTATCGACCCCCCGAATAAAATTTCTGGCTATTCCACTGTCACGTTTCGACGCATAAGTACATTTTCCTGCCAAATTAATACTAATACATTTTGAATTGAAATGCACCCTTGAAACCAGTTTATCTCACAAAAAGTTTTATTTGCTCCAATGTATCTGTTTTCTTACGTGACTCTGAGGAAAATGTGTGCCCAACCTTATCATCCAGCTCATGCTGACCCACCGTGGTATTTCATTAGGCGATCACCAAGTGTTCGTGAGGCCGGAATCTCTTATTTTCTCCGATTATTCCCGTTGGTCGTCCGGCCGCAGTGTGACCACCCGTTCCCCCTTAAACGCTATTCCCACCTCGATTTTTTTCCGTTTAACCCGATTTGTACCCTCTTTTCCACCTTTGTCGCCCGCTTTTCACCCCTCCGCCATGGATTCTTTAGCTTCGTTTCACCGCTTCCTGTCCCCATTCGATGACGCCTTCGCCGTTTAGTCTTATGGGTCGGGACCAAGGTGGTTGTGAATATCTGGAGGCGCTGTTTCCGAGTTTTTAGCGTGGTCAAAGTTCCGCCATCTTGGTTTGACTATAGGGTAGTTTCCTTCATCAAAGAAAACGAAAGGCATTGATTGCGATTTTTTACCCACCATTACTGTATTCATAATATACAAATTATTTCGTTTTAGAAATACCGGTTTAGACGAATGGCAATGGTCCATTTTTATCCTCATTTGAAAAAGGCCAGATTGGCGCCCATGCGATGCCACTCCACGTGACGTAACAGGGACCTAGTTTCTATACGAGAAGATAGGAGTTATACATCGTCTGAGGTTACCAATACATGCATGAGGCGCAGAGCTCAGGGAAACATGTCTTAATAATCACTTATTAAAACTGGCTAAGGTCGGAATGTTTTCTTCATTTGATAAGGTATTAATAATCCTTATTTAAGCCAAGCGCTACCAGCCAGCAGGGTACCCGCTAGCAGCCTGCGTCGTATCAGCGCTCAACTCGCCTCAAGGTCACCTCACATGGCGGCAGCGGGAACCAGAAATAAGTCACACGGAGAGATTTCCCGGCATTCATACTTACGCGTCGCGTTTTCGCGCGCTTGAAAATTTTCACTTTTCATTTGATCGCGAAAAATAGATATCGTCATGTAAAAATCTAAAAGCGTGAGATACGTACTCCAGGAGTAATAATCTTTCGATCTAGGCAATAAAAAAATAATAGGAAACCACCCTATTTTTGGACTTATTCTCCGGCTGATATTTTGAGGTGGCTAAGTTTTGTCCTGAAAATGAACTACATCAAGTGAAAAATGAAACCATAATCATTAGTATTTCGCCGGTGATTGTCGTAGGGTTTTTCCATCATTCGCGATACTTAATTTACTATTAATGTATAAATACGCCGTAATAAATAAAACGCCGGCCTCGGTGGCGGTGGGGAAAAGTCCTCGCCTGCCAAACCGTAGGTCGTGGGTTCGAATCCCGCCTGGGTAGGTGATCCCTATCCAGGGCATGGGTGTTTGTGTTGTACTTTGTTAATATTGGAAACCCTCGTTGTAAAAGGCCGTCATGTGTTGTTTACGGGGAATGTGATAATAAATAAATAAACTCTGCGTCTGTTATCCACTTTACTGGTGGGGATATCCTTGACATTTAAACCCTGTATTTGTTAGATTTTCGTTCGGCTTTAATAAAATTAAATACCAGCATAAGTGCAGGCAAGTGACTAGTTTACTCTCGTAAAATTTTATTTTCAGCTGATCTGGTTTTAGGACATAGATGATAATTTTTCCCTGGGAAAAGATGTTTGAGTCATTGCTTCGCGAAGCCTACCAATGAAATAAGAAAAAAAGCTTTGCATTGTGCGTTCCATAGTTTATTTTAATATGTTAACGAGTTATGACCACAAATATCACCAAATAGTTAGCATTGACCCTTATGGGATTATCAATGTTTTGGTCAAAGTGGGCGTGTCTTGTCCTACCCAAGCACCCCCATTCCGGCCACACTTCGCTCCACGCTCGTAAACAGTGGTGCCCCCTCCAGATATTTACAACCTCCTGGGTCGGTAAAGGGATTGTTGCGTTTACCCTTCCCCATATTGTTGTCATGGTTAACAAAATACATAATAGTCAAATAACAATTTTATTAATTTTGTTGCCTCAAAATATCTAATTTATACTCGTATATCTAATTTATGCATAGTTAATTTATTCGTAACTGAAACAAAATATTTAGTAATAAAATGTAAGTAATGACTTGTAATTTAAAAAAACACAGAGAGTAATATTTTACATCTAAAGAAAGTTAAGGAAAATGCTTCCGGCTCTGCTAATTTTGACATGACGTCACTGCCTCCCCAGGGGCGAAAATGAAGGGGAGGGGTCGAGGTATAGTCTCCACGATAATCAATTACTCATTACAGAAAAAGTAGCCCGCTAACCAGCCTGAGTTTTATATGCATCGTGGGTTTTAAGGTGTAACGAACATACTATTGAGGTCTGGTTACACGATACATTAACACGTACGAGTTAATGTCCAATTGTATGAACGCGTGAATGAATACGAAAATGCACCGTGTAACCATACAGTTTGTGCGAATGCTTGAACAAAATGTAAAACCTGATTTCATTTGGATCATGGATGTGTACATGTTCCATTCCGGTTCAGCAAAATCGTTCACTCATTAACTTAAACGTGTTAATGTACCGTGTAACCAGGCCTTCAGGTTGTGTAATATTTCAATCCTACCGCGTGAAGGGAGATGAAATTCACTTAATTGTCATGAGAAAAATTTCCCCTGGACCTGGAATCGAACCACAGACCAGTGGCTTAGCCAGGGGGAGTCCACGGGATCCGGACCCTCCCTGAAATATAAAAACACAATCATTTTCCTTCATAAAAGAGAACAAAATATTGAAAAATCATGAATTAAAAAATATTTCTTTAAAAAATGAAGTTTTTTTCGGCTATGAAAAGTGCTAAAATTTGTTTAAAACCATACTTAGTACCCTGTTTTTCAAAAATTTTCCCCTCCCCCGGTTTTGGACCCCTACCGAACGAAATTCCTGGCTACGCCACTGCCACAGCCCTTCGGTTTTCCGGGCCACTGCGCAGCCACTACGCTATCCAAGATCCTAAATTCTATTGACAATCGTACCAAGGCTCATTACCGCCATGCGCAGCTTTAGCGCAGGTTTCAGGCTCTCTACCGGATGTGGCTTCATTGAAGTCCTTTATACATCGCGTTATTATCCTTGATAGACCGCGAGAGCCTAGCATCTAGTGCTATGAGCCTTGGTACAATGGCCGTGGAACCAGAATCACGTAGTGGTCTGCTCAGTGGCTCGGAATGCTAAAGGTCTGTGGTTCGAATCTCGGTCCAAGGGAATTTTTTCTCGTGAGAACTAGTATGAATAATATTAGTTATTTGTCGGAAGAACTTACATATTCTAACATTAATCAACACCTTTTCTGTTTTTATAGCAGTCTGTTTAACCCATTACAACCCAATGTTGCTTCAAAGCAACATCAAAAAATGTATAAATTTTCAGCTCTATTTTGGAAATATCGTAACTACGTATTATTTTGTGGCGTAAATTTTGATGACAAAATATTTTCCTGCCTCGATAATTATGATTGAGTGCAAAATTTTCATCTTTTCAGAATGAAAAATCTTGAAATTTGATTTCTCGCTTAAGCAGCTCTGGGTTATAAAGGGTTAAACCTCTCTCGGGCTTTCGGCCTGGTTGGCAGCCAGGCCTCTTTGTCCATTCTCAAGGCTATTATTCCGATTATCTTGCGTAGCCGTCGCGATTCGTCGGCTGCCACTTTAAACCTCCTATTTTCTACTAGTTCATTGTCTAGTAGAGGTCGCATGTTCGAATCCTACCAGGGTGAGTTCACTCCTCACGTTGATTTAATAAAATATATGGAAAAGGTAAATGTTTATGAGAAAGAAAAGGTTAGAAAAGGTGGGAGAGGGAGTTCGAGGTCTAGCATCTTCAGCAATCATTTGCTCATTACAGAAAAGATACTCATCACAGAAAAGGAGAAATTAATCCTTGAAGTTAGTTGAACGGATTAGGTGATAGGCAGTGCTGAAGTTGGGAAAAAATTAGGCGGTAGTCACCAAAAATTACCAACAGCTGAACATGTATTATACATCTGGCCGCGATTGAAATGTCGAACTCCAACTCTTATATTACTTCCAAGTTGTGCCACGAGCTAACTCCGAACAAGTAAATAATCATTTTAGATTTTCTTTCTGAAATCAATTGGACAATTTTTCAGTATGACTACTTTTTACATTTGTAAAAGGGTAGTTTAACCGGTACGCTTATAACGAGTTTGGATTTTAGGGGGTACGGCTTACCGGCCCGTACCGGCCCAACTGCAGTACTACTGATAGGAGACTTGGGTGGTTTCCTGTAATTTTTTATTGCCTAAACCGAGAGATTATTACTCCTAGAATATGTATTTCACGCTTTTAGATTTTTAAATGGCGATACCTATTTTTCGCGATTAAATGAAAAGTGAAAATTTTCAAGCACGCGAAAACGCGATGGCCAAGTATAAATGCTAGGAAAAGCACGTGTGACGTCATTATGGTTCCGGCTGCCGCCGTGTGAGGCCATCTTGGTGCGAGGCTATGAGCGCCGCTACGATACAGGCTCCCAACAGGTAGCGCTTGGATTAAATAAGGATTATTAATGCCCTATCAAGTGAAGGAAACTTTCCGACCTTAGGTAATTTCTATAGGTGATTATTAAGAGTAGTTTCCCTGAGCTCTGTGCCTCATGCATGCATTGGTAATCTCAAACAGTGGCGCCGACTCCATAGGGCCTAAGGGGGCCCGAGCCCCCTCAAAAATTCGTTATGGGTGTGAGGAAAAAAGGTGACAGGCTTGTCGATTTTCTCCCGAGTGTCCAGATATAGAGATTCGAGTTGTCAGGGTTCTAATGTTGATCATATGACTCCTCTAAAATGCTTAAAAAGCTTAAAACTCACTACTACATGAAATTTCCTGGGGCAAGATCCCCGGTTTGGCCTCCCCAATATTTTTGGTAAGTCGGCATCACTTATCTCAGACGACGTAAAACTCCTGACTACTCTAATAGCATCTGGATCCCTGTGACGTGACGTGGAGTGGCATCGCATGGGCGCCAATCTGGACTTTTTCATATGAGGTTAAAATTGACCACAAACATTCGTCCAAACTGGGATTTCTAAAACCAAATATTTGTATATTATGAATACCCGAACGGTGGGTAACGAATCGCAATCAATGCATTTCGTTTTCTTTTATGAAGGAAACTACCCTATTACACTCGTTAGAGACAGAAACGAACTCAATGAAGACTATTATCAATTACAGAAATAGAGCATTAGGTGGGGATGGTGAATGGTATTGCATGAAACTTGGATGGGATGTGGATTACGCAGACGACTCAGATTGGTTTGTACGATGCGCACGGAAAAGGAAGATGATCAAAGGAGGATGCACCGAAATAGGTCATTTTGCGGAAGATCGTGAGCTCTATGAACTCGACGTCGCATCATGAGATGCAGACCAGTCTGAAAACACTGCAAATCGGAAAGAAACACACGGAGCATTTGCCGATTCTATAATGACAATTTTCTCGGTGAAACTTTCCAAGACACCTTTCTCCAAAATGACGAGTAAAAGGATGCATATCAAGTCAGGGGTGCCGACTTACAAAAAATATTGGGGGGGCCCAAGCCGAGGACCTTGCCCCGGTAAATTTTATAAGTAGTGAATTTTAAGTTTTTTAAGCATTTTAGAAGAGTCATATGCTCAACATTCGAACCCTGATCACTTTAATCTCGATATCTGGACACTCCGGGGAAAATTGACTAGCCTGACACATTTTTTCCTCACATCTGTAACGAATTTTCGGGGGGGCTCGGGCCCCCTCAGGCCCCATGGAGTCGGCGCCACTGTATCAAGTGTTCCGCGGCGAAGACGTGCGCATAGTACGTGGGACCTAATCGTGATTTGCAAAAATTTGAATAACATTAACAACATAAATGCTTAGTCATTTACAAAATCAAGACTCATAATCCGTATTAAAAGAGACACTTGTACACTTCCGGCCTAATCACTCATTATTGAGAGGCAACCCACTAGGAGACATGTCATACATATTTCAAAATAAAAATTACAGAGGCCTTAAAATGTAAAAAAAACATTATTATTACGATTGATTATAACACTACCCTATTGCGATTTCGGATCTGAGTGTACGACTCCATTGCGGATGGGAACTGAGGCAAGGGCGGCGCGAAGAGATCTTTTTTTAAAAGGAGTCAGATGCACAGAAGGGGAAGTCTTGCGAGACCTTGGTGGCCTTCCCTCGGACGTCTCTCCCTTAATTATCCCCTTCCCGATTATCCCTTCTCATCCGGTCCCCGTCCGCAGGAGACCGCGCCCCCACCCCACCCCTCGCTCGCCCTCTCTTTAAGTCGTTTCGTCATGCCTCTCGCAAGCAACAGGTGCTGCTCTTCTGTGGGGATATGCCGTGACGTGTTGCACGCGAAGTTTCTTCGCCGTAGAACACAATTACTCTCCGTGAAACACGAGTTAACGAAACAACGCGACAAAACTAAAATAATCTTCTATATTATTTCTACTGTATAGATACCTTTTCCTCAACTTATACGCAACTCTTCCAATGAGGTACCAAAATGCACAGCATTTATCATAGAACATGCGACGGCATATATTACTCCTAAATATTGCTAATTAAATTGGCTTTTAAATTTAAAAAAATAAATAAAATATAAAACCAAAAACCGATAAATATTCCAGACCTTAACGGCGCACAAACTGATACATTTGTTAATTTTCAACAATATCTCGCATTTTTAAATAACTTTTACCAAAATGCGGCTGATTCCACATTCAAGTCTCCTGTTGATGCGTAAGTATGAGTCATCATGTGCGTTTAACAGAGGATAGTGTAATTACTTCCAATGCTGTGTTTAAATAGGTCCTCTGACCTCAATTTGTACATGAACATTCCAATTAAATTTGTACATAAGACCCTGCCTTTTTTTTATTTTAAAATTGGAAACGCGCCTATCCCTCTGTGGACCTGCATTGAAAAGAGCGGGGGAAGCCCGCTGGGAGCGGGCACATCACGCTCGTAACGATAATAATAGTAGCATTTATTACTGGAATTAGTTCTTTTTTGCTCCATAAATAACTATTAGCCACAGTATTAACATAAATAATGATCTTATTAATCTCAATTTATATATGTCGTTGTTGTCTCTTTGACTGATTGATCTTATCCTGTAACCAATCAACAACTTTTAACCCTTGACAGCCCTTTTGATTATTTCTTTAAATTTATATTAGCATTCAATTAAATTATTAACTTGCACTTTCCCTTGTTGATTTAAATTGACATTTCTTTAAAAAATTACTCAAACTCTTTCCCTTGTTAATTAATCAATAACACAATTCTTGGATTCATTAATTTAGAAAAGACCCATTTTAGAGCTCGATATCTTCAGTCGAACGAATATCTTTAACCCTTGACAACCCTTTTTTTTATTTTAATTTTAGTTAGCAATCGATTTATTCATTAACTTCAACATTTATTTTACATTAGGAAACTATACAATGTATATACCTATGCAAAGTACGTCAATATATCAGTAAGAACATTTAGCATATTTCAAGTTTACGTGAATAGGCTTATGAATTTAGGTACCGACGTAATTTTTTAATTTACTTATTACTTGTGTAGGTAATTAATGCGGTAATAATGATGCCAAAATAGTTTAGCAAAATGGAAATAATTACGATATCATAGCCTTAAAAGTAAACAGATTCTATTCACAGTCTCAGTGGCGTAACTACGTAGGGATGAGGGGATAGATCCAATCCCAAAGTCTCAGAAAATTAAAAAATATATTCAAAACCATTCATTGTCTAGTTTTGACATATAACAACTACATCTGTTTTAAGTTCAATTTTATTGCCAAAATGACGTGAAATTTATTTCCAGGCATATAATTTTTCAAAAATTTTCTCGGACCCCGTGCCTGGGGGGTTGGGGGGAGTAGCCACCCTGGCCATCCCATCCCCCCAAAAGCGCATATTCCTAGTAACGCCACTGCATAGTCTGATGCCTTTCCATCGTCAGTCCTAAATTTTACGGGGACAAAATTTTCTCCCCTAGCCTAGCAAACTCACCGCTCCAATTTTGTTGTCGACGAAATCAGCCAATCAGCTGTCTTCCGTGTCACGGAAATGTCCGACGGGTATGGCGTTGGTCACGTAAGTTGGAAGCATTCATTTTGATACAAGCCGCATTCATAGATTACGAAAATCGCTCTCGAATGTCTTAGGTCCAAGGAATGGCTTGACTCAAAGCAGTGAGTTCGTTTTCATAATTTTTCGTTTCGTAATTTCATAATTTGGTCAATTGTTCGAAAGAGTTTGGTAAAAATAACGACTTAAATTCGATACGCATTAGAGTTTGGTAAATTCAATCGAAGTGATGGTTAATTGTACGAACGTGCTTGCATATTTGGTAACAATTATCAAACTCTCTATTATTTGGTTTCATGGAATTCTCTAATCGTTTTGCGAAATCTGTCGAACGGACTGTCGTTTCTGTTTTGATGCCAATGTTCCACATGAACGCAAAAGTGCGATGAATTTCGTCGGAAACTAGTATTTATAACTAAACTCTTTTTTCGGCGTACAACAAATGATTTCTTACATTGCCAGCCTCGGTGGCGGCGTGTTTAAGTTCTTTCCTACCATACCGAAGGTCGCGGGTTTGATTCCCGCCTAGATAGGTTGCTCCTAATCAGGATGTTTCACTGTTATCGTCTAATTGTTGAAATCCACCGATGTAAAAGTATCAGTGCCGTTTTTGAGGGCAATTGAGAGAAAATAAGTGCAGAATTAAATCAAATAAAAAATCCAGTGTACGAATGGAAGATGCTTTAAATCTGTGTTCCCAAAAGAAGATTGCTGTAAATCATCGACCGCGAAAGTTTTAACCAATTGAACATCAAAAGCATTTTTATCACGAGTAATGAGTAGCTTGCCAAGGATCACCTGATTCAAGCTTCGCATGTTCAGCCATAACAACTAACCTAGAACCATGTGAAAAATTTCTTCCTCAGCTGAAATACTTACATTGTGACGTTCGTCCGGATTGATGTTAGCACCAATTGGCTCAATTTTTAAGCGTATAAAGGAGCGTATCTATTTACATGATCAAAGAACAAAACCGTGACCGCGGATAGTCACTTCCCGATTGCGCCGGGCGCGGAATCGGTGGCGCTGCTGTTCCCGGCCGCTGCACCGAGTCAGCCCTTGAAAGGGTTGGGGGGGGGGGGTTAGGAAGTCGTCCCTCCCCCTCCCTCTAGACCCCCTTTGTTCTCGCTCAACCCCCCCTCCTCCATAATTCTCACCCCCGACCCCCACAACACATTTCCCCCCTGCGGTTCGCGCGTGCAACTCGCAGCCGCCGGATTATTCGCTGGGGCATGCAGCCTCGCTATAGAGTCGACGGCCGTGAAGACTTTTTCCCGCTCAAGGCCATTGGATTGAAGGGGGAGCCAAGGTAACGCAGGCGGATGCGAAGACGGAGAGAGATAAATCTCTGAGCCGGTTGCGTGGACCGGCCGGCACCACATCGACCGCGGTTCGTTTCCTGGAATAGGTATCCCCTCATCCTGCAGTTTATCGCCCTCTCTTTTCCCTAAAATATCGCTATTTTAGTGAGTAGTTCGATATTTATCCATTGGAATCGGGTTTCCGCGCGGTTGAGAAAATCTAAGAGCGACGACGTTCTGGGTTCCTTGTCGTCACCTATTCTCAAGGCTACTAAATTTTTAAGGTAGCCATGAATGGGTGAAAACCTGAGAAAATTTTATTCATTCTATTCGCCGGGAAAGTGTAAAATCATACATATTTGTTTATTTATATCCATTAAATCGAAAAATAGTTTAAGAGATCTTATACATTGGGTTTTTAAACAAATGGTTAAATATCAAATCCGAGGATTCAAGCGTGATGGAGTAGAATTTTTCCATGTTGAATTACTCAATTGAATTTACCATTTTGAACCATTTTGTACCTTGAAGATGATCCAGTAACATCGAAACATAGGTTGTAATAAATTTTATAATGGTGGAAAATTGCAAGTATTTATTTCAAAACGATTGAATGATAAAGTGCAACAAAGAGACAACAACATCAAATGAACACTCATCAAATCAATCCTGTTATCACGCATTATTACAATTATATGACCGCCTCATCCGCTCTCCATGTAAGGGAGGGGACAATGAAAAAGGTTATTTACAGAAGAATCCTTCAGGTGACGGTTGTGTATGATGAAATTGATGATGTTATATCATCAGGCTTAGATGATATTGTGGGTAAGAGGTAGCCGGCAGGTGAGGGTGGTGAGGTAAATGGAAAAGAGACGAGTTCCATGTTTTACGGGAAGGGACACTGAGGGAGAACATTGGGAGAGTGTCGTTAGACCTGAAGTGGCCATTGGGATAGGAGATCATCAGTTGTGAGATTTGGGAGGAAAGAGTTACGATCTTTAAATGAAGATTAAGAAAAATTGTATTGATTATAATATTACTGTTAATAATAATATTGATAATAATATTAATACATATTATAACTATGGTAAAGGTGTAATGAATATTAAAATCCCAATGGCAATAAACGAGTTACCAGATAACTTGAAGAGAATAAAAACTATTAGGGAATTAAAAAGTAAACTAAAAAAGCACCTACTGGAGAGATCGTAAAACTGATATCTTATAATTTCTTAGATATGTTTTTGAGTGTAATAATGTAATACTCATATGTGGCTAGGGAATTTAGGAATACTTTAATGCTCATATGTATGTTGGGGTATATGTATATTGTCTGTGTGTAAAAACGTAATAAATGTTTTGTAAGAGTAAAGATAATAATGGAACCTGCTGATAAGCTTAATGCTTAGCAGGACCATTAAAATGCAAAAATAATGTAGTCTTTTTTCAAAAAAAATAATAATAATATTGATAGTAATAATATTGATAATAATATTAATAATAAACTCTCCTGACATACTCCTTTGGTATAATCAAATGGTCACAAACAGATCTAGACGACCTACAAAGAAAAATTCGATCCCAAATGACGGAGAAAAATATGCTCCATAAAAGCTCAAATATAGAGAGGAGCACGCTGCCCAGAAAATTTGGTGGAAGGGGTATCGTAGACATCAAGAATCAGCACAACTCACAACTTTCTCAGTTACGGAAATATTTTTTCAGCAAGAAATCTACCTCGGATCTCCTGAGAACTATCTGTGACGCAGACAATAAATACACACCGTTAAACCTATCTGACGAAAGTATGCAAGTTAGTGAAACCACTGTTACTATAGACAGTAAAATGTCAATATGGAAAGCTAAATCCCTTCACGGAAGACACCCTCATGCCCTGGAGGCCCCTGAAATCGATAAAGATGCATCGCACGCATGGCTCAGGCATGGGCAACTCTTCCCAGAAACAGAAGGATTTATGATCGCAATACAAGACCAGGTGGTGAAAACAAAAAATTATGAAAAATATATAATTAAAAACCCAAATTTGTTGGATGACAGATGCAGAAAATGTGATAATGCCTCTGAGACGATACAGCACATCACAAGTGGATGCACTAACTTATCTCAAAAAGACTACCTACACCGTCACAATCAAATATGCAACATCATACACCAGAAATTAGCTCTGAAGTATAAACTCATAGAAAATGGAGTTCCTTATTATAAGTACACACCTAAAACCATCCTTGAAAACGACCACTGTAAGATTTATTATGACCGTTCAATTATTACCGATAAAACAGTCCATAGCAATAGACCTGATCTAGTAGTACAAGATAAAACTCACAATGAAACGTACTTGATAGACATTACCGTACCTAATTCGCATAATATCACTACAGCCTACACCAGCAAAATGGAAAAGTATGAAGAACTTAAAAATGAAATCAAGAGATTGTGGAAATCAGATAAAGTACACATAATACCCATCATTATCTCCGCCACAGGAGTAGTGCCTCATTCACTCCATCAAGGTCTTCAAACTATTGGACTGCCGAAAAACTTGTTTATTACCATACAAAAAGCAGCAATTTTAAATACTTGCCGGATTGTCAGAAAATTTTTCAAAATAGAGTAAAGAGACGAGAGTACTTGGTGATACCCGTACCTCGCCTACAACCAGCAAAAATGCTGTGAAAACATAAAAAAAATATAAAATTAATAATAATAATAATGCCGTATTTTATTTCAAGTGAATTTAGGACTATTCAGTCCTTTCTTACAATTTACTTGTCTAAACAATCACACACACCCATGCCCTGGATGGTGGTTAACCCACCCGGGCGGGACTCGAACCCGCAACCTCTAGGTTGGTAGTCAGGGACGTTACCCCAGCTTCACTGGCAAGATTAAGGTTAACATGAATGAATTCTGAGTTTTCGGCGATAATTTGTTGTATTTAAATGCATTACTTTACTTTATGACGGAAAGAGTCCTCCAGCGAGAGAAAAGTAAGTGCAGCGTCGGAACGTGCAAAACTTACATCTGCGTGTGAAATGTAGGTAATAGCCATAGATCACACTTACCTTATGGAGGGCATTATACCCGGTGGGGCGTTTAGGACCTAGCTCTGATGGATTTCTATTCCAACTTTCGTATCGAATCACGATTGGAAATTGCCTCTTCTATCTATTCGATTTCACAATTTTGAATAAAAAATCATTGAAAAATATCTTCTCCTTCATAGAGGACGCATACTTTCGTGAGATCGGTCTTTTTTCTCGATTTATTACTTGTTCAAACGTAAGCTATCATCTTGAAATTTTCAGAGTAGATTGAAACATGGAGGACTAGCAAGAGGATTTTATTTTAATCGACTTCACAACATGGTCTCAACCACGTTTAAATAAATTAAGAGAAAAAAGTGGACTGGAAACCTTTCTACTTACCTGGTCATATATAGTCGGTCTTTACGAAGTGAAACGAGCACACCAGCTTGCTTTTCGTCACCTTTTCACCCAAATTTTAATCGGTGAATCCACAAATTCCGCCGATCGAGTTTCTCCATGCCTGGCTTTGAGTATTCATGGAATGAAAAAACTGTGTCCATGCAGGTCTTGGATAGGCATTGTGGAAAATAGCATTTTTTTTTAGATATGTCTTTTCTGGGAGAAAAAAATCATCTTCTTCATTTCAACATCTCAATCGCACCTTCGCTATATCGGGTATACTGTTACGATTGCTGCTCCTTTAACATTTCAGATTTTTTACTTGTAATCGTAAAGTTTGAAAAAACATGACTATCGCTAGTAATCCGCATACTAATTGCTTTCTGAAAGTAATCGTTACTTTCCCATAATGAATCTACCGACTGGCGTGATCCTTGAACTTTGTGGGAACCGACGTATTCATCCGCGCTAAAATATGCCAAATACCTACCTACCAAAAGCAATGTATTTTAAGGAGACATTCAATAGAGGATCCTTTATAAATCTTGTAGGCGGTTTTCATAAAGTTTTACGGGGAGTAACTAAAATTGGTTGTCTCTCATTCCGTCCGCAATTGGCTGGAATCCGAGAGAGCTACAGAATTGCCGGACATTTCATAATTCATGCAAAATGTATGGAAAAGGTAATTGGCCTCCACGAGGGCACTGAGTGACCTACCCCAGGCCGCCAGGCTGTATGCTCCACCGTCTGGCGTCTTGAAGATAACGATGATACCCGTTGTTCGGTGCGTCAGTGAGTGAGGCCGGGTTCGTAGCCTCATGGGTCCAAGAAAGCATTAGATAACAAAAAATATTCCGACAGGTTTCGGGATAAGGGGTAAACCCCTCAATGCCCTCTTTAGGCCATAAAGGAAAATCCACTTGAGGCGAGAATATCAAATACTGGAACCTACTTGTAACTGAAACTAGTTACTTTTTGAAGTTATAACTGGTACTTGAAACTGATAATAAATCCAAAAAATAAATATAACTGAGCCCTGATACTTTCTTTTGTTACTCAACTCATCTATGCAGGTAGTATGTCACAAAAAGGATAAAATGCAACCGGTTGTGCGCGTATGACGTGCCACCTTGGTGGAAAATATGCAATTAAATCGTTAACCTCAAATTTGGAGTTCTTCTCCTTCTTCTCGGTGGAGATGGTTACTCGCGTTACTGGAGGTGATGTTTAGTCTCGTCAAAAATTATGAGGAGAATAATGAAGAGTGTTTGATTGCTAAGATAATTTAATCAGCACTGGTGATGCGCTGTTCCAGAGACGGCAAAAGGGTCAGAAGCCAGCCAGCCGTATGGAACACGTGCCCGCTGAGGAAAATCATCATTTGAATAGACTGATCGAGAGAACGAGTGTCAAATAAAACTCTCCTTTGGTGAAATTTTTGATGGATTGGATTTTTTATTCTTGTATCCCATTCTAGTCCACCGCACAGCTCAAACTAAAATAACTGGGGATACTAAAATGAAAATCAAAATATTACACTATTGATATCTGCATTTCATACGTTACTTGAACTGCAATTCGTTGATAAGTCTATTGCACTCCTCCATTTCTCCTTACCACTAGCTAGTTCCTTCAATTCGCTGACCATCTTCTTTGTATCCATCTATATCTCCCACAAATACTTCCCGGTCGTCCTCAGCGAACTCTTTTTTCAATTTGTCCCTCCACGATATTTCTTACTTTATCACTATCTTATGATTATAGATTTTACATAACCACTACATTATACAATATTTACGCTTGTGACAGTGCTCCACATGCCCCTTTCTTTCCATAATTTCTTTTCCCCCCTCGTTTCTCGCCTTATCCATCAATTTGACCTTCTGCACCCGCTGCCAGTCACAGGTAACGAAGGCTTTCACGTTGTTCATGGTCAATCTTTTCAATAGTGCGCAATTAGTACCTCGTGGACTTAGGCGGAGATGTTTAATTTAATTTATTTCATGATGATTTTGTCACTGGCACGTTTTTACCCCTGGAATCGTAGAAGATGTAGCCTGTGTTAGTTTTTTTTCAGGACCCGGAGCAGACACTCATTTTCTGAGTGGTAAAAAACCCACGTCAGCCGGATTCGAATCCGCGACCACAGTATTAGCAGGCGAGTGCTTTACCCCGCCGCCAATGGGGGCCTACAAGTACTCATAATCACCTGGCGCTCTAAATTGAAAAAAAAAACTGGAGTTAAAAGCTCTCGCATCTAACATTCAGGCAGTAAGTTTTAAGTCTGAACTGCCCACCAAAGAGTACGGCCCTGGGGAATTAATTTTCTTTCAACTTTACCTGTATTTCTTATTTATTTCCATATCTCCGAAAACAGTTCTCATTGGCCTTTAACATCGGGATAAATTTCAACAAGTATCCGTGCACGAACAACCCTACCCTGGATAGGGACAATCTACCCAGGCTGGAATCGAACCCATGACCTCCTGTTTGGCAGGGAAGGACGCCACCGAAGCCAGCGTCGACACTTTTTTATATTTTGCGTCGTAAGTTTCAACGAGTCTCTAACTAGCGAATGTGAATGTTTTCGATCGTGAATGGCAGAGGAGCATAGTTGCACACTCTTGTGAAAGCAAGACCAGCGAGGGATCCTCAAGCACAGACATCCCGCCGCAAGTTGGCTTATACCCTACGTCCCGTTTTATTCCTTTCTTCGCGAATGTTCCTTTGAGGATGCTGGCTGTGGAGAGGGTTATGAAATGAATATTCATCGCCGTATTGAATGACCCACAGCTGAGCTCCCTCTTCTTAGGGGGTCTTTGTAGACCACTGGTCTCAGGTGGCCGACGATTCGTGTTCAGGTCAAAGAGTTCAGATCCTGATCTCACCTTAGCAGGAAATGCAGCTGTTCTTTTCGGAAGAGGGCTGTTGATCGTAGAGTTGGTATATGTGGGGAGAATGGGCTTGCTGCGCAATAGCGGGAAATTTCTACCCAACATTGGATCACAATATCCGTACTATTTCTTAGGAATGTCAGGGATAAATGCGTCAATTTTAAGCCCAATCAACACATGTAGTGTGGAGCAGATTAAACCTCAGTGAACGAAATTTTAATGTACATCTACATCTACATAATACCCTGCGAGCCGCCTCTAGGGTGTTTGGCAGGGGGTGATCAATCACCAGCATGCAGCATGCATTTGGACTCCCACATGCACACCACACCGTCCAAAAAACGTCCCGTATAATAACAAACTATACTACTATATGCTGTTAGAAATAGAATATAGAATAGAAATTCAGAAACATTCATTAAGTTTTACATAGGTTAGTAGGCTACACTACAAGTCATGCAATCTATTTACGAGTTCTATTGCTGCCGTTATAATCTCTTATTGATCGTGGAAAAAATGACATTCGGAATCTGTCTGTTCTGCAATCTATCTCTCTTATTTTATTTATATGATCTGATCTTCCGTAGTACGTTGGCGTCCGCAAGATATGGTTAACTTCGTCAGAAAAGACACTGCTCTTGAATTTATCTAAAAGGTTTAGTCTATTTTTCAATCTACGGTCCGACAGAGATTCCCATCCGAGTTTATCTAAGAGGTCAGTTACACTAACAAGACTATCGTAACGACCTTTCACATGCCTGGCAGCTCTTCTTTGCACGCGTTCTAACTCTGTTATTAAGCCTTTTTCATGAGGGTTCCAAACACTGGTAGCGTATTCCAGATGTGGCCTAACGAGGGAAAAGTAGCTAATTTCTCTCACTTTGTCGTCGCACTTGTACAGTGGAACACGCAATGTACAGTGGAACTTGGTTATAACGGCATCGGCTGTAACGTCAACTCGGGTTTAACGTCACATTTTATACAGACCAGCCAAAATTGAACATTTTATGTTGTACGAAAACCCGTTTATATCGTCAACAAATATTGCGACGCTCGGGTATAGCGTCAAAAATTTTGCTATTCTTAGGTTGCAA
Organism: Ischnura elegans; assembly: GCF_921293095.1. Taxonomy (NCBI): domain Eukaryota; kingdom Metazoa; phylum Arthropoda; class Insecta; order Odonata; family Coenagrionidae; genus Ischnura; species Ischnura elegans. The sequence continues at coordinate 39,915,517 of NC_060255.1, read as the reverse complement.
AAGGGGTAGTGTGATTGTATTATGTCCCAAAGCTCGTAGAAACCATGTGTAGAAACATCAAAAGCAAAAACAGGTCACAAGCTGGACGCTGAGCTGGTGACGGGATGCAACTCTTTTGTTTAATTGGTGTCTGGAGGGAGCGGGGGCTGTCCCGCATACCTGGGTCTTATCCCTTCCCATTCTACAAGGTCACTGACACAGGCACACTGTATTGTATTGTTTGTTCCGTTAGTTACGGTAGATCATCAGTCGCATCACAGTAAACAGTGTTGTATATAGCAGAACATTTGCGTTTTTACTTCGGCCTTTCACTCAGATTTAAGGCTGCTTTTTTATAACGTCACTCGGATATAACGTTAAAAATCTTCTGGTGCCTTTGATGACGTTATAACCAAGTTCCACTGTATATGCTTTAGTCCGGAGTGAGCTCTAACCTCACCGATCCACTCCAGCATTAGGACTGAACTGCCGTGTTAGTGGTACATATATTATGAATTGAGCTGCTAAGAAAAAGTTGATGTTAATAAAAAGTTAATTTCACGTCACAATGAAGTAATGGAATTTATTTTTGTAACTTAGTAACAGAAGTTGTATTCAAACGGAAGTGAAAAAAATTGTATGATGCTGATTTACTCAGATGAAAATTCGTGTAAATTTAGCTTTCTCAGATCATCGTTAATCGGTGGAACTTATAGCAGCTTAATTTTGTAATCATCCTTTTCAGAAATGGTGATATAAATGGAAATTCTTGTTAGATAGCTGCTGAAAATTCTACCAGTTGTCGTCTTTCGGCTAATTAAATGTGATCACTTGGAGAGTTTTCTTAAGAAAAGTTTATATGTGATTTACCGTTTGCGAGCAGAGCATTTGTTTGCTCGCCTCTCGTCCAGAATCGATAATTTCATCTACATTCCTTGGTAGGATAGTGCTAGTTCGGTGAAATCAAAATATTAATACGAATTGAAAACTTCTTTGGTTCCATGATTGTTAAGGGAAAAGAACATTTAAAACTAATTTGAATTTTTAAACTATAATTATTTATTTGTTTTTTTGTTATAGAGGAATCAATTTGATTTATTCGCTTTCATGCCACTTATCTGTTAACACTGAATGTCATTCAGGTCTCTGAAAGTTTAGAATGTATTTCTTAAATAATTATTATTTGCCTTAAAATTTGATTTCGGATACATGCAAATTTTGCCTTATTATACATGTCTAATTACCTTTTGAATTTTATCAAGAGAGTTCGAAGAATATTTTGTTAAGTGCCTATATCGAAGCTTTCGGATTATAACCGTATGTAATCATACTTCCAGAACGGGAATTTCGGCAACAAAATTATAATCCATGCAAACTGTCATTGATGGGCGTAATTGAAGTTTTAATTGTAGTGCTTTCTCTCCTGTGAAACCGGCAATCGATAATTATCAGGAAACTTTTTCACGATTTCAATGCCACAATTACACACGGTGGTTATTACCGGCGAAGCCCAGGAGAATCTGAGGATTTCAGTCGAAAATTGTGGTGTAGTGAGGGGGCGGGGCCCGGGGGGGGGCCTTCCCCCCCCCCCCCCCCCCGAAATATAAAAACACAATTACTTTGCTTCATGAAAGAAAATAAGATATTGAAAAATCATGAATTAACAAAATACTTCTTTGAAAAATGAAGTTTTTTGAAGAAGATTGTGAAAGCGTACAATTAGTTTTAAACCCCTCTACTTGGTACCCTGATTTTCAAAAAATTTCCCCCCGAACAAAATTCTGGCCACCCTAGTGGTCAAAAATTTATCATGTAGTATATACTAGTCTCATTTCTGATGATGCCTTGTTTCGCAGGATTTATTACTCATTTTTAGGTTAGAAGTTGAGCCTATGCAGTAGATAACCCAGAAGGCTTAAAATAACTTCAATGATATCGTAACATGATAAAAGAGTGACAATCATTTTTCACAAGACCTCATCATTTATACAGATTATTTTAAGGCGATCAATAGGCTAGAATTTTTGCATTCCTACAAGGCTATCCGATCATTCTTCCCTGTCATTAGGCGTCTGCCTCAGTTCCATGCAATGGCTGCATCTTATCCTCTTCTGAATGTCGCCAAAATATGTCTACCCCGGCCGTCCTTTTCCTTTCCTCCCTCCCTTCAAGAGTTCTCGTTATCAATGCATTGATATGTGATGACATGACCAATAAATTTTATCTTTTATTTTTCTACTTCCATTAGTAAACTTCCATCACCTTTCGCTTCTCTTAAAACTTTCTCATTATATTTCATCCGTCCTGTTTGGTCATGTTATCTTCTGCTGTAACCACATCTCAACGGTCTCAAGTCTACTCCCATCTAACTAACCAAGTATCCAAGTTTCACTTCCATATTAGTCCTCACTCCCTAAAACATGTTTTTGCTAGAGTTTTTTTATTATTTATTTATTTTCATACCACCGGAAACAGCTCTATACGGCCTTTTAAATCGGGGTTATTAACATATTAACCGGTTTTTCAGTATCTATTTTTGTATGTTTTCCAGTTATAATATTTTTCATTGTCATAAATTCCTTTATGTCGTTCCAATCCATCTCTTGACTTGCACTAAGCTTCTATTGTCCCATGCGTTTATAATACCGTGATAACAAAATTTTTCTACACAATCAGTTCTTATGTCGTCATTATTTATTATATTGGTTTTAATTTCTTCAGTATATTTTCGTGCTATCATTTATTTCGTTTTTTATGTTACCATATAATATACAGTATTGAATGATATTTGATAGGATACGCAGCATTCCGTTAATTTATAATACAGAGCCTGAGACAATTACGAAGTTATCAGCTACGCACTCCTTCGCAATTGACTTCAACTCCCGTTGTCTTTTCCTTAATGTGGATAGATTCCTCAATGAAGATACTAGATTACCCACTCAGACTCTATATTCTGTCCGATAGGATGAGCAAGTTCTATATTTGTTTATTATTCAGAGTCTGACACAGTTACGAAGTCATCGCCAAATCTGATGTAATGCACTCCTTCACAATTGCCTCCTACTCCTGTTGTATTTTTCCGCACGATCGGGATAGATTCCTCAGTGAAGATAATAGAATACTCACTGATTTCAGATTACGATTGTCCGAGCGATCGTCCTAACGATAGTTGGCAGACCTAGCTGTGTGAATGCATGTCTGGACGATAGTTACTGTAGTTCATAACGTTGCCAGTTTACGATGGCTAGGCGCTGGGAGACCGGAAAGAGGAAGCGACAAGAGAAAGACGAAAAGTTCGTGAAGCTCCCTTCACTCAATTTTTTCATGGATTTGTCCAATCAAGGAAGAATAATTATTCGTGAAATACACGTTGAACACAGTAATATCTTGACCCTGCATACCTCAACAGCTTTGATAACCGTCAATTTCTCGTTCACTTTAGATGTCAGCACTAGAGGGCCGCACAGGTTTTAACCTCTATGGTTTTAACCATCATTGTGTGAATGCACGATAGTTCCAACTATTGCTGGGACAATCGTAATCTGAACGAAGCATGAGAGTCCACTATGATCGCCACTGGTAGCGATACCACTGGGCGGCTGGCATTGAATCTTACATCCCGTCGAACTAAAAGTGCTGAATGGTAGTGGTGGTAGTTGTAATGAGTGCATTTCACGTGCTGTTCTCCCATCGTATCTGTCTGTCTACTCGCATGTCTGCCGTCCTAGCCAACCCGATGGGACGTGCCCGTCCCCTTATCTGCTCTCAACGGATATTGCCGTTTAGAGAGATAGAGAGAGAGCAACTGCTCATGGGAAATGAAACTGACGCTTGAGTCAGCTTAGTGACAATTGTATCCCAGGAAGTCGCCGGTAGAGGCGCTATTTCCGTGCAGTACCCGTGGTGAGCTAAAAAAAAACGAGGGCCTGCGCCCGTCAAGCGAAGCGTGGAGAGGAATTTCCGAATAAGCAATGTTATGCAACTGCTGGGCGACGTGGAATTTGTTTTGGTGATCTACATATCGGCGCATTCAGTCTGAGTTTCCGTCAGTTTGCTCTTATTGAACCTGGCCGTTTCGTTTGGAAGTCGGAGATGATATTATTGAAGTATCGGGTGAAAAATAATGAAATATGTGTATAATGCAGAAAAATCCGAGTATTTCAATTACGAATATATGCATTAACGCGTGATATTCGAGGTGATACTTATTCATCAGACGTAAGGCTTTGGCATCAATCATAATAATGATACATAGGGAAAGCATTGTAGCGGAGCGCGATGTCTGCTAGAAATGTAAGATATTTTGGGATCGAGGCATATTTTTGGAAATTCATTTCCAGCTTGAAACTCCATTTAAATTAATCCCTATTTACGAAATGCCAATTTGACATCGAAACAGAAAAAATAGTTTAAGTTACGGTGCAGGTGCATGAAATTTTATGAAGCATGCATAATTTCAACGCCAGGTGTACTGCGGGAATTAAGATTTGTATTTAAAACTTTGCTGGGAAGTGAGAAATTTCAGGTTTAAATCACAAAGAGTCATGTTCAGTACTTCAAGGTAAAAATAATTATTTCATTAATGTCCTGGGAATTATATATCCTAATGAACATTTAAAATAAATGTTTAATTGAGCTCAGTTCACAAAAATTCAAAACAAAATTGTTTAGCAAATTAACGGAGTGGTCTGCCTGTAATGTAAACAGTTTATTTTAATTTTATAAAATCAAGTTTTACTTTAGACTTCGATTCTGAAATTTGTCCGTCATATTTATGTGGGCCGAAAAAAATTTGGGTGGGCCGGGGCCACCCTGGCCCACCCCTGGCGCCGCCACTGTCCGTAAGTGACGAGGTTAGAGGAAACTAATTGCCTGTGAAACTCTATGTATTCTCTGAAGTTATATTTTCTGTTACTCTCAGTTTTACGTGACATGCCTGTAAATAAAGGTGGGAATGAAATCTGGCTCTTATCCAAATCGCTTCCTTTGGAGAGGTTGTTTTCCGTTGAGGCGCGTTCTCATGTTCTTATCATTGAGGTTGATGGAACCAAAATAGAATTTATTTACGCACACGTTTGCATTAGCATATGACTAATTATCAGTTCCGATTATCGAGTTATTGATCTATCATTATCTTTGAGAAATAACACGAAGTTGGATTCCATTGAACATTTTATAGCAAGGAAAGCTAGAAATAATGATTCATCTGTGCTATTTTCTCTTTAACTGAATATTTCCTGCCTTTTTTTGCCTTTCCTAGAATTATTCCGTTGAAAAATAGAATTATACGGTTTGGAAATAGTAACTCGACAGAATTCAACACTCGCCACGGATAATTGCCGTTTTAACAGCACAGATCATTATCTAGCCGGTCGCTTGAAATTTAGCGAATAAATATGGGTTGAGAATCCGAAAAATATTTTTATTATCTATTTCTAGAAATAAACATATTTTTATATCCTTTAAAAGGTGCTCAATGCCTGAATAATTGTGATGCGTATTTCTTCTATGGTTTTACCACCGTACGTGAAGTATTTAGTATATTAATCTAAGGGTTTATACCATTCATAGTATACCAATATAAGGATGACGGGAAGATTTTTTTCACCGTAAATTATTTTTTCCTTTCATGTATCAAATTCTTTAAAAAATTGAGATTTTGGGTCTAATTAAATTATTCCATTAAGCATATCGTAATGTTTAGCTAGTACCGACCCAAACTCCCGCATTCCTGCCACGGTTTAATCTCATTCTTACTACCACCTCAAGTGTACTTTCGAACTCATTGCGTAGGGTGTGCCTCTCATATCCCTTTTCAGACTGATTTTTTCCATTAGTTTCATCCAAAATCAAGCACAAATTATATTTCATCGATTAGGTTTAGTTTACTTTAAATAGTATCGGAGTTACCGGAGTACATTTGGCGAATTTGTGACTCTAGTGCTATCTGATACATAGGCATCAGGTTTGACTATTTTATAAAAAATCTTCTTCTTCTATGGGGTATTGCCATTGTCATTGCACTACATATCAATGGTAACGCTAAAATCCAGTGGATGCGAACGCGATGTACGAATACGATCCGCATACGATACTTACTCGGCATCGCCTCATCGTTTAAGCCCGTTTGCTGAAATCCAATGAAAGGCCACCTTGTTTCAATTCCCCAAATTGAAAAGCATTTATTATTCTATGATAAATGGAAGGATTTAAATTAATGGGGAGCGTGGTAGTCTACCGGTTAGAGTAGTTGGCTGTTGAGGGAAAGTTTCCGGGTTCAAATCCTGGATTAATCTTTCGGACTCACCCAAAAAAGAAATCCAGGAAAAGAGGACCAGGGGAAGTTACTGACCCCACTATCCTGTATCTGTGTCATTCAAACTCCTATTTCTTAGTCTGGGGTGGCCTCTGCCCTCACATATTCAAACCAACCTACGGGTTGAACCACTGAGTGGATAATTTATATAATTAACTTAAAAAATGGCCTAAAATTGGCCCAGAAACCGTCTAAATTAATAGGATACTAACGAGTCAGCATATTTTAAATTTACCTCCAATGATTCCAGCGTATGGCAGAGTGCTGAATTTCGAAATATGGATGTGCGCATCTCAGACTTCCTTTGTCTTCCTGCCCCTACCGCTCCTCGGATACCGGGAGGGAGGGATATTGGAAGGAAACCAGATGGACGTCGTAATCATCCACGAAACGGAGAAATTTCATCGTCGGCAGGAAAAGGCTCGTGTGCCCCAAAGGTCAGCGTCGAGGGTCAGCGTCATCTCTCATCCGCGGGAATTGTCTTCTCGGCCCATGGGTGGCCTCTCCAAGCCAAGATGACCCGTCAGCGAACGCCTTTCCTAATCACTGTGGAGTCTTCTTTTTTTTAAGTAGGACGGATGTGAAATGTGCTCCCCCCTAGGATCTGAATTATTGCACAGATGGATGGCATGATGTCGGTAGGGTCCGCCAGTAATTTTGCATAATATTTATCATCGTCGTAAGTAAAAAATCCGAGGACTGAATCATTTTTATAAATTGGTATGAGTAACTTCTACTAGTGTCATCCATCCAAGAAACGTAAGATTCTCCCGGCGTTTAGACTGAATAAAGATTTCTCGGGTTTTATATCGGGTAATATTCTCCATGCATCCCATCCCGAGGGGATCTTTTGAATGAAGATCAAGTCGCTTTTCGAAACGTCGGGCAAATTACCGGTGTAAAACTTGAGAAACCTTTCTTCATCCAAAAAAACCTTGGCATTAGATATGAAAACCAAATTATACTAATGAGGAATAAAATATCATGCTTCAATACATCACCATTTGTTTTTTGTTGCATGAAAGGAGCAATGACTATCTCTTGAAATGTTGTGTAATAGTAGATAAGAGTAGAACAGGGAGGAAAACTAATACATCAGCGTGTTAACTAAGTTTCGTATAAAAAAATTGCGTATCGTCGTTCATCATCATCATCATCATAAGTCAACACCGCTAAGATTAGTTTAACGCAGCTCTCCATTCCTCTCTCCTATTCTCTAGCCTTTTCATAATGAAGTATTTCTTCTCTTTTACATCCATCATAACCTGTCCTATGTAACTCATTCGGGGCCGTCACATGCCTTTCTTCCCTTCCACCTGTCTTCTTCAGGCCATCTGGCCTCATAATGTGGCCGACTATGTTCAACTTACAACACTTACATCCTAGGTAGGCGAATTACCAACGATGGACGAAGTAAAAAAGAAGTAGTCCATAGTATAGCGCAGTCGAAGACGGCTTTCAAGACAGCCTTCACCTTAAGGTGATTAGAAGACTTCTTTTTGCTCCCACTCTTTTTAGCTTCTTCTCATCATGGGCGTACCCAGCGAGGGGAAGGGGGGCAGCTCCCCCCCCCCCCCCAGAAGCAAAAATCGCAAGTCTTTCAGCAAAATCAGTACTGAATTGAAACGAAAGTATTCAACAAATTTTCTTTAAGCCCACGAAAAATGATATGTATTAGTATAAGATATGTAACTAAAATAAAACTATTTTTTCAAGGAAATAATCTCATAAACTAGTAAAGCTCTGTTATAATGTTCTTAAAATGCCACAACTTGGCTTGTCCCAGGCGAAACGGAAGCGTTGAGGAAGTGTTGGGGAAGCGTCGGACGGAGTGTTCGGGAAGTGGCGGGCGAGTGTTGAGGTAGCGTTGAGGAAGTGTCGCGGAAGTGTCCGGGAAGCAGATTATGGCCCACTTGGAACGCTTCCAGAAGCGTTTCGGAAGTGTTCGGGAAGTGTTCAGGAAGTGTCCATCCGACACCTGACGCTGCCACTTTGCAAAAAAAGATTTCCATATGGAAAAATAAAATTTTAATTGTAAATCATGGTAATAATAATGAACAGCAGGTTTTTTTTTTAAATGAAAGGTGAAAATTTATGAAAAAAAGTGGCGGCCTCAAGGATCGAACCTAAGACCTACGGGTACGAGTCGGGCTCGGTAACCACCTGTCTACCGCTCTCGGATAGTAAAATGGTAATTCTAAGGCATTATAGCAACTGCGACCCTCGCTGGCGGCGGTGGGACTTAGGAAATCTACGGCGGTACGACCATCCTCTTCACTACCATGGATTGCACTGTGTAAAGCCGTAGCTGTTCTTAGTGTACTACCGAGATAACATTTAAAATGCTCCTTAATATCCCACACAGCACTCAACCGCTACTTCCACTCCCGCAATACTTCATCGATGCTCCCGTTTCACGTGGGTTGTTTGCGAATTCTCTCAAATGCAACTTCAACTGTTATTTACCCTTTCAATCATACTTTATTAATTACAAATTAGCAATCCTTTGAGGAAGTCCGTTTCAACCCGAGAGTGGCGAGGAAGCGTCCGCGAAACCGAAGTGTCGAGAGCCGGGAAGTGTTGAGGAAGTGTTCGGGAAGCGTTTCATCACGGGAGTTGCGAGGAAGCGTCCACGAAGCCGAAGTTTCGGGAGACGGGAAGTGTTCAGAAAGCGTCCGGGAAGTGTTTCAACCGCGAAGTGGCGAGGAAGCGTTCGGAAAGCGAAGGGCCGTCAGTCAGGTAGTGTTGAGGAAGTGTTCGGGAAGCTGCCGGGAAGCGTCCACATACCGTTAAACGCTTCCTGAACACTCCCGCAACACTTCCCGGACACTTCCGCGAACGCTTCCGTTTCGACTGGGGTCTTCCCCCCCCCCCCATCTTGTTATGATCCTGGGTACGCCCTTGTCTTCATTTGGTTGATCCATTTTATCTTCATCATTCCACGGTAGCACCACATTTTGATTGCTTCTAATCGTGACTTCTCCACTGTCAGCGTCCAAGCGTCTCTTGCATAGAGAAACATGATCAATAAATCATGTGAAATGTTTTCCTACTTCAACTTTGTACTCTCAGCTATAAGAAGATTCTTCTTTTGTCGAAAGCCGTCTTCGCCTGCGCTATTCTATTGACTATTTCTTTTTTGCTTCGTCCATCGTTGCTAATTCTGCTACCTTGGTAACAAATCTCTTTCTCTTCTTCAAGCTTTTGTTTTCGTCATTAAAATCCGGTTATAACGCAAGTCTCGCAGGACGGAGTTTATACCCACGTTATCGGCAATCCGCGTTATTACGGGAAACTTCTTGGGAAAGTAAGAAAAAAATCTGAAGCCAAATTATACCACAAATATTTTGGCATAGTGCAATTTTAAGACGATATTTAATGCTTTATGTTATTGCATAATTTTTGACTGTTAATTACTATTTGTTATCAAATTACGTGTTTTAAGTCGCCAATCACGTCGCCGGATCTTGTTTGATAGCTTTAATAGCGTTGTGCCTCCTTGGAATAGCGCCGTTGCGATACATGGGGATTGAATTTCCTCGTTAAATGTAATTAATAATAACATTCTTCCATATACATTAATATGGTGGATGTAATAATTTTTGGGGCATTATGACGTAATATTGCGTTGCTGATCGCGTTTATCGCTTGAAGTTGCGCTATTAATAGGCATCTGTCTGCAGGCAAGGATAAACTTCACCAAAAGGCAACCCTTCAAAATCAATCAGAATCATAACTCTATGACTTCGGAGATCAAGGTGATACCCGCGATATAACCAATGCTGTTCATGGAGGCGTTTTATCATCAATTTTACTGTATATGCGTAACCACTGTAAAAAAAACTATTTTGTGTGTTTTCTGGAGTGTTAAATAGGAAATAATTTTCTACTTCAGAATAATGACTGCTCAGTAGTGATATTATTTTTTAAATCCAGTGGACTACCCGTAAACGGGTTTGGGGGGGGGGGGACACGGGGACACGTGATTTTCAATACGTTATTACGTCCCATTATCATTACGTTCGTTTTGCTTTGTGCAATGGGTAATAGATTTAAATGTAGAGGGCACTCGAATCGTTTTTTTTTCGCTCATAAATTCAGGTATCAAAAGTTATTTCCCTATTAAAATAAAAAAAGGTAGCGAACCGAGATGGCACTAATAAAAAAGTATAAGCTGTTTAAAGGAAAAAAGAAAATTGTCGTTATTATGTGAGTAACTTATTAATATTTTTTATTAATGACTTTTATATTAAAATAAAAAGTATATTTCGAATATAAATCGTTGTATGTTGGTCTTAATCCCAAATATGAGGGGACCGTTCGACCGTCAGACCCACACGCCGCCCAGAAAAAATAATGAATCCACCCTTACGACTGACTAACGTTTATCCAGCAATCCAGTAGTGTTTCGACTATGTTGCCAAGGGTTTCAGGTGATTTTAGAGGGGGTCGATTCTATGACTTTTTGTCATTTCACGTCTCGTTTACCCCAAACACTTATATGAGTCAGTCAGTCAGTGGTCGGAAGTGGGTTTTCATAGCATATAGATGACTATTTAGCAGGGTTGGCAAGTGAGACGAAACGAAGATGTTTCGTTTCGACCGGGAGGGAAACGGAAATACGAAGTCGAGGTTTAGTTTCGTTCCTGCACGAAATTAAAATTATCAAGGAGTTTAGTTTCGATCAGTGACGAAACTTTTCTCCCAAGAATGAAACTAAATTAATCGAAAATCAGCTGCTCATAGTTAAGTTTCGATCCCAAAAGTTGAGTAGAGGGGAATAAGAGGGAATAGTTTCGACCCATTAGGTTTGACATACGTATGGAGAGGTTAAAACATTGAGCTTAAAAATCGAACGGCCAGTTTGCGTTCCCCGTTCTCCTATTGGTGGTAAAAATATGAGTGCACCCTGCAGCTAATGGCGATAGGCCGAACCATTCTTTGTACTCGGTGTGTGGGTTGCAACTAAAATATTCGAAGATGAAGCACGTGGTCCCTCCGTGCAGTGGCGCAGCAAGGGGGGGTTTTGGGGGATAAACCCCCCTCCCCCCAGAGCTCAGAGAAATTTTTAAGTTTAATCCATTTTACCTAATCGGATTAGTATAACTTATAGAATACTGTTAGGATCAATCAAATATCCCTCAGAAAGCCGTAAAACTCACCATTTTGAACCATTAATCTTAATATTTTTCTGGAGGAAGGCCCCCGCAACTCCCGCTTACCCTGGCGGGTATGCATTACCTCCACACCCTTAAATATTAGTTGCGTAAACCCTCCCCCCCCCCCCCCCCCCCCCAGCCTTAATTCTTAGATGCGCCCCTGCCTCAGTGCGAAACATTATTTGTGTTTCGCTTCGTCCCAAGGTTTTAATTTAGTTTCGACCCGAAGTAGTTTTGACTCTGATTTCGTTTCGACCCTGATTTTAGCTCCCCGGGTTTAATTCTGTTTCGTTTCGCTCCCGGGAACGAAACAATTGAAAATTTTCTGATTTTCGCTTCCGTTTAGTTTCTGTTGCCATCCCTGCCTTTTAGTGAGTGTTGAGTACTTACGAGAACACCGAAACATCCTCCCTCGATGCGTGATGCCCCAAGCACCATCCCTACCCCACACTCTGTCGGTCTTACCTCAGTGCACGTCTTCCCGGGCCGTGGAAGGGGGTGATAAGGGGCTGAGGATTCAGGGGGAGGAGTTGGTTGGGATGGGATGAGGAGGGGGGTAGTAGCATACGACCATTCTTCGACGCGTCGGAAATTTTCCACGGCGCAGAAGCGCGTTGATGCGAGCGCAACGAGTCGATGAGTCGGTCTCTCCCATTCCCAGGCATCTGAAACCAACCGTCTCCCTTTTCATTTTGTACCTAGATTTTGTGGCATTATCTATCCTCTTGAGGCCGCTATTTAGAAAAAGTCAGTGAAAATCAAGTTTAGCTAATTAGTATTATTATTTTTTCCCCCTCTTCTATTCTTGACCTTGTTTAATACATTTTATGATATTTCTTGGAGTTTAGGTCAATGTAAAACAAGTTATAGCCAGCGTTTCGATTTATTTAAAATCATCCTCAGGGCTATGAAAGAGAAAACATGAACAATATAAAATACAAAGATGACAACGATGTACAATATTTTTACATAAAAATGTTTTATACAGTACATAATATAATTTAAAGTATACACATATATATAAGAACAGAATAGAATACACAAAAAATGTTGACATTAAAAAAAATGTCAAAATTTTTTGTGTATTCTATTCTGTTCTTATATATATATATATATATATATACTACTTCATTCATTCACACGACGCCTTAAGCGCAAATATGCATATAAATTCTGTGTGTATAATTTAAATTATATTACTGTATAAAAAACGCGATCGTAACATTTTTATGTAAAAATATTGTATATCGTTGTCATCTTTGTATTTTATACCGTTCATGTTTTCTCTTTCATATCCCTGAGGATGATTTTAAATAAATGGAAACGTTGGCTATAACCTGTTTTACATTGACCTAAACTCCAAGAAATATCATAAAATATAAAGTTTAGCACTAAAGAGTATACCTTTCACTCGGTCGGTCTTTTTTGTTTCCGGCTTACTCGCTTCAAACTAATGTCATTATTCAGGAATTCTTCTCGGGCTCTACGCCGGGTTTATTCAATCATATGGGTCGACGTTTCGGGAAACGACTTGCTTTCCATTCTCAAGCCGTGTCATTGTTTGAATGTCCAATTTCTAACTGAATCGAATTGACCGTTTAAATGTTTAAAGCCGTTGATTAATGCCATCATCTTGAAATTTTCGGTGTATACAGGGTGTTTCAGGAGGAATCTGCGATCAGTGGAGTTGCCAGGGGGGGTTCCGGACCTGGAAATATAAAAATTCCGGACCTTGACTTCTCCCTGGAAATAAAAAAAATAATATTATACTTCATTAAAGAATAAAATGAAAAGTCATGAATTTATTAAATTTATCTTCGACAAATAAAGTTTTTTTCGATTATGAAAAGTGTTAACATTAATTTAAAACCCTCTACTTAGTACCCTGTTTTTCAAAAAATGTTCTCCCTGGTTTTGGACCCCCCCCCCCCCCCCCCGAACGAAATTCCTGGTTACGCCACTGTTTGCAATAATTCAGGAGGTGGTCGGGGGAGGCAATCTTGACCATCATTTGCCCATAAACTTGGCATCACAAATCCATAGCTACTGTGCTATAGCAACGCAAACATATTTTGGATACACTTTGCAGTTACCATGAAAATGGTTTTTCTTGATTATACAGCCTTTTCGACATTTTATTTAATACTCTAGATTTTTAAGGACATTAAGTAATTAAGGTTGGACGAAAATGTGTAATTGTGATTGTCTGGAAAAATTAATCTTTGAGCTTGATTGGAGGAGAGCTTTGAGTATCAGCAATATGATTGAACAATCTCTCCCATTTTGAGATTATTTTAATAGATTAATTAAGTGATATTTCCATTCTATTCGGGTTTTTCACCGCGTTTGTTGTTTTTTAATGACAACGGTTTCGCTGGCGTTACAGTCAGCGTCTTCAGGTCGAAGGTATGTGAAAAAATTGGAAAATTTTTCCGTCTTTTATAGGCATAAAATTTTCCGCCTTATATAGGCGGCGGCGGCTGCTGATCCGCTGCTGCTCTCTCATTGGCCGGTTGTCCATCTCTCATTGTTGGTGGACGGAGAATCCTCTTCCATGCAATATGCAGGCTGTAGCCTTGATCTCTGTTGAAATTTGCGGGCGTTTTCGCTATCTCAATAGCTTCTCTGATCAGGCGAGGGCAGTATTTATTCTCTTTAGCTATTATCCTGGCGTCTTCAAAGAGGATGTTATGTCCAGGTTCACTCCAAGCATGCTCAGATATGGCTGAGAGTTGGTGCTGCTTGTTTTTGGTAGCCCTCCGATGTTCCTGCAATCGGACTTTCATTGATCTGCAGGTCTCGCCAATGTAATATTTACCACATGAACAAGGCACTCGATATATTCCCTCATAAAGGTCCATTGGGAGTTTGTCCTTCGCCCCGGATAGCATGTCTGATATCTTTGTCACGCAATCGCAAAAATCTTCGAACCTAGATTAATTAAGTATAGATAACGCCTTTTTCCGTTCTGTTGTCTACAGATATGGAAGGCGCAAAGTGTATGCCGCAAAAATGTTTGTAAATACCTTTTATTATGATCTCTTATGGTTACCTGCATGATTACCCACCACTGTCCAGTTTGTTAGGGTTAATTCGGGCCAACAAGTTTATTGTCGAGGTTAATGGATTACTTTCCATATGTTCTGAATATTTAGTAAGGTTATTTTTCCTTGTAAGCTTCACCGTAGGGAAAATTATCATTTTAATTGAAATACTAGTATTTCTGTTGAATGAGATGTGATTTATCGTGTTGGAAAGAAGCCATTATCATTTTGAATTCGAATCGGGTGGTTATTGATGTCTTCGTTGGAGAATAGTACATATGAAGGGAACGATCAATTCATATTTTGCCTTATATTTATCGTGTGATTTTTTTCTGTTTTGTATCATATGTTTTTACTCCAAATATGCTCTAGAAAAACAATTGCGTAAAAATAGATGACATTTTTGTTTTAATTTTAGTGCATACAAGTCTAAGACATTTGATGTGTATGAATAAATAGTGGTAATAAAATTCCAAATAACTTTTCTTTTTTACTTTCTTTATCTCGGCATTTTTTAAAATTTCTTATTATTAAACAATCAATATGTGCATGTTACGCAAATTTGTGACGCGAATGGCTCTCTAACCTTACCTTTTCCTTCTTTTCTTCTTGCAGAATGAGGCAAAAGCTGAAGATGAACCTCAAAAGAAAGGAAAAGTCATCAAGTTTGGGTGGTTGGAAGGCGTCTTTGTAAGTATTGCCTTGAAAATTTCTTGTCTCATATCTAGTTATTGCATTCTCTGCGGGAGAGAGTAATAGCCGAAGGACTTATTTGCAATGAGACATTTAATCCTAATGTTCACTCATTCACTTTTGTCTTAAATGGCACTACCGTTTAATACTCTCAGATAATTTTATAGGGGGGATGGGGTTGGTGTGGTGGCTAGAGTGTTGGCTTTCCACCCGGCGGACTCGGGTTCAAATCCCGGTAGTGGCAGAGAATTTTCAGAGACTGTCCGATCCCTGCTTGAGTGTTGTGTGGAGGACATTTCAAGCGCAACACTCCGTCCGTCGGATGGGACGTTAAGCCGTGGTCTCCTTGGCGCCTTTCGTTAAGAGCAGGCTAATGCCGACGACGGGTTTCTCTCCACCCTTCCTTCCATACCCTTCCCTCATGGCGCAAATGACCTCAGCTGTCGGTCGCCTCCTTCAAATACCATACCATAATTTTATAGCTTTTTTCTTTGAATCGTAAATGTTATACTGGTTCCAATTTCTCCATGTTTCCGGTGCAACCGCGTGGGTTTGTTGGTGATGACAACAGTTTCGCTGGCACTGCTGCCAGCGTCCTCAGGTCGAAGATGATGCCGGTCATCACCAACAAACCCACGCGGTTGCACCGGAAACATGGAGAAATTGGAACCTGAACACCGAAACACCGAAAGGAAACCTACGTAGTCACAATGATTATACTGGATTAATATGAGTAATGTGTGTATGTACAGGTTCATCATAAAATAATGGTGCGATTTTGAACATGGTTTGAACGGAAACATAATTACTTACAGTTTATTTTTTTTATTTTTCGAATTTGACGTCTCAAGCAATTGTTTTGCGCACATAATAAATTTCAAAATTTGCACCCTTAGTCTCTAGACAAGAGAGAAACCTGGCGTTGGCATTAGCGTACTCCTAACGAAAGGGGCCAAGGGGACCACGGCTTAACGTCCCATCCGACGGACGGATTGATGCACTCAAGTTCCCTCCTCGACTCACTCAAGCAGGGATCGGGCAGCCTCTGAAAAATCTCTGCCACCCTATACCTACTATCTTGCTATGATTTACTGAAACCGTACCATTCAATCATGATAACCCTGTATATAATTTTTATA
Source organism: Ischnura elegans (assembly GCF_921293095.1). Classification (NCBI taxonomy): domain Eukaryota; kingdom Metazoa; phylum Arthropoda; class Insecta; order Odonata; family Coenagrionidae; genus Ischnura; species Ischnura elegans. Next base: position 39,899,184 of record NC_060255.1, on the reverse strand, counting down.
TTGCTCCTCTTGTTTTCAATATTCAAAGTTATCTTTGATAAATTGAAATTTGCAAAAAAATATTCTTTTTTGTCTTGTGCCGGTATTAATCATACCTTTTGAATACCTAATATCATTTGTATCTAATTTTATAATATTGTTTTCTAAACCACAGTAAAGATTATTTGGTCCACAGATGCGATGCCTTCTCAACATCTGGGGTGTTATGCTCTTCCTTCGTCTCTCCTGGGTAGTGGGACAGGCTGGAGTAGGTAAGAATGGCAATAAAAGGTGGTGCATTACTTGAGTTTTTTGTGCTCAATGAGCGAGGGATGTCTTTGAAGTTAATTGCCGAAATTCCTCATGAGGTTTTTCACATGCATTTAACCTTCAGCGTTGAGATGGGTGTGTAGCATTCTGGAGACCTTAAGAGGCTCCAAACATGTATGAAGATATAAGATTTTGAATTGGCAGTAAATTATTACTTATGTTCTCATAATTCTATTTATTATTATAATTTATTTAATTAAAAGCATTATACTATTTATTAAATTTAAGCATAGAAATGTAATCATAAATTCATTAATGAAAGGAAAAATAAGTTTTAAAATGCTACAAATATTATTATAATAAGTATGAAAAATTCATCAATTTATCATTTCAATGGTTAGAGAAGAAAATCTTTTTGGTTACTAATTATATTTTGAAATTTACTAAACTTTTGTCTGGTTTACGTTTGAATTTAAAAGAATAATAAAAAATAATTCATTCGTCTTGCTTATATTTTTTGGTATACTAATTTTAAAGGTGTGCAACCTTAATGTCCTTAAAAATTCGGAGTATTAAAAAAGCGTCGAAAAGGCTGGATACCCAAAAAAACTTTTCATAGTAGCTAAAAAATACATCCAAAATATATTTGCGTTGCTATAGCACTGTAAGCTAAGTAGTTTCGACGCCATGTTTATGGGCAAAAAATGCTTAAAGTTGTCTCCCCCTACCACCTCCTGAAGTATTGCAGATTCCTCCAGAAAAAAACTATATCTTAGATGCCTTTTAAAGACGACCGGTTTCCATGTTTTAAAAGGGAAATTTCCAGGGAAATTGACCGCGGGAGAGACATTGACCTCCCATCCTCCAGGGATGAGTCTCTTCCTAATTTTTTTAAATCTGACCTTCTCAGAACTTAAATTAAGCCTAATTTCTGATGACACTATTGTACAATATTGAAAGTGGTTGTCCAGTGCTGCGTGAGACGTGGCAGCCGCAACTTCGATAAGTCAATTTTTTCTGGGGGGCGGGACCCCCTTAGCGAGGCCCATGTCGGCTTTTCCTGATCAGCCTTAAAATTTCCACTGTTGAATGAATGTAACCTATCGTCTGTCAAAGACAATTGTTTTGTGAAAATTAGGGTAAAGTTTATTTTAAAATAATTTTCACAAGGTGATTTAAATTATTCAATTTATTTTGAGCCCTTTTCTAGTTCACACGGTCTTTAAATACATGAAATAATGTCTGGACTTATTCTTTTTCTAAAAAGATTAATCCTTTTATGGACGGAAGAATGTGGATTTAATGCTTGTTTCATGTATTTTTGAGAGTTGAATAATATTATGATCATTCCGTGATTGGATATGAAAATTCTTTCGCTATTTGGATATTCCTCGCCATTAATTACTCCAATGGGGCCACAAGGACGTAATATGCCGCGCAGAACACGATCGACGCCTGAAACGTGCAAAGTTATTATGTAATCATAATTCGTGACGACAGTGCGGGAATCAGCCTACCTCTCGTTGAAGGAAGGTGTTGGCGCCGTATATAATGAATGACTTAATGACTACATCATTTGACTAACGATCAGGGGCTTAATCGGTTAGCAACCCCTTTGCGCTTTTCGAAAGCATCGCATGCGATGATTTGCCAACACTTCAACGTTGAGTCCGAGTACCTAAGCCCCGTAAATAACATCCAGCCATTCATTTTGTTTCGTGCTCAAGGAAAGGAATTTAGCGAAATCTCCCTCACACGTCAATTTCTTAGAAATTACCTGCTGCTTCTCTCTCGATGTTCATGACGGCTCGTCGCTGAAAAGGCATCTTCGATCGTAACGTTACTGCCCATCAAGAAACTGTCGAATGGGGTATCGTAAATTTTCATACGCTTGCAGGAATCTTTTAAATTCAAAAGAAAGTATGCCGCAGCGTGTACTCCTCCTAAACTTTTGACCTCTCCTTGCGTTGAAGGATACACTAGCTCTCGTGGTGAAGTCAATCACGTGAAAATTATTATTTTGGAAATTTCCCAATTCTTTATGGCGCAATTTATTTCGTGTGTGCATTCTGTTTTTTTTAAATTTTATCCTTGATTCATTTCACGAAGAATTATTGGTTTTTGTTCTCTGGAGGTACTCATTTGAAGGCACCAATTATTATTAGTTCATAAATATTCTCAAATAATCCTGGAGAGATAAAATCCGCCCACTTTAAGATAAATTGTAAAAGGAAGATTTATGTATAAGTAAATAATGATATAATTTTTGTTATATTTTGGCATAGTCCTCGGCCAAAGATAGGTGAAGGAGAAATCATACAATTCTGTTACAAGCAATTGACTACATTTATTTAAAAATAAGATTTAATATTCTATATCTATTGGTAAGTACCGACAACACGTATCTCAAAAATAGAAAATTTTCAGGAGAGCAAAAAAAACAATTACTTTTTAAATATTGTACATAATTTTAATTGAAATTAAAAACCAAAAATACATAAAACTGAAAAAGAAGCATACGTTTGCAAATAAAGAGTTGTTTTATGCTTGGATTTTATTTTTTATTAACAATTTTAGCAGTATTAACTCAGACCGGCCAAATTTTGAGATACGTGTTATTAGAACTTAGCCATCAATATATCCTTTTTAGAAGGAATAATATGGATTTAATGTTTTATGTTTAATGTAATGTTTGGTTCACTTACTGTTGAGAGTTGGAGAAATTTTAAATAATTCCTAGTTTGAATATTAAAAGCATGAGGATATTGGGTAGAGAATTATTCAGATTTGATACACATATATACTAGATGTCATGCTTACCGGTCTCGGTGGTATATAACAATTTAAGATTTGTGACTTTACTTAGTGGAATTGATGAATAAGGAAAGAAAGGTCGCTTGGTACGTTCCACACTTCATTTTTACTGACTAATGCTTCGGGATAAGTGTGTACAAAAGGTACACACTTTTGCCATACATGTACCATGGAGCCTTTTTTGTGCTTGATTTTAATTTGTATTTGATAAAATTGACGATTTTTGTACTGACTATGGTTCCCATCGAAAATAGCCACCCTTAGCCCCTTGTCCGATATAACTAAGGGGAATGAATAGAGGAGGCCCACGTCCATCCCGCAGAAGGCTGATTTAAGTTGCCATTTCGGTCACATTTTAATCGCTTTTAAAAAATGCCCGCGGCGCGGTGATGTGTATAATGCGATCCATTTTTTCCAATATTTTGCGGTAAAGTGTTTTCGATTGCGAGGTATAGCTTCGAAAAAGAATGAATATGATAGCTCACATCAACATGTGTATAAATTTCGGTTAAAATCGCTAATTATACCTTATTTCCCGGTGAATCTCGGATCAATTTGTCCGTCAGCGACGGAAGGGGCGACTTTTGTAAACCCATTTAAATGCGCGGTGGTTGACAGCACATTTAGAGGCCTATTTGAGAATCCTTTTTTGCAACATTCGTGGCTACAACATTGGCAAAGAGCCGGAAGTAGTGATGAGCGATACCTATATCGCTAACTGTGATTGAATCACCGTTACTGAAAAGTAGCAGTCACTGTCGGTGATTCAATGTTCGAAATCACTGTGATCGGTGATTCGATCACTGGATTCGGTGAAGATAGCTCTGGCTGCTACCAAATGATATGCGATATATCGCCACCTGTGATTGAAGAGAAGTAGCCGATCACTGCCGGTGACTAAAAATACTCGAAATCACTGCGACTGTGAACACGGTGAAGTTAGCTTCGGAAGCTACCATGATGCTACCAATAGTAATATAAGGATGTCTTATTCATCTTTTATGATAAATAAGACATTCTGTGCGAAATATACAGCTACAGCTTTGAATTATGATGGTTTGATTATAAATATGTGTAAAAAATGATTGCCCCTTATCAATTATTTTACCACATCAAATTTACTTAATTATTGTAATATAACCTCGGAATCAGAACTATTCCCTCAAAAAAATATTTTGCCTAATTTTACAATTTTCTATGAGTTTATTCGTTCCTATTAAGGAGAGCTCATTCCTTGGAATTGGACAAAGTAGCAGGAATAGCAGCGCCACAAATCACCGCTGACTTCTAAGAGTGATTCACCTCGGTGATCGCAATCACAGTTAAGAATCACCGTTACTGATGAGTAGCAGTCACAGGTAACGAAGTGATCGGAGAATCACAGTTCCGCTCATCACTAGCCGGAAGGTCAGTTTCCAGTCCGTAGAAAACCTTGGTAGCGCGACTTGCGTGTGGCCTAATTCACAGGATACGGCTTTTTCTTCGCATTTCCACTCATTCATAGGGTATATGAGATCAGGGCGCAGCGAGGGGGCTTTTGGGGGATAACTGTTGAATATTGTATCTAAGAGATCTAATCTGTTTATTAGTTACTGTTTGAGTTGAAGTAAAATAATATTGTCCTGTGCGTTGTGTGAAGTTATTAGTAAAATAATTACAGAATTACTGGTAGTTTCAACAGGTCATGGACCCAGACACCAGTATCCACCGAACGCTTAGATTCTGAGGAAAACTTAAAAAAAATAGAAGAAAGAAAAAAGATAAAATTGGTGTTTAAAAAAAAACTAAAAGAAGATTGTAAAAATAACGCACTCGGCAACAATGACAGAAGATCTATCGAACATTCAAATACTAAAAGGAGCTGAAACTTTCGAATTGTGGAAGTTCCAAATACGAATATTCTTCCGAGCAAGTGGCCTACTGGACGTGGTCGACGGAATTCAACGTCTGGCTGATGTGAAAAATGAAAAAGACGTACGTCACTGGAAGATGTTGGACGCCAAGTCACAGAAGTATATAATAACGACTATTGATAAAAAGATAATGGTGCATATTATGTCTTGTGTTACTGCCCATGATATGTTTAAAACCCTGACGAATATATACGAACGTGATACTGAGCAACAGAAGTGTAATTTACTGCAACAGTTCTACAATTTCCGTTTCGAGAAGAGTGCCGACATAATGACGAATATTTCCAACATCCAATCAATAGTTCACAAACTTAAAATGCTACAGCAAAATATTGATGAAACCATGTTAATAACGAAGATACTTAGTGTGCTGCCCACTGATTATCAAAACTTCAGCACGGCATGGGAGTCTACCGCGAAAGACGAAAGAACAATTGAAAACTTCGTAGCGAGATTGGCGGCAGAGGAACAAAAATTTAAAAGCTCTAACGATGACGTAATACAGAACTCAGCATTAAGAGCGGAAACGAAATACTCGAGGAACCAAAATAAATGTAATAGCAAACCATTGTTTTGCAGTATTTGTAAGAAAAACAATCACGAAGAAAAGAACTGTTATTTCCGAGAAAGATCGAAAAATCAAAAAGTGTGTCATCACTGCAAGAGACCGGGACATTTTATTAAGCAATGCCGTTTCCTGAAGGATGAAGAAAGGAAAGATAAAACAAGCAAAAATGCATTCATTAGTTCTACTGCATTTTTAAATGAACGAGTAAATGAAGAAATTTGGTACTTAGACAGCGGAGCCAGCGAACACATGTGCAATGAAATTGGAATATTTAAGGAATATCAAGAGATTAGCGAACCCAAGAAAATAAAAATTGGAGACGGATCAACTCTGGATGCGGTTGGTTGCGGGACGGTAAAACTTCTGGCGAACAACGGTGAAGAATGGATGGAAACAATCCTTAATAATGTCTTGTATGTGCCTGAACTTAAAACTAACCTTTTTTCTATGGGAATAGCCCTAGATAAGGGATACAAACTGGAGTCTGATGATAAGAAATGCGTATTGAAGAACATGGACAATAAAATCTGTGCACAAGCAATTCGATCCGGTAAATTATACGTAATGGATTTTCGAACAACCAGGCAATCAACTGGTGAGTTATATTTGGCAAAGAAATCCGAAACTTTGCAGGAGTGGCATAATAGATTTTGTCATCAAAACTTCACTTTAGTGGAAAGAGTTTTAGAAGAAAATAAGATTCCATTTATAGAAAATAACCTCAATTTTTGCAGTTCCTGTGTAGAAGGGAAATATGCAAAAAGAAAATTCACTCCAAGCAGCAGTAGCTCTAAAAGCATATGTGAATTAATACATGCAGACCTATGTGGACCGATGGAGACAGAGTCGATTGGAGGAAGCAAGTATTTTCTGTTATTGAAAGATGACCTATCACACTTCAAAGTAGTATATTTTCTCAGAAACAAAAGCGAAGTGAAAGAAAAGCTGAAAGTTTTTATAAAATACGTAAAAAATCAGACTGGAAAAGGGATTAAAATTTTTAGAAGTGACAATGGATCTGAGTTTGTAAATAAGGAAGTAAGAAAAATATTTGAAGGTGAGGGCATTTGTCATCAAAAATCTGTGCCCTACAATCCTGAGCAAAATGGGAAAGCTGAACGTGAGATGAGAACTTTGGTAGAATCAGCTAGAACAATGTTGTTGAATAAGAAACTGAGCAAAGAATTTTGGGCCGAAGCAGTTAATACTGCAGTGTATGCGATCAATAGAACTGGAACAAGCTCAATTAAAGGCAAAACTCCTTATGAGTTATGGTTCGGTAAACCATTTGGAGATTTTGAAAAGCTTAGAGTTTTTGGATCAGAAGTCTATGCTCATGTGCCATCTCAGAAGAGACAAAAGTGGGATGCCAAGGGAAAAAGAGGGATTTTTGTGGGATATGAAGATTGTTCAAAAGGAGTAAGAGTATTTTTTATGGATAAAAGAACAGTTGAGGTAGTTAGAGATGTAATCTTCATTCCTGAAATTCAAAATAACTTCAAGGAAGAGAAAGAAATTAAAAAGACCATAAAAAGAGCAAAGGTAGAAAATCAAGATGAAGAAGATATAGTACAAGAAACAGAAGGTGTAACAGCTGGAAGAGAAGAAGAAGAAGATGAAGGATTACACTACAATCTTAGAGATAGAAATAAACTTAAAGCACCAGATAACTTGAAGGAATATCAATGTAAAATGGCTTTAATTTCGTATAATGAAGCTGTAACTGGACAGGAAAAAGATAAATGGATAGAAGCAATTGAAGATGAAAAATCATCGTTGATGAAAAATGAAACATGGAAATATGTCAGTCCTCAAGATGCCAAAGGGAAGAAAATTTTAACCAGTAAATGGGTATTCAAAATTAAAGAAGATGGGAGATACAAGGCTAGATTAGTAGTTAGAGGCTGCGAACAAGAGAGAGGAATTGATTATGAAGAAACCTTCAGCCCAGTGGTGAATACAACATCACTAAGGATACTGTTTGCCATTGCAGCTAAAAATAATTACAAAATGAAGGCATTTGATATTAAAACAGCTTTCCTTTATGGAGAACTAGAAGAAGAAATCTACATGCATGTGCCAGAGGGTTTTAGTGTCAAAAATAAAATTTGTCGTTTAGAAAAATCCTTATATGGATTAAAACAAGCACCCTTGAAATGGAATCAAAGGTTGAAGAAGTTTTTACTGAACAGAGGGCTTTTTCAGTTGACATCAGAGCAGTGCGTATTCAGAAATGAGAAAAGAACTCTGTATTTAGCTGTGTACGTAGATGATGGGATCATAATAGGAGAAAATGAATCTGATATAGACAATTTATTAGATAGTTTAGGAAAAGAGTTTGAAACAAAGACAAGAAATAATCCAAAGGTGTTAATTGGCATAGAGGTAACAAAAACTAAGGACTCTATTTTCCTATCTCAGAAGGGGTATATAGATTATATATTAGATAAATTTGAGATGAAAAATACCAAGGGAGCTGATACACCACTTCAAATTGGGAAAAGAGTTGACAAGCAGGAAGAAAGGGATAATAGTGTTCTCAAGTTTCCTTACAGAGAAGTGGTTGGTAGTCTTTTATATTTGACGAATAAAACAAGACCTGACATGGCTTTTGCAGTCAACTATGAAAGCAGAAGTCTAGAAAATCCAACAAAAACAGACATTGAAAATGTAAAAAGAACATTGAAGTATTTAAAGAATACAGAGAACCTGGGTATTCGGTACAAAAGAAGATCAAACTTGACTCTGACTGCTTATACTGACTCTGACTATGCAGGTGACTTAAAGACTAGGAAGAGCACAAGTGGATACGTCCTGATGTTCTGTGGAGGTCCAGTAGCCTGGTGGTCACGTAAACAACCAATTGTGGCTCTCTCCACTACAGAGGCAGAATATATTGCAGCAGCTGAATGTGTGAAGGAAGTCATATATGCAAAAACATTTATTGAAGAATTGATTGGTAAAGAATTGAGTGTAAGTTTACATGTGGATAATCAAAGCACTATTCGACTAATTGAGACTGGACAGCATAATAGACGAAGTAAACACATTGATGTAAGATATCATTTCATTTCCGAAAAGGTGTCACAAAAAGTAGTGACTTTAAATTACTGTCCAACACAATATCAGTTAGCCGATATATTTACAAAGCCCCTCAATAGTATCAAGTTTCATGCACATAAAAACTTATTACTGTCAAGTAATTGAAGGAATTTTAATTTTTGCTAAAACGTAAATGTGTGATTAATTTGTTGCATTAAGGTTATAATTATATGAATTAATTCTGTGATGTAATTTTCAAGAAAAGTTTTATGGTGTTGAATGATGTAATTCGTTTTCTGTTGTTTCCAAAGAAAAAAAATTAAGAGAGAGTGTTGAATATTGTATCTAAGAGATCTAATCTGTTTATTAGTTACTGTTTGAGTTGAAGTAAAATAATATTGTCCTGTGCGTTGTGTGAAGTTATTAGTAAAATAATTACAGAATTACTGGTAGTTTCAACAATAACCCTCCCCCCCCAGAGTTCAGAGAAATTTTTAAGTTTAATCCATTTTACTTAATTGGATTGATATTACTTGTGGAATAGTGTAAGAATTCATAAATTAAGTCTCATAAAGCCGTAAAACTCACCATTTTGAACCATTTAGTATATTAAATTTTTTCTGGGGGAGGGCACCTGCACTTCCCACTTACCCTGGCGGGTATCCCACTCTACCAAACCCCTCAGCATCGGTTGTGCCTAAAACCAAGGGCATACCCAGGATCAAAACTAGGGGGGGGGGGGGGCAAGGCAAGCCATGGTTGTTCAAGTTGTAGGTAAGATTTAAGCATGGAAAAGGTGAATGAAATCAACATTTTAAGGAAACTCTAACAGCTCTTTATTATTTTTTAAACTTATTTGCTTGAAAAAATATTTTCCTTATAGACATTTGCGATTTTTGCTTCTAGGGGGGGGGGGCAGCTGCCCCCTCCTGCCCCTTGCCGGGTACGCCCATGCCTAAAACCCCCCATAGCCTTAATTCCTAGCTGCGCTGCTGTACGAGATGGTTTCATTCGCGTACTCTGTTGCATGCTCGTCTATCAGATGAGCGAAGAAATTACAATTTTGGAATTACTATCCTACTTATCCTATTATCCTTTTGGTTATGAAGAGGTACATCAGATCACCAAAAATTCACATTGAAAAGTCAAAAATGTGTGGGAAACACTCAAAATCACTGTAGTGGTACGTAATAGGTGTTTCTGGTATTTTGATACAGATTTAGGATGAGGAAATACTCTTAGAAACGGCATAAGTCTGATCTTGACAAAAGGTCTCACCCAAGGAATGGAGCACTGACTCCAAAGGGTGCTAGGTTGAAAGTTCAGAATAGTGACTTGATGCTGTCACATTATTTCTATGGATACACTTATGTTAAAATTTGATGGTAATCACAGTATTTGAATTTTTGACGTTAAAATTTAACGTACACATATTTACTTTGATGTGAGAGGGTAATGTTTTGCAGGGGAAGGAGTAGCTGTCATCTGTCTTTCCAACATAGTTACTCTTGTGACAACCTTATCTATGTCTGCTGTTAGTACAAATGGCCAAATAAAAGGAGGTAAGGTATGACGCGGTGAATTGGCCAATCCATGCTTTTGCTCTTGCAGAAAGCATATACCTATGTCTGAGACTGGTAATGGCTGATTTTGAATGTTCTCTCAGGCTTTTACTATGTAGCAAGCATGACCTTTTACTATTTATCAAGGTTCTGTCAGAATTATTCTATTAATCTACTCTTGCGGCTTTTATTTATAGGTTATACATGTTTGACATTTGTGATTATTTGTTTTGCAGCTTGGCTTTATTCATCACGAGTCATCATACTTCATGAAAGGTCCATCTGAGGCTATCTTGTTGAATCCATATGTACAGGAAATATTTTTATATTTGCATCATGCTCCAACCACATTGACTCAACTCAAAGTTCATGTTATCATTCATCAGTACATACCAGCTTTTTATGTTTGTTATACATGTTTGAAAATGCTGAGCATGAAATGGCATGAAGTATGTTTAGGTGAATGTGAATAATACCACTTTTTGAGGTCTTTTTGTGGTATTTCCTGTATTATAGGTTCTCAACTTACCAGAAATTGTGTATGAAACAATGTGATTGCTTTTTCTTTCGAAATATGTTTTTCATTCTGCAAATCTTTTGACTGTTGTTACCGAAGCATTGATTTTTTTTCAGTTTTTTTCAGCATACATAGATATCTATATTGCATGAGTGTGTCTGTTTTAATCCCTTTAACTTTATTTTAGTATGGCCTATGTGTTTTGCAAAGCATTTGTCTGATAGATTCAATTTTCTTTTTATTCTCTCTATGCATTTCCAGTCGAAGGACTTCTTGTTATTTCTTTAGCAAATGCTGTTACTTTTATCACTGCTCTCTCTATGTCTGCTGTTAGTACAAATGGTCAAATCAAAGGAGGTAAGATATACAATTTTTCAGAGCATATTTTGCATGGCTCTCAATGAATGATTGAACAAAGCCTCAGCTTTTAATTTTGTCACTTTGTTTTTGTTAATAATATGAGTGTATAATCCTAACTAAAGTGTTTGTTTCCTTTTCTATCTAACAAAATTTTAACTAAAAATGTCCTATAATAAAATTTTAACAAATTATCTCTTCTGATGTGCATTAGATTTAAGCCATTCATTGAAATTTTTCATAAAAAAGCACATTCTTTATCAATCATTGTGATTATGAAGTCACCAGTAAAGTCTATTTGAGCAAAAATTTGAGTCATTTTTCTGTCATGAAACTTTATTTTTAATTAGTACTTCTAATTTTTATTGTTGTCCTGGAAGATATTTTTCAGTTGCTACACTTAATCTCATTTTCCAAGTTTTAACGTAATGTTTGAAGGACATTGACTTTTCGTTTCCACTCTGAGAATTGCAATCAACTGTCTCAAACAGGAGTATTAACTTTCTTTTAATTTAACTGTAGATTTCCATGTTTCCAGGTGGCATTTACTACATGATCTCTCGCTCCTTGGGGCCTGAGTTTGGTGGAGCAATTGGACTCATGTTCACACTTGCAAATTCCATTGCTGTATCCATGTACATTGTGGGATTTTGTGAATCCCTTCAAGATCTTTTACGTCCATTTGGTGCAATAATAGTAGATGGTGCAACTAATGATATTCGAGTAGTTGGTGTCATTACACTCATCGCCATCTTAATTCTTGCTATGGTCGGAATGGATTGGGTTACAAGGGTGAGAGATTTATTTTGGTATTTGAATCACTCCATAAAATGAAACCTATGAATCAGGGGTTGCCTATTATATATCTATTACGTATTTACTGAAATATGAAAACATTCCAGTGGAAAGATAATTAATTTTTTAACTCATTAATACTATATTCTATTTATTATAATACCTGTTTCTTCATTTTTTCATTTATCAATTATTTTTATAATTATTTAATCTTAATCAGACCCCTGTCTATTCTTCAAGGTACTTTTTCATGAGGTGAAAGTGATTTTCAGGCCAAAGAATTACTTGACAAATAATTAAAGTCCCAATATATTAATCATAAATATCATATTTGTAGTATTTATCAAATATTTTTTAAAAACTTAATGAGTATAGATGGAGCATATCCTACAGGTGGAACTACCTGAAGTACACATTTAGCATCCTGTAGATTAGAGCTATCATGCATGAATAATACATTGGGAGATATTTAATTTATTTCCCATGATAAATGTTGAACTGTGATATGTATTTGCTAAAATATGTTTCCATTTATTTGCTAATACATGTAATTTTTTCATCTGATATTATTTTCAGACTCAAATGGTATTGCTGTTTGTTCTTATTGCATCACAAATTGATTTTGTGATTGGAAGCATCATCGGACCAGTAGATGATGAGGAAATAGCCAAAGGTTTTGTAGGTTATAATTGTGAGTATCAATGTTTCATAAACATAAATCATTTCTTTGTTGGAGCACCTCTAAATTCTTTCAAATCCAATTTTTATCTAATTTTCGTTTATAAAACCATTTTCAGATGAAACTTTTGTGACCAATCTGCATGCTGATTATAGACATTTTGAAGGGGTTGAACATGACTTCTTCTCAGTTTTCTCAGTGTTTTTCCCGGCAGTAACAGGGATTGTTGCTGGAGCTAACCTTTCAGGTGACTTAAAGGTAAAATTTCCTAATTAAGATTACAAATTCCATGAAAACCTCTGGTTTAAAATTAAGGATGGCTATGTTCTACTTTTTTATGGTTCCAAATCCGGTTTGGTTATTGATATCGCAGCTCAGTTCCATCTCATAATCGAGTATTAATTTTTATTGCTTAATTTTATAAAGCTGATTATAATTGAATTATTTTGGAAACTAACTGAAATAATGCATCAAGTTTCCAAGCTATGAAAATAAATGAAATGGAAGAATTTTTAACTCAATTAATAGAATGTAACAATTTCCTTACCTACAACTTCAAACGAAGATACATTAACTCATGCTCGTCTGACTATTTTAAATTTAAATATCTTTTATCCTTGTATTTGAAGGGATCAATCATTTAGTGATTGTTGAATGGTATACCAGACTGACGGTGAACTATGCACTTCAATGACAAATGCATATTGCATTCTATTCCAAGTGGAGAACACTACATTTTAGCATTTATTAAAGTTGCATACCTTTTAGGATAATTAATTGAATTAATTGCGTTGAAAAATCTGCGACAGCTATACCGGACGTCAGGTCTTCCTCTTATGAAAATGCCTGTCGGCTCCACCAGACGTCCAATAGGAAAGGGTTGTTATGCGGTTGAGCAGGTGGCCCAATTTCAATTTTTTTATTTCCTTAAGTTTCCAACATTTAGTAAAAATTTTATTACAAAAAATAAATTTGGACTTCCTTTATTGTTTAGTGAACTTTTTGTCACTACCCAGACTGCACAGAATCCTCCGTATCTAATTCGTATGCAGATAGCATCCATTGACTACTGCTCCGTCGCTTTTTGTCAATGGATACTATCCGCATACGAATTATGTACGGAGGATTCTGTGCCGTCTGGGTAGGGAACACATTTAGAATTAATAGTAGAACAAAATCCACCCTGACCCTGCGAAGGAGAGAAGGAAGCAGGCTTATTGCCAAGGTACCCATAAAAGTAACATAAACATGCCGAATATTGCTTGCATGTCAAAGTAGGCAAATATCATACAAAATTTGTTGCACAGCTATAAGTGATGCTGAAAGAAAAATGTTATACAGTTAGGCGTGTGGGCCACTCATGGCTCAGTCATGCCTGCAAGGGGTGCAGCTAGGAATTAAGGCTAGGGGGGGTTTTAGGTGCAACTAATACTGGGAGTTATGGAATTCCCGCCAAAGTAAGCGGAAGGTGTGGGTGCCCTCCCCCAGAAAAAGTTTAAGATAAATAGTTCAAAATGGTGAGTTTTATGGCTTTCTGACAGGATATTTTATTAATCCTTGCACTATTCCATAAGTAATATTTATCCAATGAAGTAAAATGGATTAAATTTTAAAATCTCTCTCAATTTTATCCCCCAAATTCCCCCTTCACTGTGCCTCTGATGCCTGCTTCCATTCAAGCACTATTTATTGCTAATCTTGTGCTGATTACTTACAAACAACTAGGTGAGGCTTTCTAGGACTAAATAATGCGCAGCTACTGCATATAGCATGTATATTATGTCATCATAAGAAAAACAGCACACAAATGCAACAATGTGGGCCAGCCATGTGGCCCACGAGCTTACTGAAGGGAATACAGTTTTTGAATTTTCATCCTATCTATTAACTTGTGGAAAAATGAACCTCTAAGTTTTCCCAATGTGTAACTCATGGTTTTTATAGCACATGGAGCATTGGGGAATCAGTTAGTAAAATAAGAGAGAACTGCATCATGAACAAGGAACACATTGACTGCCATCGACTGTGGCAGTTCCCCAAACTGTCGCATACATCCGGGGTCTTGATAGCTGGGGAAGTGGCATGAACTGTAGCCAATGAGGTTTCATTATTTTTTCATACATTTCAGTTGTGCAACGAGATTGATATTTCTTTTCGTTTTTTGGGAAACACCTATTTATTGAGACTTTAAATTTTTCAGCTATTTAGTGATATCAATAGGATTACAATTACATTTTAATTGTTTTCCGCCGTAAGAGCTGTCTATAATTTTTAGCATATTCATGGTGTGATAAATTTAATTTTACTTTAATGTTTTATCATAGATCCAATTAGTGTTCATTTGCATTTTCTAAGAGAATCCCAGTATGTATATGAATATATATCGATAAAAGTAGGATAGTATAAAGTGTAGGAAAGGTAGAAAGAAATCATAATTGGTGTGACACAATATAATGGTTCAAGAAAAATGAAACTGTAAATTGTAAAATTCAGGATCTATTTGAATCCTTACTTAGTGTTAGGTAGATGTTAAATGATTGTAATGTTCAATGTTCTGATTATCAAAGCCCATGTACATATTTACTATTTGATTCTGAACTTTTTTTTACAGGATCCAAGTAAAGCTATTCCCATCGGAACCCTATTGGCAATTGCTGTCACATTTTTGTCTTATTTTGGATATGCTTTTATGCTGGGAGGATGCACGCTTCGTGATGCCTCAGGAAATGTCACGGAATATTACCTTGCTCTTAATGACAGTTTACCTGATCCGTGGACGTATCTCAAGAACTGCACTGACAGGACATGCAACTATGGACTTGAAAATGACAGCCAGGTAAAGGAAATGCAGTTGAATTAATAATTTATTTTCAGTCAAAGATCGCCCAGTACATTTAGCTTATTTATTTGAATCCAAAAGTCTCCACTATTGGTTTTAGATAATTATCATAAATAAGTGCTTGCCTTTCATAGATTATTTGTATGCATGTACTTAAACATGATAATGTGGATCGAAATTGCTGCTTCTGAAAACGAAATTCCATTTATCATAAGACAATCACCTTTTTATATAAAAAGTTCTTGTATAATTTTTTTAATGGTGAGGTGTTTAACAAACTATGCTGTTAAATGATGATAATTTACCTGGGTCATTTTTTGACCAGGGCAATTTATTCCTTACCAGGCAGACTTTTTTAATTCTGGAATGAAGATTAATCTAATTTTGGATAGAATAGAATTTTGTCTTTTGTAATTTTTATTTCTCTTGTTTCATCATAAAATGTGGGTAATTTCATGTAGTGGTGCACTTGGGCTCCAAAAGCTTATTAGTCCAGTGGTGGCGAGTTATAAAAAATATTGGGGGGACCCTTAGCAGTGGTCTTGCCCCAGGAAATTTTATAAATATGTAGTGAGTTTTAAATATATTTTAAAGCATTTTAGAAGAGCCATATGATCAACATTAGAATATTTTTGAGGGAAAATCGACAAGCCTGACACATTTTTTCCTCACCCCCTTAACGAATTTTTGAGGGGGCTTGGGCCCCATTGAGTCTACCCCTCTGCATCAGTCATATGTATTCCATATCTCAATTATCGTTATTAGTAAATCAAAATACACCCTTAAAAGCTATGCATAATGTAAAACTTTTATGCATAAAGTATAACTGTCTTTAGAGGAAAGAGGATATACAAATTCCTTGGCAATAATAATAATAATATATGTATTTCAGGCTATGGAGCTAGTCTCTTCTTGGGGACCACTGATTTATGGTGGATGTTTTGCTGCTACTCTGTCATCTGCTATTGCTAGCTTGGTTGGAGCTCCTCGAGTTCTGCAGGTTTGTAAAGTATAAAAATTATGCTTTTTGTGAGAAGGCTGCAATGAGCTCAATGAGGTCACTTTAATTATGAAGTGTTACTGGAAAGTATCTTAGAAAACAATATTTTATACTGCTTATTTGCATAATTTTTCTGCACATACCACAATGAAAACTTGTCATTTCTAGCAGACATACTGATATTCATGAGGATGAGGCAAATAAATAAGATGTAATAAGCATATAGAGTCAGGATTTTAGTTTATGTTTGCTGTAGTGTTTAAAATTTCCATTGGATATTTCCCAGGTCTTTCCATTTATGTATTAACAGCACTTATTCAAAAAAACAAACTGATTTAATCTTATAAGAGGCAGTACATCTACATCTACATGATACCCTGCGAGCCACTTCTAGGGTGTTTGGCAGGGGGTGACCAATCACCAACATGCAACGTGCAAGAGGACCGCCACATGCACACCACACGGTCATAGAAATATTACGCACACTAGAAAAATATGCATGCTTATTCATAAAAAAATGCTAATGGTTAGTAATTCCTAAAGCAAATACATGCTAGGTTAAAACTACGAAAAAACATGCAATGAGTGATCCTAGCAAGCGTTGCCATTAATCCTTTCAATTGAGACAACGTTGCTATCCTTAATAGTACGAGGGAAGAATGACATTTTAAATCTCTCTGTTTTGCAGTCTATTTCTTTTATTTTTTTCTCATGATCGCGTCTACTATAGTACGATGGTAAACGAAGGATATGATTCACGTCGTCTGAGAAAATATCTTCTTCGAGTTTCCTAAGTAAGTTAAGCCTTTGCTTTGATCTTCGCTCCTGTAAAGATTCCCATCCTAACTCGTGTAACATACTTGAAACGCTGCACTTTTTGTCGTAACAATTCATCACAAATCTGGCCGCCCTGCGCTGTACTCGATTGATTTCACCTATTAGTCCTACCTCGTAAGGGTCCCACACGCTAGCAGCATATTCCAAGTGAGGCCTCACCAGAGTCAGGTAGCTTATTTCTTTCACCTTTTTTGGGCATTTACTGAGAATTCTTTTTACAAATCCAAGTTTACGGTTAGCTTTACCGCATACTTCACGTATGTGCTTACCCCACAAAAGATCCCGGGTAATGGTGACCCCCAAGTATTTAACGAATTCGATATTTGGTAGTGGAATCCCGTTAGAGGTGCTGCTCCTTCTTGAAGATCTATACATGGGGCAATAAGTCTGAAATCTTCTGTAGCCATGATCCGAGACCCAGAGATCCAAGATTAAATTGGAGCAGTGGAGAATTCACATGCGGTTTTTATAGAGTACATATTTAGGGTCAAGATATAGGCTGAAGCTGGCTTAAAATTTGTTGGAAAAATATAATTGAATAATTGCTCAACTGTGTACAAAGTTTGAGCTAACACAGTAAATATTCATCATAAATGCATGATCTAGAGGTTGATATCAACTCGCTACCTTGGTTTGACAAGGTTCTAACTGACCTTTTTGCAAAATTTGGTGTTTTCACTCAAGAAAACTAAGTTTATGTTTCTCTATGTGTTGCACCGGTTTTTATTCCTCTTTGTAAAATAATAACAGATTTAGAACAGTGACAAAGTTCCAACTGCAAGGAGAAAAAACTAATATTTGGTGTGACATGGTTCTAACTGCATTTTACTTATTTTATTACTCATATAAACATGTAAAAAAAATAAAATAAATAGCATATTTTCTTAAAGTAATAATTACTAGTGTATCTAGTGGATCACTAGTGTATTGCCAAAAATCAAAAATAAATTCCTATTAATAATAGAAATAGAGCAGTTTAAAACTTTTACAAGGTTTTTCTTAAAACCAGCTGATGGTCAGTTAGAACCTTGTCAAACCAAGGTAGCGAACTGCCTACCTATATGTCAGGAAAAATTCGCATTTGCCAGAAGATTTTACTTTCTGTAACCCATTTCAGCCCTTGATAAAATGTATCATCATTCCTTCTTTTTAGGCTCTTGCCAAGGATAAACTATATCCTTTGATTGGCTTCTTTGGAGAAGGCTATGGTGCCAATAATGACCCTGTCAGAGGCTACGTGTTAGTGTTCTTTATATCCCTTGGATGCATTTTAATTGGTAAGATTTTGTGAATTGTTTTCAACATTACATGTTACAATTTTTGGGCGTAAAAATTGCATAAATTATCTCTTTATAAGGAATGCTTTGATGGGATTATATTTTGTGCCAAATAAAAGCAATTACTAAGATTTCATGATCCTTTTGAATTGAAATTTATATTGTGGAACTTTCAAAATTTCAGTTTATATTTAATAATTCAGTTATTCTTATCAAGACTGAGCCAAGAAAATTTTTGGGGGGATTCTTCTGGAAAGGGAATAGATTTGGTGGGGAGAGGATTCTGGCAGAGGAGGAGTACGTGTTTAAGGCTGTATCCCTCAAGCATTTCGGGGGTGTTTAAATCCCTAGACTTCCCTCCCCTGCTTGCTACGGCCTTAGTACCTACATCCAGTAGCATTTTGCTATTATTGTAGTTATTTCTCTGCGTACATTTTTATGTTTAAGAGATTATAAGATTATTAATTCCTAAATAGATTGTTCTTATCTCCTTTCATTTGAAAATGTTAACTTACCCCGTCATAGTTCTAAAAATCCTCACCTATTTAAAAGAGGAATTTTAATAAACTAGGTTCAACTATTGATGTCTCTATGGCATTATCTAAATTTCAATGTTACTTGTGGCAAAGTTAAACTCAACTATGTACTACCAGAACACATTCATATTTTAGACGTTACTTAATAATTGTATGCACCTCCTTGTTTTGTGTATACATCAATCGTGAAATACTGTATTTAATAATGTTATTGGGTTAATTCTATCCCAGACGGCACAGAATCCTCCGTATTTAATTCGTATGCAGATAGTATCCATTGACTAACGCTCTGTCGCTTTTCGTCAATGGATACTATCTGCATTCGAATTAGATACGGAGGATTCTGTGCCATCTGGGATATGTATGTGTGTTTATTATTTTCTATTACCTGCAGAATTTTTGTGTAAGATTATGGTAAATGGGTTCACCCATAATTAAATAAAAAATATCAATGTTTTACAGCACAACTGAATGCCATTGCACCTCTTCTGTCCAACTTCTTCCTGGCTGCATACGCCCTCATCAATTTCTCAGTTTTCCATGCATCCATCTCTAAATCTCCTGGATGGCGTCCTGCATTCCGTGTGAGTATTCAAATGATAATCTGAATCAAAACTCCTCTTCATATTTCATATCAAATCTAGAGACATAACAGTGATTTTCTTGATTTTTCAGTACTACAATGCCTGGGTTAGTTTAATTGGAACCTTGTTATGCATTGCTGTCATGTTTTTGATGTCATGGTGGACAGCACTGATCACTTTTGTGGTTGTGGTGACGCTGTATCTGTATGTGTCTTACAGGAAACCAGGTATGGAACTAAATGCCATAGGCTTATAGATGAATCTTGAATACATGTGTATGCTTTGACCAATCACTATATGTACTCAAAATTGTGAGATGTTCTCAATTAGCCTCTATCGTTGAAAAATCAATTTAAGTTGCATCAAGCTATCTCAGCCAAATATTATACCATTTTTAAATATTTTGTTCCTTAGGTAACAGACAGCTCATTTACAATCCTATAAAATATATAAATATAAAAAATCGACACACTGTTGGACAACACTCTGTACAATAGTGATGTAATATTAGCAAAGCAAAATATCCAATGACTTCATGTAAAAGTATAATAATGTCAAAATTTTCTTCAGTTTACTAAGCATTTAATCATTTCGTGTAAAAAATTTTGAAACGGCCAATACTATTTTTAAACAGTGCAAGAATTGAGAAAAATTTTGTCAACTTGTATTTAAAAAAATTGGTGGTCAAGGTATTTCTTAACTCTTCCATTAATGAATGTTTTAAGATGTTTTGATATTCTATTTCCATTGGCTTGTTCCCCTTTCTTCAGAGAATGTTTCCACTCCAGTAATAATTTTTTTCTGTTTTTAAAATGTCACTAGATCATGCATGCAAAAAGCTGTAACACAAATGATTCTAAGAATTATAAATGTATGTTTGTTCTCAGTCATGGGTGGATTCAACGTCAAATTAGGGTGAGGGGTCATAACCTGAGTCTGGGAAGTTTGGAAAAACCCCTAGGAGAGAGGGGCATTCTCCCTTGTAATATTGTTTTAAAATACCCATTTTTTAAGCATTTGGAGCCTAAAATTTCATTTTTATTCTTAACAGCAGATGCAACGGAATAATATATATAGGACATTTAAGAAGTTTAATGATAAAGTCATGATCCCTGTGACCTCCCCCTAAATCTGCCACAATACTTAGTATCTTATTTGGTATTTTTGTATTGCAGAGGTTAACTGGGGCTCCTCCACTCAAGCGCAGTCTTTCAACACAGCACTGAAGTCAGTGCAGGAATTGAATCAAGTTGAAGAACATGTTAAGAATTATCGTCCTCAGATACTTGTCCTGACTGGAATACCAAGCTCAAGACCGCCATTGGTAGACTTTGCAAACCTCGTCACCAAGAAACTCTCACTTTTAATTTGCGGGCATGTTATAAAGGTACATAAATTTATATCATTTTAAAATATGCATTCAGCTAAAATCAGCTGATGAGATAATTATCATTTATTTTTGGCATCAAGAATTCAATTTTTATCTCATTAGTTCAATTTTGTTCTGCCGAAGGTAGCATTTGAATGGGTCACGATAGTGGAGCCATGAATTCTCAGTCCTATAATAATGATTTGCAAATTAATTTTGAGCATTGCATTATTGATAATTATTTGTTAATGCATGAAGTGGAGTTTTAAGACCCTTATAACCATTTTTTGATAAATTAAAGAATTATTTTTGGCATCAAGAATTCAATTTTTATCTCATCAGTTCAATTTTGTTCTGCCGAAGGTAGCATTTGAATGGGTCACGATAGTGGAGCCATGAATTCTTAGTCCTATAATAATGATTTGCAAATTAATTTTGAGCATTGCATTATTGATAATTATTTGTTAATGCATGAAGTGGAGTTTTAAGACCCTTATAACCATTTTTTGATAAATTAAAGAATTATTGATGGCTATAACTGCATGATGACATTAGCATGGCAATGGAAACATGCAAAATATGCTATGGCTGGCTGTTTGATTTTTCATTTGGAATAAAAAGCCTACCACTTTTTTTTAAATCTTCATTAATTAGGTGTATTAGAACTTCCACGTTGATTTCTTATTGCCATAAATCTGAAGCAGGGGCTTATTATTGCAGTAAATTTAATTTTTTCACTCAATCAAGGTATGAAACAGATTCCGTAACGATTATTGCTTGATTGAAATACTCAATGGTTTTCCATCGCTATTTTCCATCCAAAGCATTTCTCCATCGCTATTCTCACTGCCAAATTTAATGCTACCCCTTAGGTTCTTTCATTCCCAAATGAGAATGCTAAGCACACGTTGGTGGCGCCATGAGTGGGCCAGGGTGGGCCCGGGCCCACCCAAATTTTTTTTGGCCCTCCCAAATAAGATGGACAAATTTCAGAAACAAAGTCCAAAGTTAAAAATTATTTTATAAAATTAAAATAAATTGTATACAGTTGTAGGCACATGAGAAACCACTGTTAATTTGCTAAACATTTTTGAATTGTCCGTATTAACTAACTTACATGTATTTCACAGTTTTTAGCTTTCTTTTCGGTAGGATCAATTACAGTAAACTCTTGATTTTACGAAGTCAGTGGGACCGGAAAATTGGCACTTCGTAAAATCGAGTTTCGTAAATTCAAACCTTTTTCGTAAGTCACGAAAAAATGTTCGCTTTTGTTTCTTCCGCCCTTTTTTGTCTTTAGTGGTCTTATTTAAATGTTTTCGGTGGTTATTCTCGGAATTATTCCCGGTATTATTCATAGAAAAGGCTTTTTGTTATCGATTTATGCTGTGAAAGATCGTTAAATAATTATACCACCATAAAATTCCCATTTCTCGTTCATACTTCAACATCAACGATCGCTTAAGAAATTCCCGACCAGTTTAGAAAACGTAATCAAATAATGAATTGCAAAGTTTATTATAAGAATTGAATGTTATAAATTTGTGGTTAGGAGCGAATAAAAACTATTAAGTATGCGTAAGATAGATATTTGTTTCCAGCACCCACGGAATTTTAGCGGCAGCCGTCCTAACCGCCATTTATGTCGCCCTCTATCGCTCAGTGACGAGAAAAAAAAGAAAAATGAGGGCCTCAACCCGTTTCCAAAATAACTTTCGTAAGTTAGTATTTCGAGTTACTCCGTATTTTCAGTTGAATGTGTTATCTTTTCCATTAGTTATTTTCATTGAGATTCAGTTACGATTATAAATTACGTAGGATATGATTATCTTCTGGCGAATATTAGAAGTAAATTCTGTTTGAGTTCTCCGTCCGGATACTGTGCTCCGTCATCTTAGCAGAAATTGCTACGAAAGACTTAATTCTTCATCAGGACCATATTCTTCATACCGGGTGTGAAGTGCTACGTTCATGTAGTATTTCTCTCTTTTTTTATGCCGGCAGGAGCTAGGTTCCAACCGGAAAACGACAGGAGAAACATATTATAGGAGAAATAAAAAGAGAAACGTTATTATCCGCATTGATTATTTTCCTACAAGAGATGTTTCATCATTTCCCAACGTGTGTGAAGTATTGGTTCACTTGCGTGATTTCCCAAAAATGACACGCAAAAACCTGTACATTCACCTCATTTAGTTTTCGTGTCCCTTTCTCCGCCATATTGAAAGTTATGCAATGGATCATTGACATAGAGAAAATATTTTCTTTGCTTTAGCACTAAAAAGTAGTCGCGCCATAATCGTAAATAAATATAGTGAGGAAAGAGCAAAGAAAATAATTTCAATTGAAACGTCAGCAGAGAAGAAGAGAGACAATTATAAGCGCGGCACCATTTCCCCGACAGTGGAAGATACTTCTTCAGCCTCTCTCCGGTTAATAACTTACCCCCGTTGCAGGTAAAGATGAACCATGCCCTTCTCCACAATCGGGGATCGTTCCCAGTGGGTGGGGTGAATAAGAGTGGAATGGGGATTGCCTGAGGAAAGAAGCGGTCAGCATATGGTGTGGTGAAGGGGGCAGGAGAAAGAAGGGTGGGGAAAGGGCCTTCAGCTCTGCCTCATTGTCAGTTTACGTTTGGGGGGCGTATTTTTCTACGACGCACTCAACCTCCGTAACCTTAGGGGGAGAGTGAATGGGAAATGCTGGGGAAGGAGGGGTTTGGGATGCATAAGGTGGGTGTCAGCAAGATCAGCAGAAGGCCGCGGAGGAAGTAAACAAAGACTTAGGAAAGAAAGATCTCTCGGCATGGGAAAACGGGGAGACGCGCGAGAAGGAAGTTCATGGTTACAAAGTTACATAGAGTTAGAAGTGCGTCTTCATTACGAGTAGCCTGAAAAATAAGTTTGTGGTTAATAGAGCCCAATACTTAAGATATTTAAGTTGTTTACTCAGGAAGGCTATTGTATACACGAAAAGATACTACTAAAAAAATCTGTTATTTTTTTTCTTTTTGCCCTTCTCCATCGCCGCTTCCACCATGGTTTCTAACTTGCACAAATGGGAATGAAAATGGGGACCTAACTCGTTAGCCAGATCAAAATATCTTAATGTTTGGAGGGCAGCGTGTATATTTTTTTTTTATTTGGTGAAATTGCTTCCTCACTTTCATCTTCGTCGTCACTGCTATTCTGACTAGTCCCGGCCGCTGCTTCTTCCGACGTATGTACCGGCGTCCCATTGTCGCAAGCTCGGAGATCATCGTCAAGGGCAATATAATCGTTTGATGTTGCGCGCTGTGCTCTTCCTGCTTTTTCCAAGAATTTTTCAAAATCATCTTTTAAGCCTCTAATCTCCTCCGCGATTTTATCCGCTGCAGCTTCCTGAAGGTATAACGTAACGAATCAACTATAGCCGTGATATTATAGCAGTAGAATTAATAGTAGGCTAGTTGTATCAATTACCAACCTCGAGAACATCCTCATGATGCGCTTTCAAAGGGAATCCGGCCGATTTCCAGCAATTTGCGATTGTAGTAGAGGAAATAAAGTACGTCTGTGAACCGTGTTCCTGCAATGAAAAATGACAATTTTATTAACTTGGCCATTTTAGCAAAGTTAATAAAATCGTTATTTCTCATCGCAGAAAAACGGTTCAGAGACTTACTTGAATGCCTGATTGGCAGGAGTGCGATGCAAACAATTATTTTTGATGACGGCATTGATTGATAGATTTTCAAAATGCAGTCAGAGCGGTCACTTTTGGGGAGAAAGGCTCGGAGGGTCGAAGAGAGGGGCCAGCGAGGGTGAGCTCGTCGAGGAAAGGGTCCCGGATTAGGGACCCTTCGAAGTGCTTCGGCGAAAAGTAGTCAAGTAGTCTTCGAAGTACGTTCACAGCAGCCTGCCTTGCGAACGTACCAGGTACGTTCACAGCAGTACAAAGGGTTAATTAGGAGTGTACGGAATACCCCGGTGACCTTCCCGACATGTTAAACTACGAAGCATTGTCGATGCGATGTTTACGAATAGGCACGTAAATAGGGGCATTATGTCAGTCGCGATATTTTACTTAACTCCTACTTCCCCTAATTTCCCACCGTGAGGTTTTAGGCGAACCCTTTCTCTCCAAAAGTTGCACTATCATTTACGATTTCACACTTTTGATGAACCACAGTTGGAAGCGCTGATTTTTTTTTAGCTACATACGCCGCCGTAACTAGTTTTGTTGACAAATATTTCGCCATAGTTCGTATAAACGAATGCCTTTCGCTCCTGGGGACCGACCCGGGGTTCGTAAATTCGAAACATTTCGTAAAATCGAAACTTCGTATAATCGAATAGCACCATGTATTTGCCATAGGCTTTTCGCCGGGACCGCACTATCACTTCGTATAATCGAAAACTTCGTAAAATCCTGCTTCGTATAATCGAGAGTTTACTGTATGTTGTTTTTCGCGTGATGTAAAATTAATGAACTCTTGAAAACGCAAAGCCACTGCTGCAAGCAACCAGGGCACATGCACAAATTTGTACTTGTTGAGGAAAATACCTACTCAGAATACATGCTAGAATTATTCATGGCAAAAATTTTACAAATGCACGTACATTAAAATTTTGGGATTACCGCTTGGAACAATTTGGCTTCAATAAATGTTAAAGAGAGATCAACAGATTGAGATGCTTTCTTGACAATCAAGGGCGTTCCTTTCCAATTTTACCTGCCTTAGAGAAAAATTATTCACTCAGGATGGATGACGTTATCATAGGCTGGTAGTGACAGAGTGAAACTCTTTTTCCATACACTAATGGGCACAATAGGCTTTTAACACGTTGTGTACCGAGTATTTAAATTCCTAGAAATGCCGATTTGGAAATATGTGCCTATCAGGGCGTAATGCCTTTGGTTTAAACATGGTCAAAAAGCTAATGTTTAGAATATAACTTTACCCAATCAAACGTTATGATGCATTAATTTATTATGAATAACGAACAACAACTAAAAACGTACTAACGAATACGTATTGTACTCTTTAAAATTGTTTAGGTCGAAACGCCTAAATGACGAGAATCTTCGTCATCCGTCCGGAATGTTCAGGAAAAAAATGACGAGAATTCTTGCCATCCGTACGCAAGGTGTTAAAGTTTAAGCAAGTATAGCAACTAATACAAATCTCTTGATTATAAAATACTCTTGGTATCACTTCTGTTCTAGGGATGCCATTCACAAGGGGTGCACAATGCCATCACAAGGAAAACGTACCGCTGGCTCCACCGTCATAGGGTGAGAGCATTCTACGCAATTGCCGAGGGAGGTGAGGATGGCAAACTGGAAAGTGGGGCAAGAGCATTGATGACGCTCGTTGGGTTGGGCAAATTGAAACCCAACATGCTTCTCATGGGATTCAAGGGAGATTGGCAGACATGTGACAAGGAGGAAGTACTCCAGTACTTCAATATTATCCAGTAAGCATTCCAGGAGTGTTAAATTGTAATATTTATTTGTGTTTATATAATGGCCCATTGTTATGGTCGTGTGCTTAAAAAGTGTAGGCTGTATTAACCTTTTCCCTACTAAAGACGTATATATACGTATGGACGTTTCCTGATCCAGGAGACAAAAGCCGTATATTTACGTGTGTGATTTTCCTGGCCAGGAGAACGAAAGCCGTATATATACGTTTTCTAGCTCTCCCCCTTTTAGGATGGTCGCGGGTTTACATCGTCTTTGTCTCGGGACCCAAAGATGTGGGGTTTAGGATTTACCCTCGGAATCCGGGTACCCGGACCCCTCG
Organism: Ischnura elegans; assembly: GCF_921293095.1. Classification (NCBI taxonomy): domain Eukaryota; kingdom Metazoa; phylum Arthropoda; class Insecta; order Odonata; family Coenagrionidae; genus Ischnura; species Ischnura elegans. The sequence goes on along the minus strand of NC_060255.1, from coordinate 39,872,458 downwards.
TCTTTTATAACCCCTCTTAGCGGTAAGGGACAGCGGTCATACAATTGTTTATCCAGTCAGTTTTCGAAATAAATATTTGTTCATTTCTCGAGAAAAATAGACTAAGAATTGAATTATTTTTCTTTTGAGCAGCATTTACAATTTTTAAACAAAATTCTACGATAAATATTAACTTATATCTCGAGTTATGTATAAACATCGACATGGAAATTGTTTCTGCATTAAATGCGTTAATATTGACTTAGAACTTCGTTTAAAATTTGACAATGCTCAGAAAAAAAATGAGGAATTCAATTCAAAGTCTGCAATTTACGTACAAGCAATAATTATCCATATGTTAAATACATATAAGCAATACATAGTTGACCGCAAACCAATGCCGCAGGTATGGTCGTAAATCCGGAAAGGAGGGAGCACAACTACTCTCGGAGTCCGAGATAATGCGGAGTCCCAGCGGGGAGGAGTCGAAAAAGGTTCCGCGAGACCCTTCTTAACGAATGTCCTCCAAAAATGCTCCGTACCACGAGAAAGAAGAGTCTCTTGGGGCTCAGTACAGCAGTCATGCTAAGAGGAAAACTCCGCCGTCTCGAAAGGGTTAAATCAGGGGAGAGTGGTAGCCCAGGGGATAGAGAACTTGGCTGTTGATAAACAAAATCCTCAAAGTGACACAGTCTGAATGTGTGAAGTTTGCATGCCTTTGGCTTAGTCTGGGGTGAGCTCTATCCTCAACTATCCAATCCAAGCTGCAGGTTAAATCGCTGAGTGAGTATGAGTATGAAGTTCACCCCAGTTTAGAATTTAATATGTGGACCCTAGGGGAGGGTGTTCCAGGTCAGAGACCATTTATTAAATCAGGCTATTAAATCAGTTACATGGAAAAAATCATTGGTTATTTTCCAGTATTTTGCTTCCCCATGCTTTTCTCAGTCTGTTTCCGTTAAAAAAAAATATTTAAAAGGAGATCAATTTGGTAAGAAATGAGCTAGCTATTAGTTATGCAGAGGCAATATGTTAGACAGTATAGAATGATAACTTTGATGTTATTCAATCTTGGGCAATACTATTGTCTCTATTATTGTTAGTTTTAGGAAACTGAATAATTTTTAACTGGACATTTAATCTTGTAGTGATAAATGGTAAAGTAAAGAAACGTTGGCGATCCAGGATAGGGGCAAGGGGGAGCAGGCGGTAATATCCCAGCAGTAGTGGGGGTCCGAACAAAATTACCATTTTATCTAGTGTAAACTAGATACTGCAGGGGATCTCTAGATCCGTATAGATCTAGCTCTGGATCCACCACTGTCAAGACACAATGCAGCTCCTAGAGCGAGCTCTGGTATATTGCCAAAGCAACTTTAAAGTTGCACAAGTGCTATGATCACATTCACATGTTAATTGCTTAAGTGATTGTAAATACTAGAGCAAAACCAAAGATTAAATATTTATCTTACACTCTGTGATCGAGAGTTAGATTACCTATGCAAAATATAAATTTATGCATCATGTGTCTGTTTTGCGAATATTATAATTACGGATATTTTTATTTATTCCCTCTCTAGCTATGCTCTGGACAGGTATTTGGCGGTAGGAATATTGAGAGTGCAAGATGGACTAGATTATTCAAACATTATTGAAGACGAAGAAGTTATACCAATTTCATCAATAGAAAAGAGGGATGCTGAGGAGAAGCTTAGACGGAATCAATCAGCTGGGCAGCTGTCTCAAGGTAACAAATATGACTCATGTTTATGAAGTACCTTTTGAAATTAAGTAAACTTAGATAGAATATATATGTAGTGCTAAATATCATTAGTCTATCTACAGTAATGGTCAATTTCTTTACGATTTTTGTCTGGAAAGAGTCATGTTAGATATTGGAATAATAGTGCCTCTTACTTTATTCTTACTTAGAATCTTACATGGAGATAGCTGTTCACCATCAGTATATTGCATGGCATTTTTCTTCATTACTCTAATGGGAATGAATTCAATCTATGTGTGGGTACTCTATCCTAAAGTTGAACCTATTCATTTTTGGGTTATCATAAGGAATAGAAACAAATTCTTGAGTGAGCCCTAACTTGCGCAATCAGCAGTATGTCCTCAGCTCATGAGTTTGAATTCCCAGGAATATCAGGTTTAATGCACTTGCAAAGCACCAGATCTTTTGAATTTTTCCTTCTACCTACAAAGAATTTTTGCCAGCCAGCCTTTTTAATTTTTGTTTCCTTCTTCTGTGTAAAAGTTCTTCTCATTTTTAGTTTTCCTGAATATGCTTTAAGGGTGTAGAAATAGAATTATTTACAAAGGAACAATCGTATCATTAGTGCCCTCAAAAAAGTGGAGACGAACTGGAAACACCAACTGCATATATCATATAACTGGCCCGGCTTCGCTTTGAAGGCAACGACGTCACAAAATAGCAAGATCTGACATGTTCCTCCTTGACTCCCTCAATCGTAGTCTCATTCCTTGAAAGACAGAGGGGTGGAGGGATCGTGCTCCTGCCCCTCCACCTCTTCTTTACGCGCTTCTGCTACCCACCCCTTCTTCTCAAGATCGCTGACTGGTCTCAGTCTCTTCTCGTTCTGTTCCCGCACCTCGTCGCATGTGAAGTCAATGTTGTTCTAAATATTGTCAATTATGTCACAGATTGTGCAGTTGCAATTTAATTCAATGAAATATTGATAGAAATGAATTTTATTATGTGGAAACATTATTGTGATAAGGAGAGCTCAACGTATGCTACGGGGTGAAACTACCGCGACGAATACAAAATCCACCTCACCATCACTGAAGCATTTGTGGGTGAAACACAAGTCAGCATGCAATGAAAAAGTGACAAAATTCAAGGGAAATATGCGTGAGGAAAATTTGAATACCATCAAATAACTTGAAAGTTTATAAAAATGATTTTTAATCAGCTAAAATATTAAAATGTGTATGAAAATCTTAAAAGTATTGCCTTGATCGCATGTATCCAGAAGGAGCTTGAATAATTAATTACTTTGCTTTATAGCAGCCAATTAAAAATTTATATGGAACTGAAAATATCTGAAGATTTGACACCTTAAACCAAGTATCCGATCAGGATCCAAAAGAAATCCTAGATCCGTCCATGCCTAGTATTATGTTAACTGATAATGGTTTAATTTATGATAGCCATTAATTATGAGTTTAGATTTATCATGCTAGGTAATTTTCTCAGCCATAAGGGTTTCCTAATGCCACATGGGGCTAGTTATTTGAATTCAGAAAGTATCTTCGTACATTGTTTCGCTATCATTTGAATCTGCATTAATATGTGGTACTCATTGGTACCCATCAATGGTTTGTCTTTACTTGAGATGCATAGTTACCAGGGTTCACATTTATAAACAACCGTCTTATTTAAAAAATAAATCTTTGAATTAAATATTAGAATATATATTCCCTATAATCCTAATCGACATTTCAAAGGCCACCAAAGTCTTTCAAAGTTCAAAGGTGAAGCCTTTCAAATTTCTCAGATCAATTGAGGTTTAAGTTTTTTAAACAAAAATGTGTCTTTCTTAACCAATGAATGTAACTTTATAATGATGAAATTTTTAGAGGAGCATTCCAGTGATCTTCGTAACATGTGGTAATAATAATTAGTTACATACCTGAAAGATACAGTCTGAATCATCAAAGAATTGGGAAAAATTGGAGTGTTTTAATGAATATACATTTGTAATAATGAAATGTTTAGTAATTTTATTAATAATTTCTGCACAAATTCAATTATGCACAATTTCATGTGCCAATTTATTTCCCTGGTGAAATGAGTGTTGCCTATATTGAAGGTGCTACCCTGTCCATAGTGAAGATTCTACCCTGTCTCAGAAAACTTCACTGCTTATATCAGAATTTAAAAAAAAATCACATTAATCTGAAATTGCCAATTGATCTAGTCTTTGGACTACAGGGTATTACCCCTCAAAATCAATGTCAACAACTGCTGATTATATTTTGCTTTCCTGTGCAATTTTCGCAGTCATATCTTTCTCTCTCTTGAACCAGTGAGACCAGATTCACTGTGGATAACTTATTTGCCCTATCCTTCACATTGAATGTAGACTTGAGATAATTAATTTGTTTTGTTATATTGATGAAAATTACACAGTTGTAGTTGACCGATGTAGTATTAGTTAGACCGATTAGAGCATGATCAAAATTAAATTTGACAATGCTGACTTGAATTTTGTAGTCTGAAGCTGGCATTTAGTTCCCAAAAATTTGATCAGTATGAGAAATATCCTTAACTATGTCCCAGCATATGAAATCTTCTATTTAATTTTTAAAAATAAAAGTGTGTTGGCTTCACTTATTAGCCTCTCTCTCCTCGTTACCAGTGGAAAAGCCATATCAATCAAAAAGTCCCAGGATCCAAGCTCCTTAGTTACTTAGCCCAATTCTGTCCACTATAGCCATAAGGCTTCATTCTACCAATCTGAGCATAGGAGGCTCTTGAAGAAAACCTGCATCCTTTTTGCTGTCGAACTGTCACAAATATGTTGTTGAAGCTTGCAATAACACAATCCAATTATTAGTTTATTTTTGAAGCTGATTGAAATAAATCTACTGACAGAAAGGTACTGGTGTGAGATGGAAATTAAATAAGGATGCCTGCTGTCTGAAAATCAAATGCTAATATCATTAAAGTGAACATAGAATGGCATTGTATGAATTATTTTAACTTTCCTTCATTCAAAAATATGCTTGCCCCAAAGATTCGGCTTTTCTACCAAGGTCACTCATAGAAATTGGGCACATTAGATTCTGACCTCATCACCACCCAGTGTAGCTAATGTGGAAGAAACAAGTTCATGAATCACCAAAATATTTCACTGGGTTACTAACGAAGACTGTTGCGGAGGGATGAACAGGCGTCGTAAATAAATTCAACCACCATTAACATATCACCAGGTTGGTTTATTCTGGTAAATGAATTGCATGGACAAGCTATACAATGTTGACCAAAACTCGTCCTTGTGTCCGGACTGTCATCGCGTTGGATTCTCACGTGGTCAGTAGCGTCTCCTCTCCCTAACCCCTTCTCATGGTAGTTGGTGGGAAAATAGTTGAAATGCTTTCTGCTAGTACGCTGCAAAGACCATAGAAGTAACATACCTAAATATCTTCAAAATCTTTAGTAGCTCCAAAATGTGCTTACGAAATACTTGAACTCTCCTGAAGTGTGTACAGTTGATAAATGATTTACTGAATATCATTTTAGTCTCATTATCCTACATCATTGCAACTATGTACTAGGTAGTATTTAAAATCAAGCAGAATAACTTCTCTTTTCAACCTTTTCAGCCATCTGGCAAAAAATACTTTATATGGAAAAAAATACAAAAGGCATGATTCTCTGGAATAACAGGGATTATTATGCCCATAACAGACCCAAGTGAGGCTACAGGGAAATTTCCCCTCTCTGAAATCATAAGAATGGGAGAGGATTTTGATGAGCCTACAATGATTTAACTTTGAAATTGAGAATGAGTGCCATGCTGTAGATGATACAAGGCCATAGTCAAGGGGTTAAACCCCATAAAAATATTAGGTTGGATAGTCTTAAGTGTATCCCCTCAAAATGATCCTCCCCCTCAATGTCACTACCCCTTCATTGATTCCCTCATATATTTTCTGGCTATGACTTATGGATCATTTCCTCCCTACTACCCAGGTGCCCTCTGTGAGGAAAAGATAGGAAGTACAAAATTTGGCTCCTATTTTCTGTTCATTTTATCTTTGCGGGTGAGCTGGTGAGGCTAAAGTAAACGGAGGTGAGGGGAGGGAAAGTTTCTCGACACATGACTTTCGCCTTAGCCAACCAGCAAACTGTAGGCGTGGCCTCAGTCAGTCGGTCTCAGACCTCCGTAGAGTTAGCATTGTGAATCTGCTAGTGGAGCAGTGTTGCCAAACCTCACGCATTCTCCTTGTGTGCCTTTCACCAAAGGTGCCTCATTCAGCGTAGTAGCTCACAATGTTATGGGCTTCTGTGAAAGGATTATTCTCAATACCTTCAAAATGAGGTAGTAGGATTATTGTCTCAGCGCCGACGTTAAAACTGAGAACTATGTACCTTTGGCAACATTAAATTTGCTCCTCCTCAAGAGCGTACCCAGGATCGAAACTAGGGGGGGGGGCAAGCCGTGGTCGTTCAAGCTGTAACATTTTACATTTTAGCATGGAAAAGGTGAATGAAACCAACATTTTAAGACAATCATAACAACGCTTTATTAGTTTTTAAAATTATTTGCTTAAAAAAAGCATTTTAGTTACATGATAAACTAATATACTAAAACTAGTATACTGAAACTAATATTAAAGAAAAATTGTCGAAAACTTTTGATTCAATCTAGTCTGAATTTCCTGAAAGACTTTTTTTGCGAAAGAAAGCGATTTTTGCTTCTAGGGGGGGGGGGGGGGCAGCTGCCCCCTCCTGCCCCTGGCTGGGTAAACCCATGCACCTCCTCACTCGGTACCACCCGGGCTCTCACGAAAGCTCACCTGCAAGCATAAAGGGAGTAGATTACATATAGAGGTTGACTTTGCATCTAATTGTAGTTATTCCCTATCCTATTCTTCTCCAAAGTATCCCCAGCCTCTCCCCACATATGGTTCAGTTTGTGATGGGAAAAGTAACTATTTTCCCTGCATGTTCGATTTATTCTCCTTATTTTGATCCATACTGTTGATTCTATCAGTTATTGTACTGTCTTGAAGAATCTTCTCTAGAGCCTAGTATCATATCATAATATTTTGAATTTTTTAATAAAAAACTGTGGTAAAATGTTATCAGAAATCTCTCATGCATTTTTTGCATTTAATTTGATGTACATAGTTAATTAATTTATGTTTAATTATTATTTAGCCATTAGGTATTTTCAATGGAGTTATTAGAGGAGTTTCTTGAATTTGGAATTATTTAATTGTACCAATACAAGCTTTAGTTGAAATGTAATAAACATTTTCTTCCCTCTTCTCCTGTAGTCGTTATATCTAATTCTACACCCATGAATTTACAAAGCCTTATTAGAAATTTCTGCACTAGAATGGAATAACATCCATTGGATTTTGTATTGAAAAAATCTGATTCTTAAGTAGTCACTAGTAATCTCTCTCTTCTTTGGATCAGAGTTATTTCAACTCAAGGCAATATTGAACTTTGGCCTCAACTATCGTGGTAAGTTTCTAGGCTTTTTTGGATAGCATAGAAGTAAATTAGCTAGTTGAAAAGCAAAATTGCTGTCTCTGAAGTTAATTTATTCTCATGCTGTGATGTTACTGATATTTACAGTATTTTTGTGTTTTGCCATGCATGCTGCTACTGTTGTGGAGCCAGGATGTGTGAGTAGTTTTGCTAATGGATGTTGTGTTTGATGTTGTAACATTCCTATTGGATGCCTTCTTCTCGATACATAGTTTGTACATAATTTAATTATCTGTACAGTAAAATCGTATTTTAGTATATCATATAAATATGTAGTTGATTGATATTTTAGCCTCTTCCGTGATAGCTTTCTTGGTGAAGTGATTTTTCCACTTACAATATACTTCCGTGATTGTAGAGAGCTTTTGAGAATATGAAGGATGCATTTCATGCATATTTTTGGATAAAAACTCATGGATTTATTAGGGATATATGAGTAGTGATTTTTAATCTTGAGTCAAGTTGTGATCACTAGTGAGTATTTAGTCGAACTATACAAACTATGGTCATTTCTGGACCAGGCAATATCATTATAAATGTACCAACATATTTTCATTTTTCCAATCCACTAGTGCATTTTCTCTTCTGAAAACTTGGCCTGTGCAATAGGGAAAAGATGATAAGAATCGTTGATGGTACATAATTTTGTCAGAATTAGGAGATGAATGAAATAAATTTAACCTCTATTACTTTTTTAATAGTATAATTTAATTATGTATTTGATTATCTACGATGTCGGAGCCAAGGTCCTACTGCATCAATAATTTCTTCATCATCCCTGTAGCGGCGATGATGAAAAACATGAGCTGCGCTTTTCTCCTCTAGCAGATCACTGTAGACATGCTGCAAGTGCCTATGAATATATAAATAAGTTACCCTGGTTTTCCGCCAAAAGAAACTCAACCACTGTCCATTGTTTGGAATGCACCTCCATCACAGAAATTATTTTAATAGCTCCATATAGCACGGTCTCCTATCAGAAGTCAATGCAACTTTACAAGACGACACAGGAATGTTTGAAAATATTTCATAAGGAATGCAAAGTTTTTTCAACCAAAACTGGCGGTGAAAAAAATATGTTGCAATACTTATTGAACTTACCTCGTATTACCACAGAGTGGAAACAATCAACATGAATGTAGAATGTGCCTACAAGACTTTCACCAAATTCAGGCTAAATCACTATCCCAAAAAGTTTATGGTTATTTTAAAGATACATACACATTCCTTACTAGGTATTTATGCTAGACCCATTCCCTGAGCTATCCCTGGTCCTTACCTTCTACCATTTCTGTTCGCACTTGTAGACAGCAGCCTTGCTCAAGTCTACAAAATTCTTGCATTTAACTTGCACTTGCAAATCTTTCCCTCACTAAATTTTTTCATTTGGTAGGTAATCTGTCAATATATTTGCTGCAGAGTGAGCCTTTAGGCATCTTTTTCATGTGACTCATGAACAACGTTGTATCGTTTCTTTAGTGGCAACTGCAATTGCATTGTGGCTCCTCAGATTTTTGGACTCAGCAAATGTGATAATGCTTATACCACAAACACATAATACGAAATCAATCACTGGCCCTTATTTGTGCTCGCTAAGTGAGCGAGTTAACATTGCTTTTGTAGCTGTTAAATGAATGAAAAGTTGTAGCCACAAGTAGGAGACACATATTTCTACTCTTAGATAGCTTATTGAGCTCACATTAAGGTATGTATGTACATATATGCTTGAAATTTGTGCCTAAACTTGTGTCCCTGCTGAGATAATGACCTGAACTTGTTTTTAATGCTGAAGTAGAGGAGTGTGTATGAGCTGTGGCAGAAAAATTTATGCAAAACTCATTGGCATCTCAATGAGGCCAGCTCAGGAACTATTTGAAGGCATCCATCCTCCAAATTTTTGTCCTCATAATGGTCTCATACAACCAGGAATTTAAAAACCAGAAATGTAAACAGAATTTTAGTCTTACGCTTAAATTTTCTGACAAAACGTGCATTATTCATACATAAAATTCTAAATATTACATTATTTATTCCATTTCCTATATTCATAGATGTCCCAACGAGAGTAACCTCTATTCCAGCTGAGACGTGAGTGAAGCATACTTCGAAGAATACGAGTAAGAATTTGTAGTTGGGTCTTTAAAGCGTTGTCATACCACGAAAGATATGATTAATATCCTTGGAACTAGGAATTTATGGTTTGAAAATTCCTGGTCATACGAGAGCATTACAAGGGGAAAATTTTGGAAGATGGACATCTTCAAATAGTTCCTGAGCCGGCCACTTTCAGATGCCAACGAGTTTTGTGTTAATTTTTCGTGCCATTATACATAAATGCTTGACTTTAATCAGCTACCATGATTAATCATAGCCTTATATTATCTTAATTATTCATTATCTTCTCCTCCTCACTCCTCAGATGGGACGAGTAGCGAGGGTAGTAGCCCTCCATCATCACCCAAGGCAGAACGAGGTGGACATATATGTGGAGATCCGTCAGCAGGGGAGAATAACCATCGAGCCGAAGGATCACATATTACTGTCAGTTTCCGCAAGAAGAAACGGGAAGGCAGAGCAAGGAAGCCTTCAAGTGCAAATATATATTTTGGTCCTGGTGGCACAACACTCTCAAAAGAAGTACTGAATAATATAACAATCTTCCAGAGGAGACAAGGAAAGGGCACAATTGATGTTTGGTGGCTATATGATGATGGAGGTGAGTCAACTGCCCGCTATTCTGTTTCATGAAATATAGAGATGTGCGAATAGTATCCGCGAATACTCGAATACCTTGAATACTAGCCTCAATTCATCTTCTTATCTCGTGAGATTTCCCAAAGATGGACTGAAAATAATTGAAGAAAATCGGTGGAGAAGAGCTTGTATTTTACAAAATGCCTCAGATTGTCAGCTAGCACTTGGCAGCAGGAGTGGGGGTAAAGCGATGTTAGTTGAATTAATTATATGCCCAATTGTTTCCATAAAATTAAAATATTCCATTAATCAGCTAAATTCCTGTTCGAATCCTTTAAAGGAAATCAAAATCACTTCCCAAAATCTTGTGTTGCCTGTTGCATAGGCAACCGAGTCAAACATTCCAGCATTCATCATTTAGTATTCGAGGTACATATTCGAAATTCGAGGTATTTGAATATTCGAGCAATGATTTAATATTCGAATTCGATATTCGAGTTCAAGAAATCTGCTATTCGACCCATCTCTAATGAAATATTATCAATACCTTTTCATTGATTTTGGCTCCATTTTTGGTGGTACAAACCATCATGTGTTTCCCATTTACAAAAGCTAACTGCAATTCCAATGGATTCCAATCACTTACATATTTAATGTTGGTGAAAAGTGTATTGAGGTGAGCCCAGTGGCAAATTTATGACGGGTTTCTAGGGTTTCTGCCCCTCTCCTTAATTTCTAGAAAAATTGCCAAGAATACTTTCTTTAAAATGCCTCACCAGTGGAAATTTTTATTTAGCTTGCTTAAAAAGCAATGCTGAGAAATAAATGATGAATATGTATAGGAAAGCCATTTGTCTACATATATCTCACCTCAGATGCATTATTACTAAGAGGTATCGCTTAATTACTATATCAAAGTGCCACAGAATGTGATGAACTCTCTCCCCAGAGCAATTATCTTAACCTTTTTATGTGGTATGGGCTCTGGCAAAAACTTCCACTTGGTGTCTGGCATGCCCATTTGGACACTTTGGTCGTATTAAAAAAAATAGTATCCTTAAGAATATTATACAAGTTTCAAAATACGATATTTAACCCATTATATTAAAAAATAATTTCGTAATATAATGGGCAAAATATGTAACTTAGGTATTTTAAACTCCAAATATATATTTCCCATAGTTACTAAAAGTTGTGAAAATACTTGGCATTCCCCATTGAAAACACATGAGAGATTTTCATTCCCCATTGAAAACCCATAAGAGATATTCATTCCACAATATATTCCCCATTGAAATTTAATGGGGAATATCATTCCCTATAGGTTTTTTCAATGGGGACTAATGGGTAATTTTTAACAGGGCAGTAGGAATGAAATCTGGCATGCAGTGAAGAGCAACTATTGGGCATTCATAAATCTGGTGGTTTAAGGTTAATCCACCCCTGATTTAGTATAAAATTATTAAAACAAAGTGTTAATATTCCTCCCTTGATTTTCAGGTTTGACTCTTCTGATTCCGTACATTTTGACGACACGCTCTCAGTTTGCTGGGTCAAAGCTACGCATATTTTCATTGGCAAACAAGAAGAATGAGTTGGAAAGGGACCAAAGAAAGTAAGATATGTTTTCTTTATTGATTTCCATTTTATGAACATTCCTGAATGATGAGCTACCTTTGCTATTTGTCATCAAAGTGGAACACTGGCATCGATCCTGTGAGGAAGCTTCCCGCCCAATATTTGTAGGATGTGTCCCCTAGAGAATTTAATGAGGTTATTATGAATAAGCATTAAATGGGGTAAAAAATGCTTTAAAATCACAGTGTCCTTGATTTATTTTTTTTAATTTCCGGGTGAGGCCCGGACCCCCATTTTATTGGAAGGTATACCATACCCTCCAGACCCTCTGGAACCCCATCCTCCTAAAAGTTTTACCACAATCGACGCTAATAAAATGGAAAGTAATGGTAATTTTAGGACAAATATAATGTTCCCTGTTTGTTGCAAAAAAGTATCCTCATGATGGCAGACACATAAAAGATGAGTTGTTGTTTCATCATGTTCCTCATGCTATCTACATTCAGCTATGTCACTAACTCCCTGAAGGTGCAAGTGTCTCATTATCTGATTGTGGCCCGTGAGGGTAGGGTTCAGTAACATAGCCAGGAATTTTGCTCGGGGGGAGGTCCAAAACCAGGTGGGTAATTAAAAAAATGGGGTACTTATAGAGGGCTTTAAACTAATTTTGATTAGATTCATAATAGAAAAAACTTCATTTAAAAAATCTTAAGTAAATTCATGATTTTTCAATATTTTGATTTCTTTTATGAAGAAAAATATGTAAATGTGTTTTTATATTTTGGAGGTGTCTGGACACCCCAGACTTCCCCCCTCGCCACGCCACTGGTAGGGTTTCCTTTTGTCCTGTGTCCCTGTTAATAATTATCTCCTCTCATGTGAGGTTTTAGAGGTCTTTAGAAGGAGATTACCCTCTAAGTAGGGTGGTTACCCTCCGTTTACTGTTTACATATTTACCCTGTATGAGTAGCTCTTATGCTGCTTCTTTGTCCGATATCATTTCTTTTCTTTGCACATCATCAGGAAGATCTAATTGCTGCTCTTGGAGATCAGGTGACTCCACTCTAGGGTTAAGAAGATTGAGGAAGTGTTTGGGAACCCCCACGGTCCCCACTCAGAAGTGTATTCCTGTTTGAGAAATCCTCAATCCCCCATGTAATGTGCGGATTTGCATATATCAGAAATTCTCCTTTTTGAATCATAGAGCTCTCATAACTTCTGAATATAGAACAATAATTCAAGGAATTTTCTCTCTTTTTAATCTGATTTTTAAGTGTACAAATATTTAATTTAAGCAAGTTTTTAATGAACAATCTTCATTTTTTCATACAGCATGGCAGCTTTGCTATCAAAGTTCAGAATTGATTACAGTGATGTGATTGTGCTACCAGATATCACAAAGAAAGCCAAGGAAGAAACAAAGAAGGAATTCGAGGCACTAATTGAACCATTCAGAGTCAAAGGATCTGATATTGATGAAAGCGAAGGTAATTAATTCATCATCTGTAATTAATTTGCCCTGTGTTTTATACTTCTCTGTACTCAGTGGTGAATCCTGGATAGTGATAAGTGGGGGCTAAGGGGGGGTAAACTTCCAGCATTAGTTGGGGTCCAAAAAAAATTACCATTTTATTTAGTGTGAATTAGATACTCTAGGGGGGGGGCCCCTAGCTATAGCTATAGAGAGGGCTATAGCCCCTCACCCCTTGCTCCTCTCTGGATCTGTCTCTGGATTTAACATACCAAAAGCGTGTAAAATGGGCTCCAAGTTTAAAGCTAATTTGTATTTCAATTCATTAAAGTAGGATAATACCTATCTATATCGGAAAATGTAGCTTGGAGGTGGCCACTTTTGTACAAAGTGACCACCTCCAAAAATTTTGATTTTATCTAGTGTGTGTGTGGGGGGACTATAGCCCCCTTAGCCCCATAGATCCGCTACTGTCTGTACTCATCAGTTATTCTTTTATGATTAAGTGCATACATTCAAAAAAATTTTTGCGAGGAATGATTTCATTGAATTTCAACTAGTTGATTGGCTTCATGGCCAAGTTTAGACTCTTAGTTCCTGAAGATGGTAGCCGGGTAAACTACCACAATATTGGTCAATGGGTCAGTTAGCTATTTGAAAATGAGTGAAAACATCTTATACAGCCTACTTACATAATAAACCTGAAATTATTTCTTGGAGTATGAAAAGGAATTCTTCCAATTATTTCCATTTTAGGTACATGTATGAAGCTTTGCTGAAATTATTAACTTAATTTTTAACATTCCTCTACCCTAGTTGTTAGGATTTTATTCTCCTCACTCTTTGCAGAATTAGTTTATGAATAATGATAGTTTTTTATGAAATGCATGAACAAGTTTCTCGTACCAAACATTATCCACAATGTTCTAGCTTACTGAGTGTCTTTAGTTAGTGGCGAATGTCAATTTATATTGTTGTTGGGAATCAAAGATTATAATTGTAATTGTAACATCTGGGGTTGAAAATGAAATTGTTGAAATTAATGTAGACAAGTTGTTGCTGGATGAGGAAGTTATTTTTTCAAGCTAAGGAAAGAATTTAATTGTTCAGAAAGAGTAGCTCAAATAATATTAGTGAACTGGTTTGCCATGTGACATACTGCCACATTCCTGCCTTTTAAAATTTTAGTTAACTGTTTTGTAACTAGTGATCTAATAGGCATGAAAAGATTCATTCACATAATTTTTTCCCTTTTTAATATTACAGAAGGATTATTCATCAAGGATTCAGAACTCTTGGCACTGAAAGAAAAGACAAATCGTCATATGAGATTAAGAGAATTATTGCTGGAACATTCAACTGGGGCCAATTTTATTGTCATGTGAGTACTTTCATTGGTGAAAAATTTGTTAATACAGTTGAGGACCTCAAATCCGGAAAGTTTGGCACCAAAGGGTGTCTGGTTATTCTGGTCTTCAGCACGCGGAAAAAGTGGTACACTTTTTTTTTTGAGAATTTTAAAGCAATATATGTCAAATCACGACCGTAGTTTCCACAGCATAAACGATACGTGCTTAATAATGGATGAGAACGAGCAATAAATACATGTTTTTCTTCATGCTCAATAGCTTTTGTTGATAGCATTCACTAGCAAACGTTGCGATATCTATCGATACCTCCCTTAGTCGGACAGTAAATCTGTGCAAATACTTTGATATTTTGTTAATTAATTAATTATAAATGCGTTCAGGCTCAGGTGCTTGATATTTGAGATTCCCACATGCCCCTGTCTAGATTGTTAACATATGTTCATAGCATGTGCTAACTTCCTACTCGTCCCAGAACAAGGCTTGGAGAGTGGTGCCATGAGGTGGCAAGTAGAAACACTATGCAGAGGAATTTTCTAACATTCCGGATTTCTGGTTTTCCGGGTTTCTGTATTCCGGATTTGAGGTCTTCAACTGTATATTTTTTAGGTTCCAGAATTAGTCTGCATTTGTGACTATGAAATTGATTTCATGAGTAGTGATGGGCCGTGCGAGAGCGAGTCAGCACAAATCTGCGACTGCATAAAAGAGCGGAGCAGCATGCAAGTCACATTTTACCTGAGATGCTCAAGGTGCAGATACATTGTCTTTCAAAATGCTCAAGATACATGTGTTTTATTTTTCAATAATGTGTATTCCATGAATCAGGGGTTTGTAAATATAAGTGGAACCTGGAAAATCGAGAAAAAATTATAGATGATAGTTAACTTTAAATAGCACTATAGTTAGGATTACTTAACTGAATCATGTAGAAGGGCATGACCTTGGCAAGCAGCGGATGAGGACCCAGGGTGGGTCCTTAGAAGGGTAAAGCACACAAGGGCAGGGAACCATGCACCAAAAACTTATTTGCCCTGTCATCCCCGGGAGGGGAAACGGAGACGAGGGAGAAAAAGGAAAGGAAGTGCCGCCGTGATGAGAGCCCAACGACACGTCATGAGGAAGGGTCATGATGCCTCCAGGGTAAGGATATGGATGAAACCCCATGCCGTCATCAGGGTGATGTGGACCACCACTTGCAAAACCATAATTGGATCTATATACAGAAGGGGAAGATTTTCATAAGAAGAAAAATCCCTCAATTTTTCCACGGAAAGCCTTGGCAAGCAGTTATATTCCTTCATAAATGTGTACTCTCATAGGTGTAAATTAAAAATACACATTATCGTGGGATTAACCCCTTGTGCAGGAATGACGAGTCTAGCTTGTCATTAACTTTCAACGTCAAACCGTGCAATGACGAGTTTATCTCGTCATTGGATTTTCATAATTTTAGCATTAGATATTTAGAGGAATAATATAATTATTTTGAAAGCTCAAAAATGTTAAAGCATACATGATATACAAAAATAATTCATATTTCATGAAACATGATGCAAGGGTTCAAATGATTTTACTCGAGTAGGGATACTTGTGTTCTCCATGTTTAATAATCACATTTTATTTCACAGTTCTATGTTTATTACAAATTACAAAATATCATTTCATTACCTACCATTTAAAAGAGAACCAAACAGAAAAAATAAATCGAGAATAGGAGCACGATATTTGGAAAATTGATTGAATTGGAAGGGTTTACATAATATGTAATAGGGGGTGTCAAGAGCTCCCACCTTTTGAATGAGTATCTATGTATGCCTCTGACTTAACCCTTAGACTGCGGGAGCATTTTTAAATGCTTTGTTTTTATGGGATGGCTGGGGAGATTTAAGCCGCATTAGTGATCCCTACAGTGATGGAAAGTGCACTTGGGATCTACTTGGTTATACCATTTTTCTGAACTGACGGCGGCTGGGTGGAAAATAGCAAGTAGCCAATAAGAAGCACTGCCCCTTCCCCCTCTCCTTTCCCCTTCATCCCCTTCCTTTTTCCCCTCCCCCCAGCCGACCGGCGTTGCCAGTCTTGGGAAAAATGGAACTTTCGGGGGTGGCGGAAGATTCTCGTATGAACGCTGAGTGATCTCCACGGATTCGGTGTGGCAACACTGCTAGCTGGCGAGCGATCTGCACTGCACGGAGTTCGGAGAGAGACTGCGGGCTCCAACACACTTTCTCCTGTTGTTCATCTGTGATTGGCTAGAAGAGTGGGTGGGTTTCGAGCACGCTCAAGGTCAGCCGCCGTCAGTTCGGAAAAAGGGTATAGCATTAAAAAATTTTGGGAAACTGAAGTAGGTAGTCAAGCAATGGTCAAACGTTTGAAAATGTGTTTCCAGCTGTCAGTGTACAAAACATTTAAAAACATTCTTGCAGCCTAAGGGTTAAATATCTGTGTCTTTACTTCACAGGACACTCCCGATGCCACGGAAAGGAACTGTATCTGCACCACTTTACATGGCCTGGTTAGAGACTTTAACTCGGGGAATGCCACCGTTCTTGATTCTCAGGGGCAACCAGACATCCGTCCTGACTTTCTATTCTTAAGAGTTGTCTTCCCAACGTTGAGACAAAGTGAACTGAATGTGTGCTTGAGGAAGAACAAGGGCAGTTTTTTTTTGGTGATGTGGTGCAATGTGATACTATGCAGCTTCCTTATGGAAATGAGTACCAGTCATCTTGGATGAAGTTTCTTAGTTTTCTGGACTTCTCCTCAAGCTTTTATCCATTCCCTGAAGTTATTCTCGACGTAGTTTCTATGATTTAATGGAAACTACTTGTTCTTCGATGGGTCCAAATATTCATCTCTCGAGGAGCTATGAAGCGGCCAAAACCCCTCATATAACCTCAAAGACATCACAGAATTGATGAAGATCCTTTTCTCAAGACGGCAATAAGATGCATAAATTTGAGCAATGAAATGAGAGGGAAATGCATTATTTTTTACCAAGGAAATATTTTCTGATCATGGGAAAAAGATCAATGGACAGGTATCGACCAGATCTGATCATTTATCTTTTGAGCAGCTGTTGTGTGTATATATTTACTCACATATTTTATGTGCTTTTAACTGTTACTTACTCTCAGCAAGCATTAGAAAGTCCAATTTAGAGTATCAAGTTGCAAAGTCTTGGAAAGGATGTAATTTAGAAAAGTTATAAATCAATTTTTACTCAATATTTTGGTATCAAAAAGAGTTGAATCTAAAAAAACATACATATTGAAAATCGACAATCGAGGTCATGATTTCTTCGCATAGTCAACTCGGAGCATAAGATAATGCATGTGAGCAAATATGGGAAAAGACTTAGAAAGTGCTGAATGTGAATAACTGAGAAGCATTCCTCTGTATTGATTTACCACTAAGGTATTATGATGGGTTCGTTAGTTGGTCATGGTAGGTATTCAATGATATGATGGATAATTGAAAAAAAATGGGAGTGGCAAAGTATATTATTTTCTTACAAATGTATATACATATTCCACATATGTATGCATGTGTTAGTGATTGGAGGTGAGCAATCATGATTTATATAAAAATATTTTGAATATTGTAAAGCTAATTATGGAAAAGGGTATTTGAACATGCACGTTATTTTGAATAACTGACTTATAGTTGGTGCATTCAACTGTTGAACGAAGACCTACTTTCTTTACTCCACTCTTTCTTGTACGTTCAAATTGTTTAGCAAGTATTTCATCAGTATTGTTTTAGTTGTTAATTGATACACAAAATCAAAGCTCTGAGGAGAGCAATCATGGCCGAGTGGTATTGCTGAGCGTTCCCTGCTAAGCCTATGATTGACTTCTTCAAAAACAATATGTATAAATGATTTTCATTTCCAATCATTCATTTTTAAGTTTCAATATTATTAATCACCCCACCTTTTAGAATTTTGCCTTTAGCCATTGAAATACATTCTTGAGAAGGCATAAATTTTGCATAAACTCTTCCTGCTTCATTTTAAATATAACTTTAATTTTTTTTACTATTGACACGAGTGTTCTGTTTGTTGAACTGAAACCTAGCGTCTTCTTCGATCCAAATTTTTTTCAACGTACTATATTTGATGAATAATTTATTTTGGGACTGGAGAAATTACATAGGCAACCTTTCTGAAAGTAAAATTAATAAATTTCTGACAATTTTTTCATGCAAGCACATAATTCCATCTCACTCACTCAGTGAATTAATCCGAGGGTCAGTTTGGATAGGTAAGGGTAGAGCTCACCTTAAATTAAGCCACAGACATGTTAATTTCACATATTCAGAGTAGGGGAGGCATTTCCTTTCCCGTGGCCACCTCTCCCATTGCAGATTTTGTTTGGGGGGTGTACCAATGCTTCACCTGGGATATCAACCCAGGACCCCTTCCCCTCGATCGTCGGCCAAGCGCTCTACCCACTAGGCTCCCACGCTCCCCATTGTTCAATTTAATGGAATAATATTTGTTCCATTTAACTCTAAAATAAATGTGTAAAGCTGACGCTGGTGAATTAATGTACCATTTGAAAAAATGGACGTAAATGCACAAAGATGAATACTACTAAATCTATGCCGGTACCACATGAGTTTTCCTGATAAGTAGCATAAAAAATCCAGAGCTTGTGATACTGGAGAATAGGTATGAAAAATTATTTTGGCTGTATGATTTTCAGGAAGTTATCAAAATATTCTATGCACTGCGCAGTAATTTTTGTGAATATTTAGTGTATCGCTCTCCAGTGAATGATGCAATCTTGCTGTGCAAGTGATTTTTTTAGATCATTTTTGCTAAGGTGCATCTTATGCAAAAAGGCATGTGGTACGTGCATATATATGGTATATTTTTAGTTTTTAAACTATTCAAGCACATATAAACACATCATGAGTCATTTTCATTGTTGAGAATGATCTTTCATATATTCGTTTGTGGAAACTCATTCGTGATTTCATTATTCAATCTATTTTGGTAATTCAGTATAAATAACATTTTATAAGTGTTTTGTACTTGTCCTGAAGAGATATATATCTTAGTTTCACTTTTTATTGCTATTTTCACATCACAGATGCCAAGTTCTAGTCTAAATCTTAGATATACAGAGCAGCTAATGCTCTCTTCTGTTGAATTCGAAAACATGTTCACTGGTCAAAATGCAGTAAACTTAAATTCTAATGCCAAGTTTTACCTAAGGTATTTAAAATTTTGTTTGGCAGCTTTCATCAAAAGATGAATCAAAATACCTTGAAAGTACTCTTATTTGTGTGGCTGAGATCACCAATTGGTAAAAGTAATCCTCTGCTGAGTAAAAATGTTCTCAGAGTAATGGATTCTGTAACACTTGTAAATATGTATGAATTTTTATCTTTTGTGGTACTTGGTGGTACACTTTTGTGGTAATACTGATAATTGTAGAAAGGTGCTTTGCTGTATGTCTGTGGCTCAGTCCACCTAAAGTGGACGGCACAGAAATGATTACGTAAGATAATAAAATATATTGCTGTTAATGTTCTTAAATGCCGTAATATTATTATATTTGACTTGCTCTTATTCCTAGTCATACTCCTAAGAATATGAGACTTGCGGATGTATGGCACAAGTTGTGTAAGGTAATATATTTGGAGGGTACCTATAACAAATTGAGGTAATTTTAAGAATAATGATACTACTGTCTGGGGGGTAGGTGTTGCTTTTTGGGGGGAGTGTACCATTGGCCTTAGCCCTTTCCCGCCGGATATCGGGTTGAGCCGACGGTCATTTTCATATGTTGAAGACCTGACATCGGGTGTAGCTGTCACAGATTTTTCAATGCAAACGACTGGATGTCTGCTCTAGCCGACGAGTGGGAAGGGAAGTGACCGCTAAGGTAGCAATTGTCTGATGCATTCAGGCCTGGCCTAAGACCCAGTTTTGCGAGTCCTTGAGGCCACTCCTTGGCAATTAAGCCCAACCCTCCCAGTCATTTGTGACCATCCTCACCGCAGGAATCTGTTGCGAAGTGGTTATATGTACTGTAAATTGTTTTTTAAATGAAATATATTTTTGCGCACTACAATTCTGGTACACTTTGAAATGAATTATTTGTTTTGTTCTGTGGGTAAGCAATTTTTAAACGAAGTTTTAGCGTTAAAAAAAATGGACTTCAGGACTTATAGCCTTATTACCTTGTACTTACTAACTTTGTTGTTTTTAATGCTAGAAACCCATTTAAAATTCCACAAAGCTAAAAAAAATGTTAGTAATTCTTTAAGAAGAGTAAACTATTAAAAATCAAATACAATGTTTGGTTGAAAAAAGACTGGTAACACTATTAGTTGACCGTTAACTTGTGCTATGATTGGTTAGAGAGTGTAGTCCAGAGGGCGGGGCAAGGGACGGGACGGGCACCCCTTTGAGCTGGGTCCCAAATCTGAAGGACGAAAATACCAGGGTAACTCCACCCCAAAAAAGAGCTCTGCACAGAGAGGTTTAAAATATGTATTCTAATGCTTCTCATAGCACGGAAAATGTTTTCCAACTGTTGGCGCTGGCAGGAAAGGGCTAGGGGAATGGGAACCATTGACTGCATCATATATCACAGTGGATGACTCTGCTGTTGTCACATTTATGGCAGTTCTCTATGTTCCCTTTTGTTATTGTCAATAATCAGAGAAATGGAGAGAATATGGAAGAGGAAAAGAGATTTTAGAATGACCTTCAGCTTTTTCCAATTTGCAGTGACCTATCCATCATTTTCCTACTGTCAACTTCCTGAAGTTATGACAGTAAGTGTTACCCCAATCCACAATAGATGGGAAGGATGTTGACGTTAATGAAAATAATAAGATGAATTTTCTATAAATAACTATGTAGGTATATACTGCACTTTTGGATGGTTTAGGACATCAAGAGAAAACCATCAGTATTCAATCACAACTAAAGGGAAGCCTTTGGTATTGTCTATTTTAAGTCTTTGGTCTTACGGCAGTATCCTGCTCTTTCCATTTTGATGGCAGCTTTTTCGATTATGAAAAGTGTTAAAATTAGTGTTAAGCCCTCCAAACAGTACCCTATTCAAAAAAACATTTCCTCCCTGGTTTTGGATCCCCCTCCGAACGAAATTCCTTGCTACCCCACTGGTTATATGCTGGGGTGGATCCACGATTTTTTTCTGGGGGCATCGAGCTCTGACAGGTCTTCTCATATTTGAGATTAAAAACAAAATACCGCAATTACGATTGATAATGTTCTAGCTATTTTGATAAGAAAGTTATTAATATGAAATTAAATTATTGAGGCTCCTTAATACACAAAATAAAACGAACGTAATGATAACCGCATCAAAAATCTTGCATATTTTTTAAGCGTCTGGGGGATTTTCTAACCGTCCACGTGCATTCTTCTAATCGGGGGATGCTGGTGTCCTTCCCCGGAAAATTGTAAGAAATTGCATGACAGGAAATGGATTTTGACGCTATTCTGGCTCTTTAAAACTAGATTAAAGTCAATAAAAATTGCAGTTTCGCAAGAAGAAATACCGTCAAAAGTGAGAATTTTACAGGTTATAAAATTGAATAATATATTGCGGTTTCTTCATATATTTAGCGAATTTATTCCTTGAAACTGGACTGAAATCTAAAAAAACTTCTTTAAAAAAATCTTTTCGTGTAAGCCTTTCGAGAAAGCAGTAGGTCCTTTTTATTCTCCCGACACCTTTATTTTATTGCATTTTTTCAATGATATTTTTACACCAAGTATGCAGTAAGTAAAGCAAATAATGAAAGCGTAGAATTTTATATGTAATTGAAAAAAAAACTTTGGTCCGAGTAATCTAAATCTTTATTTATTATACGTTTCATGTAAGCTTCGCGATAGACGCGAGCGTTTTTGGGGGCCCCTTAACCTCGGGGCCCTCGGCGATTGCCAACCAGCCGACCTGGTCCGACCGCCCCTCTGCTCTGACACCTTTTATTGAGAGCAGGATAATGGAGATGCTTGTTTTCTCTCCAACAACTCTTTCTACCATTCTCTCAAGGGACCTCAGCTGCTGATTGCCTTCTCAATATAGCGTTAGGGTGGTCCTTATTTATAAAGTTTTCGAATTTCTTTTGGGACGCCCCGGAGTTTTGTTCCATTTGGTGAGAAAATGAATCATGAAATTATT
The DNA here is from genome assembly GCF_921293095.1 of Ischnura elegans. NCBI lineage: Eukaryota > Metazoa > Arthropoda > Insecta > Odonata > Coenagrionidae > Ischnura > Ischnura elegans. Next base: position 39,849,931 of record NC_060255.1, on the reverse strand, counting down.
TTTTCAATCGCATGCCGGGAAAACGTGCCGCATCGCACCTCATCATCATCATCATCACTGGTCAACAATCCTAGGATTGGTTTGACGCAGCTCTCCACTCAGTTCTCCTATCAGCTAATCTTTTCACACCTACGTATTTCTTCTCTTTCACATCTCTCTTTACTTGTTCCATATATTTTGTTCGGGGTCTTCCTTTTCCATTCTTGCCTTCCACTTGTCCTTCGACGATTGTCTTCATCAGGCCATCATGTCTCAAGATGTGGCCTATAAGGTTGTTCCGTCTTCTTATTAAGGTTTTCATGAGGCTTCTATTCTCTCCTACCCTTCTTAGGACTTCCTCGTTACTAACTCGGTAGACCTAAAGTTTTGAAATTTTGGTGTTTTTGGGTGTTTTTCGGACGTAACTGAAGATGATGTCACTCTCGGATTATTCTGTCACTTTTTTGTCGTCTACAACGACTTATTAGACATTTGCAGAGTATCACCTCAAATTTCATTAGACATTTTCAGAGTATTACTGTCGTGTCTTCGAGGATTCGCCAGCTTTCAGGGGATCAATCACTAACTCCAGGGGACAACGTGGTTCTACTTCAACGGCTTTTATTCAGACTCCAATTCTCATACAAAACAATTGACAAGCATAATTCGTAAAACAAAAGCACAACCTGTGCCGCCAACACATATTGGCTTAGAGATACCACAATTACATCAAATGTCTTTCATTTCTGCCCTTTGGTTCCCGAGATATCGCACCGAGAGTGAGCGCGCGCCACCTCAGTCAGACAATTTGGGTGGCACGCGGGTTGCATACTCTCAACATTTGTTGCTCATTCTCACCCGTCGTAAAGGCATAAAATTATTTAGACAACCTTTAAACTTCTCTAAAGATAAAAATATTATAGCATACCTTTAAGGGAGGATGGATGCGACTACTTTGCTCGTTTGCAATTCGTTACTGGTGTTATAATGACGATCATAGGCGGATTTAGGGGGATGGGAGGCAGGTAAAAAAAAAGAACAAAATTTTTTATACAGTTAACATTGCGCTCGTTTTCTTTTGAGTATTACGGAGCCTCAATCATTTAATTTCATATCAATAGCTTTCATGTCTAAATAAAGAGAATATTTCGCACATTAATTTTTGTACCTTGTTTTTAATCGAGATCGTTAGTCTGTCAGACTCTTGCAACCCAAGGTGGAAGGCGCGGTTGCGGGGCTCAGGCGACTGGTTTCGGTGGAAAGTCTGGTGGAAAGTCTGGTTGCCTCGGCTAATAGGACTCATTTGATTCTATGCCCCACGACTGACCAGTTCCACCGGACGCGCCACCGGTGGCGCGTCCGGTGGTGCGTCTGGTTGCCTCGCCTAATAGGGGCCTTATGCCTGCCACCCCTAGAAAAAATTCCTGGATCCGCCACTGATTACGACGCCTGACCGGCCGGTGCGGCGTTTGATGTATGCTTGTGTTAGGCCAACATCGGGATGACATGGAAATGTTACATGGAAGTCTCTTGTGAGATATCCCTTTTTTGTTATGAATCAATGCATAAAAATTTATAATGTTTGGTTTTGGTGTTGTATCTAAGGAGAATAGAAAACATTTTTATAGCTTACCTCTTGGAGAATATTCTTCTCTGATTATGTACCAGAGAAATGCGGGACATTAACTAACATTTTTTCTTCTTTCCAATTCTTGGGTAGAAATAATGGAGTTTGCTTCATTGAAATTTTTCGTTAAATTAACGAAATTGTGAACTAAATTTGTTTGCGAACGTCACACCGCTCGTAGATTGCGTATACTATAATTTCCATTTAACCCTCCCAGCGCCACCGGCAGATAAATCAGGCTTTGCTCCACGGGTGAGACGTGTAACGAGCCGATATATCAGCTCAAGCATAGACCGGATTTAAAATCATTATAAGTTCCTACATTTTGTTTTATCCCATATCCAAAATATATTAGAGCATTACAAGCACCAAATAATTCCTTTTCAGTAAAACAAAAAAAACATTAAATTGACATCTAAAATTGTAACTTCATATCGTGTTTTTTAATTAAGTGTGACAAAATTCTATAATTTTCGTCGACACTTTTTGCTAGTACCACCGAATATCGCTGGTACAAGAAAAAAGTGCCGACCAAAAGCGGTTATGATTTCTGTATACTCGAAGTACCATTGAGCTAGACCATCCGGAAGGTATATGGGTCGGTCAGTTCAAGGGCGAAGCCAGCGGACGTAGTCAAGGGTTTCAAATTCACCCCTCAGAAAGACAGTCGTGAGCTAAACCCCTCCGATTGCACAAACTCAACGGTTACCACCTCTCCAAGCTCCTCTCCACTATGAAATTGTTTGTGGAAACGGCCTTGGGGAAGTTTACGCCCAGCCCCCATCATTCAGGGACTCAGGGGGGGACCCGAACCTCAAGAGTACCCCATTGCAGTGACGGGATTGAGGGGCGGGCAGGAGGGGCGCCACCACTCCCCCATGTAATTTCTGGTAAAATTGAAAAAAATGTTATCTTACATTGAATCTCTTGTGTAAGTTTTTATTTAAGCGGCTCAACAATGCCAAAAAATAATTGAAGAATACCTAAAAGTTGTCTATGCATATGAGACCTCACACGCATTGTCGCTGAAAGGTATTGCATAACTCCAAGGCTGTGCGGTAAGTAATTAATCATCTCCCTCAAAGCAACGACCTAAATCTGTCCGTGCCTCAATGAGGGGTGGTCAAATTCTGTTACAAGTTGGATGTGCATGTATTGCAAGTGAATATTTTGGTGCAGCCAGGGGCGAATTCATCATCAAATTAGGAAGGTCATGACCTAGGAGAGAATCATGTAAAAGAGAAGATATAAGTCGCTATGAAAAGGCTAGCGGGTAGGAGCGGAGAATGGAGAGCTGCGTCAAATCAATCCTAGGATTATTCACTTATACTGATAAATATTATGCAAAATTTGTGCTTCAAATTACGACGGACTCTATACCGACAACATGCCATCCATCTGTCGAATAATTCAGATTCTATGGGGGAAACAAACATTTCACATCCGTCCCAATTAAAAAAAAAAAGACTCCTTAGGTGGAAGGGTGTAAGGGCAAGCATAGCATATAAATTGCAAGCAGAAAGTCGTAAAATCCAAGTTATTGGTTGAATATATCCTAGCTAAATTTAGACAGACAAAGGATCTTCGAAGGAAAATAAAATTAAAATTACATTTGGAGCCGTCCATCACAATTCTAATTAAACCTCGACACTCCCAACCGACGATATCACAATCAAACACAAAAGGGGAAGCGGAATTTTCTGTATTAGGGTCTCAAATAAGAGATTGTAGCATTAAATGCTATCTACGAGGGTCGTTCAATAAGTAATGCCCCTTATTTTTTTCTCAGAACATATTTATTGTAAAGAGTCAGAATTTGATGACAATGTGCATCAACATGTGTTGTCCATGCCCTATTTTTCTACGCAGTACCCATTACGTTCTAAGGCCTAGCGCCAACATTTTGGGGGAGCATGTATTCCCTGGTGGTAATGTGTTGCTCTTGTATTGTAGGCGTTGCCATGGCGAGCGTGGATGATAATCGAGCTCTGTTTCTGCATCTCCTGAGCAGGGGCGCAGCCAGGAATTAAGGCTAGGGGGGTTTAGGTGCAACTAATACCGGGGTGTGTGGGGCATGGAATACCCACCAGGATAAGCGGTAGGTGCGAGATTAATAAATTGCGGAATTTTAAGATAAATGGTTCAAAATGGTGAGTTTTACGGATTTCTGAGAGATATTTCATTAATCCTTACACTTTTCTATTAGTAATATCAATTCAATTAAGTAAAATGGATTAAACTTAAATATTTCTCTGAGCTCTGGGGGGGGGGGGGTTTAACCCCCAAAACACCCCCTCGCTGCGCCACTGGATCATAGAGCTCTGTTTCTGCATCTCCTGAGGCTGTAACATTCTTTACCCATCGCCCAACTTCACTCCTACCAAAGCGTTGCCATACACTGCACACAAACCTTTATGGATGTTCACCATGTTCTTTTTCTGTACACAAAAATTCAATAACAGCACGCTGCTTTTAATGTGAGTCATATGTAGACGCCATTTTGACACTCTACCACTGTTCTGTTATCTGCTAGAACGGTGTCAAACTTCATCAGCGCAGAGAACAAACATCAATAGTGAAGCACCAACAAGGACATTGATCTGTATATATCAATGGCTTTTTTTTTTAATGTGGGGCATTACTTATCGAACGACCCTCTTAGGTTCCAAAAAATGATAGAGCATTACAGAAATACTTGACGAAAGGAACTAACTAAACGATATAAGGTTCCATGTCCACTAGAAGAGAATAATAGATTATGTTGATGAAGACAATCGTTGAAAGACAGGTGGAAGGGATGAAGGGCAAGGGGCGGCCCTGAATGAGTTACATAGGACAGATTATGAAGGATGTGAAAGAGAAGAAATACGTCGCTCTGAAAAGGCTAGCGGATAGGAGCGAGAAATTGAGAGCTGCGTCAAACCAATCTTAGGACTGTTGACTAATGATGATGATGATTCCTTTAAATTTGATCTCCTTAAATTTGCAGGACCCATCGAACCATTCTACGAGTGGTTACAAGCAGGGGCGCAGCTAGGAATTAAGGCTATTAGGGGTTTTAGGCGGAACTAATACTGGGGTGTCTGGGGGTATGGAATACCCGCCAGGATAAGCGGGAGGTGCGGCCCCCCGCCCCCTAGGATATATGAGAAAAATTAAGAAATATGGTGAGTTTTACGGCTTTCTGAGGAATATTTTATAAATCCTTACATTATTCTACAAGTAATGTTAATGCAACTAAGTAAAACGGATTTAGTTTAAAAAATTCTCTGACCTCTGGTGGGCTCGCTGCGCCACTGGTTACGAGAAACGCATCGCACGGCCGTGATTGTTTTTTTTTCCCTCGTCGGAGGTTCAAAGGCGCACGCGCTCTACCTGCCCCTCGCATTGGCGACCCCAGAGTTGGGCTTTGACGTCGTCGACTTCTCTGCCGTGCGTCGTCCCTGCGGCCATATACTGCATTGCGAGGAGCCGCATTAGGTAAGTAGATCGGGGAAAGATGGTCTCAGTCCAAGGGCTCAAAGGAAGCCAAGGCATTCGAACAGAATTAATTCATCTTTTCCGCTTCTCCGCACTATCACAGGTGTGAGGTTAGATTCAGGGATGTGCGACGTATATATCGGTGTAGTGCACTATTTATGTTCGGTTTCATGGGCGTACCCAGCGAGGGGCAGAGGGGCAGCTTCCCCCCCTCTAGAAGCAAAAATAGCAAAAGTCTTTAAGCAAAATCAGTAGATACTGAATTGAAACGAAAGTATTCAACAAAATTTCTTTAAACCCACGAAAAATGATATGTATTAGTATAAGATATGTAACTATAATAAAACTATTTTTTCAAGGAAATAATCTCATGAATTAATAAAGCGCTGTTATAATTTTCTTAAAATATCACAACTTGGCTTCCTCACCCCTAGACCATGAGTTCCCCCCCCCCCCTAGTTATGATCCTGGGTACGCCCTTGTTTGGTTTATCGATACACATGGTGGAGAAAAGTTCTATCACGAAATTTTCACCCTGGATAACTGATACCAGTAATAATCAGAATTACTCATGATATTTAGGTCGAAATTAGCATACAATTAAACCGCCAATGTAATTTGCTTAAGTATGTATACCAACATCAGCGGATTAAGGGGGGGGGATACGGGGGCATGTGCCTCCTTAAGACACTTGAAAAATAGGCAAGATTATTAATACGGTTCTCATTACTTTAGTTTTTTTGTGTATTACAGAGCCTCAATCTTTTAATATCATATCAATAACTTTCATGTCAAAATAAATAGAATATTTCGTATAGTAATTGATGTATCTTTTCTTTAAAGTCAAATATGAGAAGGTCGTTTGCATGTCCGACCCTTGTACCCCTTAGAAAAAATTATTGATCCGCCTTTGTAAACCAATGCGAACTATAAAAAACCAATAAAAAACACGTAACCCGTGAGTGTTAAAGTTAGATTTAAATGAAAATGACAATCTGTTCAACATATTTGTTATAGAAAACAAGCATCTTTACTCTGCCAGGATCAATTCTATTTCTTTTTGCGTTGCATATACTCCCTGTTGTACCGAGCACGTTGTAGTACTTTGGGATCACTCGAAAATTGACGCGGCAACATAGCCCCAAAAGTTTTCCATCTAATATTACGAGTACCTGCGAACGTTTTAACGAAGAATTATCACAACATTCAGTTTGGCAGGAGAGGATTGTCCATAGCCGCCACAGAGGCCGCTTGCAATTCCAGCAACGGCCGTTCGTCGCTCACCCAGTGATTCAACCCGAGGATTAGTTCGCATAGGTGAGGGTAGAGATCAAACCATAGGCGTTTGGACTTCATGCATTCAGTGCAGGGATGCCAGTTCCATTCCCTGAGCCACTTTTCACTTCAAGGATTTTGCTAGAGGATTTCCTTTCATCATCATCATCATTAGTCAACAATCCTAAGATTGGTTTGACGCAGCTCTCCATTTCTCTCTCCTATCCGCTAATCTTTTCATAGCTACATATTTCTTCTCTTTTACATCCTTTATAACTTGTCCTATATAACTTATTCGGGGCCGTCCCTTGCCCTTTTCCCCTTCCAGTTGTCCTTCAACGATTGTCTTCATCAGACCATCGTGCCTCAAAATGTGGCCAACTAAGTTGTCCCTTCTTCTGCTTAATGTTTTTAGGAGTCTTCTCTTTTCTCCCACACTTCTTAGCACTTTCTCGTTACCCGAGATTTGAACGGGACCTTTCGACTACCAGCTAAATGCTCTATCCAAGAGGCTACTTCTTGGGATTAGCAATTTCTTGAACGTATTCCAGACCTTTTTGCGATTAACGCGCTCATAGCAGCAGTGCGGACTTATTTTCTGTGTTACACGTGCCACTCTCTCACCCTGCACAAGCAATAATCGTCCTATCTATTGCACTTTCAAGGTTATCGATCAATCAGAGAGAAGGATTGAAAGATATCTCAATGAAAGAAAACAAAAAAGTGAATAGTGAAGTAAATTCTAGGAAATCATGTAATGTGCAAGACGTAGGTGAGGAACTCTGTGACATAACAGATGCGACATCAAGATGGTCAGCTATAGTTTGGAGATTTACGCATGATATGAGCACAAAAATATACCAATAGGGAATGAAATACTTTCTTAGCTTATGAATAGCGTTATATACTATCTTTCTCAGTATATGTTACTTATTATATGGCAGAACTCGGATCCTCTCTTGAAAATTTGAGTTAAGGTAGATATTTATAGAACGCGGAGGGAAACTGTCCTAGAAAGCACCAGCGTGTTCACTAGGTTTCGAATAAAAATTGAGGATATGGACATAATTAGCTTAAAAAGATCTGCATATTGTCGCCAGATTGTAAAAATTGACCATGTTTAAACTGTGCCAAAAATCAAAAATAAATATATAATCGGGTGTTTTCCCGGCGTAGATGTTGGATGAAAAGTTCTCGGGCTTTCCACCGGGTAATAAAATCCTTCTCTGCCGACGTTTCGATGTCCATCAGGGGCATCATCCTCAGGGCAAATGAGTTGTCCTGAGGATGTTGTCCCTCAGTTGACATCGAAACGTCGGCGGAGAAGGATTTTATTACCCAGTGGAAAGCCCGAGAACTTTTCATCCAAAAATAAATATATTTGTTTAACGAGACAATGTTATTTATGGATTTTCCGTCGAAAAGCATCCTGGAGATATTTAAATTTAGGCTATTCAATAATAATGAAACGGCCTATATCAATGGATGAGGGAAGGAAATGTCCCCTCCGAATCTACCCGTCCTTCAGGTGGAATTTCGAATTTTTCTCACCCAAACAATCGCAGTGGATACTCCGTAATCCCACAAGCTTCTGCACTGACGTGAATTCGATAAGGGATATCTATAACTTTGATTGATTACTCTTGTCTCAACTGTTCAATATTATACGCCTGATATGGCTCCAATGATTTGAAAACTTATTTAGATAGCATATACTACCCGATCAAGTTGGAAAAATACGAGGTCATAACTTGACAACCAAAGGCATTTCCCATTTTCCTTCCAAATGGGGTTCACAAGGAAGAATAAATCAACAAATAAATGTATAAAAGAGCTGTAACAATTTTATTTTTAACGGACTTAAATATGGTACATTAATATGAGGTGTTTCCTCAAAGGTTTTTATCTTAAAATTTAAATTTACGGTCACAAGATTACGTATGTAGATTAGCAACCATAGAAAAATATATATGAATCAAGAAAGAGATGGAACGATTAAAGTCAACTTCAAAGGCTGGAAATGTAACCGTTTATCTATGAATAGCATGTCATTAGATTCCTAACACTTGATGTTATTCAGCAACAACGAATCGACGCCGTTTGCCGCGGAAGCTCACCCATATCGTCTTCAGCCCAGTTGCCTTTTCCATTTAGGTTTCGATGGTATTTGAGTAATGATCTTTAGCGCTGAAATACGGGAAAGTTGGCAATAAAAAAAAATCTCACTGCTCGAGTCAAATGGGGATGACTCAGACTAACGTGCCTATTATTGAAACGAAGTGCAGGCGTCATTCAATTATTGCATCTCTATGTATATTTACGTAGGAACCAAAGAACAGCAGTTTCGGATTTCCATCGCATGATGATAAAAAAAATTGTAGAAAAAAGGGCATTTTTCTATGTGGTCACCACATGGAGGTGTCACACTTTCACTCTCCACTTCTTCACTCCTTCACTCCTTTTAACTTATGTTTGACTTTCGTGGACTGGTATTCTCGTAGGTGTATTTCAAGTATTGATTTTTATTCGTGTTTTCTGTTACTTGAGTCTAGCATCAAAATGACTCGCGCGATTTTACATAATGGATGGGAGCCACCATTAGTCCGTTAGTTTTGCTTATATTCAACGTTTGAAACTGTTTGGCAATAAGGGATGGCAGGTGAAACGAAACGAAAATGTGTCGTTTTGACCCGGTGGGAAACGAAAATATAAGGCCTAGGGTTAGTTTCGTTCCCGCACGAAATTAAAACCAACAACGAGTTTAGTTTCGACCAGGAACGAAACTAAATTAATCAAAACTCCGCGGCTCATAGTTAAGTTTCAATCCAGGGCCGGCCTTAGGGCGGGGCGACCGGGGCGACCGCCCTAAGGCTTTTTACTTTGGCGAGTGTGCTGATTGCTCGCACGTTTGGGTAGTTGTTTCCACCATCGTATGCTCCACGAATAGTAGCTAGGAGACTGAAAATTACCTCGAAAATTTTTGAAAACTAAAAATTCGCCATGCCTCAAAATAGTTGAGATTGCGCAATCGTATTGCTGATACACGCTGAAAGCTCTAACTCGTTTGATTAAGCTCAAAGTGAAATTGTTTCATGCAATTATAATCGCACATTTTCTTCGAATCTTATTTACTTTATACCCTCAAAAACCCAGAGTATTAAATAAAATTTCGAAAAGGCTAAGTACCCAGTTTTCACGGAAGCTGCGAAGTGTATTAAAAAAGGTTTGCGTTGCTATAGCTCCGTGTAACTAAGGAGTTGCGATCCCATCTTTATAGGACTAAAAATGCTTAAAAATTTCTCCCCTACCACTTCCTGAGGTATTGCAGATTCCTCCCGAAACGTCCTGCTTTTCGGACTTTAACCAGCGAACGGTGGCGAGAAGCCATGTATCTTTTCAAGGACCTCCGATAACGTTGAGGTATTTGTTCTTTAATCTGAATCAGACATTGCAAATGTCTCATTTGATGTATCGAAGGGAGAAACGCTCTTCTAAAAATATATCTTAACATACCCTCTGAATGAGGATTTTGAAAATCATCTCTTAGCATCCGTTTTTAATATCAATAAATTGAATCTGTTCATATAAAAAACTATTACAACATGGGATTGCTGTATATTGGAATTCAACCTTCTTGTGCTCTATAAATAACTATTAGCCACAGTATTAACATAAATAATGATCTTATTTATCTCAACTTATATAAGTCGTCTGTAACCAATCAACAACTTTTAACCCTTTGCAATCCTTTTGATTATTTATTTTAATTTAAATTATCAATTGATTAATTCATTAACTTAAACACTTTTCCATGTTGATTTTAATTAACATTTCGTTAAAACAATTACTCAAACTCTATCCCTTATTAATTAATCAACAATACAACTCTTGGATCCATTTATTTATAAAAGACTAATTTTAGAGCTCCATATCTTCAATCGAACTAGCTTCAGTACCTACTGTGTAATCAATTTTTGCTCAAACCGTTTAAATATTCAGGAACTTAAAATACGCATGAAAGGAAGGAAAGATGATAACACTCAGGCCATTTATCATATTTGCAGTTTTAAAATTCAAGTTTTTGGAAGCTTAACTTTGTTAACAATCAAATGATTGTTAAGTTCGTGAAACCAAAGTTTGTAGTCTACAAAAGACTTATTTTACACGGGCATTCATACTCATGCAATTTTATCCACCATTTCCACCAGAACCAATCGTATGTAATAAGTACTGCGGTTTCAATAACTTTATCTCCTATGCAGAGACTGAACGCTAGGAAGCCCCTTGTTTCTTTTGGAACGAGCAAACGTTATCTCGTTGTTACCCACTTTTCGTTCTAAGTAAGGGTTCATTCGTTGTCCTGCTTATGAACTAGGATGTTAATCCTTGAAATCGATCAATCAATTGGATGACTATTGAGGTATTTCTAAAACTGAATGACTTGTTCCTCGTTTTCTTATCTATTACATCTGCTCTTAAGATATCAAATCATCCACATTTCATCAGTTATTGTCTAAGTTTAGTTGATAGCACCTACCCATATTCTATAGCATGTTGCTAAATGAACCAATAATTTTGTGAAACTTCTGTCCATTGCTCAACTCATATCCCCTTCGGTATTTATCTCCATTGTTTATTGCCGAGTGCATTGTTGACGTTTAAACGCATTTGAGTTATACACCATTCACTATAACCTGAAGTCCAGTAATAAATATACATTAAACACTACATTACTGCGTTACGCGAATATTTTGTCCCAAGTTGAATGCCGCTATAGAATTATTACAGAATCTGTTCCGTTGAATGTGTTCGACTGTGAATTTAATAACCGTATAGACTAATTAAAAATTCTTCTTCTTTGCAGTCGTTCTTGGTAACAGCCTACGTCCCTATTGCTTATGCAAAATATAATTGCTACTCTCGCCAACCTACGTTCTATGTCAATATGCAATTCCAACTTCGACCACGCAGTTTGATGCTTCACTGCCTCCAGAGTAAGCGCGCTATATACAGCATTGTAAACGCTGAGGAGCTGAACTGATAAATGCGGACAATTGTTCTCTACAGCATTATTTTTTAAAAAATCGCATCAAAAATGATGCATTATTTAGGCATTCGGCGTTATGGTTAATTTTAACGAGTTTGCGGACTTTCCTTCACGTTTTTCTTCGGACAATTTTCGAAATGCTTATCGCAATATCTCTTTTTGAGGTCGTCATGATCAATTTCCCCGTGATGGTTATCGGTTGCTTCTTTTATAGGGTGGCATTCAAAAAGCATGTGTAATTCGTTGACCGAGACGAATACCGGAGCAAATTACGTCTGATTAAGTCTGGGTTTTCATGCGAAGATTATTAAGTTATGCCCTTAATTATCAGTTTTTTATAAATGAAGGTCAAAGAAACTCGAAAAAAATCAATTTCATTGTAACTAGTATAAATTATAAGTGCCGAAACAAGAGAATCAATGAACGTTTTAGAATTAATATAGAACGTTGAGCGATGAATGTATCGAATATTAACTTTTCCTACCAGCGAATCTGAGCTAAGTGTACATTTTTCAGCTCTCCTAAGGATTTGATTTTTCACGCGTACCACAGAGCTGAAAAATAACCTGAGGGATGAATCGTTTGAGACTTTTTCTGGAAATAATTGTGTCATTTTATTTCACACATTAGAATGTAAACACACCATCTATACCACTTGCATATGGGGATTTCTTAGAGGAAGCCAACTTTTTTATTATAATTATGTAACATAACATTGATTAAGATATTACGAAACTGAAATTTTTATCTTTCGAATTGGACCGAAGCGGAGGGTATTACGTGAAGCCTTATCTTTAAACCGTATGATGTTCCAATTTACTTCCATGCATAGTTTCATTTTTAGTGACTCTAATTCCTTGCCAATGAGGCTCTATCATTTCGAATCGAGTCATCAAAACACCACGATTCGGAATGAAAGGATGCAAGATTTTATAGGTCAACCAACTCAAGTTTTATCTCTGACTTTTCCCAAAACCAAGCATTATGAGATTCATTATTGGAATTAAGGAAATAAAACTTTATGAGGTTCACTGATTGTTTAATTAAGGGCACGACCCGGGTTTCGTAACTTAGTTACATCGTCAGGTGACTAAACCTGCATGCATCATACATTTATACCCAAAGTACACAAGTGACTGTGAGGACATCTGTCGGAAAGGAAAAAGGACTAGTTGGGAAGCGGGGGTGAGGGTTAAACACGGACTGAAATAGGGAAAAAGGGGCAGCCTTGGTTTGGGTCGAGGGTTTTTTACCAGCCAGGGGAGGGCGGGGTTAAAGTGGGTGAGGAGACGAGAAGAAGAAGGAGAGCTAAAGAAGGTGGCAGTGTTAGGGACGAAGAGAGGGTTAGCAGGGTACATTGAGTTTTCTAAATGACAATAGCCTATGGAAGGTCGTTGAGTCCGGCTGTGGAAGGACATGGGTCACTGGGGGATTTTGGTAAAGGCACTGCTTAGTATTTGTTCTTGGAAATTTTGACGGCACACATGTGGATAGGCACTTGAAAATTTATGTCACTGTAGGAGATCATTGATGGGGATGAAAAAGAGAGGGGAGTGGGAGGGGAGCACTTGTTCGTTGGCAAGGGGGGTTTTGTTCTTTAAATGTTGTATAATCTCCAACGTTTCCAGGGCATCGAGTCTCCTCCTGTTTCTTTCTGAATGTAGGATATCCGGCTTAAAATCACTATTGTGTTTACCTTCTAATAAATGATTGGCGAAGTTTGATTGATCTTTCTATCAAACTTCGCCAATCATTTATTAGAAGGTAAACACAATAGTGATTTTAAGCCGGATATCCTACATTCAGAAAGAAACAGGAGGAGACTCGATGCCCTGGAAACGTTGGAGATTATACAACATTTAAAGAACAAAACCCCCCTTGCCAACGAACAAGTGCTCCCCTCCCACTCCCCTCTCTTTTTCATCCCCATCAATGATCTCCTACAGTGACATAAATTTTCAAGTGCCTATCCACATGTGTGCCGTCAAAATTTCCAAGAACAAATACTAAGCAGTGCCTTTACCAAAATCCCCCAGTGACCCATGTCCTTCCACAGCCGGACTCAACGACCTTCCATAGGCTATTGTCATTTAGAAAACTCAATGTACCCTGCTAACCCTCTCTTCGTCCCTAACACTGCCACCTTCTTTAGCTCTCCTTCTTCTTCTCGTCTCCTCACCCACTTTAACCCCGCCCTCCCCTGGCTGGTAAAAAACCCTCGACCCAAACCAAGGCTGCCCCTTTTTCCCTATTTCAGTCCGTGTTTAACCCTCACCCCCGCTTCCCAACTAGTCCTTTTTCCTTTCCGACAGATGTCCTCACAGTCACTTGTGTACTTTGGGTATAAATGTATGATGCATGCAGGTTTAGTCACCTGACGATGTAACTAAGTTACGAAACCCGGGTCGTGCCCTTAATTAAACAATCAGTGAACCTCATAAAGTTTTATTTCCTTAATTCCAATATGGAGAGGTTTCACAAAGTAAAGCCTGAAGTTATTAGATTCATTATTGTTTCAAACAAATTAGCCGCGTTGTTGCAGAAAATTCTTGCAGGATTTTGCGAGTTTATTTTTCATTTTTATTTCCGTTTCGCTTTTTCATCATCGCGGCTGGTGATTTTTTTTTAGATATTTACCTTGTAGGTATAATTATTGTTTTTACCACTTAAAAATTCTCGATTTCTTCTTTGTATACTTTTAATAACTTGAAATCAGTAGCTAGTGAATATCTCATTTGCTTGAATGGGAATTAAATATATTTTATTAGAAATAGATAAACCACAAGAAAAGTTACAGTTCAAATAAACATTTCTTTTCTTCGTTCTTTACGTGCTCGCAGTGCAAAATATTTAATTATTTATTTCAAATTTTAATTATTTATTTCAAATTTCCCCGTAAACATCACATTATGGTCTTTACAACGGGTTTTTAACATTAACGAAGCACAAAACGAACATCCATGCCCTGGTTAGGGATCATTCACCTAGGCGGGATTCGAACCCACGACATACGGATTGGCATGCGAGGACTTTACCCCACCGCCACCGAGGCCGGCCAAGCATGAATATCGTTTGCTAGATGTGGAATGACTCCATAATATACACTTCCAATTTCTGCAAATTGCTTGATTTTCGCCCCAAATTTGTTCACTTGGTTTCTGTTAGAATTTGCATTGAATGTCGTGTCCATGCGGCCGCGCCGGTGTCATTTGTGCGCACACTACTGTTCAAACTGGGAGTATTTGAAGCGCTGCTTGTCACCTCACGGTGAAATCTGTCGCAGCGTGGGTAAACAACAGGACGAAAAACAGGATAGTGAGAATTATTGTGCGATGTTATTTTCCAAAACCGGAATATTTCCCGCTGTTCGTCATGTTTTACGGTGCGTATTGAATTGCAAAGAAAAGATTAATGCCTCTGTTTAATTCAACACATTTATTATATCTGCCCCTATTCATTTGATATAAAGTTTTGTGAGCTAACAATAGTGACGGAATTACTTTTTCCTCCACTACTGTATTGTCTTCCAATCAGTAGTGTCCTGCCTTTTGTCAATTCTATGAAGCAAATTCCTGTCATCCCTATTTGTTCTGGGTTATCCTACTTTTCTTTTGGTATATTTTTTTACGAATTTTATTTTTTGACTTTTGTTTTGGCATATCTTTTGATTTTTTTACTCTTTAGTACATTATGCACTGTTATTGGAAAAAAGCGTATTTTTAAATCTTTGTTATTTTATTTTATACCTGATACATATGGATTCCATAAGTCCATTAGTGTATGTTTCATATAAACCTCTTGCATCGAATCCCTCTGATGTGAGGAAATATATTGAACTCGGGTATAATTTTCTGTTATATACAAGTATTTGAGACAAGGTTGCCTGATGAAGGCAATCGTCCAGGTACAAGTGGATTAGCTGATAGGAGAAGTGAGTGGAGAGTGGCGTCAAACCAATCTTATGATTGCTGACTAGTGATGATAGCAAACTGTTCTTCAGATGGTAGTGAAAATCTCTAGAATGTCGCAATTTTCTATCTGCGAATAGAAATCGGGGCACAGTTGCATTACTTGCTTCGACCTCGTAATAATATCATTTGTGCACATTTTCATATTCCTCGGTCACTTGCCCGGAATAGGAGGAGGTGGTTTGAAAAACCGCGTATGGTTGGTTATGATATACTAGGCAATCTTTGATGGAATGCCTGTGTCGGGTGGAAGGCAGGTTTTTGCGGTAACCTTGAGACATTGTTAAATTCGCAGCCTCAGCAATTTCTGTAGGTACACAACTCACGATAATATTACTAACCTATTTCCGCCTGGAAAACTTTCTACTTGTGACTGTGAAGATAATGAAGAACATTCGACGATAGATGTAACTAATGTTTCAGTAATGAGTTTTATTTGAAGTCTGGAGTTGTGCATGGAGTATAATAAAATTTTATTTACTTACCTAAAATAAATTCACTTTTTCAAATCAAAAGATTGGGTGAAATTAGATACCCCAGGTGAAACAATATTGCCTATTCAGGAGCTTGCCAAAGCTTTGCATGAAACAATTAACTTTGCACACAGTAACGCGCAAAGTTATATTCACTATGAATGAAATCCGCCTTGAAAACATCATTTGGCTTTGCTGGGGCTCGAACCCGGATCTCGAAATTATATTAACCATCGTACCATACGCCATAATGTGTGGTAAATTAATAATTTATTCTTAGCGGTTTTTTCTGTTCGTAAATTTAATACAAACTAAGTACTTTATTTAGCTTTCTTGTTAATTCTACTGTTAAATTCATGTCAATTTCTCCTGTTGACTGTGTATATTGAAGGTCTATGATAAAATAACGCAAATGGTAATTTCTACACTTTTAATACACAACTCTACAACCGACCATGGTTTCAACACATTGTGTCATTTTCAAGGAAAAAAAGGACTTTGAAAATGACGCAATGAGTTGAAACCATGATCGGTTGTTGAGCTTTGTATTAAAAGTGAGGAAATTACCATTTGTGTTATTTTATCATGGATATATCGAAATTCCACAAAATCAAGTCTATAAACGATTTTAAACGTATATTGAAGGATTTGCTATTCATTTAAAAACAGCCTGTCTATTATAAGCGCGGATCCAAGAGAAATTTTGGGGAAAAGCATGTGGGTGGTATTGACATGTCAGTGCCAAGGGGTCTTCGTTCAATGACCGTCTTTCGCCGAAGGTTCTCTTCTACGCACTGCGCCTGTTACAGTGGGCTATCCCGGCTTCTTAAGGCCGTTTTACACGGTACACGGAATTGCGCAATCTGACGTACGTGCGAAGGCGCAATCAAAATTGCATCGTGTAAAGCGGTGAATTGCTAGAACACATGCGAGAATGCGAGACGGCAAAATAGCCCCTGTTCTAATTTCGTTCATGCATTCGCGTAATTCCACGCCATTTTAGAAATTAATGCAGCTCTAACCTGCGCAATTCAGTGCCCCGTGTAAAACGGCCTTTAGAACAGGTAGTGCTGTTGCTACGTCCGGCCGCCGAGAGTTGTCCGATGACAGGCAAAAGGGGTAGGGGCAATGGCGCCGACTCCATGGGGCCTGAGGGGGCCCGAGCCCCCTCAAAGATTGGTTTGGGGGGGCGGAGCCCCCTCAATAATTCAAGAAAATAATTAAGTTATATTATGCTTTGTGAAATCACAAAAATACATTGGTGATTTTTATTTCCCATGCTTGACGATAGTTACCTTTTAAAATAAATTCAACAATGAGTGTTGAAACAAATAAGTATAAGGTTAAGCAGGTTAACTGAATCAAGTGGTGTGAATCATGGTAGTGTTTCGGTGCTGCGACACACTTTCAATTGAATCTCTTCCTGGGGCAAGACCTCCGATATGGGCCCCCCCAATATTTTTTATAAGTCGGCGCCCCTGGGTAGAGGGCAAGGTTGCCAGGTAAGAAAGGGAAACGAACACCTCACATGTAAACAAAAGGCTTCCTTTAAGAAAAGAGCCAGGAGGGACGACGAGCGTGAAGGACACAAAGGAAGAATCCTTTATTTTGGCGATTCGAAGAGAGGGCTTATTTTGGTGGTTCAGGCTTGTTTCAGTGCTTCATGCACATGTGACAACGTTGTATGACTAGGCAAGGGTGTGAGGTGCATTTGGGGGACAGCGATTGGCTGCAAACAGTTGTGACGCAATGGTTCTCCGCCCCTCCTTTAGAACTGTCATCGGACAACTCTCGCCGGCAGGACTGTACGAACCTGGATTTCTTTAATGTATCTCCGGCCTCATTCAGAAGAAAAGTTGGGATTTTCTCAGAGTTTGGTCCAAATTTGCTCGGAGTTATTTGATTTTTTATAATTTTTTTGAAAATGATTACTTGTTGTACTTTTACTTTGTTTTGTTCTAGTTGTTGTTACTTTCAAAATAATTGTTTTTTTTTGTGAAATGGTGTTATCCGTGGGAATAAATAAATAAACTCCTATTGGCTTAATGAATTCTTCTCGTGTTCTCAGCCAGGTTAATTCTTTCATGTAAGCCGACGTTTCGAGAGACGACTTATCTTCCAAATTCAAGACCGTGTTATTCTATGGAAGTCCAATTTCACACCCCATTATGTAATTGGACTTTCAAAGAGTAACACGGCCTTGAAGATGGGAGACAAGTCGTCTCTCGAAACGTCGGAATTTATGAAAGAATTCACATGGCTGAGAACCTGAGAAGAATTCATCAATAGTATTCACCAGGAGAAAATATAATCGTTTCCTATAAGCTTGAATTGAAGGACAGCTCAATCCCATCCATCGTAACTGTCACTCATTTTTTACCATCTTTGACGAGACCTGTGTACCTACCTGGGAAACAACGCAGTCAGGACTTCCTCTCACCTCCGCACGATAAAGCATATCAAAGTGTTCGAGGTTATGATCGCCGGTGTTGCACATCGATGAAGGAAAAACAAAAGAACATCACCGTGCGCCTGGGCCGAAAAGGGACGAGCGATAGATAGAAAAAAAACGTTGTTATCTACCGACAGTGTGTTCCAACGGAGAGGATCGTCGTTTTGAAGTGGGCGATATATCATCTTGGTGGAGATGTGTGCACATCGCTAATCACGCTCGCATGATTGGCATCATAACCACGGTCTAGTGGAGAAGGTATCGGACGCACAAGTCCCAAAAGATATTAGTTCGGAAAAAAGAAACCTGTGTGAAAGCAAGCCGTCACTCCGGACGTCCAAATATCCGACGTTGGATATCCTGTCCGTATCCCATCGCCATTCGCAGCAAGCTCCTCCTTGATCACGCCAATCACGAGATAACGAAAATTCGCGAGATGTAACCATTTGCTTCATAGAACACAGTACCCTTAAATAATCGCATACATAGTAACAAGTGCTCTATAATAAACAATTTTAGAATAATTTATGAATGTGACGTGGCTGACGATAGTCCTCAGTATTGTTTGAATAAGTTCGGGCAGTTAATTGACGACTCTGTAACGACAGAACGATTTCTTCCCCAATACGGTCCACAATTCAATGTTATTCACCCCTTCCCAATGCAGCTACTTGCTGGCATTGCATAAAACAAAAGAAGTGAATTGCTACTGTGAGAATTTCCCGGTTATAATGCGGGGAATATAAGTATGCGGAAAGAATGAAAAGGTTAACCTTCGGGACTTTTTTTCCATCTCCTCTGTCAACAACCTGCCACCTGTATTTAAAAAACTCACTTAAGAGATCATTTGTGAGTATCTCAATAGGTATTCCACCCTTCTTTCAATATACATAATATGCAATTTGTAGTGATGTGATACGAACGGCCAAGTTTTCTATATAGACTACGTACAAGTTTTAGGAATTAGCTCTTTAATGTGCGTGAAGTATAGCAGCAGATACATATTTAAATTCGTTTACTGAGTAGCTGTCAGCAGTTGCGCGACAGGAAGTACCGTTATAGCAGAATTTTTCTCGTTGAACAAGAGGAAAAGAACCTGCTCAGCAAGTTCAGAAGATACTATTAGCTAGGTGACTAGAAAAATGTGGTAGTAAAGGAATTTCGCTTCCCCAGCACTATTGAGAGTTGCGGCTGGTTAAATGTGGACGGAGTTCATATAAGCTAGGGACGAGAAACGACTCAAAAAGAAAACAGTGAAATTAAAATAAGAACGTTTTCATCTAAACCAATCTACCTCACCCACCCCGCTGGGATTCGAAAAGTTGCATTCTATTCGTAGGAATCGCTTTGCTTAATTTACTGTTCAACGCTTAACTTTGTGGCACACCAATTTAGGAAAGGAAAATTAATTTTTTTAGATTCCACGCTGAAAATATCAATATACAGGGTGTTTCAGTAGGTACCTGCAATACTTCAGGAAATGGTAGGGGGAGACAATTTAAATATTTTTTTTCATAAACATGGCGTCGAAACTCCTTAGTTACTATGAGCAACGGCAGCGCAAACATTTTATTGGATACACTTTGCAGTCATCATGGAAACAGTCTTACTTTATTTGTCCCTCGACGATTGTCCTCATCAGGCAATTATGTCTCAAGATGTAGCCTATAAGGTTGTTCCGTCTTCTTATTAAGTTTTCATGTGGCTTCTCTCCTACTCTTCTTAGGAATTCCTCATTACTTACTCGGTTGATCCATATGATACTCATCATTCTTCTGTAACATCTCATCAATCTGCAAATATCACAATCAAATTCTGTACCGGAGAAATCCCGTGGATAGAAAGATTTTTAAAGAAATGTTTCACTGCAAAAAGAAAAAAGTTTCAATCGGCTGTCCTTTCAATCTATTGCTTCAACCAGCCATGGCTGGTAATCGAGTAAATGTAACCGAATTGACGGCAAAGGTTAGTTTTTGGTATTTCTTTCACTTGTAAACTTTACTTTGAATAGAAAATGAACTATATTTTCATGGGCGTTCCCAGCAGGGCCTACGCAGCCCCCCTCCTCGAAGCGAAAATTCGCGAAAAAAGCGAAAAGTTCAAAACGAAAGTTAAGAAGAAAAATTTCTTTTGAAGAAAAATTATATTAGTATAAGCCATGGAATTAAAGTAAAAATCATTAATTTTTTCGAGGAAATGATTTTAAAAACTAATAAAGCGCTGTTATAATATTTTTTTAATTTTGGTTTCATTAACCTTTTCTGTGCCAAAATGTAACAGCTTGAACAACCACAGCTTGCCCCCCTCTAGTTTTCATCCTGGGTATGACCTTGGATATTGTTGATATACTCCATGACCAAATTGAGTTATGGCTACATTTAAGCGATCGTTAATTTTATCTGCGATGAACTGTTTATTCCTTTCTGATCTTATATCTCACTGTCAAGATGTCAATTGACGCGTTTGCTCCCGGTGATGACGTGATGTGCTGCTTCTAGGGTTATTTGTGTATGCCGAGGTATAGCTGTGATATTCCCGGCGTATTTTTTTAACGAATCTGCAATCATGATAAGCCTTACCTGCATTATCTCCTATGTTTTTTTCCCTGAGTAATATCATGAGATAACTGGACTCCAAGACTTTACACTATGCTTTTCAATCCACTCCGTCCCGTCGTGAGCAAAATCTATTTTGGAAGACATTTCATCACCAACGTATAAAATTATACTAATTTATCTTGATGCCTCGAGTTAGTTGCAATACCTTACATCACATCAAGATTGAGACTTGGTCTTTATCTAACATCTGATTGTCACGGCATGAGTTTAATTCTCGCAATAATACACTTTAATTTGCGAATAGCGGAATTAATCTGACGTTGGCCATTGCACCAATATCAATAAATTGCGCAAGGAAGATTGGAATAGCTTTCTGAATGGTCTATCAACGTTAAATGTAAATTAATTTTCTAATTCTATTTGAATTTTGTGGAAGTAACAAAGTGTTTTTCATTATTAATATGGAGCCCTTCCACCACGTAAATTCTTCAAGTTTCGATTTAAGCTAAATGTAAAATTTTGTGCATTGAAGCTTCCATTGAACATATTTTTATGATTTGAGCTGCTGTTACAAAGATGATAGAGAGGAGTATTTAAGAAATTCAGGAGACAAAAAAAACTGTTTAAAGTGCATAAATAACGCATAAAGTCAAGGAAGTACGTGTGTATTTGCCAAATATCACCGATGTGCGGTATCAATTTCGTCTCTCTATTCCATGTAGACGGTGGAAAGTCAGGGAAATTATTCAATCGCGTTGCTTTAATTGCAAATCAACTAGAATCAACTAAAACAATTTATCACATTATTTTCTCGAATGTCATACAATTCTCTACCGTAAACTGAGGTGACATTAGACCAGTTTTTCGAGATTTTCGTTTATAAAGCTTGTGTTTATATTTTTTATTTTAGAACTCGTTTATCAATGAAAAGTTTCGAAATATCTTTCTCATTTATTGTTAGTAATTCTGAAATTGGTTGAAATTTAAATCAACAGCTAAGCCCTACGTAAATTTAATGTCACTCCAGTGCTTGGGGTTACTTTGGACCAATATCAAAGACGACTGACCGGGCTTTTCTCCTTTCTGGACCAATATTTTTTTGTGTTAAATTTGAACGGGAAATGTCTTTTGGTAAAATTTCGCCCCATTTTTTTATGCACACCCAACATGATAAGGATGGTTCGGGCTAAGAAACTTATAAATTAATACAAAATTAGTGAGATTTATTGACTGAAAAATAATTCATCACTTTTAAATAAAATTTCGAAGTGTAAAATGAACATTGGCAGCATGTGCCATACATCTACATAATACCTTGCGAGCCACCTCTAGGGTGTTAGGCAGAGGGCGATCAATCACCAGCATGCACTATGCAATTGGATTCCCACATGGACACCACACGATCCAGAAAACGGTGTCATATTATGGTTTCAAATCGACAAAATACAAATTGGCTTTCCCGGAGGTGAGTTTGGGGACCCATATTTTCCTCAGTACAAAGTGTTTTTGATACCAAATTTCATCTTGCTCAGTAGGCCACCTACAATATTTCTCAGCCATTTCCATAGCACTCACAATGTAGTCTTTCCCATCAAAACAAGTGATTTTTCCTGGATATACTGCTCTTCATCTCTAGTATAATATACTCTTGATCATATATCTGACAGCCAAATACTCTCCCACCCTAGATTTTAATTCTCCATAGTCGTTAGTGACGGACGAAGGAAGTGCAATTTATTCAACTCTGTCCTCTTCATAATTTTCCGAAGTAAGTTGAAGCAGTGGCATAACTAGGAATTTGGGGGGAGGGGCACGTGAGGGGACCCCACCTTCAGGCAACGGGTGTTCCGGGAAAATTTTTGGAAACTGAAATGCCTGGAAATACACTTTACATCATTTTCGCACTTAAAATTTAACTTTAAGCAGATTCGGTTATTATATGAAAAAAACTGGACACAAGTTTTAAAATAATTTTTTTATTTGTCTGAGGCTTGGGGGGGGGGGGATCTATCCCCTCATCCCCCACATAGTCACGCCACTGAGTTGAGTGATAGACAGGTACTATCAGAAGAATCATCGTATGTCACTTCAGTTTCACTTATCTCGCTGTCGTCTGAAATTGTAGTCGTCTGTTTGTTCAGATGAGGTGGTCCAAAGACAACTGAATGTTTTCAAAAACTAATTCTCGCAAAATCAATGAATATTACAAAATACAAATAAAACTCAGGATATTTACCCTTACGCATGCAGATTTCAATTTTGTATACGCTAAATGTCAGGCGCGTGGCTAGGAATTAAGGCTAGGGGGGTGGGATTTAAGGCGCAACTAATACTGGGGGGTATGGAATACTGTAGGTGCGGGTGCCCTCACCCAGAAATTTTTTATGATAAATGGTTATAAAATAGTGAGTTTTACGGCTTTCTGAGAGACATTTTCTTAATCCTTACGCTATTCTATAAGTAATATTTATCCAATTAAGTAAAATGGATTAAATTTAAAAAATGTTTAGGTTAGGAGGGTTTTATCTCCCAACCCCCCCCCCTCGCTGCGCCACTGCTATTTATGTCATCAGAAGCAGTGGCGCATTGGGGGTTAAAACCCCCCCAGAGATCTGAGAAATTTCTAAGTTTAATCTTTTTCACTTAATAGGATTAATATTACTTATAGGATAGTGTAAATATTGATAAAAAATATCCCTCGGAAGGCCGTAAAACTCACCTTTTTGAACCATTTATCTAAAACATTTTCTAGGGGAGGGTCCCTGAACCTCCCGCTTATCCTGGCGTGTATTCGACACCCTCAGACACCCCGGTGTTTAGTGCCTAAACCCCCCCCCCCCCTAGCCTTAATTCCTAGCTGCGTCCCTGATCAGAAGCACACATGTGCAGCACCAGTAGAAGTTTTGACAGGATTTCATACGTGGACGTAAAGAAAGAAAATATATTATATGACATTCCAAAGAGTAAAACATACTGACAGGCGTGACAACCTTTCCATGATGATCAAACTTAATTATAGATAGCTAAAGCAACTGCCGTTTAGCGATAAATTTGTGGCACTAGAACAGAATGTTGGCGGGATGATTGAAAACCAGTGAGGTCCAAAGTCAACCCAGTTTACGGTATTTGAAATACAGGGAAGTTTTCAAATTGGGTTCCTTTTATTGAAAATTTGTCCCAAATAAGCGCCCATAATATCCGGTGGCCAAAACAACCAGAATTTACTGAAAAAAAGGTTAGAACATTATTTGCTCGAATGTGATAAAATTCTATTTTGAGAGACAGGTAAAAGCTGAAAATTGTTCACTCCCTTCTCAGTGGAAAATTTAAAGTTGAAAAGTTAATTTTTAAACGAGTAACGTAAGTAAAGTGATGCGTCAAGAAAGTAGAATAGGTACGACCAGTCTAGCAGGAGTGAATCGTCGTCTTAAAGTTGCCACACGAATCGTGGCGGGTTGGAATAATAAGGGGCAAGATTCTGCGGTAGCGTAGATCACAAAAAAAAGGTTGCCCACCGCAAAACTGAAACCATTTCACATGCCGCTCTGCGTCACTCACCTCCTTTCACTCATTCCCATGAATGGCGACCTCTTTGTCAATCAAGTTTTAAATAAGTAACACGTCAGGAAATTTGACAAAATACGATCGGTGGAGCGGAAGTGATGAGATCTATACAGGCCAAATTCTCCTGAGGTAGTAAGTTTCATTTTCAAGAAAATTTCGAAATGAAATCTTCTAATTATACTCCATCTACTGACACCCAAAAAATATGCTTGCCGTGGTATGATTTCAGAAAATTATATTTTTAAATCCGCATAATTATGCATGCTATTATAGCAGCACTTATGAAAGCATAAGGAGTATTTAAAAAAACTATGCGTATCAATGATAGCACATACATAATACTTTGGCAAACAGACAGCTCTGAAAACTGCTCAAAATTATGGAAAAAAAGGAATAGCTATGACATCCGAGGGTTGCAATATCATCATTCTGTGCACAATAATTGTGCTTTTTAACAACGATAGATGTCGTTTATGATTGGCAAACACTGCTCATAGAGAAGAGAATGGAAAAGAACAAGCCAACGTTCGTTGCGTTTGTGGACTTAGAGAAAGCATTTGACAACGTGGATTGGAGCACAATGCTTGGAACCCTAGAGGAAATTGGGGTTCTTTATAATGAGAGAAGAACCATCCACAGTTTATACAAAAACCAAGTAGCGGTGATAAAATTAGGGCCCAGCTGTGAAGAAGCAAGAATTAGGAAAGGAGTGCGACAAGGCTGTTCATTGTCACCCGTAATTTTCAACGTTTACATTGAGAATGCCATTAATGAAATCAAAGAGAAGGCATTGGGAGTGAATATCCATGGAGAAAAAATTGGCATGCTAAGATTTTCCGATGACATAGCCGTTATAGCAGAAACAGAGACGGATTTGAAAAATAATCTGGTTAATGTGGGTAGGGTAATGGGTAGATATCAACTGAAAATAAGCACGAAGGAAACCAAGACCTTAGTATGCAGCAGAAGAGAAGAAGTCAAGACTAACATTAAAATAAGGAAGCAAAAACTGATAGAGGTGGATGAATTCTGTTATTTGGGAAGCAAGATAACTAGTGACGGGAGAAGCAAGAAAGAAATTATCAGCAGAATAGCCCAGGCGAAGAGAGCATTCCACCAAAAGAGAGACCTGCTTACAGCGGGAAACTTAAATATAGAAGTAAAGAAACAATTTATAAGAACCTACATCTGGAGTATGCTCCTATACGGAAGTGGGGCATGGACAATGACCGCAGCGGAGAAAGCAAGGATAGAGGCCTTTGAAATGTGGTGCTACAGAAGAATGATGAAAATCAAATGGATCGACCGAGTTAGTAACGAGGAAGTCCTAAGAAGGGTAGGAGAGAAGAGAAGCCTCATGAAAACCTTAATAAGAAGACGGAACAACCTTATAGGCTACATCTTGAGACATGATGGCCTGATGAAGACAATCGTCGAAGGACAAGTGGAAGGCAAGAACGGAAAAGGAAGACCTCGAACAAAATATATGGAACAAGTAAAGAAAGATGTGAAAGAGAAGAAATACGTAGGTGTGAAAATATTAGCTGATAGGAGAATTGAGTGGAGAGCTGCGTTAAACCAATCCTAGGATTGTTGACCTGTGATGATGATGATGATGAAACATTTTTTTCACGACATGCGCGAAAAAGTAATTGCTTTTGCTCGCGCAGTTACTCCCGAACCTATACCCCTTAAGTTTCCCCATGTGGAACTCGGCGAGTGGAAATAATATGGAGAAAGATTCTGCGGTAGCTTAGATCACAAAAAAAATCATTGCAAAACTGGAACCTCCTCACCGACTGTTCCGCGTCACTAATCTCCCGTCACCATTCATAACTTGCTCTTGCACGTGAATCAATCATAACTTCAGGGATGTTGACAAAATACGAGTGACGCGACTGAAGCGTCCTCTTAAGGTGGTCGGTTTCCGAAAGAAAGTATTTTTAATTTTCATGAAAATTTCTAAATGTAATCTTCTAGTAATATTTCATCTACTGACTAGCGAAAAAAATAGACCTGCCTTTGTATAATTTAGGAAATTCACATTAAAAAATCCGCATAACTTTAGATACTTCTATGACTGTATTTGTGTAACCATATGATAATTATATTGATTAATGCAGATGCATTTCTATGATTTTGGTAAAAACTTATACAACGTTCATTGAACAATAAGAATGGTGATAAAAATAATATTTAGGCCCATTTACCTACTACTCTATGAATTTTTAAAGCAATAAATTGAGGGGGTGAGAAACTAAGGGATACTAGTGGTTTTTTTCTCAACAGAATCAGGTAAAGTTAATTATTAGAAGAAACACAAAAATTGGTTGCCAAGGGATATGAGTGAGTCTCAGTTCTGTGCTGACATCGAGTGGAAAATCAAATGCACTATATCAAATCTTTAATTCATCTCGTTAGTTTCCTGTGGAAACTGTGGAAAACCGAAAAAGTATTTACTATAAAATATAAGGAGAGAAATATTCACACTCTGAGTATCCTCATTTTACCTGTTAGTACCGATGGATGAAGTTCATGATTGCCACATATTTTTTTAGGGACTTGCGCAAAAAGTATTTGTTTTGACTCGCGTAGTCTCTAACTCATCCTATTAAGCTTCCTCACTTGGCACTCCGTGAGTAGAAATATAATGGAGTAAAATTATGCGGTAGTGTTGATCATGAAAAAGAGGTTACTCGCTCGCATAAAAATTTCTAAACACATTCTTCGAACTAAATTTCAACCAACGACAGCCAAAAAGAAACCAATTTGCCGTTGAATAGTTTCGAAAAGCTATATTTAAAATCCGCACAATTTAATATGCTCTTATGACAGTATTTGCTTAAGCATACGATAGCTATGCTGATAAATATCTAATATGTTTGCCATAAACTGATGGAATGTTCGTTGAGCAATTAAAATGAAAATAAAAATAAAATATAGGTACGTCGCCCTGCTACTATTTTAGTTTTTCGCGTAATAAATTGGTAATTGAAGTCAAAATATGTCAGCTTCATGAAAACAGCTCTAAATTCGGCTCAAAATACTGGAAAAAGTAGTCACTATGAAATAAAAGGATAGAAATGTCCATATTTCGTGTATTCTTATTTTGCTTGTTAACCTGTCGTTTATGTTGGCCACATATTTTTTAGCAAAATTCGGCGAAAAAGTTTTGTTTTTGATGTATGATCTTAGGTTTTCCCGGCGTATCAGTTGCAGAAAAGTTTCTCGGGTTTTCCACCGGTTGATGTCGTCCATGTCTCCCGACGTTTCGAGCAGCAACTTGCTGATCATCCTCAGGGGATCGTTCGAATCTTCTTTCCGAATCTTCTTTCAGGGGATCTTTCGAATCTTGAGGATGATCAGCAAGTCGCTGCTCGAAACGTCGGGAGACATGGACGACATCAACCGGTGGTAAACCCGAGAAACTTTTCTGCAAGTATTGTTTTTGGCTCACGCATTCCCGAACCTATCCTCTTAACTATCCTTAAGAAGCACTTGGCGAGTCGAAACGGTATTTCCAACAAAGGCCTCTGAAATGCCTAGAAAAATTAAGTTAATTGAAAATTTAGATAATTAATAATGTTAAAATATTTCTTGGAGTGTAGGTCAACGTATGTTATGCAAAAAAGTCATAGCCAACGTTTCTGTTTATTTAAAACCATCATCAATATCAATAAATATGTACAAAGTTAAGCCCTGATGATGGGTTTAAATAAACAGGAACGTTGGCTATGACTTTTTTGCATAACATACGTTGACCTACACTCCAAGAAATATTTTAACATGAATAGGGTAGTTTCCTTCATCAAAGAAACCGAAAGGCATTGATTGCGATTCGTTACCCACCATTACTGTATTCATAATATACAAATTATTTCGTTTTAGAAATACCGGTTTAGACGAATGGCAATGGTCCATTTTTATCCTCATTTGAAAAGGGCCAGATTGGCGCCCATGCGATGCCACTCCACGTGACGTCACAGGGACCTAGTTTCTATAGGAGAAGATAGGAGTTATACATCGTCTGAGATTACCAATGCATGCATGAGGCGCAGAGCTCAGGGAAACATGTCTTTATAATCACCTATTAAAACTGGCTAAGGTCGGAAAGTTTTCTTCGTTTGATAAGGTATTAATAAACCTTTTTTAAGCCAAGCGCCACCAGACAGCAAGGTACTCAGCTACCCTCTAGCATCCTGCGTCCTATCAGCGCTCAGAGCCTCGATCAAGGTCACCTCACAAGGCGGGAGGGGGAACCAGAAATACGTCACTCGGAGAGATTTCCTTACCCGTCGCGTTTTCGCGCGCTTGAAAATTTTCACTTTTCATTTAATCGCGAAAAAAAGATATCGTCATTTAAAAATCTAAAAGCGTGAAATACGTACTCCAGGAGTAATAATCTTCCGATATAGGCAATAAAAAAATAATAGGAAACCACCCTATTAAACGAGGTCAAGATAAGAAAAAAATAGTTAATTAATTAGAGTACAATGGAACTAAATTTCAAATGTCTGGTTATTGGATATCGTATTGTAATCAGAAGAAGGCGTGAAACAGACAGGAGAAGCAAGTTTAGAAAAGTGTGCAAAAAAATGTCGCTCACAAAAAAAACTCGGACCTTCTCACCTTCTATTCTACGTCACCCATCTCCCTACTCACACTTCCTCCAGTATTACGTGGTCTGCACCTTGGAGAGGTAGATAGAGTGGACTGGTTAGGGGGCGTGGCCGATGGTGTGAGGTAGTCGCTGCTGTCTGCGCGTAGCTGTGGAACGAGGGGTAGGAGGAGATTGGGGGGGGATGGAAGCGGCGATCCTCCTTACCAGCGGTCGCGTGATGTAAACACTTTCAATCGTGCGCTGGAATCGTAGAACAGCGGACGCTGCTAGTCGCCTCCGAGGGACAGTGAAATAAGCACAGGCCCGCCCGTCCTTCCTTCAGAGAATAAGGAAACCATCTCATAGCGGGTGAGTGTTTCGGCCAACGGGACTGCTAATAGGAGGCCCAATTACATCCCATATTACGCTGATTTCTGTTGCCTTTTTTTGTCACATTATAATCAGTTTTCAAAAGTGTCCGCGGCGCGGTGATGAGTGCAATGCCATCCACTTTTTTTCCATTATTTTGAATTATAATGTTTGTAATTACGAGGTTACGATTGCATTGAAAAGTTATGGATTTGATGGATCACATCATCATGTACAGACATGGGCGTACCCAGCGAGGGAAGGAGGGGGCAGCTCTCCCCCCCCCCCATTACAAGCAAAAATAGCTAATGTCTGTAGGGAAAATACTGTGGAACCTCGGATAACTACCACCATCCGTTCCAGAAAGCTGGTCGTTATCCGAAATGTTCGCTATCCGAAACAATTTTCCCCATAAGAAATGTAGGATATAGGAATAATTGGTTCCCCTATAGCCCCTATTGACTCGCTATTATATGAAAGTCACAGGGTATATAGGTATTGTATTGCATTGTATTACTTGTGGACTTACTACTGTAGACATTGTATTATTTTGTATCCATTTGGGATCGCACAGCACCGAACACAAACATTGCCGCTACACATCTGTGCGCTTACCGAAATTTTGTTCGCTATCCGAGGCAAATTTTTGGCGAAATTTTTGGTCGTTATCCGAATTGTTCGTTATCAGAGGCGTTCGCTAACCGAGGCTTCACTGTAATATTTTTTCAAGCAAATAATTTTAAAAACTAATAAGGAGCTGTTACAGTTTCCTTAAAATGTTGATTTCATCCACCTTTTCTATGCTTAAATCTTACCTACAACTTGAACAACCACGGCGTGCCCTCCCCCCCAATTTTTGATCCAGGGTACGCCCGTATGAGCATAAATTTCTTTTAACACCCCTAATTCTATCTTGTTTCCCCGTGAAACTCGGATCACTTTGTCCGTCAGCGACTTTTGTAAACCCATTTGTGGTGGATGACAACACATTTTAGAGGCCAACTTGAGGATTCTATTTTGTAATGTTCGTGAGTGCAGGATTCGCTCCTCTTTTTTCCAACACCGCGGTCTTGCTTTAAACACATTCAATGCTGGTGTCAAGGGTGGCTGGTGTCTTGAATTCAAGGCAATATTTTCTGATGTTTTTTGGCCAACCACGTCCCTCAGTATTCGCTGCTAGAACTGGCGAATTTTTCTCCTTGAGTGTAACAAAAAAATATGGAAGCATATCAAAATTTCCTTTGCATTTTGAATCCCTCTGAGTTATAAGTTGCTTATCAAAAGGTTTTCCGCCTTTACTGTCAAAATATGTATTCATCAGGAAGAGTGGAAAGTTCTACTTTCCATGTGACACATTGTTACTGATCTTTTCTATTTATTGCTCCTGTCATTTAAAACTAAGGTAATGCGTTTTGTAAAGTATCGCGAGCGAGGAATGTGAGACTCAAGATAAAAGTAGGTGGGGAAAAACTTGAACAGGTGGAGCAGTTTAACTATTTGGGCAGCACATTAGAGGAAAACGGATACAGTAGCAAGGACATCAGGAAGCGAATTGCACTAGCAAAGGAGGCGTTCATGAACGGGAAGGAGCTTCTGAGAGGATCGTTATGTAAGAGTTGAAAGAAAAGGTTAGTGAAGAGTTTGATTTGGAGTGTAGGTGCGGAAACGTGGACGCTGAGGAAAGAAGACGAGAGAAGATCGGAGGCATTCGAGATGTGGGTATGGAGAAGAATGGAGAGGGTGAAATGGACGGAGAGGAAAAAGAATGACGAAGTGCTGGGCATGGTGGGTGAGGAGAGGTAGCTTTTAGATGAGGTACGGAGGAGACAGAATGTAAGGATGGTGCGAATCCTTAGCGGGGAGGGGATGTTGAAAATGGTGTTAGAGGGTAGAATGTTAGGGAAACGGGGGAGGGGAAGGAAAAGAATAGGATTTTAGATAGATTGAAAGGGAGTAGGCCTTACAGTGAATTGAAGAAGGTAGCGCTGGAAGGAAGGGGAAGCTCCCAGATCACTTTTTTAGTACCCCATGGAAACCTACCTTAATCGGTAGAATACTGTGATAATAATAATTTTTTTTAAATTCCTTGTATAGTGAATTGTTTTTATACATATTTTCAGCATTCATTGTGTTAAAAAGAACGTTTCACTCCCAGGAGGCCGGTCTTTTTTTATTGTCGCCTTAAACTGTGGCTATCATATTGGGATTGCGGGAAATATGTTGGTCCTTTTCAACATTTATTTGTGTCTCAAATATAAATAAGTTACATCTGAGACATTACTGAGGTATGATTTCATAGTTGAGATCACGTGAATGCTGAGAAGGGTCAACGTTACTTCGTTTTGAAAACTTTAAGATTATAGTGGAAGTTTTTTTATGAGTGCTCTTAAGATAATGTCACGTGATTGGGCTTAGAAGAGTGATAAAAATAATTGAATGTCGGCCAATTTTCATGTGAAATGTCATCCTCGCACGACTGATCGGGTCTGATTGTAGATCAGATGTCCGTAAAACTCTTTGGCGATTTTGTGATCTTATTTATGTGAACTAGTAGATATCACTCATTCAGTGAGTCAACCCGAGGATTGATTTGAACATGTGTAGAGCTCACCCCGGACCAGTTCATTCCGCTGGGTCACCTCTCGCTGCGCTACCAGAATTTTTCTTCTATCGTGTGCAAAAGCTTCACCCAGTTTTTAACCCGCGACCCATTCGATCACCTTCAAAGCAGTCCACCCATTAAACTACCTCGCTCCCTCGTCTTATGGTTGAGTGATTTCTGAGGACGGAGCACTTCCCCTAGACCGGTCTTTTTGCTGGAAGTATTACTCATTTATAATTTATGCTACCTCCTTGAACTTTGCGTACCTACATAAGGAAGTACCTTGTCACCATTTACTTGCATCTCAGAATTGAAATTTTCAGCTCAGCATTTTTCCTTATGTAATATTTTTTATATTGCAAACACATAAAAATGTTGTTAAAAGTCTTCTTCATGTATGGTGAACATGTAAAAATGATAATATGTGATTAAGGTAGTAATTATTCGTGAAAAAGACGAAATATAGTCGGTGAAGGGGGAGTGATGCGTAGTCTTAGATCAAGTGATAAAATGATCTTGTAATAACACTGCTTGAGCCTAAATTTTCATATAGCTAAGATTTATATTGAATATTTTCCTAATACCACCAAAAACACACTTACAAACTAGTATGGGTCAAAATTTTTGCCTTGCAAAGCTGGCTGCATTTGTTCCCACTCGTATGACTCGCTACTCAAGGACGACGGCTCTTAAATTTCGAGGGCAGCAATCACGGTGTCGTAAACGAACTCGCAGCTTTAAAAATAAAACTGCAATCTGCATTAGTGAAAGAGAACGGTGAGTAGCAAAACCTCCTAGGTTCTTACCTTTTCCTGGGGAGAAATATCTCATCTTTTCCTGCAGACCTTTCCTCCACACTGATATGCGTGCCCCAACGATTATTGTGACACATGTGTTAAGGTACTGTCAAACGGTTGCAAAGATTATTATGAGTCGAATGCTGATGAGTTATTAATCCGAAAAAGTGTTTGATGGTTTAATTGGATTGGGCGTAGAAAAACATTGTTTCTCGATCGGAGAACAGTATTATGCCGAATGGTAAATTCTGTGTTTCTTATGGACGCACTGTTATTGAGTACTTGTTTTTTCCAGGATTTTTTCTGGGGGAGGGGGCAAACGATCCTCTCATACTTTTTACATGCGATTAAAACGAGATACAACAATTACTTTACGACATACTCTCTTCATTTTAATATGAAAGTTATTGATATGAAATTAAATGACTGAGGCTCCGTAATGTACAAAACAAAACGTTAATAATATCTCGCTAATAAACATAATGTTAATCGTATAAAAGATTTTGTCCATTTTTTAAGAGTCTGGGGGGGAGGGGGGTGGCACGTGCCCCCGCGCTCCCCCCTAAATCCACCTATGACTCCAGGCTTTTTCTTCTTTCGCAAATTAAGAATTTCTTTCTTAAAATGGGATCTGTGTATCATAGCATGTATAATTTTATGGCCTATTAATCAATGGTTTAATCAATTTTTCATTTAATGGTTTTTGGAACGGGAAAACTTAGGCTCTGACCAGTGGCGGATCCAGGATAGGGACAAGGGGGAGCTAATTGGGGTCGGAACAAAAGTACTATTCTATTTAGTGTAAATTAGATACCCAAAGGGAGGCTATAGCACCCCTAGCCCCCCTCTGCATCTGCTACTGTATTGTAAAATACCAAAAGCGTGTAAAATAGGCCCTAAGTTTTAAGCTAATTTGTATTTCAATTCGTTAAAGTAGGTAAATATATAGGAAAATATAACTTTCTATTGTACCGAGTGGCAACCTCCGAAAATTTCGATTCTATCTAGCGTATGGTTCGGCCTAATGCCCTATTCCCCCCATTCTATAGCCCTCTTCCCCTCTTAGATTCGCTCTGTCCTACTGACGGCTGGGTATCGGGGTCCCAAACCAAAATACTGGAAGTGCGTGGTAGCCCGGGGAGAGGAACTGGGTCCCATAGCTTGAATTTTAAACATTCTCACGCCTGAGATTTAGTTTGGGTCGAGCTCTACCCTAACGTATTCATACCACCCTTCGCGTTGATCACTGAGTGAGTAACGGCTATTATTTAGAGACTGCTGCCTTTGATTTCTTTTCTGGAAAGCAATCAGCAATTTAAATCGATTTTTATTCTAATTTTCTGCAATTGACTTGATTTGCTTTCTTCGGCATACTCAATTAAGATATTAAATAAATTCTTTCAGGTGGTAAAGCGAAAATTATTTCGCAGTGAAATAGTATTATATTTATATTATAATACTATATGAATATTAATATGTATCTACTAATAAGTATATTTATAGCATTAAATGGTAATACCTAGTGTCTCATTGGGAGAAAAATCACTTGAGTTCTGTATGATCTTAGGTTTTCCCGGCGTATCAGTTGCAGAAACGTTTCTCAGGTTTTCCACCGGTTAATGTCGTCCATGTCTCCCTCGTCCTAATCACTTGAGTTCGTCCGTGTGCTGAATCCATTATTTGAAGCTTAGTTGATGATGGTGTACACAGCCCTCGAAAGCTATTCGAGGAAATCTGATAATTTTAAAAAAAATATCCTATTCATGTTTCCTGCCTTACTGAATCAATCGTTGTTTTTAATTATTATCTGCTTTAGAGGATACACAATGAGAATTTTAGTCCATTCCTCTTCCCTGCGTTGTATCATATTGAGTCCCATGATCTTTCACTGACTAGACGTAATGATATGCTCCTTGTGTGTGGGAACACTTAAGTATCCACTGGTCGGCAATGGAATCAGTTGCTTTCTGAGCGCATGCATAAAATATGACATTTTACATATTCAGGCCAAGGGAGTCAGTACTCGTCACCGTTCATTTTATGCAAGCTTATTGAATCGGAAATTCTGGGTTACAAAATTTCGAAAGAGAGAGGGGTTTTCATACTATTCTAGTATTTACTTTCACATGTGTTCTTATGACTGATCCATCTTCCAATCCAAGCAATGTGTTTATAAAGAATTCTTATCTCGTGTTTTTTCCTTGGCTTGTGCCTTTGGACGTAAATTATTTTTGCCTACATAACGCAGGTTCATATTCTCATTTATGATTTTCATCGTTTTATTCTGTTATCTCTCTAATTCTCAGTGAATCCTATTCAAGTTCAATTTAGATAGTTTTCAAGAGTAAAAATGCCCGATTTGTATATTCAAGATATTTAGGAACGTCTTTAGTATTTCAGTGAAATATTTTGGTAATACATCGACTTAATTCTTAAGAATGACCCGTAGCCATATGGCCACACTGGGTGCATAGGCATACCCTTAAAAGGTAACAAGATTTTTGATGCGGTTATCATTACGTTCATTTTATTTAGTGTATTACGGAGCCTCAATCATTTAATTTAATATTAATAACTTTCATATTAAAATAAATAGAATATTGTCCACAGTAATTATTGTATTTTGATTTTAATCTCAAATATGATAACACCTGTCAGACCCTTGTGCCCTCCCCAGAAAAAAAATTCTGGAACCGCCCCTTACTGGGTGGTAACGAGGCCAGAATCTAATTTTGTTCAATTTCTATCTGTGATCTTAATAGAAAGGATGAATATCCAGGGCTAGCTTATTTTTGGATGAAGGAAAGTTTAAAAAAAAATCTATACAAAGCCATTTCCTTTTTCTTTTGTGACTTTTCCACGTAATTTGCTGACAGTTGGCGTCCATGTTGAATTTCCATATTGCACCCGTCTCTATTCGTCGGCGGGCTTATTTTGACCACCTTCAAAAATAAATTAATAAGTGGGTTATATAATTGCAAGCTTCAACAGCATATTTGAGACAGTTGGAACGCAGTGACGGTATTGAAAAATTAGCAGTGCCGGAACGCACTTTTCTTAACTTTTTTAGAAGTGAAATATTACCGTGGTTTTTTTTACTGCAAGTCATTATTTACATTTCATTGCAATTTTTTTTTTTAACGAATGTATGGAATATATATTAGAAATTTTGAGTCAAAAATATTGATAAAAATGTTATTTGACTATTATGTCTTTTCTTAACCAGTACCGGAACGGCGTTCCGGCAACCTGATACCACTGTTGGAAGGTAAAGAGGAGTGCGGGTTTTCTTCAAGAGAATACGCTAAGAATGGAAGGATGTAGCCATATGGTAACGGTGGGCCGAAATGGGTTAATAGAATTTCTCGCTGGATTGATTCCATGGCATCATTGTTTGGAGTGGAGAAAGCAGTTGTTTGAACTTATATTATCGTGAAAGATTTATTCTGGAAATGATTGATATGAAGTGATAATGGGGTGCGTTTCCTTATGAGATTGTTTTGTATTATCCGGAATCATCGAAAATCTTTCCCTTCCCGAGCTTCAAGGATTCTTTATTTTCATATCTGATCGTTTGCTTCTGTCGATTGTACGTATTGTGGGGATTAACGTGAGAGTTATGCTTGGTTGAAAGACCTTTTAAAGCAAGGGCGCGCTCAGCTCGCCTTGTCGAGTCAACCTTAACATCATCGCATGCCGGCTCGACCTTAGAAAGTTCTTTCTCAGTGTCTCCTTCCTTCCTTCTGAAGCTTGCTCGTTTCAGGGGCAAGGTGAAGCAAGAAGGCGGAAATGAGACTGTAAATGGGTGCCTCGTGCTGCTTGGGTCGGACGTACCATCATGGGAAGTGTTCCTATTTAAACTGTGACATCGGTACATTTTTATGCAGGATAGCTACACCATTTTTAAAGGCTGTTTTACATGTGGCACGCACTTGTAAAATCTGACGTTTGTACGAATGCGGACTCAAAATTGCGTCATGTTTAGCGGGTAATTGCTAGAACACATGCGAAAATGCGAGTGGCAAGATGACAAGGAATTGCTGGTCAATTACAGCGACACCTTCAGGCACACGCGTATTGAAGCAGCTGCTTGTAGTATGCAGATGTAATTTCAAAAGATTTGTTGGAACATCTTAGGATTTTGCGACATCATCCAAAAATCTATTGCCTTAATCGGGATTCGAATCCGGATCCCCCATTTCCTGTCGATTGCTTTAGCCAGTTAAGCTACCGAGGCGTCATTCTCCTCTGAGGGAATTTTGCTGTCTATACCGGATGAAAAAAAATGTGCATACGCGGAAATGACGTCTTGGTAGCTTAACTAGCTGTAGCAATCGACCGGAAATCGGGGGATCCGCGTTCGAATCCCGGTCAAAGCAAATTATTAGTTTTTTTACCTGTTGAGTTTTCGCACAAAAGCTCACCACGCTTAGAAGCTTAGATTATAGACACTATCTATGTGTTAATCCTTGCGTAGATTACAGAGCGAGATGTTTTTACTAATCTAAACTCGGATTCCGAGTCAATTGATTTCGTCTAATCTCTTCTTAATGACGTTAAGTTCTTCTTCAAGTGTTTTTGTAAAGGATATCGATGCGTCTGCTCGTGGACAGTATGAGCTTGAACCTTGGTTGGGGGGTTTCATGGCGATTGTTTACTGCAAATGAGTGCTTTATAGTCCAGCTGACAGTGATTGACAGTGAAATTACTCTTGCAGGTGTATGCCGCAATGCAATTTTGACGTGAGGAAAAAATAACGCCTTTGAAATTATATTGCGAATATCCACCTTGCGAAATAACTAGATAAAGAGCATGAAAGTAACTGGGCTAGTTTAGAATTACTCTTATAAATTTTTAATTTGTTACGAGTTTCCATTTCAACTTAAATTTTATATAATTACTTTAATAATATCTGTCGCAGTTTTCAACGGCAAATAATTGAAATCAATAGTATTAATTACATGATGTATTTTCAGAAATTTTTAGTTTTGGCACTCTGTATTTTGTTTCAAATGTAAACGATTTTTTATCAATAAATACATGATCGTGCCGTCCTATTACTTCCTTTAAAGTGATGACAGACCCTTAGGTTTCGAAAAATAGAAGCCGTAGGTGGTGAGTACTGGCTAAAATTGTGGATTTATCATGCGACATACAGACAGAAAAAAGGTGGTCATCTAGCAATTTGTTTAGGACGCATGTATGTTAAGGAATAGCATATTTTTTATAATTTTACTGCTTCTGCTGTCAGAAAATTATTGTCATTATTCTTAAAAATTATGATTTCAATTTTATATATTGTATAAACATTTTATTTGTTAATTTTAATGTATTTATTACTAATATTATTTTTAATTATATAAATATTCATGTTTATAAAAAAATTTAATTTTCTGGCAGCAATCAACACTTTTCCTAAGCTTAGTCAAGTACTTCAGTAGGAACCAGCATTAAAATGCAGTTTTCTAAGTGCAATTTATGGAAAGTATAGCGCTGAGTAAGAATTGCATGACCGTCAGTCGACGGAGCACAATATTGAAGAAGATAATATTTTGAATTCCACGAAAAAGACACGTTCATCGCTTTTTGCTTGAACCTTCTAAAGTATAGAATTCTATAGTCCTGCGTGCTATACCTCTCGACTATATAGTGACATCCGGCGGTGGTGTAATTGGAGCGTGCAGTTGCTCTTGAACGTAATTTCAACTTTCGTACGAACGTGCAGCCATTATGTGACCTACCAAGCATGTGAGTAATACGGGACCGCCCCACACGCGAGGGCCTCGGAAATTTCAATGGAGACAAGGTTATCTTACGTCTCCCATGCATGGCAGGTGAGTTCAACCTCGCAATTTCACTCGAATTACATCTTCCTTACAATATAATGATTTGAATCTTATGATCAGTTATGCCCACTGCGATAAAAGAAAGATTTTTGGCTGATATGCTCACTTTTCCAGAATGTAACTGGTGACCCACAACTTTTTGTTAGGTAAAGGCCTCGCAAACCGAGGACGAATTTTTCGAGAGAATATTATCAAGATTTTAATTTAGAACGACGTTAAGGAAGTGCAGGTGAATAACAATAGAATGACTAGAAAATTCAAGGGGGCAAATATATTTTATCTCAAACTTTTCAGGAATATAATGGAATCTGGGACAGTTGTTCTTAAAATGTTTTTTTCTTAAAAAAAACTATTAACTGCGCTTGATCTATGGCTTGTTTAGAATCCTTGTATCTGAAGGATACCGCTCGCATCGAATATCTTTGTAGTTAAGGAGTTAGGATGAAGCCAGAAAATTCATATTTGGCTCTGGCGGATAATATTTGGACTTATTAAGTGTCCTATATTTCGAATAGCGGGCGTTTTCAAGTTCGGCCCTGGAAGGAAGTCAAAATGAAAAGAATAGCTCTTGGATATCACCCCAACTTCATTCTGTGTGTTGGTCACTCACGAATAGAAAAGAAAATGACTATCACCGCAAATTATTCTCGGCATTCCGGGTGAAAAATTAAATAACCAACTAGAGAAACTCTGAAATTCAATGTCTCGTTTTATATGTGCGTTAGTATAGAATGAGTTATCTTTTTGATAGAGGCGTTGCCAGGATTGTATAGCAGAAAAGTTGTCAGTAAGTGAGTACGCCCATGGCTTATAGTACAAGTTGTTTTGGGCGTGCGAAAATTCTCCTAGGTCGGACGCCACCCGACCTGGCACCGCATGGCGACGGCACCGCTTCCCGAACTCTTCTATTATGATTGTAGTCTACTTCTTGGAGTATATTAGTTCTGTATTTGTCATTATTAAAATCAAAGTGATATACCAAAATTGCGGAAATTCCATTATTATGGCATGAATGAAAAAAATATAGCCATTTGAAAAATGTAAATATCATGTTTTTGAATAATTTAGACTGCAGAAATATGAAACAAACAGCAATTTACCAGTAATTACCAGCAATTCGCGGCCTTAATTCCAGTTTTGCGAGTTTCGATCTCTTCAGTTAAATTTATGGTACATTTCCTTAATGTTTTGTTATTTTTGCACTCCTAATGATTGTGAGATATGATTGCAATCTTTTACTTTGTAGTATAACCAATTGTCATATTACTTTTATTCAAGCCTAGGTTGAGGAAAAATAAATTTGAAATTCACTGTGTGTTTGATTAAAACAAAAGGAAACCAAAACTCCAAGATATAGTCTAATGATATAAGTAAAGGAAATGGTGTGTAAAGTATCATCACATTAATTGAAAAAAAATTAAGCACGCGTGATAATTCCGCGCATTCCTATTTCCTAGCAAAAAAAATCTTTTGTGTTTCGTTAACTTGGTGAAACGAAAAGGATAGGAAAATATATTATCAAAATAACGTATACATTTGATTTTCAATAGTTAATCATATCGATATCTTCTATGTATTTGTCCCGTACCCTTTCACAAGTGATTTAGACAACTTCCAGCGGTCTCAATCATCTCTTAGAAAGTCATCGTTTGATCGGATGAGGTGTGTCACTATTATACAGCAAACGAGGTTCGAAGAAATTGAAGCGTTCAAATGGAAGCACATATAAGAAGGTATCCATTAATTACGTGCGGCGTATAGGAAGGGGGGGGGGGGGGTGACGCCTATCTTTACCTTGTCTCACATGGGGAAAGAGAGGGTCTTAGCAAGTATCATGTATTTTTTTTTGCGCAAGAAAATTAGAAAAGAAACAGTGTAAAATGTAATTCTAGACTTCGATAACAGTCATTTTAAATACTAGTCTTAACTATTCTTAAATAAAAATATTTAAAATATGTTTTAATAAATCCAATGCAATGAACCATATTTTAATGTATTTCCACTGAAAATACGCATTTTTAACAATCTCACGTGAGACGTAATTAATGTACACCCACTTACTATTCTGAGGCGAGAGAGTTTTCCCTTTTTCCCATAAATATTTCTGTGCAATCTTGGGGATTGGTCAATCTCTCACGAAATGGCTATTTTCCGGAAATTTTGATGTGTTTTGAGATTCATGTTAATTACCATGTACATTAATGGATTAAGATGGCCTGGTCATCTAAATACGACTCGGAAGCCTAATGGTATGTGGGAGCTCATTTTTCCTCGCTATTTTAATTTTGATCTTAATTTACGAAATACCCGATATGCACTTCGGAAACTAAACTATTTTTATAACCTGGGAAATTTTTAAGAAATATTTGTCCATTTTTATTAAACTGTAACAATTATAGGCTTAGATTTATGGGATTCTTTTTATTTAATTGGCATTCATTTAGCATTTTTTTTCATTTTTTTTCTGCATTATTCTGTACTATTTTATATTATTTTCTGCATTCCTTGATTTATTACTTCAGACTTTGTATCGGCCATGACAATGATATTTAGCTTACCATTCGCAATATCATTGAGCATTTTATTAGTTTTCCATTGGAAAGGTAAACATCATTTCTTCCTACACATTACTCGAATACCAAGGTCTGAGGAACTATTAACCAGCTGATCGATTGCTGGTCGCCAA
Source organism: Ischnura elegans (assembly GCF_921293095.1). Classification (NCBI taxonomy): domain Eukaryota; kingdom Metazoa; phylum Arthropoda; class Insecta; order Odonata; family Coenagrionidae; genus Ischnura; species Ischnura elegans. The sequence continues at coordinate 39,808,608 of NC_060255.1, read as the reverse complement.
CGGAGATGAAAATGCATCTAACCTTGATTTCACATTCGCTCAGGCGATAGTAATGACGGTAATCTCGTGGATTGCTCGAGATTGCAACCAGGTTAGGCTGCATCTTAATCACTTGATGTACAGCAGTCGATAATTCTTCAGTTGTTATCATCTTTCACCTTGACCTCACCCTTTGGTATGTAGTGTTAAAATGTGGAAATCCAGTTGCAAAAAAATTGATGGCTCAAACGTATTTAAAACTCGACTCATAGCAGCAGGTATGTTGACAACGAGTAGTTAAGAACAAACAAAAAACTCATTTATCTTTCAAAAAAAATTAAACACGAAAACACCACCGGCCACTGCTCAAATAGAAGAGCAAAAGCAAAACAAAAAAATATGGCAAAAATTTGATGAATGACACAATAAAAAAGTACAATATTTGCTCATTTCAACACGTAGGCCACACGTAGGCTTACAGACACACGCGTGTGGCTTAGTTTGAGGTGAGCTATACCCTCACCTATAGGTATCAGCCTTCGAGTTGAATCATTGAAGTGATGAATTCTTTAAGAGTCGTGGTGCTAACCGTTTGGTTGACACCTGTAGCCAAATAATTCACCTCATCTTGGACACATGGATTCGTGATATGTACCTTCTAGCTGAAGGATGTATCTCAGAAATGAAGAGATACGTGAACAATCATTTCAGAATCTCATCCTGATAACAGTCTCGTCGCAAAAAAACGGTTGATTCATCAGTAACCGTTCCTAAGTGAATCAAACTAGCACTAAAAAAATCACAAGCTTGTGAATATCTTTAGATATAAAATTTTGACTACGGACATCTTGGATCGTCACTTTATGCGAGGACTTTCGTACTGGATTAATGATTTCACATCTTCAAATATCCGTATCAATTTGTAGCTATCCGTATCCTTTTTATCACATCCTTGCTTGCGCCGGTGGCTTTGAGATATAAAAAGAGCCGTTTCCTATGCCTCAGCTTCTTGGCAATGAATTTCATCTCGGCAGTTGACAGAAAATGAATGATCAGTGTTCGCCATCTTGCTTCCTAAGGGTAGAATTAATTAGATGCTAATAGAGTAATGAAATCTCTAGGTGACCTTAACTCCATTCTCCTCTACTGCCTTGAGAAAAACAAGTCCACTCTTGGCATGGATAAATATGCTAGAGGAGATTCATGTTCTTGAAATATTGTGTGTCAGGGTAATAAGTGATCAATGTGAAGTGCTACTCGTATTTAGCGAAAGCGAAGAAGGTATTAAAGGGCTAAGTGAATTGAAGAAAATATCGAGCATATTGAAATAAAAGGTAGTTTCACTTTTCCACATTTATTTTAATTCGTACCGCGCTTTTTGGCTCATAAAGCCAACATCTGGCAAAAAAAACTTTGATCTTAGGTAATTATAAAGGAGGAGTAAGTTACAATCTTGTGCCAGATGATGACTCTATGAGCCGAAACGCGCCATGCGCATTAAAATAACTGTGGGAAAGTGCAACTACCTTTTATTTCAAAATGTCTAACTTCAACTTTATCACTCCTGAATTGGTTGAATGTACATCGAGCATTTTTTATCGCGCTAGTTTTATTTGCGCCAGCCTCACAGCTAATAAAAAGATGACTATTCACGTTATGATGGCCATTTATTATACTACGTATCTTTCTCGCTCGACCTGGTTTATGTTCAATTTTATCCAGTGGCGTACTTATTGGGGGAATGAGGGGATACATCCCCCTCCCCCCCAAAGCCTCAAGGAAATAAAAAAAATATTTGACACTATTGTCTAGTTTTGACATATGATAACTGCGTCTGCTTAAATTAAAATTTTTAGTCCCAAAATGATGTAAAATGTATTTCCAGGCATGCCATTTTCAAAAACTTTTCCGGGCCCCGGTTACCTGGGGGGGTCGTTACTCAGATCTTCCCCCCCAAAGCATATTTCTGGTTACTGCTTTTATGTGACGAATTACTTGGTTATAACTTAAAATATCATATAAAATCAACGGTTTGAGACGAGACATGGTAGAAAATTCCGATTTAAATGAAATACATAGAGGATGTAGTATATGTTTACTTAAATGTTTTCAAGTACAACAAGTTTCGACGCATGCATGCGTCATCTTCTGGTACCTACTCCACATGGTTCCTGGTTGTGGGAGTTTTTATACCAAGTGTTTTGTTAGTTGTAATACCTGGTTTTTATAATCTGTATATACACCAGGTATAAAAACCTCGTACAACATGGCAGTGGCGCAGCGAGGGGGGTTTTTGAGGGAAACCCCCCCCCCTCAGAGCTCAGAGAAATTTTTAAGTTAAATACATTTTACTTAATGATTAGTATTACTTATAGAATTGTGTTAGGATTAATCAAATGTCTCTCACAAAGCGGTAAAACTAGTAATTTTGAACCATTAATCTTAAATTTTCTAGAGGAGGGCCCTCGCAACTCCCACTTACCCTGGCGTGTATGCAAGACCCCAACACCCCAAAGTATTAGTTGCACCTAAACCCCCCCCCCTAGCCTTAATTCTTAGCTGCACCCCTGCAACGCGGAACCATGTGGAGTACTCGAAGATGACATATGAATGCGTCGAAACTTGTTGCACGTGAAAACTCTGAAGTGAACTTACACTATATCCTTTACGTATTTTACTTAAGACATCATCTTGCACTTTTGAGGGTGTATATATATTAACTTATTCAGCCTTGATCCTTATTAACATTTACCTGTATCTATTCCGAAATTTTCACTATGATGGTTCAAGTCTGAAACAAGTAATACTTCACGAAATGAGGTCGGCCTATTGGAAGTGAAGCGTCTTCTTAATTTCAAAGCGTCCTAATTACTTTAAAATTCGTCCGTTTTCTTAGCAGCATGCCAAAGTATGACCTCTTGAGTCATTTGGGAAAGGCACCGAAATCCAACACTCAGTTTTTAAATTCCGAATCCGCGAAGCTTCCAATAATTTTTTTAAGACAGAGAGATAATAAACTCTGGTGTCTCAAAGTCGACGATTTTGTCTCTGAGATAAAAATATCTGCTCCGAATTAAGTATAGGTACACCTGCCGAACGAGATGCGTGCCCTTGGAGGTGTTATCCGGCCAGAGCACAAGTCCTCCGTAATCTGATCTAGTGAGAGGATATGCCGATGCCGACCTCCAACACCAAGAGGGCCTTGAGAAAGTTCGACAGCCTTCGCCATTAGTTTATTATTTCATTGCTTCCCGATACTAAACCGCAAAAGTTGGAAGTGGAACCGTCCAAAATACCTCATTATCACCATTGCTCTTTTCGAGGAAAATGTGGAGCACGGGTGCTTTTTTCTTAATTTTTTGAGTACCTACATAATATAAAACCCACTTACGATCACTGACTGACTGATTCATACATATGATTTGGGTCAACGAGACGAGATACGACAAAAAGTCATAGAATTATCTAAAATCGTCTGATTCCGTAGAAAAAAAATGTAGAAACACTATTTTCTATGTATTAAAGTGTTGTAAACTGTCTCTATGCCTCTACTTTTCGGGGGCATTCGAAAGACGAAAAATCTATTTTTCAAAATTGTCACTTTTAGAATCTAGACCGCGTAATACGTCGAAATTTTTTTTTGCTAAATTGCACTATTATACCATATCGTAAACTATTATCTCAACGCACGAAGATACGGTATTGCGTCATAGGGTGCAACAAAAATTGTAAGAACTGGCAGTGAGGTCGGAAAAGGCCGCAAATCGATAGCTTTAACTCTAAACCAGTGATTCTCAAAGGTGAATTACTCGTTAAGTATTTAAGCTATCGTTTTGATTACGTCAGAGTTCACAGAATAGGCTCCGAGCAGCATCTGCCGGTTTCTCAAGTTTGAAAATTGTGTATTAGTGTTTTCTTGGAATTAAAGTTATGAGATAATTCTGATGATGGTCTACTTAATTACACTGAAATTTCAAGGTGATAGCGGAAGGCTTATGAAAGTAATGCACCAGAAAAAAATCAACTTATTGTGCGGGAATTAGGCCCTTTAAAGATTACATCTACCCAAAACATCGAAAGGGCCTCCCCCCGTGTGGTTGAATCTCTTGATCTCTGCAAGAGATGCTACAATATGGAACGATTTATTTTATTTCATGGAAAATTTCCACGTACAGCAATATTGCTAATTTACAGCGATAACAATACACCCAATAACAAGCAAATACATGAAAAATGACGAGAATCAAATACATGAAATATAACGAGAATCAACTACGTATTAGTATGGTAAGATATTTGGAAGAGGCGACCGACGGCTAAGGTCATTGAATCCATGAGGGAAGGGTATGGAATGAAGCAAAAACCGGTGTCGGCATTAGCTTGCTCTTAACGAAAGGCGCCAGGGGACCACGGCTAAACATCCCATCCGACGGACGGAGTGTTGCGCTTGAAATGTCCTCCACTCACCATTCAAGCAGGGATCGGGCCATCGCGACGGATAACCATAATAACAGATTATATACTTCTTTATTCCGTAGGAATCCACCTTTAACTTCACCATCTACTTCATTTGGAAGATTTTCTGATAAAATTGAAGACGACCATTCTTATGTAAATTTGCTCATGTTTGAGCCTCTGTTTCTTAGTAACGGGAAAAAATCATGTCAATTCCATAAAATTTAATAATCTTCGAGTTAGCATGCGAACTTTAAAATGTATAACTCAAAAAAGGCATTTTGCAATTTTGTCCAGCTTTTTCCGATTTCCGCCCACTGTTCGTCGCTGAAAGTTCTCTGCCACCGCCGGGATTTCAACCCGAGCCCACGGGGTAGTGAGCCAACGCTCTAGCCACCACACAAACCCGATCTCCCAATACATATATCTAATATAACGAGAATCAATTGCATAAAAATACCGAAAACTAGTACATGAAAGTAAAGAGAATTGGAGGCCAAAGAACGGAACGATTTTCACACCTCAATTAATTTGAAGTTATTCAGTGCTTTCCGTCTTGTATCTAATTTCTTTTGATCGTTTTGATCGATGATCGACAGAGGAAAGAAATTCACTTTCATTTTCCTTGCGTAGGAAACTACTCAATTAGCTGCGTAAAAACATGCGCGTCACGGTTAGCACTCGCTTGCTTGCACCGCTCACTGCGGGATGTGGGTGTAAATCAGTCGGCAGATATGCGCTAGAGGCATTCTAAAAGAAATGTGTTGTTTACTTCCATTGCGCTTACAAGGGTAGTGATAATGGATTCTTTAAAAATACTAGTTCTGTTTCACTTTCGAATTGCGAATGGAAATTGCCGTAGGTTTCTGTTTTACTACTCTTGGGCAGCCTTCTATTTGCAATTAGTTAATGTTCGTTTTATTATTTTTTGGGAAAGTAAATGCTCTAACCCTGATGACGAACAATTTTTTTTGCCTTGAAAATCTTAAACTCGGCGAAGGTGTTTGGTCGCATTTCTTCGTTACCTGAGGTAATTCCTCTAAATCTATAAAATGAGGTATGATAGACTTTTTAGCGACTCGGTATTTTGCTCAATTCTTTTAAAAAGAATAGTGATAGTGGTTGAATGGGTCATTATCAACCTATTAATGGTTATTCATCAAAGTCGTTGTTAGGAAGAAAAATCTGGGGTTGATTTATTTTGAGATCGGGCACTACAAGACACTCGAACATGTCGATGAGGGGTTTTAAACCCCTTGACCCCTCAGCTCACTACGGGCTTCGTTCTCCTGTGACAACAGCGGATCAGTTTCATTGCAGTACTCTGACTGCCCGCTAAAAATTGGTTATTTTTTTTAAATAATCGAAACAATACATTTTGTATACTACAATAAAGCAATTAGTTACGCAACGTGATAACACTAGTGTAAAGCGACGCTCCCTTTTCTTTAGGCAACACTTATCAGATTACGGATATTATAGAAAAACGTGCTGGGAAAAAAGCATATAACGAGAAGTGAGGGAATTTTACGTAAGTAATGCTGCTTTAATATCACGTAAATGTCGCTGAGTTTGGAATATGATCAGGAATATTTCTTAACGCAATGCATCGTTTACAACGAGGCGTATAGATTTTAAAAGAAGCGCGAGAAACACACATTGAATTTGTGGGACACCATCAAGGATTTTACGCTCATCAAATGGGGAGTGTTCACTTACTAAGACGCTTGGAAGTCTCATGTGATCAGCTTTTCAGAATTGGTGTATGTAAGCAAACTGCCTTTTTAGGATAAAATCCATGACCTGTGAAGTGACTAATTACTATGTCACTAGATATTCATGAATAATGCAATATCAGTAAGGGTTTTAGTAACTTAACAATATTTAACAAGAAATATATAAATGTTTAATTACTGTTTATGTATTTCTTCCGGGTTTCCTTCCGCGTCAGCTTGTTTTTAGACAACAGTTTGTAGACAGCAAAAGACGCTGGCAGGATAGCCAGCGAAACTGTTGTCTACAAACAAGCTGACGCGGAAGGAAACCCGGAAGAAATGCAGAGATCAAACCATCGCCGCGGAAACCTACGTTCTAATACTGTTTATGTATTTTTAAAATAAAATTTGGCTCCCTACGTATATTAACAAGCGATTCAATGACACGGAGAAATGAATTGAAATGATCGCTTTCGCAAACACTTCTAGATAAAGCTGATAAAGATTTCCACCGCAATCATCAGATAATATAAGATAATTATGGAATTTTCAGGTATTGCGTCCACTTGCGTTTGCTTGGCTTTAGCTGCTTCTCAATAAATTTACCCTTGGCGTCTCAAAGCTAACCCTTTCTTTCTAATGAGAATCGAACACAGAAATTAGATCTCGTTCATTCAACAGTGCCATTCAACTTGAATCACATTTGACTCTATATCTGCCACGCATAGCCGTGGAAAACTTTTGGAAAACATTTTGCGGGTCCATAGCGAGAGCTATAGTATCACGAAAATTCACTTCAAGTAATTGATGACATATCTGTGAACATAGCAATGGAATTTATACGTGGAAATGAAATTTCAAGACTAAAGATAGATGATCATGTCACTTTTTTGGTATAAAATGTATTAATGGCTAATTTTATTATTACTTACTAGTAGGCCACCTGGGCTTTGCCCGGGAAGGATAGTACTCAGAGAAGTGGGAAAAAATTGAAGTAAGACGGCGAGCGGAAGACGCTGAACAGTAAACAACGGATTCGACGATTTCCATGTAGCGTGCACAGTGATACCTCCACTGCACAAACGCTCAACAATGGCCCACCATACCCTGTTCCACAACATTGATATATGATTACGTGCGTAGACCAAAATTGTCGGTTGAACACGCATACCCCAGCCAAAACGTTTGCGCCGAGCAGGGGCGCAGCTAGGAATTAAGGTTAAGGAGTTTTAGGCGCAACTAATACTGGGGTGTCTGGGGGTTTTGCATACTCGCCAGGGTAAGCGGGAGGTTGTGGAGGAGGCACTCCTTCAGAAAAATTTGACGATAAATAGTTCAAAATGGTGAGCTTTACGGCTTTCGGAGGGATATTTTATTGATATTTACACTATTCTGTAAGTAATATTAATCCAATTAAGTAAAATGGATTAAACTTAAAAACGTTTCTGAGCTCTGGGGGGGGGGGGTTTATCCCCCAAAACCCCCCTCTCTGCGCCACTGGCACCGAGAACATTAATAGGCGAGAGTAGTCAGGGGCGCAGCCAGGAATTAAGGCTGGAGGGGGTTTAGGTGCAACTAATACCGGGGTGTGTGGAGGTATGGAATACCCACCAGGATATGCGGTAGGTGCGAGATTAATAAATTGCGGAATTTTAAGATAAACGGTTCAAAATGGTGAGTTTTACGGCTTTCTGAGGGATATTTTATTAATCCTTACACTATTCTATTAGTAATATCAATCCAATTAAGTAAAATGGATTAAATTGAAATATTTCTCTGAACTCTGGGGGGTTTAACCCCCAAAACCCCCCCTCGCTGCGCCACTAAGAGTAGTATCCTTTCGAATTTTCCCTTTGAGAGTGTCAAGAGGTATGCCTATCCTCCAGGATTCTCAATCGCAGAAGTTGGTATTAGAGTGTGGCTTAATTATAGAGGGGGGGGTGGGGGGGAAGAGGGAATAGATTCCCCCCAAACCTCAGAGAAATAAAAAAAATATTTAAAAGAATTGTCTAGTTCTGGGATATAATAACTTCATCTGCTTACAGTTAAATTTTAAGTTCCAAAATGACGTAAAATGTATTTCCAGGTATATCAGTTTTCAAAAATTTTCCCGGATTACTTACAAATATCTAAAAGCCACTTGTTGGTGCAAATCAGATGCTAGACACATAATCGTTAGGAGATATTTCATACCACCACGGCATCATAGAAAGTAATGAATCAAATCCCCTCAAAACATCAACCTTACTTGCTCTTGTTAGTAGTCACCTCATTAAGCTGTCATTTTTCTTTGACCCCATTGGTACCTTCTTGTAAGAGAGATTTCACTGTCTTTAGAATGAAATCGTTTTTAGTTTGTGTTGCAGTAATAACTATGGCTTCTGTACTTTGCAAATCACTAAATGTGTGTGACAATTTATCAATATTTTATTTTCATCGTTAACATTGAAGTAATCAGGCATTTTTAATTGTTACAGGACCATAATTGGTGGTTTCCATCATCACTCATAATGTCTGGGGTTGAAATTCAGTCATCTCTATCCAATGGGAATGACAAGAAGGAGGCAAGCCATGATGATGATATACGCCACTTGCGAGATTGGCTGCCTAAGCAACCTCATCTACCTCCTATAACAAGTAAGTGAAATGAAAGATATCTCTTCTTCCCCATAGAATTAATGGATGTATGTTTCTTTGGCTTTCAACCAAGTGATGTTGTCGGTTATTAGGGTGACTGATTCCAATGTATTACTCTGAATCTCCCATATTTTTATCCTATTTTTAATGAGTTCATTCACTTATTTTCTTTTTATGAGTTGCCATTTCATTTTGATTGGATTCACAACAGTAAGATAAATCTTCATGTTACAGAATACATGTTTTTTCGGATTTTGAAATAGAATATTTGAGATAAAAATTGATTTTTTAGAACAATATTAATAATAATAGGCAATAGGAATTAAATCCAATTAATTTATATTGAATACTTTAAGCATATATTTTCCCAAAGGTAAGATAAAAATGATAATTCAACAACAATTGGGAGCCAAAGGTATTAAAAAATACCTATGTATGTATTATGATTCAAGGATATTAATTTGTGGAAAAATTAAAATATCCACAATTCTAAAACCTGGAATCATATTATCATAAATCATCATAAATCTTCCTCAATTATCACAGATTTCAATTTTATTCAAAAATTTACTATTAAAACCAATTGATTTCTTTCAATTCCTTATCTTATGTATTTTTGCCTATTCCATCAAAAATCTATTGGTTTGAGAATATGAAGGGTGAAAATGGAAAATATAAGAGATTATGAAAGGGTGGATGGGGCAAGAGAAGTGATTAGTGGATTATACAATAAACTGCTTTGAGCAACTGAAAATCAAGGCTCTAATTACTCACAAAAAGTGCTACCATTAAAAAAAATGTCAATAGAAGTTTGAAATTCTAATTTTGGAAACTATCACATAGGAGCTAAATCTATCTCTTATTTTTCTCTCTAAAGTGATCTTGTCTTTGTTTCATTGTGCTTTATTTCAATTGACTTTTACAGATGAGCAATTGTCAACTTTTCTCCATGCTTGCTATTACAGTCTTGAGAGAACAAAGAAAACTATTGACCAATACTATACAGTTAGAGCAGCTGTGCCAGAATTATTCTCAGGTTGTAATCCTAAGAAACCGGAGATTCAAAAGGTTTTTGATTCTGTGTAAGTTCTCTTTTTATGTTATTTGTATTACCTTTTTATTATTATTATAGTATTCTACCGATTAAGGTAGGTTTCCATTGAGTGTTCAAGAAGTGATCTGGAAGCCTCCCTTTCCTTCCAGCACTGCCTTCTTTAATTCACTGTAAGGCCTAATCCCTTTCAATCTATCTAAAAATCCTATTCTTTTCCTTCCCCTCCCTCATTTCCCTAACATTCTACCCTCTAACAACTTTTTCAACATCCCCTCCCCGCTAAGCACTAACTCCATCCATACATTCTGTCTCCTCCGTATATCATCTAAAAGCTGCCTCTCCTCGCCAACCATATCCAGGACTTCGTCGTTCCTTTTCCTCTCCATCCATTTCACCCTCTCCATTCTTCTCCATACCCACATCTCGAATGCCTCCAATCTTCTCTCGTCTTCTTTCCTCAGTGTCCATGTTTCCGCACCTACACTCCAAATCAAACTCTTCACTAACCTTTTCTTTCAACTCTTACATAACGATCCTCTCAGAAGCTCCTTCCTGTTCATGAACTCCTCCTTTGCTAGTGCAATTCGCTTTCTGATGTCCTTGCTACTGTGTCCATTTTCCTCTAATGTGCTGCCCAAATAGTTAAAGTGCTCTACCTGTTCAAGTTTTTTCCCACCTACCTTTATCTTGAGTCTCACACTCCTCGCTCGCGATTCTTTACAAAACCGCATTACCTTAGTCTTCTTGTGATTAATCCAACATGCAATCCTTTTATGAATGTGTAATTAAAATCTTGGGTAAATTTTCTAAAATGACTAGCTAGTCAGGATGTGAGAAATGCATCGGACATTACAGTTGAGTGTCATAAAATCCTCGTGATGTTGTTCTTTTAACATTATATAATGCTGGCCACAATATAGTCCTAAATGAATATATGTACATTCTCTCTTCAGCTTCCAAGCCCTATAAGTGCTATCAACACTTTAGTGATCTCCATATAATTTCTCAAAAATTCCTGTGTTGCTTATTTTGACATCATTAAATATTTTGTAAATACAATATTTTCAATGAATTATTTTTTATGTCATTAAACACGAAACATTATCAAGATAACTCTTCATGGCTATACTATTGGCTTGTCTACTAATTATTTTCAATTCCTAAAACTGTTGAATAATTACTAAATTTTGGTTTCAGTAACTTTGTGAGAGTTCCAGAGGTCACACCAAAAGGAGGTTTCCGGATCTATTTTGCCAGCCTACAAAACTTTGAGCCTGCCAATTTTGATTTTGAAAATTCATTAAAGGCATTTATTATGATGACAGATGTTAATCTGATGCATGAAACCCAAGTTCCTGGATATGTGTTGGTTTTGGATGCAACAGGAGTTTGCCTTGGTCACATTCCGAGAATAAGCATCCCAATGCTAAAAAAGTTCCTAATTTATGTGCAGGTAAGTAATCTCTAAAAAGTCTCCAACACCCTATCTAACACATTTTCCTATCTCTGTTCCTTTAGGGCTGCATGAGGGTAGTTGAAAAATTAAAATATGTACATATGTGCATATTAATAAATAGGTACTGGAATTGAGTCATGCATACACCATTCGCTTTTTTCAGTGTTTTATGTAAATCTCCCTCCTACTTTCGTTGACAATCATAATTTACTTCACCTTTTAAAATCTCTACAAATGAAACTCTCAGTTCAAAAATATTTTATAAATTATTGAGGGAATAAGTTTTTTTTTTTTGCGGAAGCTTGAAGGAGAAAAATATTTTCAGTAATCCGACTCAGGCTCTAAGTTGGTAATGTAGGTCACGCCCAAACCCTATGACATGAAGAATTAGAGGGAAAACTAATTACACTTGAACTTCAAACATATTCTTTATCACATAATAATGCAATAGACCATTTGAAACCAATCTCATATTTTTTACATATGGTGATGATGTACTAGGCACGTTTTTTAACCCTTTTTCTGGTGGAGTTCTCTCTGTGGCATGAATGCTGGACTGAGCTCAAGAGACTCTTCCATCCCCTCTGTGCTGAGAGTGTAGAAATTACCATTTGTGTTATTTTATCATAGACCTTCAATATACACAGTCAACAGTAGAAATTAACATGAATTTAACAGTAGAATTAACAAGAAAGCTAAATAAATACTTAGTTTGTTTTAAATTTACAAACAGAAAAAACTGCTCAGAGTAGATTTTTAATTTACCGCACATTATGGGGTATTGTATGATGGTAATTATAATTTGGAGAACTGGGTTTGAACCCCATCAAATACAAATGAGGTTTTCAAGGCAGATTTCATTCATAGTGAATATAACTTTGCGTGTTACTCTGTACAATGTTAATTGTTTCATGCAGTGCTTTGGCAAGATCCTGAATAGGCAATCAATTTATCCACCGGAAATCGAGATATTGTTTCACCTTGGGTATCTAATTTCACCCTATCTTTTGATTTGTAGAAGTGTATTTATTTTTGGTGAAATAAAATTTTATTCTATTCTATGTAAAACTCCAGACTTCAAATAAAACTCATTACTGAAACATTAGTTACAGTCATCGTCGAATGTTCTTCATTATCTTCACAGTACGAAGGGTCTCGGGGATATAGTCCAGGAAATGAAGCATTTTGGCTCGCAATTTTTTCAAACTGAATCGATTTTCTTGAAATTTTCACAATAAGTAGGGAATATACCATGAATCAAAATCTATATCATGCCGACGGGCGCTTTTACCCTGGGGGTGGTTTCCACCCCATCTCGGGGGTGGAAAATATTAATTATATTTTGACTACAAGAATCGATAGAAAACTAAATTTTAAGAATAAAATGTTCTCTCCATTTTTTGCGTAAAATTAATATTTTTCCAGTTATTTGCGATTGAAAGTAACAGTTTTTTGACGAAAAAATCAACGATTTTTATCGATTATAGGCAAATAACTTGAAAAGTATTAATTTTATTAGAAAATTGTGAATTACAAAACTGTAGCTTGTAAAAAATTAAATAAAAATCTTATTTTATATTTCCTTTATGACCAATTCGGACCGAGCTACAACTTGTTGATGGTTATCTATTGTTTATCATACGCTAAATTTTAAAGATTCAATACCAAATAGCGGGAAAAATGTAATTTTCGAGGAAAAGTATGTGATCTGTTTAAAAGTGTTTTTAAAAAACTTTCTTATAATGAGAAAAAATATTTTTTATCATGAAATTTGAGCGAGTTTTGATTAAAAATAAGATCAGTCCCTACTTTTTTGTACGAAAAAATCAGTGAAAACAACTCCTTATTACCACAATAGACAAAATTGATCAATGCCCTTCAGTATTTCTCTTTATTTAAGTATTGTTAATTGATCCTAGAAGTTTTTTTAATTTATAACTCTAAATTTTGAAAAAATTGGAGGAAAAAGTGAAAAGTCATTTTCTACAATTTCGTTAAAAATGCTCTTTTTTTCAAAATAACTCCAAAAAAACTGGAGATATGAAAAACATGCAAGAGTAATAAATTGTAACTTCTTTACTTTCAAATATTTTGGTGCGTTTTAATTTTCCATACAATAAATATTTGGTGAGATATTGATAATTATAACCTCCATTTCCAAGGGAGCTCCACCTTATTTAAACCCTTAAATCCCTCCCCTTTAAGAATAAATGACTCGAAAAAAATATAATTCACATGACCTTGTAGTCAGTAAAAACCCTAAAAAATACAATTTAAATGAACTTTCTATCATAAAAAATAAAGGAGCTATGTTTGAAATACCAATCAAATTTATTTTCGAAAAATTCGAAATCCACAATTCAGAGCATAATATTCCTCATAATCAGCATATACTTTGTGTACTTCACGTTAGAAGCTAACGATACACTCAAATTTGCTACAAAATAAACACACATACCCATAAGATTTATATATACATACACATATGTGAGTATGTGTGCTCTCGCTTACAGTGACCTGTGAGCATGCATGTGGTGGGAAGACTGGAAGCCATACAGTCTCCGTTTGATTGTGTTTCATGTAATGTCTACATAAATGTACATTTATTTGTTTATGTTACCATGACGAAGTTTGTTCTGTTTATCCTATTGTTATATCTTTTCTGTGCTGTGATTAAAATCATGAGAGAAAAAAGTGAATACATAATAAAAGGAGTTAGAAAGTGAATAAGAAGATACAATGTGATAAATAATTTTTATTTTTAGGGTAAATATTTTTTTTTTACATTAACCCCCAATAAGGGTATTATTATGGGTTGAAACGCCTTAAATTATTTTCCAAACAAAAAAAATAATTATACAAATAATTTAAACTAAATTTTACCCGTATTTAGCTTTAAAATATAATTTTTTAAGTTTTAGCTTTTAGGGGTAGTTTTCACCCCTAAAAAATAAAAGGCGCCCTTCGGCATAATATAGATTTTGAAGAAGGGGGTATGATTAGTCTAATCTCAAATATTTATGCAAATCGATTCGGTTTGAAAAAAAAATTTTAAAGGAGGTATGATTAGTATAATCACAAATTTTTATGGAGATCGATTCAGTTTGAAAATTCTTTTTTACATTAACCCCCAATAAGGGTTGATTATTATGGGTTGAAACACCTTAAAATTATTTTCCAAACACAAAAAAATAATTATACATATAATTTAAACTAAATTTGACACGTATTTAGCTTTAAAAAATATTTTTTTAAGTTCCAGGTTTTAGGGGTAGTTTTCACCCCTAAAAAATAAAAAGCGCCCTTCGGCATAATATAGATTTTAAAGTAGGGGGTATAATTAGTCTAATCCCAAATTTTGGTGCAAATCGATTCAGTTTGAAAAAATTGCGAGGTTTTTCACTTTTATGAGCTTCATTTCCTGGACTAATAATCACACACTCTAAGCACCCACCTTTTTCGACCCTTCCTAGTGGGGACTCTGAGGGTAGTTGGGCTCCCTCCTTTCAGGGTTTATAACCCTACCAGTGGCATTGGTTCGCAGTCAACTCATGCTTTGTTTATATGAATTAGGTATATGGATAACTGTTGCTTGCACGTAAATGCAGACTTCAAATTGAATTTCTCATTTTATTTCGAGAATTGTCAAATTTTGAATGAAGCTCTACCATCATAATATTAACGGATTTAATGCACCAACAATTTCCATGTTGATGTTTTTAATGAAATGTGATGTGGCGTTACATCTTTAAATCTTCCAGATTCTGAACGTAAGCCCCAGACACAGGGAACTCCGATCGTCTGTCACTAGCTGGTTGAGCGAAAGACTCCACAAACAAGAATAATCAGCACTCAAAGAAACAATTGTCACAAAATTACGAGTCATTTTCAATCAATGTCTATTAGAAATAGAAATATTCAAAATCAGAATTATTACAGAAAACAACGATGATAACAAAAAATCTCATAGGAAACATTACCTAAGACTAAGTACAAGCTGTATGATTTTTAAGAAATCAGCCCCTGTCAGCCGAACAATCTGTCCACCGCCAGCGCTGTAGCAAGAGTGAGCTGGCCGACCTCCGAACCTGTCAGCATAGAGGGGAGGGAATTTGCAAAGGAGTGGAGGGGTAATAGGGCAATGTTTACGTTAGCTGCATCAGTGTAAATCTCCTGGTAGGCACCCCTATTGACTGGCACCACTGCAAAACGTCCCTCATCCAAGCTGGGGTTGGGGGAGAACCACGTACCGCCGGGTTTTCTCTCCTCTATCTTCTGGGTTGGAGACATAACCAAGTGGGGTGATAGCTGGTAGAGGCAAGTCATTGGAATTCAAGGAGGGGAAGGACATAGTGGGATGAGGTGTTGGAGGGAGAGAGAATTGTGATAGGACGAGTGGAGTACTTCTCACTCCAAACTGCATTCTTATGCCTCAGCACCCACTTCCCCTTGATTGCCTAGGAGTAGGTATTCCTCCGCCACTCTACCTATATAAGTCTTGATCTCCAGGTATGGCTGGTTCAGTTGGCTGGTTCGGTTGGCTGATTTGGTTGGCTGGTTCGGTTGGCTGATTCGGTTGGCAGATTTCAGAGGGCAGAGTTCAGAGACAAGATTTCCGAGACTTAGAGTCTCCGAGCCTTTGAGTCGAAGGGCCTTTGTGTGAAAATCCTTTGCGCAAAAACCATAGCGTGAAAAGTCCTTAGTGGGAGAAGTTCTGCGGATAAGTTCGGAGGAATTTCTGGGGGGTACCAGAAATTGTAGGGGAGGGAGTACACTAAAAAATGCCACAGAGATATAAGGTAATATGTATGGTAGAATTTCATTTTAAAATTGTAAACGCTGCTCATAAGACAAAGAACCAATTATTTATTAGTTTATATATTTTGAGAAAGGAACAAATATTTATTTTGCAAAATGACTGAATGAATAATTGTATACCACAAAGAGGGGTTATATGAGATGAGGGGTCTGGGTACCTTCTCCTGGATTCCAAGGGTACGCCCTTAGTCCTGCTGATTTGGGTCCCAAAACTAAAGGCCGTATCACACTAGCGACTGCGGCCGGCGCTGCGGCTGCGACCGCGACTGCGACTGGCCCGTCGACCAATCAGAGCGAGGCAGTCGACGCTGCGACTGCGACTCCGAAGAATAGCCGACCGGCTATTCTTTTGAGTCGCAGTCGCAGTTGCAGCCAATCAGAGAGCTCCATTTCAATCTCGCGCGCTTGCGGCAGACGTGTTTGTTTGTTTTGGTTACCGTAGCGAGGGAAGTTCAAGAAGGTTATAAGATAACGCTGAGATAATTTCGGATTTTTAAAGTGAAGATGGAAGCCCAGTATATTGGATATTGCACCCGAGTACATAGGTGAATGAAAATGAAGTACGTTTTAACATATATTAGGAACATTTTCAACAATTGCTGCTCTCTATCTATTCTTTGGGCATTCGTAAACAAACATGCCACAAGCAGAAACGTTCATACATGCGCATGCGCGATCGTGGCGTCGGCCGCAATGTGTGATGGGGTGCAGTCGCAGCCGCAGCCGAAATCGCGGTCGCAGCGGCGGTCGCAGTCGCTAGTGTGATACAGTCTTAAGACTTCACAAGCCCGCGACTGCCATTAAAGGGGAAGAGCAAGGAAATGTATATTTTTGGCATTCGTTCGCCTGCGTAGGAAAATCTCCGACGGCTTTCGTTTCCCGGGTCAAGAACAAACTTTTTGTGACAATTTTATTTTTACATAAAAGCCCACACTTTAAACTACTTTCCACACAATTTCAGTTAATATCAATGCTTTTATCATATCGAACAACAAGCTTTTGTATACCGTCGTCATAGGCAATTGCCACCAGAGTTGACGGCCACTGCAAAACTGTTGTTTTTAAACTCTCTTGGGCGATGATGAATGATTGCCACCATTCCATGGATTGCTGTTTTGATGCAGTTGTAATATAGGCTATCAGTATTTCATTTCCTGCAACAATTTGGCTTAAAAAATCCTGACCTTCAGCATCATAATGTTGAAGGAATGTCAAGACATACAGGGCAATGCTCGTCTAAATGCAACCAATTGAACTCAAGATCTCATCGCATCATGTGGTTGGGAACAATTTGTTCATCCTCCATACAGTCCCAACCTAGCGAAAAATGACTGCCACAATTTTTTCTGAAAAAAAATCCAAGAGGTCAGCGCCATGATAACCATGAAAACGTAAAAACGACAGTTTTGCTGTGTTGTCAACTCTGGCGGCAATTTTCTATGATGACGGAATACAAAAAGCTTGTTTTTCAATATGATACGTGTCTTAATATCTAAGTAAATATAATTGTCACAAAAAGTTTACTGTTTTTTTTAACCAACAAAACGGTACTTAGGTACTTAAAAAACAGACCTCATAATTTTAATACATACAGTTTTTATTCCATTTAATTGCAGTAATGGAAATTTAAAAAAAAACACTGTGTATTAAAAAATCTTTTTGAAATCCTTTCAAGTCGTTTTCTGGCTGCTCTATTGATCTGTAATGCCTAGTTCCTCGGTTTGAGTTCAACTTTCCTCATTAAAAAATCCAAACATTTCAAAATATTTATTTTTTACTCACCTAATCCCCCTATGTCATTACCTCTACATGAATGGTAAGCCTTAACTTTCTCTCCTTGAAATATGGTGAGGAGTAATCATAGTTTAAAGATATTTTTTAATTGAATGTTTCATATATTGAGACAACATCACAAATCAAAGTAGGTGGAAGGACTAGAGAAAAAATTTTATGCATTGACATCAGCAAGGGGTGATAAAATTAAATTACTGAAATTGATGACCTAGTTAATACAGGAGTCAGAAATCCATCTGTACCTGAACAATGAACATACATGCGCTCCTGACCTTTTTTCTGACCACTGATAACCAATTATTTACCACCCTAACAATTTTAATTGTGCCTCTTATCATGGGCGTACCCAGCAAGGGTCATGTTGATTTTATTCACCTTTTCCATGCTTAAATCTTACCTACAACTTGAACAACCATGGCTTGCCCCCCACCCCCTTGTTTTGATCCTGGGTACGCCCTTCATGCCTCTTATCAAATTTTTACTTGTGAATGGCTATTTTTGGATGATTGTTAAAAAGAAATATGTAGGCCTGTTGGTGCCTTATGTTCCTAATTTGCTGAAATTATCCACTAAAAGTGAAATAAATTTCAGAATTTGATTATACACTTTGTAATTGTACCCTAAGAAAGTTTACTTTTTGACTGTTGGCCTTCATGAATTTTAGATGTGTTCTGATGTTATTTCTCTTACATGTAACCAGGAAGCCATGCCTATCCGGCTGAAGCAAATCCACGTTATTAATGCCCAGGCAATAGTGGATAAAATATATGCCATAGCAAAACCTTTTCTCAAGGGTGAAATAATTGAGATAGTAAGTCTTGAATAATTTTAATTATTTTTCTAAAAACTAGTTCTTATTGCACCATATGTACAGTTGAGGACCTCAAACACAGAATCCTGAAACACGGAAAACCAGAAATCCGGAGTGGCTCACGGCTTACTTTGGTACATAAGCATCTATGTAGAGGTGGCGTAGGTGACCAAATGTACACCCTTCACTATGGAAAAGTACGAGTGATGAAACAAGTCATCAGCTTCACTCACCTTGATTATATGACTTAGAGAAATGGAGAATTCGCCTGTCCTACTTTAAATCAAAGAGGAGTTATTAAAAATGGGTAAAATCTTTGGGAAGGCCCTCTAGACCAGAAATCCAGAAAAACCAGTAATCCAGAAACCCTTTGGTCCCAAGCTTTCTGGGTTTGAGGTCCTCAACTGTATTTTCAATTGTAAAATTTGGTTTTCAGCTTTGACCCTTACTTAGAGAGTATTTGTAATTTATTACCAGTAAAATTCCATGTTTCATCAGAATCAATAAGAAGATGTGTGGAAAATCATTCAAATATCTTTCAAAGTGGCCTTGGTCGCCCTTGTCGTATCATGAGGAATGGTTTTGAGACCATGTCCGCACTCTTAATTTATTTTAAAGAACTACCAAGTAACAGGCATTTGAACTCTGCTCCTTATTCCAGATCCAGTTCCATAAGCCAGGAAACATGGACACATTTTATGATTGTGTGTCTAAGGATATCTTGCCAAAAGAGTTGGGAGGAAAGTCTAAGACTATTGAGACCCTCCACAGTGAGTATTGGTAAAATAAATTTAAGTAGCATAAACCAGGCACCACTTTTTCAACTTGAATATCCAATGAAATATGTATTTTCCAGATATTTTATACAGAGTATAATGTCATTATTTCACTGTAATGCAAGTCAGTCCCTTAGCATCTGGAAATCTGTATTTTGCATAATATGTACAGGAAGCCTTTTATAAAAAAATGTCAACTGATATATGTATAAGCTGTTGCCACTGTCTAGGTCATTACTTTTAGTTTTCAATTAATTTTGATATACCGGTGATTTTGCTGATGGATATGACAAATTCACTTACTAGGGCCACTCATAGGGGCAATGTTTGGTGTAATTTGTGCCGTAGAAAACAAATTGGGGAGATAAAAGATTTGGGAGACTTTAAAACTGCATATTACATATATACCAGTTGAAGAATTACGCATGTGTTAAAAGAGTAAATAGCTAATAAGAGAATTGAGTGGAGAGCTGCATCAAACCAATTTCCAGATTGATGATTGCTGATGATATGTATGTACCTATTCCATGAGGAGAGGTCGATTGTTGCATAGGGGGGAATATGCATCAGCATTGGCTACACCTAGCACTTTGAGGTGGAGGATATGAAAGCAAATGAAACATGAAACTGCATTTGAAATTTCATTGACCCTTTTTGCTGTAAGCCCATTTGGGGAGGGATGTTCATGTTAAGATTAATATGTTGCTGAGGGATATTTATCACCACACTAAACAATCAACTCGACATCTTGAATAACCAACAGGAAGTGAAAATTTATTCTTTTCCAACTTTACCCACAATTCAAAATACATGGAAAACAAACAAAAGACACACCAAATAGTTTTGGCAGGATTAACTCAAACAACAAATTAAAAACAACAGTTAAATTGCCTTTAAAGGCTGTTTTCTGGAAATTTGTCAGAGTTTAGATTTTTAGTTATTTTTATTACTTACCATTAGCTTCATTTAATACATTAAATGTCATCCCTATTCTAAATGCATATACATATATTTATGGGCCTTTAATATATTGATGAATTTTGGAGGTTGGATATTAATGTAAATTGTATTGTATTATATTGTTGTAAAAAATTGGGCCAACAAATTAGCCCACACCAGTTTCCATCCAGCAATATACTGACCATTAATGTCAGTATATTAGCCCATTGATAGCAAAACAATAATTTGAATAGCCTCTCATATGATTTATTTAGTTAATTTTCCCCCAAATATGGGAAGGTATCGATTGATATTTATGTACATTTTCCTAAGGTGAAAACAAGAGGAAAGTAGAAGACAGCACAGATTACCTTCAAGCATTGGAAAAGACTGCAAAAGCAGATGAATCAAAGCGACCAGGGCAGCCAAAAGGTCATGGAGAAATATTTGGAATGGAGGGATCATTTAGAAAACTTACCCTAGATTAGGCCAAAAATATTTCCTTGGATATTTATCTCTTTAGAGTTCCATTAGTAAATGGTTCTCATGAAGTAAAATGACATGAGGAAATGCAATCACTTTGCACTATGTGCAAGCACCTTCAAATTTTTGCAAGATTTGGAGGGTATGTGGTTTTTTAATTCTACAGCACTACTTACATGATTCTGTTTGTTCTCCAGTTGTAATATATATGCTGCAAATGTAATGTCACATTACACTTGCACAGGTGTTGTTAGTACCTAAGCAGATAGCCATTTGGTTTGATATACATGGCTATTGCTGGAATGTTATAAATGTTCAGGAAAAAATTCCTACAAGCACATCTGATTGCTCGAAGGAGTTCCTGAAATCTTGGGATTGATTCATCCATGCCAAAAAATCATCTTCTAATAAAATGAAAATGGTGAAAATCTTTAAAATTACCTCCTTGCGTTTTATTGCATTGATGCATGTTGAATTGAAGTAAATTTTGTCATCACCTTTTACCAAATAGTTATTACATTCACTTTTCATTAATTTGTATTACAAGTATTTAATGAGGTGGTGCAGGGGCACAGCGAAGAATTAAGGCTAGGGGGGGTTTTAGGCACAAATAATACCTAGGGGTGTGGGGGAATTGTATATCCGCCAGGGTAAGCAGGAATTACGAGGGCCGTCCTTTAGAAAAATTTGAAGAATAATGGTTCAAAATGGCGAGTTTTACGGCCTTCTGATGGATATTTGATTAATCCTTACACTATTCTGTAAGCAATACTGATCCAAATAAGTAAAATGGATTGAGCTTAAAAAGTTCTCTGAGCTCTGGGGGGGAAAACCCCCAAAATCCCCCCCTCGCTGCACCACTGAGGTGGTCTATTTTCATTCAGTATCAGTGGTATAGCCAGGAATTTTGTGCGAGGGGGAGTCCAAAACCAGGGGGGAAAATTATTGAAAAACAGGGTACTATGTAATGGGTTTTAAACTAATTTTAATACTTTTCATGATCGAAAAACCTCATTTATTAAAGAAATATTTTGTAAATTCATGATTTTTTAATATTTTGTTTTCTTTTACGCAGGAAAGTAATTGTGTTATTATATTAGACCCCCAGGACCCCTGTCCCTGACTATGCCACTGTTCAGCATCTTATGTGATATTGAGAAGGAGCCAGTTTTTCATACCTTATGTCAACTTTTTGTTAACCTTACAAGGGTACTAGCAAAACTCAACCTTATAAGGTGACTATCACTAATCACTATAGTGACATTGCTGGAGACGTATCCGAAGATGCATTACATATGAGATTATTAAGCTCCCTCCCTGAGTGGGACAATTTGCCTTCCTCTTGATTTGAGGCAAAGTGTACAACCCTCATGAAAACAATTTCTTAAGGCCGTTTTACACGGGGCACGGAATTGTGCAGGTTAGAGCTGCATTAATTTCTAAAATGGCGCGGAATTGTGCGAATGCATGAACGAAATTAGAACAGGGGCTATTTTTCCATCTCACGTCCATGCATTCTCGCCTGTGTTCTAGCAATTCACCACTTTACACGATGCAATTTTGACTGCGCCTTCGTACAAACGTTAGATTGTGCAAGTACGTGCCTCATGTAAAACGGCCTTTACATTTGCCCACTGAAGGGGTTGGATAAGTATGGTAATTAATCTCGCTTCATAAAATTCTTAGTTAAGTCGAACCACGTATATGGAATGGTGAGCGATACAATGTGATTAGTCTCAATGCACAATGCTGCTTGTCACATGTGGAAGGAAGTCATCTCTCTAGGCCGCTGTTTGTAAGTCTCTGTAGTGCCTTCCTGGCACTAGGCCTCCTGTACCCTGGAGGCCTCGCTATAGGGACCTAGGGCAGTGACCTCAGTTAGGTGGTGGTGCCTAATGGTGGCACTGTGAACTAGAAGCTCCACCATACCCACGTAGAAATTTATCGCCATTATTATGATATCACAACTGTACTTTCATTAAGGATTCCCTCCTACGTACATCTAATATTCACCACAGCTGCAGGATACTCAGTGGATATTCCAGATGGACAAGGGTGGATCCAGGATTTTTTTCTGGATGGACTGACAGACAAATGGTCTTTTCATATTTGAAATTGAAAACTACCTACAGCAAATACTGTACGAAATATTCTCTGCATTTTATATGAAAGTTATTAATATGAAAGTGAATGATTGAGGCTCTGTAACACACAAATCAAAACGAATGTAATCATAATCCGTATTAAAAATATTGTCTATTTTTTAAGTGCCCCTCCCCTAAATCTGCCTATGCAGATGGATAACATTACATCTGTGTAATGCGTCACAAGATTTTTTGTGTGGAATGAATTAGGCTCACTGAATAGTTTGATCCATCAAAGCTATATGTATATGTATGATGAACTCAAGCATCAATGATGCAACATTGGCCGTTGATGCCATTGGCAAAATTTTTTTGCAGTTTCTGATGGTATATACACTTATAGGTACCAATCCATCATATTGATTAATTATCCGCTGCCAATAGTCAATTCATTTTTATTGGTTTACGGATTTTAATGTCTAGCTCTTGTCTTTGATCCACTAGTTGTTGTTGTACGTGGCAGAAAATGCAGAATTTCATGCAAAAATGATTTAGCATATAGTCTAAGGTTCAGCTGATTCTTAAATAATGCATTTTCTGTTTTGTTATAAAAGTGGGAAGGCTTCAAGGTGTTTTTTTTTGTTTTGGAGTGAGTTTCTTAGATCAGTGGTTTATTGCATATCAAAATTACAATTTAGTTAGTTTTAAAATAAAACTTTTTCTTTGATGACAATATTACAACAAATGATGAAGAAAATTGACAATTGAGCACAGAATCAATAAAAACAATACTAAAAACAGAAAAAAAGTTATGGTTGAGACAAAGGACTTGAACAAAGGACAAGGCTAGACACAAGTATATAATAATTACATTACCAAACAATCAACATGGAAATTACATGTTTGCATTTTACATTCACGAGGTATTTTAGAGGGAAACTAAACCCTTGAAAATACTGTGCAGTTTACCTCAAGTCAATATATTGTTGGAATAGTTTATAAAATGACACTGCTGAAACTTTACACAGATTTCCACTTTTCCTTTGAACTCAGTAATTTATCTACAAATGTGTGGATAATGATTTCACAAATCCTCAGGGCTTAACAGTGGACAGTCAAAACTCGTTCTTCTTGTGTGGTGAAACGACTAGTTGGTTGGCTCATACAGGCACAGTTTTGGTCATACTTCTGACCTACAGAGTAGTATGGCTTACTTGATGGGTTTTCACTTGTTTCTTTGACTGTATATTGGTTGGCTGTTCCACAGCATGGATCGCCTTGACTTGCTCCTGGGGGAGCTTTTGCTTTCTGCTTATTGTTACAGCATTCATCAAAAGGTGCATAGCTTTTTGGTTTATGGGCAGTATATCCACAAGTTTGGTCAGATCTATGAGCACTATCCTTGGGTTTATTAAAGGTACAGTCATGGTTATCTTGTCCACATGTTTCATTGTAGTTTCTTTTTGCACAGATTTCCGATACATGAAAGTCATATTGTTTAGTTTCAGTCTTTTGAGATCCGCAGCCCTTCGGATCTCGGGCGGTATATCCACAAGTTTGGTCAGACCTAGGAGTGCTGTCCTTGGCTGATCCACAAGGTTGATGGATACCCTTGCTTCCACAGACTTCATTGAAGTTCTTATTATAGTCTATTTTTTCCTCATTGGAGGGCCGACAAGGTTTATTAAAGGTATAGTTATGGTTATCTGGTCCACATGTTTGATTGGTGTAATTGTTATTATATGTTGGACGGATTTCCTCCTCATTGTAGTTGTATGTCTTTGTATCACACTTTTGAGGTCCACAGGTTTGATGCGCTGAATTATTATAATCATTATTTTGGCATACTTTATTGGTCTCCTGTTTATAATCATGTGTTACTTCCTTGGTAGGTCGACATTGTTGGTTTATAGAATAATCATGGTTAGCATGTCCACAAGAATATTTGGGTGGAATACCATAATTTGTGGTAGCACAGACATCAGCATTGTAGTTCTGAGTTGTTTCCTGCTTAGAATATCCACAGGGATTGGCAGCTGCATGGTGGTAGCTATCTCTAGCTTCAGGCTTTGCAGAAGCATAATTGTCTGCAATGAAAAAATATTGGTTTTGACTCATGTTTCATGTTCTTTGAGTTCAATAGATTTTCAAAATTATGCTTTCAATCCCCCAGTTTGTTTTATTCCATACCAAGTGCGGTCGCCAGAAAATATTATGGGGAATTTATTTTGATGAGGCTCATTAAGTCAGGGTTCATTTGAAGGATTATTAGGTCTTTTGTGGTTAGGTACACTTGAGACCATATCTCCCAAAACTTTTGGTGGGGAGGAAGGTTTGAACCCGAGGACCCTTTCCACTCTCTGTGTTCTTGTCAATATTTAATCTGCTGAAAATAGTTTCTTCAGCCTCACTCCCCCGAAGAGGATTTTCATTAAAATCCTGATGATGCCCACTTTCAGTCGCAAAATTCTGTTGCCCAAGTTTGAAGACCAATGCATCAAAAACTGCTCATTTAATTTAAAAACTAAGTACATCATGTTAAAGGTCTTTTACTTCTGCATTGACTAATGACATTTAAGCTATTTATATCAGTGGTGTAGCGAGGAATTTCATTCGGAGGGTCGAAAACCAGGGGGAAAATTTTTGAAATACAGCGTATTAAGTAATAGGTTTTTAACTAATTTAAACACTTTTCATAATCGAAAAAACTTCATTTGTTAAAAAATATATTGTCAATTCATAATTTTTCAATAATGAGTTTTCTTTTATGAAGGAAAATAACGTTTTTTTATATTTCGGGGGTTCTGGACCCCCCGGACCCTTCCCTGACTACGTCGCTGATTTATATGTTGATAACTATTTCATTATGCACCCAGACAGAATTTTAGTGCATTATTGTGGTTGCCACATTAAACCATCGCATTTACCGCTTTGCAGAGACAAAATGGATTGAGAAAAATTCAAAATCTCCGCTATATATATATGTTGTATGTTGTAGCTAAGGGTTTAACAATAGTAGTATGAAGACTCAAGTTAATATGCCTTTTTTATGATAGTCATTAATATCAGACCCTGTTTTCTGATACATGCCCCCGACAAAATTGCTATTTAGTCAGTCTTCTTGCTTTAGAGTTCACCGTTGTTCATCCACTAATGGTATATTTATGGATGCTGTAAGTAAGTCGATATATGGTGTCAAATATATTTTGGTTCACAAGCTCTCTGAACTGCCAAGAGGCGACTGGAGGTCGCAATGGAGAGGGTTGCATTGTCACTATGGTAAAGCTTGCTTTCCAATACAGGTGAGAGAAAACCAGTCTTCAAACTCGGGCGAAAAAATTTGGCAATGGTTCATTTTATTTCTGCGGGTGAGCTGGTGTGGCTAAAGCAAGTGGAGATGAGGGGAGGGAAAGTTTCTCAACACATGACTTTCCCTTGGCCAATCAGCTTAACGTAAGGCCTCAGTCAGTTGCGCTCAGACCTCCGTAAAGTTAACGTTGTGAATCTGCTTGTGGAGCAGTGTTGCTAAGCCTCACTCGTTCTCCTTGTATGTCTTTAACCCTTTCGAGACGGTTGAGTTCTCCCCTTAGCATGACTGCTGTACTGAGCCTAAAAAGACTCTTCCGTTCCCTCTGTACGGAGCATTTTCTCAGGACATTCATTAATAAGGGTCTTGCAAATTATCACGCACTCTCGGCACCCACCTTTTTTGACCCTTCCTAGTGGGGACCAGGGGCGCAGCCAGGAATTAAGGATATGGGGGGTTTTGGGCACAACTAATACTCGGGTGTCTGGGGGTGTGGCATATCTGCCAGGGTAAGCGGGAGGTGTGAGGGCCCTCCGCCAGAAAAAAATTAAGATAAATGGTTAAAAAAGGTGAGTTTTACGGCCTTCTGAGGGATATTTTATTTATCCTTACACTATTCAATAAGTATTATTAATCCAAATAAATAAAATACATTAAACTTAAAAAATTGTCTGAGCTCTGGGGGGGGGGGGGGGGGTTTATCCTCCAAAACCCCCCCCTCGCTGCACCACTGGTGGGGACTCTGCATTATCTCGGACTCCAAGGCAGTAGCGGATCCAGGATAGGGACAAGGGGGGGCTAAGTATGGGGTAAACTCCCAGACTTATTGCCGGTCCAAACAAAAGTTACCATTCTATCTAGTGTAAATTGGATGTCCAAGGGGGGCCTATAGCCCCCCCCTCCCATAGATCCACCACTGCTCCTAAGATAGTTGGACTCCCTCCTTTTGGGGTTTACAGCCCTACCAACGGCATTGATTTGCGGTCAATCGTGCTTTGATCATATGAATTAGCTGTAGTGATAACTGTTGCTTGTACGTAAATTGCAGACTTCAAATTGAATTTCTCATTTTATTTAGAGAATTGTCAAATTTTGAATGAACTTCTACCGTCATTATATTAACGGATTTAATGCATCAACAGTTTCCATGTTGATGTTTATACTGAAATCGAGAATAGGTTAATATTTATGGTAGAATTTCGTTTAAAAATTGTAAACGCTGCTCATAAGACAAAGAATTCAATTCATAGTTTATATTTTTTGAGGAAGGAACAAATATTTATTTTGAAAACTGACTGAATGAACAATTAAATGACCATATCTCTACAAAGAGGCTTAATATAAAGGCCGTTTTACACTGGGCACGGAATTGGGCTGGTTAGAACTGCATTAATTTCTAAAATGGCATGGAAATGCATGAATGCATGAACGAAATTAGAACGGGCTATTTTGCCATCTCACGTCCACGCATTCCCGTATGTATTCCAGCAATTCACCCCTTTACATGACACAATTCCAACTGCACCTTCGTATACACACGTCAGATTGTGCAAGTACATGCCCTGTGTAAAAGGGCCTTAAAACAAGGGGTCCGGGTACCTGCTCCCAGATTTCAAGGGTACGGCCTAAGTCCCGCTTTGTCGAGGGCCGAAACTAAAGGCCATTTTACATGGGGCACGGAATTGCACGGGTTAGAGCTACATTTATTTCTAAAATGGCGTGGAATTGGGCAAATGCATGAACGAAATTAGAACAGGGGCTATTTTGCCGTCTCGCATCCACGCATTCTCGCATGTGTTCTAACAATTCACCGCTTTACACGACGCAATTTTTATTGCGCCTTCGCACGTACGTCAGATTGCGCAATTCCGTGTACCGTGTAAAACGGCCTTAAGACTACACTAACGCGCAACCTTCATAAAAGAGGGAGAGCAAGGAAACATATTTTTGGCATTCGATCGCTTGCGCAGAAAAATCTCCAAGAAATATTTGTGGCTTTCATATCCCGGGTCAAGATACGTTCTGCCGCATATTTTTGCCATTCATTGGGAAATGGTTAAGTATGCCTTTCACCAGTGGCGGATCCAGGAATTCTTTCAGGGGGGGGGGGGGGGCAACAAGCAAGGCCATATCCAGGATTTTGTTCTGGGGGGGCACACGGATACCTCGTAATACAAAACGAACGCAATGATAATGGGTCCCTATTACAAATCTTGCATATTGTTAAGGGTCTGGGGGGGGACACGTGCTCCCGTGCTCCCCCCCAGATCCGCCTTTCAACAACAGTACCTCATTCAGCATGGTAGCTGACAATGTCATGGGCTTCTGTGAAAGGATATCCTCAATACCTTCCAAATGAGTATAGGTATATTGTCTCGGTGCTGGGCCCAAAGTACCTGTGGCCACCCATGACTGGCATGTTTTCAGTGACTTAGTAGGGAGGCTATACACATTTGGCAACGTTATGTTTGCTCTTCTTCTCTCTCTTGGTACTACCCCCACCCCATTAGCAAAGCCTTTCGAGAGTGTCCGGGCTCTCGCAAAAGCTCACCCGCAAACTTAAAGTGAATAGAATATACATAGGAAGTATGCACAGAGTAGGTTGAGAAAATAATAAATATTCTTCATCCGAAATTTTTTTGTGCAATAAATTTGCCAATTGTAAATATAATCACAAAAGTAAAAATCAAATACAGATAGAGCATCTTCAAACTGCATGCTTTACCTAAGTTCATGTATATTTTCAGAGATAATTTTTGAAAGTTTTCAAGGTTAGTCACCACTCTATCAAGGGCGTAGCTAGGAATTTCGTTCTGGGGGGGTCCAAAACCAGGGGGAAAATTTTTGAAAAACTGTTTCTGTTTCCGTTTCCAAAAATCCTTTCCATTTTTTGAAAACGGAAACAGTTTTTAGAAAATGGAAAAACGGTACTAAGTATTGGGTTTTAACATATTCAGCGCGGAGCACATCAATTGATGTGGTCCTATCCAAGTCAAGATATGGAGCAAGTCAATTGACGTGCTCTGCTGGTCGGACGGGGATCCTTTCTCCGCCTCCGTACGTGACTAATATCCACTTCCGAGTCTTCCCATCGTGCGCATGGCCTTCAGCAAGCTTCCCTCTTTCGACCCGTGTGCGCCGTTTGTAAAAAGCAGTATTTGAACGGAAGTTATGGCACGAAAACCTCTCCCTATTTTTCTTTCTTATTTCATCGGCCGATTCTGACGACGTTCATGAAAATCGGACCTGCATTGAATGTGACTAATTTTTACACTTTTCATAATCGAAATAACTTCATTTGTTAAAGAAATATTTTGTAAATTCATGAATTTTTATATGTTTCGTTTTCTTTTATGAGGAAAAATTATTGAGTTTTTATATTTCCGGGGAGGGGGCCGGACCCCCTGAACCCCCCCCCCCCCCCCCCCCCAGGCTATGCCGCTGCACTCTGTGTTTAAAAAAATAGTTTTATGCATATATTTTTGCTATGGTTTAAACAACCTGGTTGGTAAAATTGAGATAAATATCATATTTTCTGACAGAAATTCACCAATTTTTTTCAATTTTCCCTTTGTTACTCTTGGATCATTTCACTGGCACATACAAAAAGAGGCATAACTTGACATTGATTGAACTGGTTTGAATTAGATTGAATTGGTTTGAGCTAGATTAAACCTTGGTGTGATCCCTCCCTATTATGCCCTACCCACCATACCAATATGAAAGCCAACTCATCACCTTTGCATCCAGTAAGTGAAACTGGTAAAATGCAACCCATTTAATTTATGTTTCCAAGTTCATGATGTCAGATTTCTTCTCATCCAGTTACTTATGCAAATAATGTAGTGATGAGCACTTACTTTGGGTTGTTCCTGGTATGGCTCCTTCATTAAAATTAGGAGGATAGGAGGGACAAACATCCTCTGATTTGTAGCACCAAAGATTCTTATCTTGATCCTCACGAGTTTCACCTGCCATTCTGAAGCAGTCGTTGAATCCTTGAGTAGCATTTTGATCTGCAATTAATCATGTATTAGGACTCAGCAAATGAATTAAAAGAAGGGAGCCTCCTTCCATCAAATTGAAAAATAAATAAAAAAATAAAGTAGTGCATCTGTCTGAATTAGTTCAATGGATTATGCGCATGGGAATGGTGACAGCATGCAGTGATTCTCCGTCATGCATATTATTAGTTGTATGCATATACGCAATGTTGGTAAAAGTTCAGAGAAAAGGTAAGTGTGCTCAATTACAGTTACTTTGTGAACAAAGTAATCAATTACGAGTACAAATTATGAATTTTACAAGTTAATCAGTAAAATTACTGTTACAATTACTTCTCATAAGATTGTCCACTCTAGAGATCAACTGAAAACTGTCAAGAAGTGTAGTAAAAATTTTCAATTATTTAGTCATAGGAATTGCTGAAGTTTCAATCCCACTTGCAATACATACAATTATTACTGCTGTAGCCACATAGGGCATGTAATATTTTGTACCCGCTCCTTGCACATTACAGGTTTAATTAAAAAAATTTTAAACAAAATTCTATGATAAATATTAACCTATATCTCGATTTCAGTATAACCATCAACATGGAAATTGTTGCTGCATTAAATGCCTTAATTTTGACTGTTGAGCTTCGTTCAAAATTTAGCAATTCTCAGAATGAAACAAGGAATTCAATAGGGTGGTTTCCTATTATTTTTTTATTGCTTAAATCGAAAGATTATTACTCCTGGAGTACGTATTTCACGCTTTTAAATTTTTAAATGACGATGTATATTTTTCGCGATTAAATGAAAAGAGAAAATTTTCAAGCGCGTGAAAATGCGACGGGTAAGTATGAATGCCGGGAAATCTCCGTGTGACATCGTTCTGGTTCCCGCTGCGGCAAGTGAGGTGACCTTGGGGCGAGGCTTTGAGCTCTGATACAACGCAGGATACTAGCAGGTAGCCGAATACCCTGCTAGCTGGTAGCGCTTGGCTTAAATAAGGATTATTAATACCTTATCAAGCAAAGAAAACTTTCCGACCTTAGCCAGTTTTAAAAGATGATTATTAAGACATGTTTCCCTGAGCTCTGTGCCTCATGCATGCATTGGTAATCTCAGACGATGTATAACTCCTATCTTCTCCTATAGAAACTAGGTCCCTGTGACGTCACGTGGAGTGGAATCGCATGGGCGCCAATCTGGCCTTTTTCAAATGAGGATAAAATTGACCGTTTCCATTCGTCTAAACTGGGATTTCTAAAACCAAATAATTTGTATATTATGAATACACTAATGGTGGGTAACGAATCGCAATCAATGCATTTCGTTTTCTTTGATGAAGGAAACTACCCTATTATTTCCTTAGCGACATAAATATCCTATCATTAATCGGCAACGTCCCTGTGATAGGACAACCGTCGCTTTAAGGGCTGGTGTAAAAAGCAGATTTCTATACGCAATAACAAAATTTTTAACTATGATATCTTATTTCTTTGCTGTCATTCAATGAAGCACAATTGGACGATTATATTTTGAAAATCTCAAGGAAGTGACGTTCTTCGTTTTTCAATTTGGCCTTTTTCAAATGCGGTTAAAATTGACCATTGCCATTCGTCTAAACTGGGGTTTCTAAAACCAAATACATAATTTGTATATTATGAATACACTAATGGTGGGTATGAAACACAATGCCTTTCGTTTTCTTTGATGAGGGAAACTACCCTATTCGAAGTCTGCAATTTACGTACAAGCAACAGTTATCCATTTACCCGTCGTCGTTTCGTTTAAAATCCATAAATTGATATTAAATTTAAAAATTCGCGTAGTAACTAAATAAAACGAATGGGGATAAAATGTAACAGTGATTTCAAAAATTAGAATAGAGGAAAAATATTGCCGACACTGGGACTCGAACCCGGGATACCAACAACAAGTTGGGAGACTATCGCCCTAGACCGCACCGCCATGGCTGTAGTTGAAAGGGAGCGCTTACTTAAGGAACGTCATGCTGCGCGAAATCTTTACATGCGAATATCTCTCGAACCCGGGCCTATGTGGAAGGAAGCCGTGACACTTTTTCTTTTATTGTTTAAATAGACCCTCAAAAATATTTCGAGTAGTTTTGGCCAGATTGAGGCAACACCCAGAGGCATTGTGTCAAGTCATTCTTCATCCTTACCATTTTCATTGATACATTCCCATGGAACGTAATCATGCTTGTAGGTGGTGCAACCAATGAATCTATTTCCAGCCATTAAATTATTTCCTTTTGGTAAGATTGGAGTCCTCCTATCTCCCATTCCATTGTTTGTGTAGCTGCAATTTTATTTTTAATTAATACAAAATTGTTTTTAAGCATATTGCTAGGTTTGTACTCTAATTTACAACCAATTTTTTAATTTACTGCGAGTTGCATATCGTTAAAAAAATGAGATTGAAATTGAACATATCAATTCAATTCTTACTCTGTCTTGTAAGTTGTATCCCCAACCATAGGTATCGTTGGATGTGTGAATTTGTTCCCTGGAGTCCAAGGAAATGGTCCTTGTGGTCCTCTTGTATTCCAGTTAACATAATCAGCTTTATGAGTTGTTTCATCTTCCATTGGGTCTAAATTTGTTCTACATGCTTGAACTGGACGGAAGGATTTGGCAGGGATGAATCCTCTGGGAACTTGATAGTCATGCATTGTGGTGGTTTCACCTGTACCCCAAAAATAATTTGATAGCAGCATATTTAGTGGGATCAGTTTTGTTAGCAAATATCTTTTATTAAATTCCGATATTATACCAACACTTATGTCACTTTATATTGCACATAAAGTCCATTTGGACATTTATCTTGATTCTTTCATCACAAAGAATCAGCTATACTCAACATTAGCTAGCCATAAGATGATAATACGAAAAAAGTAGTGAAATTCACTAATTCATTTGCTTACTCAAGTTATCAACCTCTAATAATTTGCAGCTGAAACAGTCCAAGCTTTCATGAAAGGCCAGTTACAAAAGATGTTTGAAATAGATTCTAGTACCTGTGCATAATACCGTATTTCTCCGAATATAGTCCCTCTCTGAATATAGTCCCCCTCCCTAATTTTGAGGCTTCAGTTTCGGGAAAAGTAAAAAAAAAAGTGTTTGAATATAGTCCCCCCCTTTACTTTTACCACAGGCAATTTTGGAAAAAAAGGGGGGGACTATATTCAGACATATACATATACGGTAATCTTTTCAAATTCTGTCTTTTAGCCTGAAACCACCATTTTGAAGTCCTGAAAATTCTTAATTCTCAGGGGAAGCTTTGGAGTAAATGGATCCCCTAGACCTCCTATTGCCCTAAATATATCTTCTTATGCACTTATAGATCATGGGCGTACCCAGCGACGGGCTGAGAGGTGGGGGGGGGGGGGGGGACAGTTCCCCCCATCCTAGAAGCAAAGATCGCAAAATTCTTCGAGCAAAATCAGTACTGAATTGAAACGAAATCATTCAACAAATTTTCTCTAAACCCACAAAAATATGATAGGTAACTAAAATAAAACTATTTTTTCAAGGAAATAATCTCATAAACTAATGTCAAAACTTGGTTTGCCCCTCCCTAGTTATGATCCTGGGTACGCCCTTGCACTAGATAACGGAGCAATGATGTATTATAATTCTCAAATAATCTTGTTTGTATCATTTCAAAATGTATACGCGTATACTTATAAAATGCTTTGGATTATTGGGGCAGCCACTTAATTGAGGCAAAATAATTTCAGTGGAGACACCATAATAGGAATTAGCAAAACAAAGAACCCAGTCATTCACAACATTTCTCCACCATCCTCCTCCAAGTCCTTACCTCCAACCCCCTCTGCCCATCTCTCCCACTTGAAATATAAAGGCAGCAGTGCCAAACACCACCACCACACCCTTGAAGAAGTGACCAGCAGGCGGTCACGAAATGTCGAGGCAAAATCCAATATACCACATGGCATACGCCTATACCAGCAGCATAGCCAGGGGGGACGTCCGAAACAACAAATTTCCAGGCTATGCCACTGGTACCAGCACAACTCTTGCAGTCCTATCCATTATTTTTCAGTGTGATATGCATATTATAGTCTGATAAGTGGAAAAATTTGGAGCTAAATATAATATTTTATTTGGAGCTAAATCTCACCTTCCATTGGACCACCTGCACCTAGTGAGTTCCGAGGAGGATAAATTGGATCTCTTTTAGAGTGAGGCTTTGGGGTATAATCCACTTTGGTTGTGGTAAGAGAAGAAATGGGACCACATTTCTTTTTCATAGAACCTGATGGTCTGATAGCTTCTCGTGGTGGTCCATATTTTCCTATGTAATCAGTCTGAAAAAGTTTACTTCGATAAATGACTGGAGTGAGATTACTTAAGCACTTCAGGAATAATGAAGTGATGATTTTATGCCCATGTAAATGTTATTCAGAAATATGAAATTAGCCAATATTTTTGATCTTCTGTAAATCATTTTTGTGTATTAGGTAATGGCTCTGTTTTTCATTATCTTTTCTTAAAAAATAACTTCTGTCATTGACTGATCATAAATTAATTTCTTAGTAATGCTATGGATGCCAAGGTATCCACATATGTAATAATAATAATAATAATAATAAATTTTTTATTTGTCCAAGGATCTTATGAATACAACATAGATATAAGACACGTCAAAGTAATCAACATAACACTTAAAAATGTAAAAATGGTCAGAGTTCATTTGTCATTTAAAAATTCATTTACACTGTAGTAGCACTTATTAATTAAAAATTTCTTTAAAGAAGATTTAAATTCCCTATTAGAATTAATCAAATTAATACTTTTGGGAAGGAAATTAAATATTTTTGATCCCATTGCAAAGGGACTTTTTGCTGTTATACGTTTTTTATGGAGGGTAACATGGATGTGGCGATGAGACCTAGTTAGGTGCTCATGTACATCATTATTAATTGGTAAATCATTAATATTCTCTTTTATCAGTAAACATAGTTGGTATGTATATATACAAGGCACTGTTAACAAATTCAGTTCTTTGAATAAGGGTTTACAAGAATAAGTATAAGGCTTACTCATTATACATCTTATAATCTTTTTTTGCATCTTGAAAATTGTATCTAATAGCGTTACAGTTGATCCCCAGAATACAAAACCATAAGTCACTCTACTTATAAAGTTGCAATGGTAAACTGACATCATCGCCTTGTGAGGTAAGGATGCTTTTAGGAACCTCACACTATACAGTACTCGGGACAATTTCGAACACAAGTCTTTTACATGGAAGGACCAGTTCCCAGTATTTTCAATTTGTAGCCCTAAGAATTTACAAGTTTTAGTTAGACTCAGTGTATGGTTGTTCAGTGTCAATGTTCCAAAATCTTTGGAATGATTCGGGTTAAACAGCATAGACTGAGTTTTTGCACTGTTTAATTTTAATTTGTTGGAAAGACACCAATTCCAGACTAAATCTAATATATGCTGACCATAGTGATGCACTTCATTGATGTCATTAGCTGAAATTAGGAAGTTTGTATCATCTGCAAAGAGGACTGGTTTGACATGGATGCTATTAACAATCAAGGGCAAGTCGTTAATGAATATCAGGAAGAGTAGAGGACCCAAGATGCTACCTTGAGGGACACCTGACGTTATCTTGTTTTGGTTTGATTTACATAGTGTGTCACTAAGTCTCATTTCAACACATTGCATTCTATTGCTAAGGTATGATTTTAGCCACTCCAGTGCGACTCCTCTGATTCCATTTTGGTGACACTTGTTTATGAGTATGGAGTGATTAACCATATCAAATGCACAAGAGAAATCAAAAAATAATGCCAAGACCTGTTTGCCATTATCCAAAGAATTTGAAATAAAATTCCAGGCAGTGATGAGGGCATCCTCTGTAGAACGTCCTTTCCGGTATCCCCACTGAGAGTTAGAAAGAATTTTGTATTTTTCCACAAAAGAAAGTAATCTGTTGTAATATATACGTTCAAAAACTTTAGAAAGCTGTGTTAAAAGTGAGATAGGCCTATAGTTGGTTATATCATCCTTATTACCTTTGTTTTTGTACACGGGTATTACTTTGCTCAGTTTTAGGGGTTCTGGAAAGATCCCTAGCCTCAGCGATTCATTGACTAAAGAAAGGTATACATGAATGCCATAAGAAAATATTCCCCTGCACTGGGAATCAAACCACTGCCCTTTGGCTTTCTGGACCACTGCGCAGAACACTACAATATCCAGGTTCCTGATCTTCCATGGCAATTTTATTGATATTTTATCTTTTTAAATTTAATTAATATTTTAATCATTTTATTGATATTACAGATTTCTCATAGGAATCCGTGTGAATTTCATCACAGGTCACATGGCAGAATTTGAAATATTACATGTCCATACCTGTTTTTCTTAAAAGGCAAGTAAATTTGATTTTCTGAAAATATTAAAGTTTTTACAAAAAAGTGACACTAATTTTACTAACTGGATATTTCTAATATGGTCTCCACCTACCTTGTAGGTTGTAGCACTCTCCAGGACTGTATCAGGCACACGAATGTTACCCTTGGGATAAATTGGACCAGGCCTAATGCAAAGCTTCTTTTTCCCACTGATTTTCATCTCATGTCGGCAGTCACACCACCAATCATCATCCTTAATTTGTCCTTCACTTGGATTGACACCAAATTTTTTGTCACCGCTCATCTTTTTAGTTGGCAAGTTTCTGCAGTCGCTCCAGTTATCTCTTGTTTTTGAGTTGCTTTTCCCTCTAATGCTCTATGAAAAAAGAGTAAAAATCTAAGATATAGGTTTCATATGATATACTTTGTGGTGTTACTGTAATAGTGACGGTAGCTCAAGGTTCATTGAGTTTGACCAAAAATAATACACCCTAATTCGAGTAACATCACAGAATTATTTTTTTATTTGGTGATTACAATTAATTGAATAATGCCACAAGTATTTGAATGTGGAGGATCCTATCATGTTGAGTTGCAAGATGAATGGGCAAGTACACACAAGTTTTGTATCCAGCTGACTGGCCCATTGAGGCAGGGGCACAGCTAGGAAATAAGGCTAGGGGGGGGTTTTAGGCACAACCAATACGTACGGGTGTGGGGGTATTGCATACCTACCAGGGTAAGCAGGAGTTGCGGGGGTCCTCCTCCAGAAAAATTTGAAGAATAATGGTTCAAAATGGCGAGATTTACGGGATATTTGATAAATCCTAGCACTATTCTTTAAGTAATACTGGTCCAAATAAGTAAAATGGATTAAACTTAAAAATTTCTCTGAGCTCTGGGGGGGTTTTATCCCCCAAAGCCCCCCCTCACTGCACCACTGCATTAGGGGATGCTAATCCTCAGCCCTTGGGGAATAAAGTACCAAGCTCGGCTATCATTAATCCTCTGGGGAAGAGTTTCTACTGTTCTAAGGCTGCCTACATATTTTATTCACCAGATCGAACTTCCTCCCCAGTTACAGTCATTTCTCTTAATAATTTCTAATTTCCTCCCATAAATTTATCTTCACTCTAAATTTGGAATATGATCAACTACACATTTATGAAAATAATTAGTTTTTTTCCTGGTTCTTATTTGTGCCAAAAGAGTTGCACAAGTATAGCATCTCCACCTTTATTGGTCAGACTACACATAAGTATCTTTGTCCACTTTCTGTTAAGAAAAAAATGTGGTCGTACTAACCGAGCCATTGGATTAATACCGCCATGCAGAGTTGGAAAAATAACGGTTTTGGAGTATTTCCTTTTCACCCCTAATGAATAGGCAACAAGAATGGTGGTATTTATTTTAGGTTGCCTAACCGGAAGGAAACATTTTAGGCAGGCCAGTGATTTTCTCCGGCTAGGGCCGTCCGAAGTAGCATGGTTTTGGGGCCGTGGGATTGGGTCAATATTGCCTTTCCTCATTTTTAGAGCGATGGGAGCGCTTTTAGAAGCCTTTGAGACGGTGCAATGGTGGGGCTCAGGACTACCTTTCTTCCCCCCCTCAGGGCGGCCCTATCTCTTGTAGCTATATCGGTTGCCTAGTGAGAGTACCAGCTACCAATCACCAAATCAAGAGGATTTATTCCACAAGAGACACGGCTGAGGAATGTTAATTATATTATCCCTTGAATATATTTATTATTTGAGTTATCGGTCACTTCGTTTAATAAAGCAAACTGCGCAAATGTTCTTCCTCGACTTTTATAAGTCGAATCCCTCCTGTCGCCCGCGCTAACGGCAAATTTCAAGTATATGTGACGTTTGAATCTAATGTTTGTGTTTGGTGGGCTACGGCAGTCTGCAATTTATAGGGATATCCTCAAGTTTCTCGGTCAGAAGACTGTTTAGGCTGAATTACTTCTCATATAAAACATTAATATCGTTTTTAGTCCCATTTCCCAGTGGTCATCCCGTTCGAATTCAGGGAGAAAATAATCAATCGAAAATTAATAACATTCCAATTTTAATAACAACATTATTCCGTATAACAAGTCCAAGATTTATGAAGGATTAAAGGATAAACGTAATTACTTCAGGAACAACGCGTTGTGATTTGTAAATTATGGAGATAGGAAAAAGAACACTATATTTAAAGTTGTAATTTTTTATGGGTTTCGTCAAACGTGGTATCATCAATTACATTTTCACTCGTCAGATGGCTTGAATACCCATAGTAGTAGGTGTTTATGTAAAGTTGAAGGAAAAAGGTGTGTGATATGTTATCGCTGCCGCGCTGTCGTGAAACCCTGGTCGTGAATTAAAATGTATAAATGGAATTTCAGCGTTCTAATTCCTATCTCCAGCAGCTACAGGATTAAATCAATCCTAGTTCTCACGCCGTGTTAGTTGGTCATGACTTCGTCAGTTCTACATGTGGTGCCATCTAAGCTATCTCAAACATAGGGAACACAAGTTTTACCTGTTTTGAAGATTTTCTTGTGACACAATTATACTTTGAACTTGATCCAGACGGTGACTTTTTTACTCTAGGTGCGTGCGATGCACAGCAGCTTGATGGCATACAGTAAGACTGCTTCGGCTTGAATGTCGGCTGACTCCCACACAAACCCGTTGAGGATCCATTTGGCGATCTTTTTCCTTCTAACCCATGTGAACCGCAAATTTTGGATTTTGATTTGCTTGAAAGTTTGCATTTGTCGACATCCAACTGAATGCATCCTCGGAAAGAGGGGGCCCGATTTTCCTGACAATCGCTCTTCTTCCTTGAAGGTGGTCTTTGGTACTCATTGCAATCTCGTTGGCTAGTCTTATTCTGTGTTCCACAACAATTACCACCGTTACCCGAGGGTTTTGAAATAAAAGTCATTCTTATAAATTTCGAAGAGACTTGAAAATTCGACCCTGTGCATAATTTTGTCTAATATACCGTTACCATGGAACGAACCAAAAGCAAGTCATTATTTATTTTCATGAATTGTTTACTATACGCGCTCTATGGCTTGCTGCTTTGGTCCACGTTGGTTCTAAGGCATTTCTTTCTAATCGCGAATGAGAAGCAACCACCGGTAACGAAATAATTTTCACCGAATTTTTCACGGAACGAATTTGATGTGAGTTAACCGTGTTGAATCTTTCACGCCCGAGAGTTTCGAAGGAAAATTTCACGAGTAGTTGGAATATTCTATTCTGGCATACTTCATCGTTGAAGAATTTGTGGGTGCTCCTCATATAAATATAAACTTTGGGGCTATGTCGCCGGGTTAATTTTTTGGGGATCCTAATTTTTATTGACCGATGATGATCACTTTATCAAGGTAAATGGCTGGTAAAGTAAATAAGGTTTATTCATAACTTTAAATATCTGGTCAATTCCCTCCTCTCCCCCTCCATCTCTTGTTGCACGGCCAATATCTTTCGGGAAACGTTGGGATCACTCTAACACTTTGCGTAGGCATACATCCGTGTTTAAATCCATAGTACTCCTCTTTTCCGGCAGCCTGAACACTTTAAAATGCACTTTTCTCTTTAATTTGCCGTAGTTTCAAAATTTTCTATAATTTTAAATGATTTTTTGTACATACTCATGTATGATGCTAAAGCAATCCAGTTTGGTAATATGCGAATGCGTGAAAGAAGCATCTTCGAAAGTATGACTTTATTTAAACAAAAAATATATGCAGGCATTCTAAAAGTGTACAACTTATACACAATTATTTTGTAAATGATAGTTGCCCATTACATGCTAATAAAACATACACCATTAAATTAAATTGGGAAAATGAAAGTAAAAACGAGAATCCTCATTATCCGTCCTTAACTTATTCTCAATATTCTAAATTCTCACATTGATTGTCCTGATTTGCTTTCATCCATTAATTTCAGAGTGCCTTGCCGACCCACTCGTACACATTCCTTACTCCATACGCCTATCCCTAGACTATCCCTCGTTAAGCGCACACTCCAACACCGCCTTTGCTCCCTGCTCAATTCATTAGTAATGAATCATTACCAAACAATATCGACCCGTTTTTTCTGCCCTTAAACTCATTTATCAAACTCGCCATGTCCTATTCCTCGGCTAATAAATAAACCTCCCTTTCCTCGTGCCTTCTATTTTGCTCTTTACTATCTTATGCCTATGCTTTTTATTCAGATTTTTTATGTTAAAATTTTGTTTTTCACTGCGTCACTATAAATTGGCAGAAATGCTGTATGTGAGCAACTCCTTAAATAAATAAATAAATAAAATTAACCGCATAGCTTTGGAAAAACGATGATTCTCGTGATCCGTACGCAACGTGCAAAAATTGATGCGGCGGCATTCTAAATTCTCACATTGATTGTCCTGATTTGCTTTCATCCATTAATTTCAGAATTTCGGGAAACGTTGGGACCTTGGGACCTCAATTGTGACCTTCGGAGGTCAAAAAATCAACAATACGGATCTACGAACAGCGTAACCGACTTTGGCACCCTTCAAAACCTATGGTTTGACCCCTTGGTTTTTATGATTGCCCGACTTTTAACTCTATGACCTTTGACCCCCGTGGTGACCCTCGGAGGTCAATTAGTGAATAATACGGATATTTGGACAATACCAATGACTTGGGCACCCTACAAAACCCCTGGATCGACACCTTTGTTGGTATGCTATTCCTTTTGCCACCCTTATGACATTGACGGTGACCTTACTGGGTCAACGGTTGAATATTCGTAAATAAAAGTGTTATTTTCGGGTTTCTCGTGTCCGAAAACCTAAGAATTGACATATTGGTCAATGAAATTCACACTTTTGTCTATCTCGATTTTTTTAACATTGAAACCCCATAAGGCAAATTCAAATTTTTGGTTTGGACCCACTTTGTGAGGTCAAAAGGTCAAAATTGTAAAATTTTGCTTACACTCAACAAAACTTAGGACCTTTCCCCATATGTGTGACAATTTTCATGAATATTGCTCCATGCAAAGTTACTAAAATTACAGGTCAAAAATGACACACGACCCTTGGGACAGTCTGTATTTATATCCTTTTAGACAGCCTGTTTTAATCCTCTGGGTCATGGGGATATCATTTATTTTCTCTGGCGCAACTTTTTACCATACATCCACCCTGCCGGCCAGGGGCGCAGCTACGGATTAAGGCTAGGGGGGTTTTAGGCGCAACTAATACAAGTGAGTCCGGGGGGTAAGCGGGAGGGTCCTCCCCCAGAAATCTTTTTTAGCTAAATGGTTCAAAATGGTTAGTTTTACGGCTTTCTGAGAGGTATTTTATTAATACTTAAACTATTCTATAAGAATCATTGATCCAATTTGGTAAAATGGATTAAACTTAAAAACATCTCTGAGCTGTGGGGGGGGGGGTGTTTTTCCCCAAAACCCCCCTCGCTACGCCACTGCTGACGGTGACCCTGCGTCGCACACCCGTTTTCCCCTATGCATAAACCTATATACCTCGCCCCCATAAGCGATTCCTTTTCCAGCTTCTGCCTTCGGTTCACCGACTGAATTTTCGGGTGTTGATAGCTTCTAACCTCGGATTTGCTCCATTACGTTAAACGGTGAATATATTACCGCATTCTTCTTTTTCGAAAAAATCGGTGTTGGAAGTACTTAATGGGTCAATTTTATCCTCATTTGAAAAAGGCCAGATTGGCGCCCATGCGATTCCACTCCACGTGACGTCACAAGGACCTAGTTTCTATACGAGTAGATAGGAGTTTTACATCGTCTGAGATTACCAATGCATGCATGAGGCACAGAGCTCAGGGAACATGTCTTAATAATCACCTATTAAAACTAGCTAAAGTCGGAAAGTTTTCTTCGTCTGATAAGGTATTAATAATCCTTATTTAAGCCAAGCGCTACCAGCTAGCGGGGTACTCTGCAACCTGCTAGCATCCTGCGTCGTATCAGCGCTCAAGCCTTGCTTCAAGGTCACCTCACTTGGGGCAGCGGGAACCAGAAATACGTCACACGGACTTTTCCCATCATTCCTACTTAGCCGTCGCGATTTCACGCGCTTGAAATTTTTCGCTTTTCGTTTAATCGCGAAAAATAGGTATCGTCATTCGAAAATCTAAGAGCGTGAAATGCGCACTCCAGGAGTAATAATCTTTTGATTTAGGCAATAAAAAAATAATAGGAAACCACCCCATTGGACCTCCTTTATGCCATCCCCTTGATATTGTCGATTTTGATAGCGTTAAAAAAAAATAAAGGCAACCATTTTTTACGTCTTGCGATCCGTCCCCTACTTATCAAGCTATTCGCGGCGTAAAATCTAAGGCCTTAACCTTATCGCTGGTAAGTTGATTACGTAACTAACTCCTGCCGGGCATATAAGCGCTTCTCCGTTACCCTCGTTCTCGCGCATCGGTCTCACGTAGTTCGCTGTTGTTTATTCTCACATGAGCGAATCCTTCACTTTATGAGTGGTCCTCCTTTAACGAGGTAATGAAAGGGAACTATGACGTCACCGAGTCATAAAAATTGAGCGCCAACATTTGCGCTTTCTTGTTTTAATCTTGCGAGAGAGTGGTTGAACGGGTAAGAGTTTCTTGTCGTCGCAACGTATCTGTCTTTATCATCTACCGTATTCTTTTGATGTATTGTTCTTTCGGATATATGTGAAAGATCCCATTTCCCTCTCCAGGGCCTTCGTTTTCCATATGACGGTGAGGTGATCATTTTTCCCTGATTGTATTTCGATATTAATCTGTTAAAATGAACCAGTAAATAGATTTTTTAAGATTCTCTGAAGACCGGACCACGATTTTCCTCTCGCTCCCGACTGCTCTAATAGGTACCCAAGGACTGATCGCGGCGACCAAACAGCAAAAAAATTCGATTTTATAAATTTTGTGTACACCTTTCTTGTGTAAATTCATTTTTTATAAACTTTAAAAGTTTAAGCTAACGCATTAACACACCGTTTAATTGGGGGGTATTCCATACCAAAACCCTCGGTAGGGGAGGCGACACAACAGCAGTTTGCCATGAACTGGCCCTGCTGGTGTTGAGCGAAATAACCGAGCTCTAAATATAAACTAACACGTTTATTGCAAGATAATACTATACAACCTGTGCCGCACTTGACAAACTAAGTAAAATCACAGATGGTTGCGGATTCTGGACTCATTCGCGCACTAACCCGCTCTAAATCCGGGACGCTACTTTTCTTGGCAAGAGGCGCCAAATCCTTGGTCCCGTTACCTTGGGACGCCATGGGTCCTCCGCTTGTCTCCCTCGGCTGTCTTTCGGCGGTAGTGCGCGTTAAATTGAACACCACGCGTTCTACAGCTACACTCACCACCAATAATGTTCCTGTTACACCAAGGAGGAAACTCCCCATGAAAAAATAATTCGGGAGGGCTTGGAAGTATATATATATATTGCTTGGGGTAACTCTGTGTTAGCATACCTGAACAGGGATGCTGACTTACAAAAAATATTGGGTGGGGGGCCCAAACCAGGGATCATTCCCAAGGAAATTTTATGAACCCATTAAACTAAAAAAAAAAACTTAAAAAATTATGAAACTTAAAACTGAGAATGACCAT
This sequence comes from Ischnura elegans, assembly GCF_921293095.1. Lineage (NCBI taxonomy): Eukaryota > Metazoa > Arthropoda > Insecta > Odonata > Coenagrionidae > Ischnura > Ischnura elegans. The sequence goes on along the minus strand of NC_060255.1, from coordinate 39,764,263 downwards.
ATATACCATGCAGGTATATATGGTCATTCTCAGTTTTAAGTTTTTTAAGCATTTTAGAAGAGTCATATAATCAACGTTAGAACCCTGATAACTCGAATCTCCATATCTAGACACTACAGGGAAAATCGAAAAGCTTGACAATTTTTTTTCCTCACACCCATAACGAATTTTTTGAGGGGGCTAGGACCCCTTCAAGCTCCATGGAGTCGGCGGCGCTGTACCTGAACTGCAATTGAGAGTTTTGAGTTTTTATCCCGGCTGTATATTTTTTTTTGAGAATTTCATCCTTTGAGTAAAAAATGTTTGCACCTGTTCAAGTGATTACGTACGAAGTTATTTGTTTCATGCACTTAATTGGTCTTCCTTTACGGGATGCTTCCTTTTGTTGAGCCAAATGAAAAAGAAAAACTTTCGTGATTTAGGCAACCCATAAAACACAAGAATCTCTATCAACTACTACATACAACTGGATTTAAGAGTGTATCAAAAGTACCTATGGTATTAGGATGAGGCGACCGACAACTGAGGCTACTCCCGGTGGAAGGGAAGAGTGGATAGAAACCAGATGTTAGTATTAGCCTGCTCTTAACAATAGGCGCCAACTGAACCACGGCTAATGCCCCATTTGACTGTGGTTGAGAGCTGTATAAAGAGAGAGTACTTGAAGTGCTATCAACAAAGCAATCAATAATGGATCGGACATTCTCAGAAAATTTTCTGCCACTGCCAGGATTTCAGAATGGACACTATGAGCATGGATCTCCAATGCCAGCTTATAGTTCATGAGCTCAACATACGAGGCCATTATTTTGATGATGATCGAGCAGACATTGAGTTTTTTGAGGTGCTTCCTAAGAGCCCAGAAAAGAATTACATGAATCCACTGTTCCTTGTTTGGACTGCATTGACCTCAATCCACCCCTGAGTAGCCACCTTATCTGATAGCTCAGTTGCAACTTAGGCATCAGACTGAGGCCAGTGTCAGAAAGAGCTACCTGGGAAGCATGTAAGTGATGCCAATCTCACTCTTTTCAACTTAATTTTTCATACTTCGTACTGAATTGGTATCAGCAAGTAGGGTTCTGTAGTAATAAAGGTATGTGTTGGATGCAAAATATTATGCTGATTGGATTGTTCCAATGGTAAGTGGTGGGCTGAGCTGCGCATGATTGGCAACTTTGTGAAACACCATTTTGTCTGGAAAGATAATATTATACAAATTACCAGAGGGTTGCACTTAACGTCTGATCACACCACATGCAGTACAGACACACCGAGTTTTAAGTTTTTAACAACTCATTTGACTAAATGGCAATAGCCACAAACAAATAGAAGGAAAATTGTACATTTGCTGTCGCACAGAGAGAAGTCAGGTGTGATCCATCAGTGGGACACACTGCAATGTGTGAAAGCATGTCCAAATTCCACCAAGTCTACTTGCCAATAGTTGATCTTTTTATTAGGAATGCTCTAGTTGGGAGAGAGGTTTTGATTTTTTTCTAGGGAGGGGGGGATAAAGGGTCTGACAGTCTCATATTTGAAATTAAAAACAAAATAAAACACTTACTGTAGAAAATATTCTCTACAACTGTATTAAAAATCTAGCCTTTTTTTATAAATCTGGGGGGGAGGGCACATGCCCCCATACTCCCCTCCTAAATCTGCCTGTGTACCAGGGGTGCTGACTTACAAAAAATATTGGGGGGGCCCAAACCGGGGACCTTGCCCCGGTAAATTTTATAAGTAGTGAATTTTAAGACTCATATGATCAACATTAGAACCCTGATCACTCGAATCTCGATATCTGGACACTCCGGGGAAAATTGACAAGCCTGACACATTTTTTCCTCACATCTGTAACGAATTTTTGGGGGGGCTCGGGCCCCATGGAGTTGGCGCCACTGCTGTGTACATAGGCATCTGTAAGCACCTTCAGGGAGATGATCACCACCAGGGATAACAGTTGGTGAGGCATGTAGTATGGGGTGATTGGGGTATAGAATTTGGAAGATTTTAAATCTTAAAATGTTTAAGGTGCTCTGAGCCTTGAAATACCTTTACTTATTGGATGTATTGAATCAAATTTAAAAAATATTTCTTTATCAATTCAATTTCTCCCGGGATAAAGGCTAATGCCTGAACACAACATGTGGGTATAGACTTCACTCAAAATAAGACTCCTGGGAAAAGCCACTTATTCCTCTAGTACATAATGCTTATTCACTGAAATGCATCTCTTTTCCATAATTATTATTAACTTTAATATATTGTGGACTCTGAGAACACTTGAGTTACTTTTTGAACCACTCTAACCCACTAAGGAGATAAATACCTTCCATGAGTCAGTGGCAGATAGAACTTGGGGTCACAATCCTCCTACGGGCACTTGAAACTGATCAGAATCATTCCGATTGATTTTCGTTCCAAATAGTCAATAGAAGAATAGAATGCTGTGCTTGAAAATTTTCATTCTGACAACAATATGAGATCTTGTGGTGAGCTTTCATATTGAAAATTTTCAAACAAATTCCGATCTTTCGGCCATCCATTATGCTTGGAATGAAACCCAATTGGTAAAATCCTATTAGTGCAATGCACACCTGCTGAGGCAGGAATTTGCATAATATATATATATATACATATATATAAATTATGGACTGTTCTGATAGAGAGAGAGGCAACTAAACGGTAAGAAAGTGGTTCCCCCCAAATCTGATGTCTGGATTCACTCAACCAAGAATTGACAACGTAGAAAATAAATTTCCATTTCTTCAGGTTAATATTTCCATGTTAACTTGAAGGCAGCAATTGGGCATGCTCAGCCAACAGAGCAGCTACATAATGATTCCACTGAATGCATGCTCATTGAGAGCAGTCAGCCGAATGGTACTCCCAAGCTCAGTTCTCAGCTTATGGTTTGATAATGTATCGCAGACCTAAATATAATCATTTCTTCCCTCCGCTCCTTGCACCTAAGAATTTTATTTAACAGGGAGTGAGTGCTCTCTTGGAGCACTACAAAAAGCAACACAAGAGCTCCAAAGTCGATATCTGTCAGCTGAACATGCCCATTATTGTATCTCCGAGACCTAAGGAATGAGTGACTCCTGGGAACATTTACAGGATTATGATCGCTGAATCAAATGCAGCATCACTGCCTAAGCTTGCAGAGGTTAATAAAAACAAGAAAAAGAGCACAAGGATAAAATGCAATTGAAAGCTTATCAATTCGTGGTGACCAATAATTTATTATAAATAATTGACCTGAATGAAGGAGAACGGCATTTAGAGAAATCTATGCGTAGTTACATTTCAAGGCCATACAAGTGACAAAAAAGGAGTGAACTACCGTCAAAGAGACAATACTTTCATAAGTAGGATTACCCAAATTTGTGTCCAGTAACAACCACAGCTTCAGAGGAGTATGAGAGTGAGACATTTAAAAACGCAACTCAGAAAATTACTTCTATTCTTTATCCTGTATTTACAGAGTATTAATTTCCATCTTCAATACATAAAACTGGCTACAAAAAACTTAACGTTCACCATCATAAGGATTGCCTCACAGAATGCTCTACGTTGCAATACTAATGCACAGTAAGAAACAGCATTCTTCAGTGCCACATAGTAATATTTGATCTCCTTGCGAACTCCCTGTATGGCGCATGAACATAATATTCAGTAATATGAGGTTCAAGCAAAGTGTCCGGCGGAGTTGTTCGGTAAATTGGTTCGCCATTCCACTTTCCCACCTCCCATCCTTCAACATTAGCCATCAGTTTCGCTTCTTCATCACGATTTCTCCTTAACTGCTTCAGATACCTACAAGGAAATGGAGATACTCATTAGATTTCCAGGCTACAAATAAAAAACCATGCACTTCTAACTCGACGCTTACTCTCTATCTCTTTCCGCCACCAACAATGGAAACAGTGCTATACGTGAGCTCCTCATTTCTATTTCCTCGCGCTTGATCTTCTTGCATTGTAGATAGTATAGGTATAAGGCCGCAGTTGTAATACCAGTGAAGCCAAGAAACATTGAGTAACCTGTGTTTCAGAAGTGAGAAAAACCACATCAATAGAATCCATGTCTATTTCATTGAAATTATTGAATGCTAAATCCTACATGTCTTTGCTATGGCAATACTAACAAAACAAGGCAAGGAAGTCCACCATCGGGACCCCGAGTTTTAAGACATTTTACAATCTCATCAACAAGAAAAACAAAGAAAATATATCATAATTACCACTGAAATATTGCTTAGCAGGACTTCTGACAAAGTTAATTGCAGCATAGCCCCCGGGTGGGGGCATATCCTGTTTCTTGGACGTAGTAGCCATTTCTCGAAACCAGCCGATGTCTTGCGCTCTCCGCCTGTCGTTTATCTCTTTCTCGAAATTCGCGTATCTCGCATTCGTTTTTTTAGTGTGACAAACGATATATGAATGTTTATGTTTACCGTGGGATTTAAACGAAAGTAACATACATATTTGATATTCGTACCAATGGGTATTTATAATTAAGCTCGAGGGAGAGATAAGCTATGTGAGTGGTAACCTTTTCAAAGAAGAGATGTGACATCAGGTATCGTAAATGCTCAGAAGAGGCCTTAGATGCATTTTGATGGAGGGGGTTCTTGGCGAGTAAGGTAATCAATGCTAAATTTCACCTGGCTGCTGTACAATTGAGCTTATTTAAGATTCTTTTAACGAAATTGCTTAAATTAGTCTTATTTCAAAATTTGGCTGCATTTCGTTGGATCGTACGGCGTGCGACAACCGGTTATTACCTTCATCTACTCTAAAATTTATAGTCTGTCCGTGGATTTTTAAACCAGGATTGTGGACCTCTCCAGTAGGTGTTAAACGATGGTGAGGTGAAAAATTTCGAGATTTCAAAATGACCCAGAAGCGGACACTTACTGCAAAGTTAATGGTTTATAAATCGTAGCGTTCAGTTGTAGCGTTGTGAAAATGGAACCATATCATAGATCCTATGATTCGCCGAGACCCTCAACTTCGAGGTCACATAGTCGGAAAGAGACTAAAGATTTCCTTCGGGATGATTGTCCTCAGTCTAGCAAACACGTGAATAAGAATTCAGAGAGTAGGACCTTCAGTTTTCTTGATTATAAACATGAGCTTAACGTGGTGTATTTCAAAAACAATTCCTTAATCAAATACGGAACCCAAGAACACACAGAATTTTGGCAGTTTTTAAGGAAGTACGAATCAATGCAAGTGAAATCCGCTACAGCCAATGCATGTTCCAAGTGTGATGCTACTGGTAAATATTCCATTTTTACTCCCGCATGAAATTAGTTCTAAAGGCGTTTTTCGTCAATGGTGATAGATTAAAAACCTATTTTCTTCTAGTTTTATCTTTTCTGACGAGTGTTAGTGAAATTCAGTCGAATCTTCCGCCGATGGACAGAGAATCAGGAAGATGGCTTTCGAAGCAAAACTTGGCCACTTTTCAGGAGATTTTGCTGTTATATTTGGACTTTAAACAGAAGGAAAAGTTTAACAAATTGAAGAAGTTGCGTAAGAGTCAAGCCAGTCTACCCGTTACTCAGTACAGGTAAAGTATAATCTTACGTTTGTGCCTACTCCATTTACATTACTTCAAGTCTATATTTCAGTCTTTCATATTACCTATTGTATTTTCAGGGATGAAATAATTAAAGCTGTGAATTCCAATCAAATTGTTATCATTGCTGGGGACACCGGTTGTGGGAAATCAACTCAAGTTCCTCAGTATCTTCTTAAGGCTGGATACAAGAACATAGGTATGGAGGTTACAATTATCATTTATTGCCTGAATAACACAATTTTTCCCCTAGTGATTCAACTTTAGTGGCTCAAATGAGGGAGAGAGAGAGCTATAATTGGAGCAAGTTTAGACATCACATGCTTGGTGAAAGTGCAGATTACTCAGTGTAGTACATTTAACTGGACTTTTAGCCAAAAGTACTACCGTAATTAAGCCAATTTATGGCAGCCTGATACTTTACTAAAAGCTACTGTACCAGAAGTGTAGAAATTAATATTTGTTGTTTATATTTTATCATGGGTTTTTGTTTGAATGCTGTTTATAAATTTTATTACCATTCTCTCCACCCTTTCTTCCATATTCTTCCCTCAATAGGGTGGTTTCCTAATATTTTTTTATTGCCTAAATCGAAAGATTATTACTCCTGGAGTACGTATTTCATGCTTTTAGATTTTTAAATGACGATATTTATTTTTCGTGGTTAAATGAAAAGTGAAAATTTTCAACCCCTCGTAAATGTGACGGCTAAGAATGAATGCTGGGGAAAGCCCGTGTAACGTCATTCTGGTTCCGGCTGCCGCCGTGTGAGGCCACCTTGGTACGAGGCCTTGAAAGCCGATACGATGCAGGCTGGTAGCAGGTAGCAGAGTACCCGGCCAGCAGGTAGTGCTTGGCTTTAATCAGGATTATTAATACCCTATCACACGAAGATAACTTTCCGACCTTAGGCTGTTTTAATAGGTGATTATTAAGAGATGTTTCCCTGAGCTCTGTGCCTCATGCATGCATTGGTAATATCGGACAATGTAAAACTCCTACCTACTCGTATAGAAACTAGGTCCCTGTGACGTCACGTGGAGTGGCATCACATGGGGGCCAATCTGGCCTTTTTCAAATGCGATTATAATTGACCATTGCCATTCGTTTAAACTGGGATTTCTAAAACCATATAATGTACATTATGAATACACTAATGGTGGGTAACGAATCGCAATCAATGCCTTTCGTTTTCTTTCATGAAGGAAACTACCCTATTGCGCAAATGACCTCAGCTCTCAGTTGTCTCGTCCAAATACCATACCTTGGAAGAAATAATTGTTCAATGAAACTAATTTCTATCATAATTACTCAATCAGAAGTCTGTTGTGAAACATTGATCCACAAATGTCTCACTCATATGCTCTTTGTCTCAAAGGATTCCTTTTAGATTTGAAAATGATTTGTAAAAAATATGTCAGGAAAGCAAAACTCTCTCAATGAAGCCTAATGAGGCCACTCTGTGTTACGTGGGCAAATAATCACAATGTTGGGTTAGCAAAACATCTAATATCCATTAGAAGAACCTTTCTTAAGTTTATATGAAGTTAAATTGGCTTGCGGTATCCAGTGCTTCAAGGTCTGAATTTTTCCTCATCATTTGGCTAAAAAATTGATTGCCTTCCTCCATCCATCATACTAAATCATATTAAGCCTGATTGTGAGAGACGATGTGCTCCTCCAAATACTAGTTATCATGGATTGCCTCACATGTTTGTAAGCATGAGGAATATTATCCATTTAATTTATCAAGAAAGCATAAGATATTTCAATTAATCAACTTCTTTGCACCTAAAAACAAAGAGCACTGGCAGAGGAGGGGAACACTGAACTTAAAACAATGGAATACTTGCCAGTGTACACTGTCAGGGTTCCCAGTGGTGTAGTCCGGGAGGTCTGAAACCCCCCCCCTGAAATATAAAAGCACAATTATTTTCCTTTATAAATGAAAACAAATTATTGAAAAAAACGTGAATTTACAAAATATTTTTTCAACAAATGAAGTTTTTCCAATTTTGAAAAGTGTTAAAATTAGTTTAAAACCCATTACTTATTACCCTATTTTTCAAAAATTTTCCCCCCGAACGAAATTCCTCGCTACGCCACTGTTCTCACTCAACCGTGAAAACCTGAAAACCGTGAATAAGCCGTGTATTTCCTCTAGCGTGATAAAAACCTGGAGAAATCCGTGAATTTCGTCATAAAACCTTAAAAATCTCTCAAACTTGGTGAAAAAACTACGGTTGACAGATCAAAGGAAAAACCAATTTGTCAATAATGCTTCAAGACCAGTCACTTGCAGACACTCTCCAAGTATTTATCTGCACACGTATATTTTAAGGGCAATTATTGGTCCGTGTGTCATGACGAATTAGGGAATTGGGAATTGGGAGTGAATATCCATGGAGAAAAAATTAGCATGCTAAGATTTGCCGATGACATAGCCGTTATAGCAGAGACAGAGAAGGATTTGAAAAATATTCTGGTTAATATGGGTAGGGTAATGAGTAGATATCAACTGAAAATAAGCACAAAGAAAACCAAGATCTTAGTATGCAGCAGAAGAGAAGAAGTCAAGACCAACATTAAAATAGGGAGGCAAAAACTGATAGAGGTGGATGAATTCTGTTATTTGGGAAGCAAGATAAGTAGTGACGGGAGAAGCAAGAAAGAAATTATCAGCAGAATAGCCCAGGCGAAGAGAGCATTCCACCAAAAGAGAGACCTGCTTACAGTGGGAAACTTAAATATGGAAGTAAAGAAACAATTTATAAGAACCTATATCTGGAGTAGGCTCCTATATGGAAGTGAGGCATGGACAATGACCGCAGCGGAGAAAGCAAGGATAGAGGCCTTCGAAATATGGTGCTACAGAAGAATGATGAAAATCAAATGGATCGACCGAGTTAGTAACGAGGAAGTCCTAAGAAGAGTAGGAGAGAAGAGAAGCCTCATGAAAACCTTAATAAGAAGACGGAACAACCTTATAGGCCACATCTTGAGACATGATGGCCTGATGAAGACAATCGTCGAAGGACAAGTGGAAGGCAAGAATGGAAAAGGAAGACCCCGAACAAAATATATGGAACAAGTAAAGAGAGATGTGAAAGAGAAGAAATACGTAGGTGTGAAAAGATTAGCTGATAGGAGAACTGAGTGGAGAGCTGCATCAAACCAATCCTAGGATTGTTGACCAGTCGCTACCTTGGTTTGACAAGGTTCTAACTGACATTTTTGCAAAATTTGGTGTTTTCACTCAAGACAACTAAGTTTATGTTTCTTTATGTGTTGCACCGGTTTTTATTCCTCTATGTAAAATAATAACAGATTTATAACAGTGACAAAGTTCCAACTGCAAGGAGAAAAAACTAATATTTGGTGTGAAAAGGTTCTAACGGCATTTTACTTATTTTATTACTCATATAAACATGTAAAAAAATCAAATAAATAACATATTTTCTTAAAGTAATAATTACTAGTGTATCTAGTGGATCACTAGTGTATGCGCCAAAAATCAAAAATAAATTCCTATTAATAATATAAATAGAGCAGTTTAAAACTTTGACAAGGTTTGTCTCAAAACCAGCTGATGGTCAGTTAGAACCTTGTCAAACCAAGGTAGCGCAGTGATGATGATGATGATGATGTGTCATGACGGTTCATTGATCTTAAATCTGTGATTGGAAGACCGGTAACCAAAGTGTTCATTAACCCTGGCAAAAAATCAGACACTTATTCACTTCCCTGCCACCCTACTCCTTCCATTTTCCCACTCACAACCTTTAGCTGGCCCTGAATTTTGCTAACGATAGGTGACGTCATAAGAGATACCACTTTCATTGCTGTGTTTGCATGGTCGCGTTTGTTAAATTTTTAGTTAACGTGTGGCTGATGATTTTTATGTGATCAATATTTCTGTAATATGGCTCATCAGCAGACCGTGAATTTGGAGACGTTTAGACCCTGAAAACCTGAAAAAATCGTGAATTTTGTAATGTAGTGCTGTAGTAATTTCATTGCTGCATTTGCATTCACGGTAACGGTCGCGTTTGTTAAATTTTCAGTTAACGTGTGGTCGATGATTTTTACGTGATCAATATTTCTGTAATATGACTCATCAGCAGACCGTGAATTTGGAGACATTTAGACCCTGAAAACCTGAAAAAAATCGTGAATTTTGTAATGTAGTGAGAGTGGAAACCCTGACTGTGTAAGGGATCAGTTCATGCCAGTCTGGTACTTCTCAGAATAAGCAAAAACCATCTATTTTAAATGGGAGAACGTACAAAATTTCAGTGTGTGTGAATAGTGCTCTGTAATTGCATAAAATCAGGTATAGGGCCCCAGTATTTTTTTGTCCGAGGAAAAATTCAATTGAATTTGATGAGTTGAAAAAAATTCAAGTTGAGTGAGTTCCCATGTGTTTAAATCGAGAAAAAAGTCATATAGTGTTTGAAATATCTAGATACTTTATAATTTCTTGGCTTCAATAGGGGAATAATTCCATTTTATTCTTAAGAGTATAATGGGGTAATAGGAGACGGCAGGAGAGGTATCAATATAATACTGAAATGGACTGTAATACATCTACATATCTAAACTAATCTAATCTACATATTTGCCTGTTTTTCTTATTCATGCAAGTTCCAAGTTTGCAACTTCAGTTCCATATCTGTTCCAGGTATGGAACTTCAATATTATATACACTCCAGGTCTGACCAGACCAATTCCATTTATGATTTAAATGGGGAACTTGTGTGAAATTTTTCACTGTAAGCCCAGGTGATTTAGTCATGGCAGACTGCAACCTTTATAATTTGGGCACTGATAGATCTCATCTTCAAATGTAAAATGCTTGGTATGCATTCGTTTTAATGTTGGTATTAAATTTCATCACTTTTATGTCAAATCTAATATTTAAAATTTTCTTGTAGTATGCACCCAGCCTAGAAGAATAGCTTGCATTTCTCTGTCGAAGAGAGTGGCGTATGAAACATTGAATGAATATGATACCACAATTGGATACCAAATAAGATTCGAAAAAAGCAAAACTCAGCATACAAGGATTGTATTTGTGACTGAAGGACTGTTGTTGAGACAGGTTAGAGGCCATGCTTTCCATATTTTTCTTATTTATGAAGATAAATAATAATTGCTATTGTTAAAAATATACAGTACATTCTGGTTAATTGGAATATTTTGGGACATGTGCACTCAGCTGCTCCTCCCTTCCTTAATTCATGTAGAAATTAAAAAAATTGTTTTATGTGGCTCTTCAATGCAGTTTGTATTTCACCATCATAACAAACAATATTTAAAAATATTGATGAATATCACAAAGGATTTTGTCTACGCACAAGATTTTGGATGATTACGCCTTGGAAAGTGATGAACTCCCCCTAAACTACGACCTTAATCTGTCCCTGAATATGCCATTTTAAGCATGATCATTGAAATGTAACAGTGAAGAATACTTATGAGTGAAAAGGATTTATTGTTCTCTTATCTTTGAGTTAAAGCATGTTATTAAAATTATGAAAAATAATATATTTAAGAACATTTATCTGGGAGTAGATCAAATTCATACATATTTCTCTTAGCTTTGACGGAAAGAAAAATTTGTTTATGACTATTGGCAGCTGGAGAGACACTGAAAGAAGATATGCCTTCAATATTACTTTAATTGTGGAGGGACCATACAAAATTGATTTAAAAAATTGCATACCTTAGCATAATTATTTGGCTAATATGTACCACTGAAATGACTCCTCTTTGAATGACTATCTGTCCTAATTAACTGAAGGAATCTTTTGGTGAATCCTTGATTGGGTTCTTGATGGAGAATTGTCTTACACAAGTGGCTATGTATGATATCCAGTTGCCCAATTAACTAGGATCTACTGTGTTTTTGAATCAATAAATAATTTGCCTTTAATTATATTCTCTGTTAAGTTTGTTGATCAGTTATATAAATTATCTGTAAATTTCAGCATTTTTGAAAAAAATAATGTTTCATTTTTGTTTTATGTATTTTTTTATTTTTTGAAATGAAATTGAAAAGTTTATTATTCTACTGAAATTTAATTTATGAATTTTATTATCCTTTTTGATCAACATTTTGATAATCTCTCTTCTCATATGTATTCACTTCTATCTGTTGCCATTAGAAGTTTTGGTAGATTTTATTTAGAGTGGATATTATATTTGTAGTACTTACATTTGAAGGAGGTAAACCGAAAGATTTATCTACCATAACTTTCCGAAGGGGTTCAAACCCCATCCTGTCACTATGACCTCGATTCACATAATGCTAATTAGTTGCTCACCTAATTTTATCCATATTGGATATGTCATTTTACACATTTTTATCACTCTGGGATCATTTTAGGTTTCTAAGGATCAGAACTTGTCCAGCTATGATGTGGTTGTTCTAGATGAAGTTCATGAGCGTCATCTGCCAGGTGACTTCCTTCTGGGACTTTTGAAGTGCTTGCTCTATCAACGCAAGGATCTAAAACTTGTTTTAATGTCTGCCACTATAAATATAAAACTTTTTCAAGATTACTTCTCAAATGATGCTGTTGTTATACAGGTAATTGTATACTTTGATTTTTTAAATCATTATTAGAGAGTGTTGTATATAAATGAACCAGCACATAGCCCAATAGCCCAGTAAGGGACAATAAGAGTTTTTTTATGAATAAACTGTGTACCGAGTGAATGCAATATACATTAATGTATGATTGGTCATATTAAACTTTGTTATAAACATTTGATAATTTATATTTCTGTAAATGAGGTCATGGTCATGATAGCAGCCCAATATCTGAAGAGATTTGTTCACTTTTGGCAAGCGTTAGGGAAGGCCTCTGGCCTTTCTCTCAGCTTAAACTAATTTATTCATAGGCGAATTTAGGGAAGGGGGCACGTGCCCCCCTCCCCCAGATGCTGAAAAAATAGACAAGATTTTGAATATGTTCATTATTTTGTGTATTTTGTAGCCTTGGTCATTTTATTTCATGTTATTAACTTTTGTACTTAAATAAAGAGAATATTTCATTCATTAATTGTGTATGACATTTTTAATCTCAAAAATGATAATACTGTTCGCTTGTCAGACCCCTGCGCCCCCTCCTCTTGGTTCCATCATCATCATCATCATCACTGGTCAACAATCCTAGGATTGGTTTGACGCAGCTCTCCACTCAGTTCTCCTATCAGCTAATCTTTTCACTCCTACGTATTTCTTCTCTTTCACATTCTTCTTTACTTGTTCCATATATTTTGTTCGAGGTCTTCCTTTTCCATTCTTGCCTTCCGTCTGTCCTTCGACGATTGTCTTCATCAGGCCATCATGTCTCAAGATGTGGCCTATAAGGTTGTTCCGTCTTCTTATTAAGGTTTTCATGAGGCTTCTCTTCTCTCCTACCCTTCTTAGGACTTCCTCGTTACTAACTCGGTCGATCCATTTGATTTTCATCATTCTTCTGTAGCACCACATTTCAAAGGCCTCTATCCTTGCTTTCTCCGCTGCGGTCATTGTCCATGCCTCACTTCCGTATAGGAGCATACTCCAGATGTAGGTTCTTATAAATTGTTTCTTTACATCCATATTTAAGTTTCCCGCTGTAAGCAGGTCTCTCTTTTGGTGGAATGCTCTCTTCGCCTGGGCTATTCTGCTGATAATTTCTTTCTTGCTTCTCCCGTCACTAGTTATCCTGCTTCCCAAATAACAGAATTCATCCACTTCTATCAGTTTTTGCCTCCCTATTTTAATGTTGGTCTTGACTTCTTCTCTTCTGCTGCTTACTAAGATCTTGGTTTTCTTCGTGCTTATTTTCAGTTGATATCTACTCATTACCCTACCCATATTAACCAGAATATTTTTCAAATCCTTCTCTGTTTCTGCTATAACGGCTATGTCATCGGCAAATCTTAGCATGCTTATTTTTTCTCCATGGATATTCACTCCCAATGCCTTTTCTTTGATTTCCTTAATGGCTTTTTCAATGTAAACGTTGAAAATTACGGGTGACAATGTACAGCCTTGTCGCACTCCTTTCTTAATTCTTGCTTCTTCACAGCTGGGCCCTGATTTTATCACGGCTATTTGGTTTTTGTATAAACTGTGGATGATTCTTCTGTCATTATAAAGAACCCCAATTTCCTTTAGGATTCCAAGCATTGTGCTCCAATCCAAGTTATCAAATGCTTTCTCTAAGTCCACAAACGCAACGAATGTTGGCTTGTTCTTTTCCATTCTCTTTTCTATGAGCAGTCTTAGGGCCAATATTGCTTCCCTTGTGCCTTTGTTTTTCCTGAATCCAAATTGGTCCTCATCCAAGTACTCTTCTGCTTTTCGTTCTATTCTTCTATAGATGATCCTTGTCAGTATCTTTGATGCATGTGTAGTAAGGCTTCCACCCTTGAATTTATGTCCTAGGATATACCACTTGCAGTAGAAAGACCCTCACACCCCTTTAAAAAAATAATGTGCCTGCTTCTGAATAAAGTTTCCCATTTTTCCCATAATACCTACCTATGATGAAATATTGAGATTCCGGACTCTTTTTTCGTACCTTACTGTCTGTAATTATGTAATTGTTCATTTGATAAACCCTTTTAAGCTCAAGCCATAATCCCCAAAGTTGGTGCTTCATTTTGTTGTTAATTAAGAAACAAATATTTTGATGTGCCTAATTATTTCTGGATTTTTCAAAAGCTTTATTTTTTATTTTTTTTAGAATTTCTTGTAACATTTTCATATTTACCCCTGCTCAGGTTCCTGGACGATTGTTTCCCATTAGGCTGAATTACCTCCCAATTTCCATTGAAGAAAAGTCATCCAAGTCTGAGAGAATAAACCCTGCTCCGTACGTGAGAATTCTTCAATTAATCAATGAGAAATATCCAAGTAAGGCACAATTTTGTTGATTTGATTTATTCACTTTGAAGTGTTACTTCGTAGCTCTTTACATGGATATTTAAACCTATGAGATGGTACCAATGCAATATCGTACCATCACTCCAAATTTTGCATTGTTTTCTTGCTGTTAAAAGGTTTCCTAAAATATTTGATCAAATGCTTTTTTCTTATTTGATCCCTATGAAGTCCTTCAAACTAATTGAACTTTCTCCTAGCTCCTCTGTGGATTCAGGTGAGTGACAGAGAGTACAATGAGACTTCAGTTTGTACATGTGGTGTTTCACTTGTTTGAAAACATAGGTCAACTTCCCCAAAAGCATGAGCCTTCAGTTGAAACTGTGGTGTTTCACTTGTTTGAGAACATGTCTTGACTTCACCAAAAGCTTTTGTGTGCTATTCAGGTTTAATATTTGAATTTCATGTGTATTTATGTCTTCCTAATATTTTCTCCTCTATTCTATGAAGAAAATGAAAGAGGTGATGTCCTGATATTTCTCAGTGGCATGAGTGAAATATCAACTGTGGTGGAAGCTGCACAAATTTATGCACAGCAATCACAGAGCTGGATAATCATACCTCTTCACAGCACGCTTTCGATTGAAGAACAAGATAAGGTAATCCCATAACTTTTTAATGTTTCACTAAATAGTAATAACCTTATAAGTGTGAATATAGTCCCCCCTTTTTTTCCAAAAATGTCCGTGGTAAAAGTAAAGGGGGGACTATATTCAAACGCATTTTTAAAATTATTTCCTGAAACTTAAGTCTCAAAATTAGGGGGGGACTATATTCGGAGAAATACGGTATATATGTATTCCATTTGATATTTGTTCTTGCATGTATTCCTTAATATCATCTTCAAAGTGTGAAAAAATCAGGTGGAATTGTATATTGATGCATATTTTAATTTGAAGGTATTTGACTATCCACCAGAAGGCATCAGAAAATGTATTGTGTCAACAAATATAGCAGAAACATCAATAACAATTGATGGTATCCGCTTTGTTGTCGATTCTGGGAAAGTGAAAGAAATGAGCTATGATCCAACTACAAAGATGCAAAGGCTGAAGGAATTTTGGATCAGCCGTGCCAGTGCAGAGCAGAGGAAAGGGCGAGCTGGTAAGTAGAAAATTTATTGTGAACACATTTTTCCCTGTTTAACTTACTGATTAATTCACTATCAAGGTATCATTAGCACTGTCATGAATCCTTGCTCCCTTTTTAATTAGATTAATAAATTATTGAGCAAATTTAACAGAAGTGGCATCAAATCTGTCACTCCCTCCAAATCGATCTAATCCCCAAGATTTGAAGTTTTTTACGTGATTTGAACCAGAACGCATAAACTTCTAAGTAAACTATCTTTGTTACTTTGAAAATGTGAATGACTTGTACATTAATGTTCTTTTGTTCAATTGTTCTTTCTGTAACTAAAATGTAGAGGTGTAATTTAAAATAGCTTCCTGTAAATTGGAAATAATGCAGCTTCAAAGTCACTATTGTTTACGTTGGGCTTATTAGGGCTTCCTGGCCTCTGGATTTGAAATTGTTTTTGGAATTCTCCATTGGTGCTTTTTGGAATAGGGTGGTTTCCTTCATTAAAGAAAACGAAAGGCATTGATTGCGATTCGTTACCCACCATTAGTGTATTCATAATATACAAATTATTTTGTTTTAGAAATACCGGGTTAGACGAATGGCAGTGGTCCATTTTTATCCTCATTTGAAAAGGGCCAGATTGGCGCCCATGCGATGCCACTCCACGTGACGTCACAGGGACCTAGTTTCTATTGGAGAAGATAGGAGTTATACATCGTCTGAGGTTACCAATGCATGCATGAGGCGCAGAGCTCTGGGGAACATGTCTTAACAATCACTTATTAAAACTGGCTAAGGTCGGAAAGTTTTCCTCGTTTGATAAGTTATTAATAATCCTTATTTAAGCCAAGCGCTACCAGCCACCAGGGTACTAGGCTACCCGCTAGCAGCCTGCATCGTATCAGCGCTAAGCCTCGCCTCAAGGTCACCTAGCAGGGCGGCAACGGGAACCAGAAATACGTCACGCGGAGAGACTTCCCGGCTTTCATACTTAAGCGTCGCGTTTTCGTCTGCTTGAAAATTCTCACTTTTCATTTAATCGCGAAAAATAGATATCGTCATTTAAAAATCTAAAAGCGTGAAATACGTACTCCAGGAGTAATAATCTTTCGATTTAGGCAATAAAATAATAATAGGAAACCACCCTATTGAATTCCTTGTTTCATTCTGAGAATTGCTGTGGTCTGTGCAAGTGCTGTAAATGGTGCTTCTGTGGGCAAATGTGAGAACTAGAAGTGGTATTGCTCAGTTACGTGTTAATTGCTCATGAAAAATTTATTCTTGGAGGTGAATATACATACACCTTATCAGTAAATTTTCAAAACTTTTAGAATTTTATGGATATGTATCCTAGAATTTATTCAAATCCGTAAAAGATTTGATGTTGGATTCTGATTCATGAAAATTGTGGATTGGACCCATCCTTATTTAATAGTTCAATTTAGTCGATACTGGTATGGTCATGACTTCAATCCTGTTGCTATTCTTTTTATTTATAGGACGTACTGGGCCCGGTGTTTGCTATAGGCTCTACACTGAGGAAGAATTTAACTCTTTGGAGCCTTATTCCACTCCAGAAATTCAGCGAGTTCCCTTGGATTCTTTATTGCTTCAAATGGTGTCAATGGGTTTGCCTGATGCTCGGAAATTTCCATTTCTGGAACCACCTCCTGCTGAGAGTATTGAGAATTCCATCTTAACTCTGAAAGAACAGGTAATAATAAAAATACTTATTTTGATGTGAGTTGTGCATTTTTAACTGACGTTTTCCTTTGTGTGTGAAATTTATATGCCTTTACTAATTTGTGCAGGGTGAGCTTTAACTTCTGTAATCACACCAACCTTTAGGTTGAATCTTTGTGCGTGAGTGAAGTTACTAATTTGTGCAAAATAAGAACTGAAAACTCCTACAACAATTGGGTGCACTTATGCATAACAATAAAATTGTAGTTTTGAATGAAGAAGTATCTTCAGGATTCAGGGTGGAGGTTTTCGGGGTTAGCACCGCGTAGATTGGTCTCTGCAGAAAACAGTTTCGCCGGCATTGCAGCAGGCTTCTTCAGGTCAATCAGGGAAACTATTGAGATAATGAAGACACCGAGAAATCTCAACAGGGAGGACGGATACCAGCTTTCAAACACATGGAAAAGAGTCCTCAGAAAGAAACCAAGAGAGACAAGACAACACCAAGAGGGGCGGACCAATGAGAAGCCAACTGAGCCCCATGAACCAACCAATGAGAAGACACCGGCCTCCGACGGGGTGTATAAGAGACGGGCGATACCTCGTATCTCCACTTCATTGACCTGAAGAAGCCTGCTGCAATGCCGGCGAAACTGTTGTCGGCAGAGACCAATCTACGCGGTGCTAACCCCGAAAACCTCCACCCTGAATCTTTGCCACACCACGAAAGCCTACACAAAGAAAGAAGAAGTATCTGTTTTATCCTCCATTAAATGCATTTTGGTAATTTCAGGGTGCTCTCACGAGTAATGAAAAACTAACTACAATTGGGAAGGTGCTCTCTGAACTTCCTGTGGACATCGCCATTGGCAAAATGCTTATCATGGGCTCTCTGTTTCATCATGTGGAACCTGTGTTATCTCTTGCTGCTGCTCTTAGTGTACAATCTCCATTCACAAATAGAGCATACAGGGATCCGGATTGTGAGGTAATAGCTCCTTTCTGTGGTGGAATTCAAATGTCTTAGACATTAGGAGGCAGGTGTAAAGTTTATGAGGCTGCGTGCTGTTTAGCAGATCCGGTAGCACATTGGGAATCTCTTTGTTTTATTGGATGAGGATTGCCTCGAGGTGAGAGCAGTATGGCCTGTATGCAGTGGCTGATCCAGGATTGGGACAAGAGGGGGCTAAGTTGGGGGTAACCTCTCAGCAGTATTGCGGGTCCGAAAAAAGTTACCAATCTATCTAGTGTGAATTGGATATTCAAGGGGGGGAATATAGCCCCTTAAGCCCTCCCCCCATAGATCTACCACTGTCACTATGTACATATTTCCGAGTTTTGTTCCTTCCAAGAGGGAAATCCTACATGGAACCACATTAGCGGGTAACTAATTAACGAATGTTTTTCTTGGGCAATTCCATTTGTGACGGAATTACCTTTCCAGAAAACTGTGCGATAGGATATTTCGTTAAAATTGTAGCATACAAAAAATTGCAAAACTTCTAACTGTGCATGATCAAAAACATTTATAAAGGTGATTTTCATATACAGAAACAAAATTAATTATCGAAATACCTTCTAAATATGCCCTAAATAAACATGTGACGGAATTACTGCCAGGTCAACCTCCTAAGTGTAATATTTCAAACATCTTCAAAACTCTGTGAATCGAAGTATAATTTGAAAAATTTTAATAAGACTCTGAATAATATTTCAAACACCGATTTCATAAAATCCTAATACCTATTTACCTTTTGATTTATCAAGATAAAATATTTCCTGCCTAAATTTAATTTAAGAGAAAAAGTTGACATTTTCATGGAAATGCCCTCTTACAAAGGAAAGTCCCTCTAATATCACCACCTCATCTCGTTCAAATTTTGCGAGGTAATAGGAAATGGGTACCCATGAGATGTAGTTTTGGTTTTAGCCACAACAAATTTTCAAGATATTAGTGACAGAAAGTACTAGAAAATGCCTAACACAGCAATAGACCCATATATAGCATGGCTAGGATGAAGAGCACTGACAATGTATTGTTGTGATTCGGGAAGCATACATTTAGGCATTTTCTGGTACTTTTCTTAGCTAATATCTCATAAACTATTGAGCGTTTATGGCTGAAACAAAAAATACACCTCATGGGTTTCCATTTCCTATCATCTAACAAAATTTGAACGAAATATGGCGGTGACATTGGAGAGAATTTCCTTGTAAGAAAAACATTCGTTATTTAAAAGTTATATGCGATGTGGTTCCATGTAGGATTTCCCTTTTGGAAGGCACGCAACCTGGAAATGCATAGTGAGGTCATACTGCTCTCAACTCAAGGCAATCCTCATCCAGTAAAACAAAGAGGTTTCCAACCTGCTACCGGATCCGCTAACTTTCTTTAGCTCAGGACTTCTCTTGTTAGTGAAATTGGTGTGTGATAACTGTTCGCTAAATCTTTAACCCTGCAACCGTACACCTCTATTTCTGTTACACTAACCGTACACTGGGGTACTGAGTGCCCCTAAGAGTTAACAACATATAAAATGCAAAAACTTATTTTTATTCAAAAAAACATTGAAAACGCGTTATTTTGGCCTTAAATTATTCCAAAAACATAAATTTATTTACCTGTTTTAATATTTTAACAAATATAATAAGAGAATTAAGAAACCTTACATAAAATTTACGGCAAAAATAAAATTCCCTGGGGCACTGAGTCACTAGGTGTACGGTTCCAGGGTTAATTGTCTGATTTTTTTTTATAAATTCAGACGGCTAGGAAAAGCCTCGAATCTGATCATGGTGATCCAATCACTTTATTGAATGCCTTGAAAGAATGGTTGGAAGAGAAGAACAGGCATGGTGGCAATTCCAGGAAGTGGTGTAAACGCAGAGGTCTGGAGGAGCAACGTTTTTATGAAATGACCAAGTTGCGTCGGCAGTTCAAAGACTTACTTCAGGTTAGTAATGGTATTCCATTTTTTGGTTCTATTTAAACTTTGGCATGGTTGGGGTATCAGATTTAAGCATATGTGCTTCATCTTAAAGTGCCTGTTTTATGGAGCCTAAGTAATAGATGGGCAAGGAAGGGAGCTCCATGCAATAGTGTTGACGCTAAGTATCTTAAAATTGTCAGAGATTAGAAGAAAAATATTTTGCTATAAAAGAATTTTTTTAGTAATTCCTTTTAGTAACCTAAGTTACCATAAAAATATTTTGATTCTTAACCATCAATACCCATGTATGCTGCACGTAGAATAAACTGTATAAATATTTGGAAAAAAAATACTTACCGATAACGTTTCTTCTGCCGAGTTAAAATTGTTTCCGCTGGAAAAAATATTTTTTAGCATTTGATCCAAAATTTTTGCTTAGGATCTGAGTATATACTATGCTCGAATAAAAAAATTGAGATTTTTTTCAATGAAACATTGATATTGTCTCAAAGATAGCCGTAAGAATATTCTCTACTTTCTCTGATCTGTTACTTTTCTTTCTTAGGATTCTGGACTCCTTGAAAAATGTGAAGGGCAAGATATGTCTCAAGCAAGCAGTGGAGAACGTGCTATTCGTCATGGAGAATTGAAGCTTCTGCGTTCTTTAAAGAGGGCTCATGATCAGTCTGGGCCAAGGAAAAAAAAAATGTTGAAATTGGACCTGTTCAACCTTGAAGGAAGTGGTGTTCTTGAGATGGAAGACAAAGATTCCAATGAGATTGATATCAAAGATGTTGAATTTCGTCTGAGGAATACCAGTTCTCAAGTGCATGTAAGTGGTTTCCTTGAAACTCTTAGCACGTGTATATACTGTGTCTAAAACTTTGCATCGCTTTGCTGAGCTAGAAAGAAATTAAGGCATACCAGTGAAACATTTCATTCTGCCTCACAGAATCTTCTAATGGGAAGTACAGCTTGCAGTTATAAGGACTTGATGATGCTGAAAGTGATTCTATGCAGTGGTCTCTATCCTCAGACAGCCATTGCTGATGAATTTAATTACTGCAAGGTAAGGTGCATTGAATGTTGCTGCATTTATTCTCTAACCAGATTCTTGATGAAGAAAATATTCCTTCTGGTTTGGATAATTGTATGATTTACACTTCAGTTTGAAGATATTTTGTGCATTGATTTATTTACTTAGGCTTATGTATGTCTCTTTTGTATCAGAAGGGAAATACAATGGCAGGTTCTACAATTTATTAAGTAATGTGACTGGTCAATATATAGTATCATCATCAGGGGTCAATACTGATGATGATACTATGTATTGAAACCGGATGCAGTACTTAATAAATTGTGGAACCTGCCATCGTCTTTTCTTTCTGATACATCATGAAGGAGTTCCATCATGTTTTGCCTGGCACAATTGAATTTGTTGCATTGCCTATTGAAGAAACAAAATCAGATGCAAACTAGTAATTTTACAAATGGTTATAAATGGGATAAGAATCTTTTATTATGTGCTCATTTTTAAGATAATTTATTACCCCTATATTCGTATAATTAATAATTATGAACCAATTAGTAAATAATTAAGTGAGGTGGAAATAGTATTTGTTTTTTATTCTTTTTCCTTTCTTATGTTTATATGCTTGTTAATATTTTTTATAGTCAGCTCCAGAGCAGCTTTTTCATACCAGAGGGAAGCCGTACATAGCTCTTCATCCTATGAGCTTTTTTGGAACCCATCCAAAAGTTCTCCACCTTGAGGAATCTGACATTCATACTTCCCGAGGACGCAATTCCAAACTCCCCATGAGTTCAAAGCACCAGATACTTGTCTACCTGTAAGTTTTACCTACCTTAAGCATGAATTCTGTACCATTATGGTGATTTAAAAAAAAATGGCTTATGAGGTGTTAGGAAGTAGAGTTTCTACTAAGAAAGGTGGGTTAAAAATTTTACAATAAAAGGTATATTGTTTATCCTATATATGTAATTATGCGTTTATATAAGAAAAATAGTTATCCTTGTGCAAATATTTGAAATACATTTTGTAATAATGAATGCAATCGGCAATACCTAGAACAAATAACTGAATGCAAAGAAATTTTACTTCTCATGTGTGCTAGCCCCAGACCTATGTAAAAAGTTTAAGATGGTAGCCCCATCACTATTCAAAGGGGTACCTACATATTCCATAATTATTTAAGTATGTTCTAAAATGTAATATATTTGATTGTAAATGGAATAAAGTTATATATATATATATTATATATTATTAAAGAAATTAAAGGGGGCAGCATACTGATTCTACTTGAGGCTTTATGGGATTGGCTTCAAATGTGTGGATTCTTATTGTTAAGAGCTAAGCACACCATATATTAGGCTGTGTAAATTGCAGAGGAGAAGTTTAAGGGTAATCTGTGAGGCTGACAATGACTTTGATGATAGCAGTAAAACATTAATTATGTATATCACCTTAATTATCCATTTATATTTCCTAGAAAGAAGGGCAAAATGAGATTTTGCCAACATTTGTAACGGAACTTTGTGTTAAAGCATTTTGGAGGCTTCCCCAAGCACTTACGTGCAAACATTCAAATTACCGAATGTCCAGTTGCCCATATGTTGCCACTTGCTTAGTTCAAACTCATTGTGAATTTTTAGCAACAAGAGACTTCCTAGTCTCTCTGATGCTTACGAGTGGTGGCAAATGACCCAGAAAGGAAGAGATGGGGGATTGGAAAATAAAGTAGGGGCTTAATTATAATAAATTTATTTTTCCAACAATTTGCACAATACATACAACTATAGGACACGTCATGTAAAGGTCATAAATACACAGAACATCAATATTTTCCAAGAAATCCATTTGCATGATAGAATAAATTATCAAGTAAAAATACACATAGTTTGCAGTTAAATAGAGACAATTCTTTTATAACTATAACTTCCATGGGAAGTTTGTTAGAGACCCATATGTTGTGGGACATGTCCAGAATTTTTTGGTCTTAACATATGTCAGATGAAGATTTTTGTAACTCCTTGTATCATAATAGGGTGGTTTCCTATTTTTTTATTGCCTAAATCGAAAGATTATCACTCCTGGAGTATGTATTTTACGCTTTTAGATTTTAAAATGACAATATCTATTTTTCGCAAATAAATGAAAAGTGAAAATTTTCAAGCCCACGAAAACGCGATGGCTAAGTATGAATGCTGGGAAAAGCCCGTGTGACGTCATTGACCGTGTGACCGGCTGCCGCTGTGTGAGGCTACCTTGGTGCGAGGCCTTGAACGCCGATACAATGCAGGCTGTTAGCAGGTAGCTCTTGGCTTAAATCAGGATTATTAATACCCATTCAAACGAAGGAAACTTTCCGAACATAGGCAATTTTAATAGGCGATTATTAGCAATGTTTCCCTGATCTCTGTGCATCATGCATGCATTGGTAATCTCAGACAATGTAAAACTCCTTTCTACTCATATAGCATCTAGGTCCCTTTGAAGTCACGTTAAGTGGCATCGCATGGGCGCCAATCTGGCCTTTTTCAAATGAGGTTTAAATTGACCATTAAAATTCGTCTAAACTAGGATTTCTTAAACCAAATAATTTTTATATTATGAATGCACTAATGTTGGGTAACGAATCGCAATCAATACCTTTCGTTTTCTTTAATGAAAGAAACTATTCTATTATGATAATTATCATTTGAGGCATAATTAGATATATTTTCCTTGACATAAATGATACATAGCAGCAGACATAAATGCAAGGAAGAGGAAGGATGCCTAGTTTTTTAAAGAGTGGTTGACATGGAGTGCTTAGAGATGCATTGCACATCAGCCGTAAAGCCCTCTTTTGAATTTTAAATATTACATGTGCATTGGGCTTAGAGCCCCAGAAAAGAACACTTTAGATTACCTGAGAGTAATCAAGGCCCATTAAAAAATTGTCACTGGTATGTGACGAACTGATGAAAGATTTAATAAAACATTAAAACTATGTGGATATTATGTAATAAACCATCTCATATTTTTTAAGGCATCAAAGGAGCAGAAATACCCTTCATGATTTCTGTAGCTTCATCCCTGGTTAATGGCCAATTTTTATGGAATGGAAAGGGTAAAATTTATTGAGGTGATTCTTAATTGCTTGATACTGATTGATAATGGTCACTCATGATTTTTCCCTTTAATATTTTGCCCGCTAGTCTTTCTTCCTCCTGGTTTCTGTCTCCATCTTTTGTCACTCCCATCCTTTCAGAATTGGCCATTAATTATACCTTATTTGTAGACTATAGTTCTCTCAGCCCAAATACAGGTGGTCTTAATCTCTATGGCAATGTGCTATAAATTATTTTGTATTATTGGTTTCAACAGAAAGGGTTGTCTACCAAGGATTACTTGAAGATCAAGCCAGTATTGAAACAATTGGTGGCCAATCTACAAATATTATGTATTTTAATCTAAAAAAATTCCTTGAGTTACAGGAGGTGATGTTTTCTATGACACTGGTTGCAAAGTCTGAGAAACATTTTAGCATACATTCATTAGGAAAATATTAAATCATTCATACCTTTTTTCATTCATTTTACCTTTTTTAACTAACTAAGTGTATGGATTTCCTGCAATTTGAAGAGAAGAGCAGAGCAAGATTTCCTGCATCCATCACTACTCAGTATGCATAGAAAATTTGGAATCCAGACATACAGTTACTCTTTTATCTTTTAGTTTATTGCAATCTCTCTTCTTGAGGTTCATTATTGAATTGAAATCAGCTAAAAGCTGTTTTGGAAAAATGAACTTAATTCTTTTTATTGTGATGATGAAAATAATTTATTTTCTCCATATATCAGGTCACTTTTGGAAACCACAAAGCCTTATTTGATGAGCCCAATGAGAATGCCTGCAGCCCAAACCCTTCTTTTATTTTCACAATCAATGGATACAAATTCTACATTTTCTAGGTGAGTGAGACGTATGGCCACATAGTTCACAATTTTAGTTAAAATACTTTTTCTTTAATGCATCACTCTCTTCATGTAAGTCTCATATTTACTATTAGGGTCTGTAACGGCCCATAATGAAAATGGATGATATTTTATACTTCCATCTAAGGATGTGCGAGTAGTACTTTTTGATCTCAAGTCAAGTTGAAAACTTCTCGTGAGTATCAAGTCGAGTCAAGTATAGTAACTCCTTAAATGATATGGTAAATTTATGATTGAATATGGACCAAGAAATACAACAATGCATGCTTCAACATATTCTCATTTTTCCAATCCCCTTGTGAATTTGTATTATGAATGTTTAGCTTGATGTTAAAAGAAAAGATAATGAGGAATATTAATGATAAGCGTGTCAGGATTAGGAGATGAATAAAAATTATATGCCTTAAAAAGTTCCATAAGCGCAATTGAAATGACGGAACCTCTAGTTCTATGCTGTCAATTTAATGAATGTAGTCCTGAGTAAAGGCATTTTCACTACTATAATAAGAATTATGTACGTAAATCAATCGTGTTATATTTGATCCTTTCAAATTCTCATGCAGAAAAACCAGTTGTTCTACATGCTCAGGCAGCTGGTTTCAATGTCTCCATGTTACAATATAACTGGCTGCAGAAAATGTCTTTTACACTTGTGTGGCTGGACAAGAAATTTCTTGCCAAAATTGCAACATTTGGGAATCTTAAAAATATTCATTGAAAATCATTTTCAGCAATTTTTATGGATCTTGAATATTCATGGAATTCAGGTGGACGAAGCAAACCAACTATAGAACTTAGCTTTAGCTTTGTAGACCAAAACAATATTCTTTATTTCTCCCTTAATTTAATCCACCTTAGCAACCCTTGCTTTGTAAATTCAAGAAGGAAACTATGTAAATGCATTTAGGAAATGAATGAAGATTTACAATGGACGTTTGTAGAACTCAAAAAGGCGAAAAGGCTAAAAAATAGGCCGCCATGTCAGAAGACGGTCGGCCACTCTGGATGAGGTAAAAGTATTTTGGCACCCACATCGACTACTACTGTGGATGACTGCTATGTATACAGCAAGCGGAAAGTCCCAGGTCAAGGCATTAGAATGACTTATAGACTTAAAAAAAACGATATTATTACATGAGTTTCTTGATAGTGCCTCCTGTCGGCAGATTTCAGAACGTACTGTCCTCGACGGCTATCTACCGATTTGATCGATAGATTTTTCTTTCTCATAGGAAAATCTACTAAAATTGGTAGCATATTAATTGCGTAAGCTTGGTTTTGTTAGTAGTAGGACCTGCCCGCCTTTGTGACGGTGCAGGATTCCTCGTCCCTTCCTTCCTTCCCCGTCCTTTCCCTGGAGGCGTTGTCGGGCTCTCATCGCGGCGATGCCTCCAATCCTTTATTCCCGTCTGTCCTCCCCCTCTCGAGAGGCACGGGCGTATAAGTCTCAGACTTGGTTCGCGGTCCTCGAGTTGTATCCCCGCGGGGCCCGCCCTGGGACCCCCGAACCCACTGTCCTCGACGGCTCTGTAACTAAAACTACTCGACTCGACTTGACATTCGTAATGCGACTTGTAGCACTCTAGTCAAGTACTATGTAACTACACAAATCAACTCTAATTTTCAAGTACTAGCACATCCCTACTTCCAACGTCTCGTTATGATACAATTCTTGCTGTATGCTATTTTCTCTGAAATGAGCTTTGAGGGAAAATTATTAAAAACTGCAGGAAAATGATGTGGGTGGAGTATTGTTTTCTTAAAGGAAAAAAAATAACTCTGTGTATAGTTTTTACTGTTGTGAATTTGGGCCATAAACTGGCATGTGGCTAAAGAGCTAATTTATCGTCCCCTTAGTAAGTTATGCAGCTTGATACTCTAAGAAAGGTTACATGTGGGTTCCAATAGACATTAAATATCTTGCCATATTTCTTTTTTGATCCCTTTCACGTATATAATCTCTAAAATGTGTTGCAGATCATTTTAAGAAATTGGAGCTAAATCTAGTGTCTCATTCCTGAAAAATAACTCCTTTATTTTTATGTAACATAATGAGTAATTATGTGTGTAGCATCATGAAGAAGGTGACCAGAAATTGCACTTCTAACTTCATAGTCTTACTTTCTGCTTGTATGGCTTGATTTCCTGACGAAAATAAGGGTACATATGTGCAACTAGGAACCCCTCTTTTGTAGGGATCCTAGCCTGAATTTTTGACCTTAGGAAACACTCATTTCTGTAATAGGTTCAACTCCTAACAGTTTTACCTTTGGTTATCACGCAATTACACCTTAAATGACTAAAAAACTAAGTTGAATCCTAAATTTTATTGATTTCAGTGTGTCATATTTATTAATTTTAGGGTTGTTTGTGACAAATGGTTGGAGATTGAATTTTTGACGAAGGAGGCTGGGGAAGCATTGCTCTACAAAGTGATTAAGTTGAGGAGCAAATGGGATCGACTTCTAAATCTCAGGCTTGATGGTTTGTGCAGTTAAATTCATCCTTGTTTCAGATTTTAGTCAGTAATTATTATGTACAATTGGAGTATTTAATCGATATTTTTTCATTCTGCTTGTAGACTCACTTATCACTGCAGAAGATCAACTGGAAAGGCAAACAAGTCGGAAAAGTAGTGTCCAAGAAGCTGGAGAGCTTGAATATGAGGTGTCTCAGGGCATTGTGCAAGTAATGCATGCAGAAGTTTTTTATTCCATACGGAGGCTACTCGCAGCCGACCTAAAGTGCATGTATATTGGTCCAGTCGAGAGTGATGATGGTTTGTCAGGAGTACAGGGAATTAAAAACCCTTTTAGAGAGGATTTTGAGTGTAAGCCAGATCCTAAGAAGGGAGGAATACAGTGGACTGAATATCTGACGTATAACTGGTTAGTATATTTATAATTTTTTGTACACAATCGCTTATCATCCATGGCAGAGTTAAAAATAAATTATAATACAGATTGGCTTTGTTAAGACTGTTGAGTTGAATGTGATAAGATGAGTACAACCAGTGTTAAGACCTTTGCAAGTATGAGAGCTTGAGACCTGCAAGTGAATGCAAAACCTGAACTCTCCCCATTCAACCCCCTTGGCCATCTGAGCTCGTGTTCAAAGGCAGTGGGATTGAGGAGGTGGCCACCTGTTGCCGTTTGCCTAGCTAGTATTTCTAGCCAGCATTCGGCTCTCTGCCTCAACCCGGGAAAGGGCGTGCAGGGTGTTGATGACACTCCATGTGTTCTTCTTGGACACATTGTATGTCCATTGTTGTGTCTACAGTGTTGTTAGTATTTATACTTTCAAGTCTCATGCATTTTGGCAAACTGCTGTCAGTATTCCATAAAATTTTCATTTCACTTAGGGATTGGAATGAGTTAAAGTGTCCTGAGGTGTCACCTACACCCTATGCACCCTTTAACGTTCCTCATCTGAGCCTTTGGACCTCCCCCGACCTTTTTCCTTACATGAGAGCTAATTATTTTTTCTCTTTTAGCAAGTACATAGAACATTACTTTCAGCATGTTTAATAAGATATTACATGCCTTGAAACTCAAAGTTGTAACGTTAACATCAAATATGTTACCAAATGTCAAATAACCTACATAGAAAACTTCAGTTGAATATTTTTCTACCATTATCATTTTTATGGTAATAGTGTAAAAGTAAGTATGTACGTACATAGCTATGTAGTATCAGTTTGATTTGGTGGACCTATTTAAAAAAGAACACAAAATAGTTATATCATTCCAAGGAAAGAGAAAAAAAATATTTTCTTTGGAGTGTCGATGACACCCCACGCAGCTTCTAAAATTACATTTTGCTGCACGACCTCTCCCGGTTTAACCACCTAAAAAACCCCTTTGGGAAGAAGGGTGGGGGTGGCTGAGGGTGTTCGGGCCTGCAAAGGGGTTTTCCTTAGAGCTAATGCTATTCTGCCTGTGGGCTACTTGGCAGTCACAAATGTCATGTAACTGGCCACCTCATTTTGCCGGCAGGCGGAGACCTTTGGAAATATTAGTGAAATATAGTAAAGAATATTGAAGATATGACTTCTCTCTCTCTCCATCTCTCACAAACTCTTACGAAGACGGCCACTAAGCATTCCGATTTTGCATTTGCTTGCAGTCCTCTAATGTGAGCTTACTGACTGACATTGAATAGCATAAGTGTGAAACTGAAGGGTAATAATTCTCTCTTTTCTAATCATGTTTCAGAAATTTTACCAAATTGTAATTTCAAAGGAGCTTTTAAATTTTATTTACCAAAGGTGTAAACTGAATATTTCAGATTGGTTAGAAATAATGGGACTTTACTTCTATTGATACGCATGTTTTGAATGAAATGACTGGATTAATATCTTCACAGCTCTTTTAAGATACATTAAAACCTAACTTATTCCGTAGTAATCCACCATCCCAGCACTCACCACTACTGACCTTGACTTCGTCTATGCAGAACCTCATCTCTCTTCTGCCTTGTTCCCAGTGTATAAATGACTCACACCTTAGTCAGTTCTGGACAACCCTTACCCCTCTCGTTCCTTCTCCCCTCCTTTACTTGACTTTGTGTGCTGGGTGAAGAAAAATTGTGGCACGAAATTTCAACCCAGGTTAGCTGATGACAGTAGGAACTAAAATTATGAATGACGTTTAGTTCAAAAATGGACGATTTTAAACTACAGAAACTTTGTACCAAGCGCTCAGATTGGCTGTGACATTGCCGTGTTACCAGAGGCTATAGAAAACTCATGATGTCAAATGTGCTACCACGGAGCTACCAAACTGCCTTGGATACATCAAGCTATCTGGAGGGCACAAAGCTTGTGAAGTTTAAAATGATACATTTTCAACCTAAACATCATTAGTAATTTAAATTTTTACTGGCATCAACTAACAAGGGTTAAAATTTCATTATACAATTTTTCACTATCCTGTATGTGTGACTTCGGTTTGCTGTTTACCAATCTTTTGAAAATTGTATGGAACTATTGAAAAAAGTGAGGTATAGAACTTTTAAAAATGTGAAAGTGTACAAAGTTATTCTTTGCTGTGGCTATTGTTTCGCAATGTTAATGTGTACTTGAAAAACTTCTTAACAGGGCTCTGCGCTAGTTTTTTCTCTTTGTTAAGTTTTAATTTCACTATGGAAATGTTTTGCATATTTATCTAGTCTCCAAGACGACTCTCCTGAAGAGGAAGAAGAAGAGCCATGGAAGTGCCCTAATTGTGAACTCTCTGCCCATTTGAATGCAGTGGAAAGACTTCAGCATCGTGAGATGTGCAAGAAAAGTACGAGTGAAGGTAATAATGCATTCCAAGAGAATCAAATTAATTTTTTGTGGAATTTGGTCACTCAGGCAAGGTCAGAGTTATCTGTAGGTATCTATATACCGACAGTTTTATTGTGTATTTTCCTTTTTTTACGGCCAATAAGGTCACTTTGTCCCCCAGTTATCATCAAAAACGTTTTCATAACTTTTTTACACTTCTTATCTTATTCATACCAAGTACATATGTGCATGCTTTTAGAGAAGCATGGATTTGAATATTTTGTCAATGAATTTCATTTTATAGGATACATTCTGAAAGTAATGCAATTACTTTAAAAAAAAGTAATTTATTGAACTGATTTGCACAGAATGCATCCTGTATGAACTCTGCCGGTGCATGGTGGCTGACCCATTGTTTGCTTTACAACCTATGTATCATTAAAAACTGTAAGTCATGAAGTACTTCGAATTTTCCAGCGGTTTCTCTAAGCTGGTGAAATCATCACACCTCCCTTAATAATTTAACTACGTATTAGCTTTTTCCAAAGGTATGGGGCCACTTCTTGGTAAATTAGGATTTTGGTCACTCTTGTGTTTTTAAACCACACCAGTAGAAGTGCATCTAAGTCCTCAAATTTACTCTTCCTTCACAAAACAATAAGGTGTAGGGAAATTTAGTGAAGGTCCAATATTAGCTAAATCTAGCCTTGTTAAGGCCAATAATATCCAAGACAGGTTCTTTGATTAACCATGGGAAATAGGTTGGGGATTTTTTCATAATCTGTTATAACATGATCCGGCTGGTGTTAGTGAGGTTGACTGTAGTGATATTTTTTTCTGATTATGGGCTTTAGCTCTACTTAGCAATGACTTATACTAATACCATAAGATTGTATTCTTATGTATGTATATGTCCGACTATCTCTTATGATGTGGCCATTTCCTCAAATATGATTCATTAAACTAATTCTTTCAGATTGTGGTAAATACATAGTCAGTTTTTTCTTTATTTTTCTTATTTCATGGGGAACCAGGCCCCCTGACTCCCTTTATACACTCCAGTGTAAATATTGAGTATTACTTGTGACTAGGAAAATTCATTTAGCCAGTTGTTTCTTTTCATTTTCAGCCAAATCTGATATTATAATAGTTTTACTTTAACCTTTTAAAACATGTATCTTTTGAATTTTGGATCTTATTTAAAACGAATCTTTTTTCACAGAGGGTGAAAGCAGTGTGGAAATTGCTGCATCTTCCAGAAAGTCCAACTCACAAGCATACCAGTGTCCTGATTGTGATGGGAAAACACTTTACCTTACGCCTATAGAGATACTCAGACATAAAAAGAGCCATGTTCCTTCAAAAGCCTAAAAGTTTTGGATATCCTTATGATTTCACGTCTACTCTTACACCTCTTTTCCAAAAAAATTATTCAGTTCTTGATTGTGGTGCCTTAATAATTGTATTTGGACTTACTCACGTCCTTAAGAAAAGGTGTATCTATGTACATGCATATTTGTTGAAATCTTAAAATCTATATTCGGAGAAAGGAACCTGTTGCTAATGAGCTATCAGTGGGCGTATGCTGGGTCCTCAGCTAATGTTTTTTTTTTTATTATGTTGCCATCAAATCTGCTCTGAATGTGCAAATTCATAGTCATGAGTGCATACTCATTTAATATGCGACTTTGATCTCTGTTAAATAGCAACTTACCTCTCATTGTCACAATAATGTTTTTTTTAAGAATCTACTTCCATGAAACGGAAGGATATGTATGTTTCACATTCATTGTGAATGGTTTTTGACATTTAGGTACATACTTATGAATTAACCTATGTCTTTATTTTTTTAAATTCATGATGTAGGTACTTACTACTTTTTAATTCTCAGTGGATGTGATTTTTAAGTGGAAAGGTGTATTTCCTCTCATGTTTGAGTTTACTTACTGGTTATAATTTATCCAAGGGCTTGTGAGTTTCTTTTTCATGTAAATATTAAGTAATCCTGGTCACTTTATGTCATATTGACATAAATATTTGATGAAATAAATGTTATTCTGTGGAATAATATCACTTGATACTGAGTGGAATTTCCTATAACCATTGGGTAAGTAATCCCTTTATTTTTTATTTGCCGTGAGGAAGAAAGAATGAATCAGACAGCAGCTGAAAGAATAAGAATAGGTGTATGAATTATTTGTACCATGATGGGATGGCGGAAGTAAGAAGTATTAAAGAGGCAAAGGAGAAAGCTGTTTTTGGGTAATGACTAGTTTGATAGAGAGAGAACGTGGGATTGTTGAGCAAAACTGACAATGTAATCTTAAGCTTTGAGAGTTAATGAAATTAACAGCGCTAATGCTAAACGCAAAATTAGGAAGAAATTTAGATGGTATAAAATAGATAAGCAATGGGGAAATATGTCAAAAACTAATTTTGTGGTGACTATCATTGGTGTAATTATGGTGGCAGATAGCAAGATTGAATATACATACGAGTATACAAATATGCGCAGGTATGTGATAAAAGGGAAAATATATTAACTACCAGGTAAGGGGATGCATTAGCTGTACTAGAGAAGGTTTTTTTTTAAAGATAATGGTGTTGATTAAGGATTTATTTCTGCAGCAGGAGAGAGTTAAATTAATGGCAGGGAGAATATAATGAAATGATTTGAAAAGAACTTCATGTGGAGTTTTGCTGTGAGAGGATGAAACATTGACACTGAGAAAGGAAGATGAGAAAAGATAGCGATCAAAGTTGTCTACTACAGAGCTATCTAGGAATCTAGCTGGTGACTAAGACAGATGTAATTAAGAAGGAAGTGAATGAAAGAGGAAATATTTAAATTCATAATGAGTTAGGAAGAATGATGATCCTCTACTTTGTCCTCAAATCCTCATTCTTTTCACAGGGTCACTACAACCCCCTTAATTGTGTGGGGGGGGGGGGTCAATGTCCATGATCTTCAATTATTTTTTCCCATGGTCATATACATGGGATTATAAAAATTTTTCCCAGAGCTGTTGTAGCTAAGGAGAGGGGGAGTTTCATCTTCTTTGCATAAAATTTTACACATTGTCCAAAATCAGAGGGGAGTTTCCAGGGATGGAGGCATAAATAATTTTGCAAAACGAGCAGTGTGCATCAAAAATTGAGCCTCTGAATTCATCCTCTGAAATTCATATTGATTTAAAGGTAATTTTTGTGAAGCTTCATTAATTAAAAAATGTTTTCCATAATGATTCGCATTTATCAGAAATTAATTTTTGAATCTACATAAATATAAGAGCAAAAAGTGAAAGGAAGAAATTTCTGAAAATCTTGAATTTTTTTTACCAGATAAATCCACTTATTAATCTCCTGACTCCTCCTTTGAAGTTTGCGCCACTTTATCAAAACGTGGAATTGTGGGAAAGGACCAAGAAACACGAATCATTGACAAATGAATAGCTGAAGGCGTTGAGTGTTTTCGTTTTGTAATCATGGCTGCCGATAATGCCAGGGAAAAAGGCCTCCAAGTATTTAGAAAGAAGCTCCTTGAGCACAAGGAGGTGGAAAGTCGGTTAAAAGAAAGTAAGTATTTTGTGAAATTTGTTGAATGGTATGAAAATTCATCATCTTTTGCGTGATTGGTTTCGCTTTCCACACTGCTGAATCACTGTTGTCACCGATTTAATTTGTCAACTTTGATTAATTACTAGTGAGAGAGCAGTTAAAAGAATTAACTAAGCAATACGATAAGTCTGAAAACGACCTAAAAGCTCTGCAAAGCGTCGGCCAGGTAAAGATTTTTTTGTTTTGGTGAGCTAGATTGAATTTCACGTTCCATCCATCTTTCCGCATTACATACTGGTCTTTCTCCACAGATTGTCGGCGAAGTATTGAAACAGCTTACAGAGGAGAAATGTAAGTTGAATAATTGTGACCTAAGGTGTATTTTTACTGGAAGTTCACGCTTAATAATATTTTTTCATTATTTACAGTCATAGTGAAAGCTACAAATGGCCCTAGGTATGTTGTAGGATGTCGTAGACAGCTGGATAAAACTAAATTGAAGGCTGGTACTAGAGTTGCCCTAGATATGACAACCTTGACTATCATGCGGCATCTGCCAAGGGAGGTTGATCCTTTAGTGTACAACATGTCACATGAAGACCCTGGAGACATCACTTACTCCGCTATTGGAGGTTTAGCAGAGCAAATTCGTGAACTGAGAGAGGTAAATCATAACAATACTTTATTTTTAAGATTTACTGATTGTCCATTTTTTATTTCAAGGCGTATTTGTCTTTTGTATACCCTAAATTGCAACAGTCTCTTCACTTACCGGTCAAAATTAATTTCTCAATGATTGATTTATAGAATTAAGGAATCTCGTTTTACCCTCCCGCGTGAAAATCTCTATAGGATTTTTTTCGTGCAATAATTTGACAGTGGTAACGTTTGTTCGTATAGGAAACTTCAATGATCCTAGATAGGAAAATAAAAGTTTCCTATAGGGGAGAAAAACCTTTCCCATTGTCAAATTACTACAGGAAAAAAATCTTATAGATACTTTCATGAATTCATTAGTTGTCCATTGTGACAGTTTCTTGAGTTCAGCCTGATGCATTTAAGAAATAGTTTTTCTTCCTAAATTTGTTATAACTGGAGGATGTCAGTTTCTATTGTATGGCTAAGAAAGGGAAATCGATTGTGATGAACCCCGAAAACCAACATAATTTTGTTTTGCATTTACCCAATGTCTCAAAAGAAGTGTTGGTTACTTATGTATGTGCTCTTTGTTGTTGAAGAATAATTCAATTTTCTAAAACTATTCTGTATTCATGACCCATGAAAAAATTGTATATAACCTGTATATGAATTCTACACAATTTATACAGGTTGTATAAAATATATAGATCTGTTAAACTATTTTTTTATGTAACTCCTAAACAAATTGTATACATCAAGTATAATATTTAATATGGAATGTATACAAAGTTTTTAACTAAATATTTTCTATGAGTTTTATGCAATTCTTTCACACCGGGAAGTCTACTTTTCTAAGTCTACTTCTAGGGATTTCTCCACTTTGTCAAACTGTTTTGAATTACTCTTCATTTATTCGGATAACTTTTTACCTTTGTCTAATTGATCTGGGGACAGACCTGAGAAAATGTCATGAATGGTTAATGATTAGAAAGCACAAAATCTAACATGTCACATGAAGTTCAAAATTACAAAATGATTTGTTGCTCTACAGTTTTCATGGCAGTATATATTACTTTCTCCTGTATCATTGCTTTGTATAGCTTTTATATTATATATTTTTTTATAATAAGCTTCTCAGTATTCTATGAAATGGCCACATTAGCAGGGGGGACGATCATCTTCAAGACCATGGTTACTTTGATAGTGAATGATTTTTTTCCAATGTATTCTTCTGTTGCACAAAATTATTTTGAATTTGAAGATGAAATTTATGTAATTGGGGACCTAATATGGGATTCTTTCTCTTGCTTTTCTTGTGGTACAATTTTCGTTGTAATTTTTTGTCTAATTTTGTCCTTGTCTAGAGACGACTTGTGTGGAATATATCATTGTGTTTCTGCTCTTGGACACTATTTTTTGTTTGCAGTGGGTATTTAAGGTGTAACATTCTCACCAGTGGCGCCGACTCCATGGGGCCTGAGGGGGCCCGAGCCCCCTCAAAAATTCGTTATGGATGTGAGGAAAAAATGTGTCAGGCTTGTCGATCTTCCCCAAAGTGTCCAGATATCGAGATTAGAGTTATCAGGGTTAAAATGTTGATCATATGGCTCTTCTAAAATGCATAAAAAACTTAAAATTCACTACTTATAAAATTTCCCGGGGCAAGTGCCGCGGTTTGGTACCCCCAATATTTTTTGTAAGTTGGCGTCCCTGATTCTCACCCTAATGTTGACCAACATCATAGTGCATCGTTTGTTAAATGAATTAGTGTGAACAATTTTCTTTGTCATTTCCTATTTTAATTGAGAATCATGGACTTGATCATGATAGTTTTACATTACTTTATATAAATATTTTAATGGTATTAACCTAACATCTTCTGCATGATTTCTTTTCTTTAATTTTATCCCAGCAAGGTCATTTAAAAAATTGTTACTTAATTATTAATTTTAACATAGATCTTAATTATTTTGTGGCAAAGCTAAATGTCAATGATTTCCTTGTGATCAGTTTTTTTTATTGTTAAATATTGTTTTCTGGATGCGCTTTGTAGTTGGTAGTCCTTGAAAAAGTGTGAAGTGCAGTATTGTGATTGAAACTGCTCCAGATACATACGTCAAACGAGCTTGTTGCTTAATTTTAATTCACTGTCGACTTCAAACAATTTGGATCTATTGATTTCATCGACAGTTTAACCACTCAATTGGGGACAAGAATTTGTAATTGTTAGGTGCCACACAACTAAAGGTTAATAATCCTTACCATGTCTAGAAACAAACATGCCTCTATGGAAGCATGCTGTATTCCTCTCAGTTTGAGCTGAGTTTTGGTCATTGGTGTTAATATGTATTACTTTTGATTATTTTGACAGGTTATTGAGCTGCCTCTTCTGAATCCTGAATTATTTCAAAGAGTTGGAATAACACCTCCTAAGGGCTGTCTACTATATGGACCACCTGGCACTGGAAAAACCCTCTTAGCTCGTGCTGTTGCATCCCAACTTGATGCTAACTTTCTTAAGGTGAACAGAGGTTTTTAAAATTTTGGAAAAAAATTCTCTAATCGATACAACCTTTTTTATTTAAAAATTATCCCCAACTCTACATTCGTAGATTTCCATAGTGTTTTTAGATTCAAGTGAATGCAATACATAATAAGGTCACTGCCATTTCTTGGCATTTCCCTCCATACATTAATTATGAAGAATCACAGAAGTCTGCCTTTGCATTAACTTCTTTGTTAGTAACTCCAAGTATGGACTGTTATTCAATTATTTGCTCTGTTACACTGAAGCTATGAAAATATGGGGATTGTTTTTTTTAATTTTAATTCATTATGTTCCTAATAATTTTTTATGAAAAAGTAGCATTTTCATTGGTATTCTTGTTTTAATGTTGAATAATTAGTTCAGGCATCAATATAGGCCAATTGAAAATAACTAAGCTTATTTTGCTTTCCATTAGGTTGTTTCAAGTGCTATTGTGGACAAATATATCGGAGAAAGTGCTCGCTTGATCAGAGAAATGTTTAACTACGCCCGGGACCACCAGCCGTGCATTATTTTCATGGATGAAATTGATGCCATTGGTAACTATACCCTTCTTTTTTCATTTTGTGGGGCAGTGGGAGTTTTTCATCTTTGCTTTCAAAGAAGGTGTTATTTTTTTCCCTTCCCGTGATTCTTTGTTTAACTTCATTTTATGACACAGTTTTACTTGATTTGCATTACATGGTTAATGTTCAACAGTCCTTTAAATTAAATTTATCATATGAAACAATGAAAAATGAAAGTAAAATATGTAAGTGAAAGTGGGAAAGTTGAATCTTGGTCTTATTAGTAGGTCTTATTAAAAATCTATAAAATTTCACAAATTTGATTTGTTTTCATTTTCATTATCATTGAATTCTGCAAAGTTTTACCACAATGAAGTCATAACAATAAAAATAATGTGTTTGTGGATCCAATTAAAATTGAATGAACATTGGAATCAGTGAAAAAGTCTCATAAAATGCTGTCAATTTGTTGATACAGTAAAATTCGGTTATAACGCGGGTCTAGGGGGACATAGTTTACACCCGCGTTATCGGACAACCGCGTTATTACGGGAATCTGCGTGGGAAGCAATAAAAAAAACCCTTAAAGGTAATTTTTATAGCCAATTTATCTGCGTAATACATTACTAAAATATTTATTTTATGATTTAGTCGCTCTACTTTAACGGGAGTTACTAAAGTACTCGGATATTTTCTTTTGCCGCGATAGTTGATGGCGTTTCTTTGTCACGTAATTTTTTATGCTTTGCAAGTGCAACAGATGAATACTATCGCAATCACTTTGTCCCTCCAACCAATTCATCAATTCACTTATATAATGTAATAAATGTCCAATTTTTGGCATCTCGACCTCACTTTCGTCTTCTTCATTCTCGCTCTCATCTTCCGATGATGCAGCTGTTTTTGCGCGGCTCTGGACTGCAGCCACAATTTCTACGTCACTCTTATAAGCAGATACAGGAGTTTCCTCGTCTTCGCGAACCCAGGCCTCGAGATCACTCACAAATAGTTTATTAGAAAGAACATCTGAAGCTTCATGTGCGTCCTCTTCCATGAAACCCAAAAACTCGTCTTCGTCTTCCATGCTATTACCCGCTGTATACTCGCACTTTGACCAGCAATTTAGGATTGTAGCTGAAGTTATTTTCTTCCATGCCAAACCAATATTATAAGCCATGTTCTTCAGGGTGACTGTTTTCAGATATTCTTGTACCTGCAGTTCTGAATTTATGACACTAGTGAGCAATTCCCGCCGATAGTGGGCTTTAAATGCTCTGATTATCCCTAGGTCCATGGGCTGTATAAGAGCTGTCGTATTTTTTGGTAAAAACGAAGCCACTATTTTGCCATCCCTCGATATCAAGAGCTCAGAAGACGGATGGGCCGGACAGTTATCTAACAGAAGTAGAGCCTTCTCTTCTAACTTTTTTGATCTTAAGTGGCTCTTAACCGATGGAACAAAATCTTCATTGAACCAAGATAAAAAAATGTATCGAGTCATTCAGGCATTCTGACTGTTTTTATAATTTATGGGTAGTGCTGTCATATTAACGTGCTTGAAACACCGAGGACTTCGATTTTTACCAATACACAGAGGTTTTAACTTGTGACTTCCTGATTTGTTAGCGCACAGTAATAAAGTCACTCTTTCTTTGCTCATTTTTATTCCGGATTTATTTGCCGACTTCTTAATATCAAGTGATTTTGTTGGAAGCAATCTGTAGTAGAGAGCGGTTTCATCGCAGTTATACAATTGCTCTTCAGTGTACTCACGTTCATCAATCATCTTGCGTAAAGTCCCACAGAATTCTCTAGCTGCTTCACTGTCACTGGAACGAGATTCTCCTTGCATGTTAACTTGCGCTACTCCGTGGCGAATTTTCCACCTCGATAGCCAGCCAGCAGAAGCAACAAAATCATGAGCACCACCTATTTGTTTATTTAATTTAATTGCCTGTGCTTGTAAAAGTGGACCGGATAATGGAACACCTTCACTGCGCTTCTGAACAAACCACGTAAACAAACATTCATCCACATCACCAGCAGCACTCAATCTGGCCTTTTTTCTATCAAGTCCTATTTCGTCATCCACTTGATCAACAAATGATCGTAATTTATCTTCTTCTTTCATCCAACCACGAATAGTTCCTTCAGGAACACCAAACTCCCTGAATAAACTTGATTTTGAATCACCGCGTTTCACTCTGTCGATTATGCCCAACTTTTCTTTAATTGTGTAAGTTTTCCTTTTGGCAGACATCGTTTTTACCCTAAAATCAATGAAAATTTTCGTAAAAAAGTAATTTTCATATTAATATTAAGCCAAAGACAAAGGTAAAACAGCTCATTCATCATTAAATGCTCGAAGCCTGTGGGCATTGAGTACCTATAACCTTGGTTTGAGCGCCGCGGTGCGAACGTACGAAAGAGAATTATCTCAATCTCCCTGAATCTCGAAAATTATTATAGCCGTGCAACACACTTTTCAGCTCGAGTTCACAAGACACAATGACCGATCAGGAATTACCGAGTTTTTTTTATGGCTACGAAACAATGTATGGAATACGTCGCCAACCGCGTTAATACAGTCGCTTGAAGTAGCGCCGTTGCGACGCGTCGGTAGACACGCCGAGATAAAATTCGCCACAAAGTTACCTACCTCAAAATAAAGGTCAATGTAATCATTTCGGGGGACATGGTGAGACCCGCGGTATATCCGAAACCGCGGTAAAGTGAGGCGCGTAATAACCGGAATTTACTGTATTTTTAAATATTCTGCAGCTAAAAGTAAAATACTAATTATTTTAAGTAAAATACTAATTATAACTACATTGTGGTATGAGCAAATATTTCATATAGATTATGGAAGTTGTATCTGTTTGTACACTGTGAATATGAATATTTTTAAAATATGTAACTATATCTTGCAAATGGTGAAAGTAGCTGGGAGAAGTCCAGAAATCTGAAAAAGTTGGAGAATGTTAGCATGTTAATTGTCTCCCTTTTTAATACATTCTTTTACTCGTTCAGGTGGGCGTAGGTTCTCTGAAGGCACATCAGCTGATCGTGAAATCCAGAGAACTCTTATGGAGCTGCTGAACCAGATGGATGGATTTGATTCTCTTGGTCAAGTGAAAATAATAATGGCCACCAACAGGCCAGATACCCTTGATCCTGCCCTTCTCCGTCCGGGACGTCTGGACCGTAAGATTGAGATACCTCTGCCCAATGAACAGGCACGATTGGATATTCTGAAGATTCATGCTGGGCCCATTGCTAAGCATGGAGAAATTGGTGAGTACAATTCAAGACGTAATCCAGGTCCAACTTCAATATCGATGGCTAAGTTATAACAACACGTATCTCAAAAATAGCAACTTTTCAGGAGAGCAAAGAAACGATTAATTTTTTGTACTTTTACACTGAAATTAAAAACCAAAAGTTCATTAAACTGTAAAAAGAAGCATCCATTTGCCAACAAAGAGTTGTTTTCTGCTTGTATTTTATTTTTTGAACGTGATTACACTTTGTTCTAGATACCTGTCTCAAGCCAACCAAATATGAGAAACGTGTTGATAGAACTTAGCCATCGATATGAGGGTTGCCCAGAAAGTAATGTGCCATACGTTCAATGGTTTCCGGCTCAACTTTGTGGAAGTTAAAGTTCACGAATGACAAAATGGCTTTGTTTTCTTCCACGGATTTATTTTTTTGGTACAACATGTTTCAACCTCAAGAGGTCATTTTCAACCCTCCCACCCAACTCCACACGTACTGATAACCCACATCTACCTTAATCCTCTACTGACAAGACAGACCCTTTCCAAGTCATCATATCATCCATCTCTCACCGTAACTGTCTTCCATGGGCATTCTCAGCGAGGGGCAGGGGGGGGCAACTGCCCCCTCCTAGAAGCAGAAATAAATTTAGTTAAAAAAAAAG
The DNA here is from genome assembly GCF_921293095.1 of Ischnura elegans. Lineage (NCBI taxonomy): Eukaryota > Metazoa > Arthropoda > Insecta > Odonata > Coenagrionidae > Ischnura > Ischnura elegans. The sequence continues at coordinate 39,722,570 of NC_060255.1, read as the reverse complement.
TCACGAACAATATTCCTTTTGAAGAAAAATGATATAGTATAAGACATGGAAATAAAATAAAAATCATTATTTTTTCAAGCAAATACTAATTATTAAAAACTAATAATAACAAATTGCTGTCATAATTTCCTTAAAATTTTGGTTTCATTATCCTTTTCTGTGCAAAAATGTTACAACTTGAATGACCACAGCTATTCCCTCCCACCCCTCCCCCCCACCCAGTTTTCATTCTGGGTATGCATATGCCGTCTCCCATTACCTCTTCCCAGTTTCCCTCCTCCTAACACCCACTTCCCCACTCCAACCATCTCAAGTCCTTTCTGGCTATAAATTTACACGACAAGCTAAATATTTTTGTTCTTGAAAATGGCCTCTTGAGGTTGAAACATGTACCAAAGTAATAAATCCATGGAAGAAAACAAATCGTTTTGTCATTCGTAATATACCATCGTTTTTCTACGACATTTATGCATTGCACTAATGAGAATTACACACTCAAAAGAATGACGTTTCAACTACATACCCTATTTTTTGCGTAATCTCTGTCCGGTTCTATGGCCTCCTCCAGCACGAATTAAGGTCATTATGCCCTTAACTATGACCTTTTGATACTTACCTATCCTTGTTCTGGTCTCGAACCGCTGCAAATCTTGGAGTACCACTTAACCGCCTTCTGATGTCCTCGTACTCAGTTCAGTAGCTAATGATACCCCTATTGACAGCAGATCCTCCGTAGATATGTACATTTTTAAAATTGAAGAAAAAGGTTTTGCAAAAATAAAAACTGGGTAAATGGTTAAAAAATGAAAAATTGTTTCATTTTTTTGGGGTCGATTTCCATGCTTAAGGCCTGAAACTTTGGGGAAACACATAATTTTTTATGCAATTCAAGTACATACGTATATATATTTTTTATTTTTCAAAGTATCTGGGAGCATTTTTCTCAATCGTAACCTGCTAGACCCTTCTATTCTCTTGTCCAATGAATAAATTTACGGATAGCATTACTTGGAAGTAGATGCCTTTTTGCTGATGGTGATTTTTTAAACTACCTAGTAGCCTAAAACAAATAAACTATGAAAGAATTCCATGCTGCAGATGCTTCGTCCTGTGTTTATCAGTGTGTGTTTGTGGGTGGGTCATCTTCCCAAGGAGGTCAAGCTATCTTAGTAAGCTTGTTTCTAGTCAGCTATCAGCTGGAAAATGGTTGATGGGTTTGTATCAACCTCTATTAGAGTTAAGATTCAGAAAAATTGAGACATTGCAATATAAAATGTAGGAATAGTAGTCTTGAGAGTTGTGGCTACCCATCAAAATGACGACTTTCGTCCGTAAAGCAGTTAAACTGTCATTCCACTCATGCAATTGCTTTTAATATCATTTTCCCCTTATTTACTTACATCCCTAATTTTTTTTCGTGGCGGTGCCATTGTGTTGTGATAAGCTTTATGAATGCTTTTCTAATTTTTTAAATTTCTCATATATGTAGTATTATTTTTTATTTCATTTTTATTTCAGATTATGAAGCCATTGTAAAACTCTCTGATGGCTTCAATGGTGCTGATCTGAGAAACGTGTGCACAGAGGCAGGTTTGTTTGCAATTCGTGCTGAACGGGAATATGTGGTTCAGGAGGACTTTATGAAAGCTGTGCGCAAGGTTGGGGACAATAAGAAATTGGAATCAAAGCTGGATTACAAGCCTGTGTAAGACAATAGCCCGTGGGCATTGTCTTAGAAAAGTGATGCAATGCAACCAGTGAAGCTTATGGAAGTGTTCTACATTTCTTATGTATCTGCTACTGCTATTTCCAATTTCTTTTATATATTGAGTTCATGGAATTGTGGAGTAATAAAGTTAAGTGGATTTTTTTCCATGTATGCATTACTTTTTTTTGGTTTTGCATTGTTGTATATGTGAAACTTCCTATCTTACTACATATTCTGTTTGTATGAAAATTGCAGACAGTCTACTGCATGAAATTTTGGTGCATATAGCTCAGTGAGTAAGCTCTCATTACAGTGTACTCATTCTCTCATTAGTTTGCAATTTTTATCCATATCTTGTCCCCTCTTTGTGGGTTCATGATGAAACTTGTAATTTTTATTTTAACACAGTTTGTCAAAGAATGAATGAAGTATGCAATGCAAGGGTGTAGAAGGTACCTATGAAATGGTATTTTCCACCATTTACATGTTTGACACAAGTTGGCTGCGATCACAATTTTTGCTTTCCATTAAATTATGCTGCTTAAGGGGCAGAAGCAGATTAAGGCTACACCCATGCCTCGCTTAACACAAGGTAACAGTAGGGACTTCAACCAAAGATGTCTTTTTTTGTAAAAAGAATTCCTACGTCCTTTTAAAATTCCCTCCTCATGTGCAGGTGGGCTAACATAGAGGAAAAAAACGAATGCAATGAAAAAATGATATCAGGGATTCCTAATGCATTGCCGGCAGTAGATGAACTTCCAAACTGGTCTAAAAACAATTCTTGTGTCACCCAGACCCTTTTGGTACTCATCCAAATGAAAGGCAAGTACTACTTTGATTACCCTTTCGTGGCTCATAGAGTTTGTGTGTAAGGGTATGCAGCCCGCCACCTTAAAAAGTCGCAGGTTGCACGCTTCGTATTGCGTGTGGGTTCTTGCCCTTGGTGTCGGGAAGTGAATAATCACACAAGTATTTTAAGTTTTTAACCCAAAGTTTATTTCCATTAAAAAAAAAACAATTTCCCATATCAATTCTAGCCAAAGGCATGAAGTAATAGTGAATTTGTGCGTCCAGAATAGCCAAAGTTTAGAACATTACCAAAGTCTCGGGAAGGAGAGGAGCTGCTGGAGATACCACGGGTGGATAGCGAGGCGCTTTGGTCGCAAGGGCCATACGGCTCCAACTGGCAGCTACATTGCTGCCTGACCGCTGACGAGTGACAGTATGAGTTACTGAGTGAGTTCCTGAGTGCATCCTGAGTGACAATAGCATCTCCACCGTGCCATTATATAGGGAAGGGGAACCAGGATGTTTTCGTCCAAGAGGAAGGTTAGGCGTTCTTGAAAGTGAAAAGGTGCTAATCCCGAGGCATAGTTTGTCATAGCTGGCTATCCTGAGACGTCACACAACAACATATTTATACATATTTTGGAAATGGAAATCTTCCATTTCCGGATCACTACATGTGAGTGATAAATCATAACTGTCTTTAATTTGAAGTCCCCCGAGGCATTAGCAGCAACGTGAAACAGTCTTGAAATGCCTTGAAACCTGACACAGGTTTTTCTTCCCAGAAAATGAATGAACAAGATTGCATTCTCTCCTGAAACAATCCCGTCTCGTCATAATTAAAAACTAGTTGAGGGGGAAAGGAGCACACTCCCAAGTTCATCAGACTTGTAGCTGCAACTTTGCTATCAGCACTAGCATATTCACATGATATCGCAACACTAAAATAACTGCTTGCCGTTTAAAATTCTAAAACCATTGTCTTGTATATCTGTATAATAAGTTTAAACAACACTACCTAAAACGTTGCGTGTAACTTGTATATTTTTACTACGATAAAAGTTAAGGTTGCCCAAGATATCATTTGTGCCCCCCTCCTTGGGTTTTATCTGTATGCCTTACTCTTCCATATGCCACAACATCAACTTCTACTGCTGAATTATTAGAATGGTATCATTAGAATTTGTTTACGTTTTTCCTCGCCTTCTTCAACTCCCGTGGTTGACTGTCCATTGAACGGCCGGCTTGTTTACCCTCCCCTTATCGGCTGGCTAGTCGTAATGCAACCCCTCCACTTATCGTCTTTTCGCTTAGCATCATGCCAGGGAATGGTAAACAGAGCATTGGGAAGGAGGGAGAGTAGTCATCCACCAACAGAAAGAAGCATCTCAAGTCAAGTTGGGCAACTTACAGGGATACCTCCTTATGTGTTATTCTCGCCGTGGAGACACAAGCCTCAAATATCGCCGATATTTGCATCTGGGACGTCAGATTTTATAAAAAATTGGGCATTTTCCAAGCTGTGTACTAGTGGCGCATGATATGTCAGGAGGTATTTTCGTAAATGGTATCATTAGAATATGTTTACGTTTTTCCTCGCCTTCTGCAGCTTCCGTAGCTGTTGACTGTCCATAGAACGGCCGGCTTGTTTACCCTCCCCTAAACGGCTGGCTAGTCGTAATGCACCCCTCCACTTATCGTCTTCGCTTAGCATCATGCCAGGGAATGGTAAACAGAGCATTGGGAAGGAGGGAGAGTAGTCATCCACCAACAGAAAGAAGCATCTCAAGTCAAGTTGGGCAACTTACAGGGATACCTCCTTATGTGTTATTCTCGCCGTGGAGACACAAGCCCCAAATATCGCCGTTTTTTGCATCTGGGACGTCAGATTTAGTAAAAAATGGACATTTTCCAAGCTGTGTACTAGTGGCGCATGATATGTAAGGAGGTATTTTCGTAAATGGTATCATTAGAATTTGTATACTTTTTTCCTCGCCTTCTGCAGCTTCCGTAGCTGTTGACTGTCCATTGAACGGCCGGCTTGTTAACCCTCTCCTATGCGGCTGGCTAGACATAATGCACTCATCTCGCTTTACATCCCTCCGCTGGATAACACACCAGCCAATGGTTATCACAGCATAGTGGAGTAGGGTGAGAAGTCCCCCGCCAACATAACATCTGAATTAAGGGTAACCAGGTGCGGTCTGACTAGGTCGGCTGGTCGGCAGTTGCTGACGAACCAGACCTTAGGGGGCCCTCATATCTCTCGCATTTATCGTTAACCTTATATGAAAGATTAATTAGATTAAAATTTTTTTTAAAAAAGTTAATTAGATTTAGGAAAAGTTAATCACATTAATTTTAGCAAATTTTCTTTTGAAATAATATATTTTTTGAAATCATTACGTTCAATAGCTGCTTTACACTGTACACTTACTCATTGTAAAAAGATAAAAAAAACAGATCTTATAAAAGGTTTAGTAGAAAACGTTATTCTTTTATGAAAAGTTATTCGATAAGGTTATTTTAGAAGTTTTCTAATTTTCAGCGCAGTTTCAATGGACAAATTCACTAATAAAATTTTTTTAAAAATGTTAATACATTATTTTATTGTAAAAGTTGTGAAATTATCACTTTTGATAACATTTTTTCTTTTGAAATTGCTTTTTTTAAAACTTTTATCTGGTTTTTTAAGTGGCAGAATAGCATAAAAATCCATTTCCCGGTGTGCAAAACCTTAAAATTTTTGGAGGTTCAGTGGAACCCTCGAATCCCCCAGTAAAGGGGGTCCCATCATGAGCCCCAGTCGAGGGCCCCCAATCACCCCATCATGTACTTATTCCTAACCTTATCTATTTTGTAATTCATCAATTAGCTCACTTTGCACTTGCCATTTATATTTTTTCTCTGCATAGGTACATAATTTAGAGTTAGTTATTTCCTGCACTGATGGTATGTTAATCAAATGTCGCTTCTTTATTGTGTTTCATATGCACCAGAATTCAAATGTTAGCTGAAGTATACTTAACAAAGCATTGTCTTTTTTTCTGTTTAATTAATAGGGTATGGTGTGTTTCATTGAATGAAATAGCGTGACTATGGCCCTTCAATTCAAATGAAAAATTGTGCAATGTCTTTGTTAATGCTTAAGTGCCACCCATTTCAATTTTGGTTTATACGAAGAATATAATGGATTTTTTTACTTCGTTGTATGATTTCAGTAAAAAGTTTTTAAAACATCAAGAAGAATGTATGGAAGCTCATTATTTTTCATTTTCTCGTCTTATACTTGCATTCTCAATAATAATATTCATCTATAATGCGATCTCATCTGTACAACTGGGATAATATTTAATTTCTATGATTAATATTAAAAAAACACTGGGTGGATAGATCGGCATTTGATATTCTTCACTCATACCTTTTAGGCGGATAGATTGGCTGGCTGGTAAAAATTTAATCCTTTTGACCAGTTGTCAGTAGTATACTACAGTGGTGCAGCGAGGGGTGGCTTTTGGGGGATAAATCCGCCCCCCCCCCCCCCAAAGCTCAGAGAAATTTTTAAGTTTAATCCATTTTACTTGATGGGACTGATATTACTAACATAATAAGTGTAAGGATTAACAAAATATCCCTCAGAAAGCCTTAAAACTCACCATTTATCTTGAAAATCTGCAATTTATTGGTCTCGCACCTACCACTTATCCTGATGGGTATTCCATTCCCCCACACACCCTGGTATTGCATAGTTGCACGTAATCCCCCCAGCCGTAATTCCTGGCTGTGCCCCTGGCATAGTATGTCACTGCCTAGTGAAGAGTAATCATTTTATTTCAATTTCGTAAAATTACATGTGATTCTTGCCGAAACAGAATTTCATCTGTTTTCCAGCATGTTGGGAACAAGTGGGTGAATTGAATTTCATCCACCTTTTAAGGAGCTGCTTTTAAGCTATCTTCCCAAATTGGAAAAAGAATGAGGTATCAGGGGCGCAGCCAGGAATTAAGGCTGGGGGGGTTTAGGTGCAACTAATCCTGGTGTGTGTGGGGGTATGGAATACCCACCAGGATAAGCGGTAGGTGCGAGATCATTAAATTGCGGAATTTTAAGATAAACGGTTCAAAATGGTGAGTTTTACGGCCTTCTGAGGGATATTTTATTGATCCTTAGACTGTTCTATTAATAATATCAATCCAATTAAGTAAAATGGATTAAACTTTAATATTTCTCTGAGATCTGGGGGGGGGGTTTAATCCCCAAAACCCCCCCCTCGCTGCGCCACTGTGTGATATTAGGCTTTTTCCCTTTATATATTTTGAAATTATATATTTTTTGAAATTACTACGTTCAATAGATGCTTTATGCTGTACACATACTCAGTGTAAAAATATAAAAAAATAGATATAATACAAGGTTTAGAAGAGAACCTGATTCTTTTATGAAGAGTTATTGAATAATGTTATTTTAGAGGTTTTCTAATATTCAGCGCAGTTTCAATGGACAAATTCACTAAAAAAATATTTAAAAAACAATACACCAAAGGATGAAGTTCGCCGTGAAAAAATATTTGACTTAGCCGGGATTCGAACCCGGATCTCCCGATTGCCGGTCAGGCGTGCTACCAGTTACAGCTCCAGTTACAGCTCCGGGTTCGAATCCCGGCTAAGTCAAATATTTTTTCACGGCGAACTTCATCCTTTGGTGTATTTAACTTTGCACCCGTGCGCGTGACTGCGTACAAAGTCACTTGTTCCTTCAGTGCTTTGAAAATCGTCGCCGCAGACCAGCGGAAAATAAGGGTTTTCCTCCCCGACAGTGGCTTAGTAAGCACGACCCTCGCCACATGTGCCACAGTGTGGACTTGTGACGTCAACATCTTGTTCGGTAAAACCCATCCCGAAGTTCGCTCTGAGAAGATGGCTTGGTGGTGTAACTGGTAGCACGCCTGACCGGCAATCGGGAGATCCGGGTTCGAATCCCGGCTAAGTCAAATATTTTTTCACGGCGAACTTCATCCTTTGGTGTATTTAACTTTGCACCCGTGCGCGTGACTGCGTACAAAGTCACTTGTTCCTTCAGTGATTTAAAAAACAAATTATCTAGGAATTTCATTTGGGGTGGGTCCAAAACCAGGACGGAAAAAAAAACAGGGTCATCCACCACTCATTTTTTAAACCCAGGCTCTCGGGGTATGAAGCCAACTCTAGTCACCACATCAACTTGATTCCCAACAGATGATAATGATTGTTTTTATACAAGAAATTAAATTATTATTAAAAAGTGCACTAACCTGGAAACTCACAACACCTTAATCCAGCAATCATCTTCCTAAGAATCCCATGGTCAGCTTGCTCTTTCCTCTGCTTGTTCCTTACCTGTCATATTCCTCTAATTTCCAGTTGCTTCCTTACCATCTCTATGTTATTTAGGTTTATAGGCAGTCATGATAAGACTCACACAGTTAGTTTAAGAAATGAATTGAGATAGACATGGAATGATATCACCATCTACACCAACTGCATGAAAAGGGCAAACTTACATACACGATATTGTGTACAATTAGGTGTAGTGTGCACAGGATGTTGCATACTTGTACAATCAACGCTACAGAATTCTAGCAGACAGCAAACAATGACAAGTAAAACTATAGAGCACAGTATTTAAAAACTCTAGTGGATATAAAGTGAGTATATACTGAGTCTCCTGCATTGGAAATTACTGAATGAGTGCTGATCCCATAGCTATGTCAACAGTGGAACTCTGGAGCAAGCCTTTGTTTTAATTCTGCTCTCGGTTCTTTCTCCGGTAGACAAATACTGGCCAGAATGTATTGGCATCAGGCCTGTGTTTGGCTGCCTCGATGCATTCCCGGTGCACCCTCCAGCTTGGAAATCTTTAGTGCCCTTCTGTTCCAAAACTTACAAAATATACAGTCAGAAAACCAACATAAATTGCTGTAATGTGTGCATAAATGCATTTTCTTTGAAATAAAACAATAACCACTGCTTTATGGGCCATGGTTCCTCAGTAATCAGCATTTATCTGATTTTTCATTTTTTACTCCGAGGCTTGACTCAGCAATGTTCAAAAGATAATTTTAAAATAACTTTAAAATGGTTCATTTCTGAGCTTAGATGAAGTGATCATTATTCATCATAAGGATACTGCTTTCACAAATATAAATTTATGAGAAATCGTGGATGGTCACCTGGCATGATTCTGCACTATCCGCCTGATTTGAGATGAAAAGGCCCAGCAGTTAACTTGATTTCAATGATGTTTCATTTAACAGCATAATAAATACAGTCTTCTGTAAACAAAACAATAATTTAAATTAATATCATTCAATCTGGTAAGATTCAATTCAATCTCAAGAGCGTAAGGATTAACATTTATTTATCATATTCCACATCCCCAGAACCCCTGGTAGTCCTCCCCCTATAGTGCTGGCGCCCTCTGGTCATGACCGTCCACCGCCCTAAGAAGGGGTCGTCCACTGGCCTGATTGGCATGCTTGGCATTTGAAAGATACAAAACAGGCCTTAACTGGCCTGGATCTAAAAGATGACTGCCCAGAATATTTATATTCTACATTCATTTAAGCACTACTTTACTCTTTACTTACTACTACTAAGAGTTGAGATGGCAAATTCTGTTCTTGGGAATTATACAAAAAAATAACTTGTACAGAATGAAATGGAAAATTTCACTCATCACAGAGAAATTTACAATACTCATAGCTAAACAAGCAGCAATCTAAACCCCAACAACATCCAGACAACATTGTCAGCTTCAATCTATGATATCGGTTTAATATCCATGTTAATCGCACTAACGTTGTATGGATATCTATGTCAAATATCTGAAGGACCCAGCAAACAATCATTGCAGCGATGTTCAGCAGTGGATATGGAGGCAGTGGCAGAAACAGAAAAAACTCAAGGGGGCATGAAAGATATCTTGAGCTACCTTCACTTTCATTATACTAACAAAATTATCAAGTCACATACAAAGTTTAAGAAAGTTTAATTTAAACTCTTTATACACATATCTGTACAAGACAATGCCATCTTATTGTAACTCTACGGGGTCAGCAGGTGGAGAGTAAGCCAGCGCGATCACGAGTCAGCGGTGTAAAATAATACGGAACTCCCGCGTGAGAGAACTCAACACATGTCGGGAGGCAGCTGTTCCTCAAAGAGGGGAAGCTGAGGAGGTGCCAGTTCGGAGTCGAGGCCAGGAGGCTCACTCTCTCTCTCGTCAACCACGGCTGTGGTAGGATTGCGGACAGCCTTGCCTGGTGGAAGGTTGATGGTGGCCGGTCAAGGGCTGATTGCACGATCCTGATTCTTAGTGGTGGTCTCACCGGAACAGCTGTTGGAGTTCCGCCAGGACGCCGGAAGTTATCTTGATTTCCAGCGGCGACATCGCCAGGACAGTCCTGGAGTTCCACCAGGACACAAAGGTGTGAGCCCCCAAGTACTTGCCCTGCCCGAAAATTGTTGTGTTGAGTTCTCTCGTGTTTTGGTATTGCGTGAATGGGGCATATTTTCCGAGTTTCGTATTTTTGGTTTTCTTGGCCACGGGAGGCGCTTTACATATGCCAATCATTTCTCTTCAATATTTGCTTCTTCTCCACCCGAAATATTCATTTTCATCGCATGCTTAGTCCGTTTCCCTGTTAATGAAGGTAATGAAATTGCATAGTTGTTTGTTAATTATAAAAAATAAATGCTGTTATAGATACTTGTCTCCCGACCATTCATTTGGCAACCTGTCACGGTTCCCCGGATGAGGACCTATTTCACGATCCGATTTACGTTAGCCTGGTATTAGTTTAGTAGTGTTGTAGACCGAGGGACGGCACACGTACGGTTACATCTTATGATATAGAAAACTTTCAATAGTGGATCTGCTATGCTCGGAAAGCAGGTGGCCCTGCAAGGGGGGGAGGGCGTGTGCCCCCCGACCTCCACCTATGAATCCGCCACTGCAAGGAGGTCCATATTGCAACATCTCTTAGATATCTTCAGAACATCTAATGAGTAGATAATTGGGGTGCTTATTATGGTTTTTGGTAATCCCTAGACACACAAACAAAGCATTGTGGGCTTCAATTATATACGGAACATATGCTACCTATGAATACTGTTTGGAAGAATAATTTTTTTAATGTGATAATATAATAATAATATATTTATTTAACGGGTTGATAGAAAACCCTTTATATTGGTGTACATTGAATACAAGTATTTCAAGTAAAAAGGAACAGTTCAAAATTATCATGTCAATAGTAACAACTAAAATAAGAAAAAAAATAGGAACAGTCAAGTAACATTGCTTCTCACAAATCTTTTAAAAGTGGTTGAAGAAGAAGAAAAAATGTCAATGTCCCTTGAGATTTCATTAGCATCTCTCATTGCACGGTATAGTGGGATATAGAAAGAATAATTGTTTGGTAAAAAAGGAACATTAAACAAATTACACTGTCTGGTGTTCACCAAAGGTACTCTTAAGGACAGAAATGACAATAAAGTTGAGCACTTTATGTGATTGTTTAAAACATTATATAAAAATATAATACCAAATTGTTTTCTTCTACTTTGAAGACTGGATATTGCAACTTGGTTATCTATGCAACATTATTTTTACAACTCCTCATTGTTGTTACAAAAAGGATATCTATGTAACGTTGTCAAAATATCTATGATGAAAGAATATGGGATTTCGGACTAATCAACCTTACGGTATAAAATAATTATTTTGTCTGCTGCTGGGGTAATTAAAAGAATAATGGATGATTGAGTTTCTACTATATTAGCACAACAGAACTTCAGGCTTCATGTTAGCTGCAAGATATTGATAATACACGTCTTTTGGTCATTTGTGAGCATATCAGAGGCCAGAATCCCAAGTCTCCGAAACACTTAATTGGATGGCAGCGTGGAATTTTAGGCAAAATGTTGTTTCACCCTGCTTTCAAAGAAACATAAAATGGATAGTTAGCCCTCGTAGAGTGGCAAACGCATAGGTATATCAGCTCTTGCATCTCTGACAAAAGTTTAGCAGGCCTGCATACGGGCATATATACTATGACTATATTGTTTTATTTTGTGAGACTGCAATAATTAAATTTAATTTTTAGACAGGGTTGACATTTCATAATCCTCAGCAAGTACAACTTGGACAACATTAAAAAATCTTGTGAATAATGTATTAAGAAATAGCTTCATAATCTTTTTTCTAATGGTGCTACTTTAAATTTATTTGCCCTCAGCATTTTTTGTTAGTACTCCAGCAGGGAGGTTAGCACCAGTGGTGGCTGGTGGTTACATATTCAGGGTGTGCATTAGAGAAGCTGTACGATGATGAAAAAGGGCATGAACTTCAAATGAATGCTGCTAAATGGCACGTTGTGTTAAGTGTGCTCCAAGTACCCATTTGAACTTTTCATGCCCCCCCCAACCCCCGCTTACCTCGTCCCACCTGAGCACCCACAAGCGATTGCATAGACCGAAAATGCGGCCGGCGTAATTCCAAGGGATTGCATGTTTGTAGAGCAGTGAATTCGCCAAGGAGGTAGCTGTAGCATTTGGAGCTTCATATTTCATCCATATGTAGACAGGAGTTTTATCTATCTTGTGGTAAAGGAATAGTTTTCTTTTATAATTCATTAATGTTTAGGTCCGCATTTGCTAACATGCGTATATGCACGCACCACCACTGGTTAGCACTATTAGCTTATCTATATTTACATAACCCATTTACAATGAAATAATTTTAGATATTCTTAGTCTCTCAGATTACCTATTGCCGTGGTCACTGAGAATCACTTAGGTGCATTAATTACGTGAGGTTATTTTGGCGATTTTTGGACCCTCCCTCTCCTCTTAGTGATAATTGGCTGGACCCCTCCCTCACTCTCTAATCTTATGTGAGATGGTTGAAAATGTGTATTTTCAGGGTAAATATGTTAATCTATGTTTCATCGCCTTAGATTTATCAAAAAAAATCTGACTGATTATTTTCATTTAAGATTAGTTAAGACTAGTATTTCAGATTTCTGAGATCGCAATTTTAACACTTTCTTGTGGAAATAAAAATTACGTGATACTTGCCGGGACCCCTGAAGATACTTGCCCCCCTCTCAGGGGCGCAGCTAGTGGGGGTTTTAGGTGCAACTAATACTGAGAGGTGGGGGTGGGTATGGAATACCCGCCAAGGTAAGCGGGAGGTGCGGGGACCCTCCCCCAAAAAATATTTTTGATAAATGGTTCAAAAATGTGAGTTTTATGGCCTTCTGATGTTATTAATCCTATAAGTAATATTGATACAATTAAGTAAAATGGATTAACCCTTTCGCTGCTGTTCAATCTCCGAAAACCTACTCCTCACATGCGGCGAAAAAGTTAAAATGCGTTTCGTGGGCCCATGGAGCAGGTACTTCCAGGATGGTTGTGTACACCCTCCGAAGGGTCGCTAATCCGCGACTCTATCCTCGACCAGCTCACCCACGCAGGACCGTCTCCTCGACCCTCCCAGCGGGGAGCCTCCCTCCCGAAAAGTGACCACTCTGACTGCAATTTGAAACTCAATCAACCAATCCGATCATCAAAAAATGATTGCTTTCATCGCACTCCTGCTAATCAAGCAATCAAGTACGTCTTTGAACCGTGTTTCTGCGGTGAAAAATAACGATTTAGTTAACTTTGCTTAAAACGTGGCTGCGGACAACCGGAAAATGGCTAGCAGGAGCAATTTCCACAATTTTACATTTATTAAAACGACCGGTTTCGCTTTTCAGCATCATCAGAGGATTCCGGGTCCCAGATTAGCAGCCTTTCGGAGTGCTTCGGCGAAAGTGCTGACCGCATGGCAGGGACGAAGAAAAAGTACGTCCACAGCAGTCTGCTGTGCGGACGTACTAGGTACGTCCACAGCAGTGAAAGGGTTAAACTTAAAAAATTTTCTGAGCTCTGGGGGGTGGGGGTTTAATCCCACCAAACCCCCCCCCCCTTGCTGGGACACTACCCCCTCTCCCTCATATGAGACTGGGTGAGAAGAATCAGCACCCCCTCCCCCTAAACGCTTCACGTAATTAATGGATACCCCCTGTCCTACCTCATTCCACACCAGTCACTGCAAGATGGAGAAGGGTGAGAAGCAGCTGCTCTTCTTGATATTCCAGATGATTCTGGTCTTTACCATGATCTAACAATGTAAGTAGCTAATGATGAATCTCAAGGTGCCAATGGAATTAGTGAACAAAGAACTGAAAAGATCAACTTAAATCAGTCCATCGCTTCAGGATACCCTAATAACTATTTCCTAACCAGTAAGTAGTGAAATTGGTAGTTTGAGGCGTGACTTGGTGAAATTGCTTCATGTTGAATAAAAAAACCTAGTATATTTCACATAAATATCAAGCCAAACCTTGTCAAGCTCTTTACAGAAAGTGGCTACTCAGGAATAACCACAGAAAGCAGCAAATACCATTTCTCAAGCCCCATGAGCAAAAATATTTATGCAAGACTTCACAAACTCAACCTTGACTTTTAAAATTAAATATAGCAGATAAAATAACCCAACTAATGATGAAAATTTCAAACTATACCCTTATGTTGGGCATGTATCTAGACCTCATGGTACTGAAAGGTTCTGATACCTGAAAGAACCATTCAAGAAATTCTGCTACAATATCATGGCTGAAAACCAGCCTTCAATTCCGCAGTATATGCTCTTGGTACCTCCATCCATCTCCATCTTGGTCTGTTCAGATTCTTCCTGAAACAAAATTATGGAAATGAACAGCACAAGGATGCAGCATGCCCAAAAAATTATTATGGTAGAATGAAATTAAACTGTTCTATATCTTCAAAAGCATTGAAAGATAGTGCATACTTTCACTGTGGAGAAATTATTATTTATTTTTTATTCTGGTGGGTTGAAATACTTCCTCATTGACTATGTAAGCTTTCATAAATATTTCTGGAGTATGTAATTGCTTTCTTACTTTTAATAAAAGGAGCACCTGTTACGTCACAGCCTCTTAACCCTTGGAACTGACTGACTCAGTATGTATGAAACTTCTAAAATAGAACAAAAGAATGATGAAAAGAATAACATGAATATTCTAGAAAAAAAGATTATCACCTTATAAAGATAATTAGACCTTTCATAAAATTTCAAATTTTTAATGACAAAAAGAACAGAATTGAAATGCTAACGCGAATACCTCCCCTTATCATGAAATTTTTTGAACACAAGTGATACATAGGGTCTAATCAAAAATCCCAACAAGTATCTAAACTTTACAGATGCCTCCCCTGACAATAATCTGTAAAAATATAAGCCACATATTTCTTTTATGGCAAATAATTTTGTTGGTAAATTTTTCCTTAATTTTCCTCATTTTGGAGTAGGTCCCCTCACATACGCCCCTGAGTCACTTATGGGGGACCTTGAACTTTATTTTGGCTTCTGACCCCAGGGAATAAATCTTGGGTGAAGCCATCAGATACTCCCAAAGAAAAATATTAGATGTGAGAAGTGGCCCAGCGAAAGAAAGAGACATGAAGGTGCGTAAACTCACATGCCTATGACTTAGTCTGGGACGAGTTCTCCCCAAACCTATTCCAATCAACCTTCGGGTTGAATATCTGAGTAACACTCACGATTTATTCTAGGATTCTTCACCAGGTTAATTCAGTCATATTGGCCGACATTTCATGAAACAACTTGAATTACATTCTCAAGGAAATGTCCTTTGAGAATGAAATATTATTCATTTTCCGAAACGTCGGCCAATATGACTGCATTAACCTGGCGTAGAATCCTATGAGAATTCCTGAATATTATTCACAAGGAAAAATTAAAACCATTTATCTGAGTAACACTTTAACATACTCTCTAAATGGTGGTGGATGAAAAAATCAACAATTTCAACATAAAATCAAACAGGGAAGCAGTTAGAAATTAAGGCTGGGGGGAGTTGAGGTGCAACTAATACCGGGTTGTGTGGGGGTATGGAATACCCTCCAGAATAAGTGGTAGGTGTGCGATTAATAACTTATGGAATTTTAAGACAAATGGTTCAAAATGGTGAGTTTTACGGCTTTTTGAGGGACATTTTATTGATCGTTGGACTATTCTATTAATAATATCAATCCAATTAAGTAAAATGGACTAAACTTAAGAATTTATCTGAGTTCTGGGGGGGGGTTTATCCCCCAAAACCTCCCTCTATATGTGCCACTGAAGCCAAAGAGCTTTCGTATCAGTTGTATTATAATTAGTTCTTATGCCTCTTTAACTTCCGTTCCCTTCACCCTATGAGCAACCCATGACTTGTTGACCCCTTGACTTTGTGCACCCCATTACCCTACCCATGCAGCCTTATTGTACAGCCAAATAACGGACATCCTGAAGAATAAACCAGAGCAAACTTAAGCTCTTTTAATATAGACACTTATGCATATGTAGATACTCATGAAGAGGCAAATATAGCTATTCTTTTTGTTAGGAAAGGTGTTCCGCTTAGAAGGGAGATATATTATTTCTGCAGAGGGGGAAAGTGAAATATTGTAAGTCTATGTATGTGACGTAATTCGAAAAAAGGGATAATTATAAACAATTATTTTTAAAAGCCTTGTTACACGGTGCATTAAACCATATGCATCAATGCCTTAATGTGTGAATGCGTGAATGAACGCAGAAATGTGCCCCAAAATTGAAACCCAACTCGTGCGAATGCAAGTACAGTAACATGGGTGGATTTAGGGGGGGGGACAGGAGCACGTGCCCCCCCCAGCCCCTTTAAAAAATAGGCAAGATTTTTTATACGGTCCCGTCAGTATTATGTTCCAGCAAAATCATTTATGGGTTTGGGAACTCACTTGTACCCGTTAATGCACCATTTAACCAGGCCTTTAACCATAGTAATAGCTGATATCAGAAATAAACTTAACTACCCAGACGGCACAGAACCCTCCGTATCTAATTCGTATGTACATAGTACCCATTGACTAAGGGGATACTATGCCGCTCCGTCGCTTTTCGTCAATGGATAATTTCCGTTCGCGGCCTGTCGACGAAGCGCGTACGCAGCATGTGAATGTCCGCTACTAAGCACGTACGATTGGATACGAAGCGCGCAGGAACACGGCACTCAGGCTAATCTCAATCGATTAGGTCGACATAGATATATCGTAACTCGCACGATCGAAAAATGTATCGAACGCAACACAATCGATAGCTACCGACCGTAGCGAGAACCTTGATACGAATCATTATGAATTGCAAGTTCTCAATAGGTAAATAACACCATATCATGAATTCTAATTACCATGAAAGACTCACGACCGACAAAGTTTTGTCGGTTGTGAGTTTTTCATGGTAATTAGAATTCATGATATAGTATTATTTACCCATTGAGAACTTACAAAACTTACTCGGCCACTTAAATAACTCTGCGAAAAATGAGATTCTCATGGCTAATTCACGCACCCCCAGCATCCAGCATTGTTAAGTGGCTCGTACTTACTTGGAAACCTTGAGATGTTAATGAGAGTAAATTCTTATTAATTTTGACACTAAATAAGACATCACATAGCCCACGAGCATTAAAAAGCTTACCCTAAAGCCTGACGAAATAAAATTTTTAAATAAAAATTGCCGATGAAACAGGATTGCTGACACATCTGCTATTAGTATGATCGAATTCATCAAAATGCAAGCAAAAATTAACGTATAGTTCAGTCTCAGCTACTAAAACTTACCCATATCAGGCGCTAAAGTATTTGAAAAATTATTTGGGATGAGTAAAAGTCCCTAGGTCACTGCAGTAAATGTATCACCCTATTAAAAATATGAAAGTCCTGCCAAATCACCAGCATAAACACTTGTAAAATAAAACATGTTATCTCTTAGATCACACCTCCGATTTTATACTTACTTTGCATGAAGTCACCACCGCAAGAAATTTTAAAGAGGCAGGAAAGAAAAAACCCACAGAAATACAATACATATATTATGTATTTTCTATTGTCAACCACAATAATATTTCCAATTTTCTCTTCTATCCCACATCTAATTTAGCGAAACAATTACTCTTATTCTCTTTCGAATAGAAAATTATTTAAAAGAGGACTGGTCGATACATACAAACTATCGTCAATACTTTCTCCGATGAACGTCCACTATCACTGCACCAACTTGCACAAATCAAATCCACATCCACAAATATGTCACTTCTGCCACAATGTCTGTCTTCTTGGCGACAGGTAACAGTGAAGCAATGGTACCTTCCTCCAATCTGGGCACCTCCAATTCAGCAAGAATTTTCTCCTCGTCTTCTCGTCCAAGGCCACAGATTATTTTCTGATATCACAAGGTGCGATGTGAAGCTCACACACCTAAAATTAATAAATAATAAAATACCATGTAACTTATTAGGTCAAATCATTTCCAATTTTTGGTATTTCTGCATGAGAAATCAAATTACTAGGCTCGTAAATATAGTAAATATTTTTATGCCTGATATTTTTATTGTTTTAAACTATAGCATAAGATAATTTGAAATGATGAAAACCGACGTGTAATACACCATAGGGCAAGCTAAGAAGCAATATTCGAACCTATAAACTTGGCAGCTTATTCCTAGTTTCTCCTTTAACCACACGTTTACCGAATGAATTAATACAAAAAAGACAACTAAAATGCAAGAATTTTCAAAAGAATTGCTGCTACAATATTTTGAATCACCATTTTTAGTACTGAATAGTACTATAGTACTGAATAGTTCGGGATGTTGATGCATCAACATCCCGAAGCCACTTCTAACTTAAAATTACATCCAAATAATTACAGCGAGAAAGAGTACATACCTCACAGCTTTTCGTAGGGGTGAAATGTTTTCTTCTTATCGCCCAAATGCACTTCTTCTTCAACTCAGGATCTTTTGGAAAGCTAAAAACTTGAGCCATGTCCCGGAGTTTCCATTACATCCCGACATTACACACACGGAAGGCATTTTTAACAAAAATATCTCACAAACACGTTTCTGAAGCCCAGTGAATGAAATTAAAGAATAAGGGAAACTTCACCATTACCAGACACTCTATTTTTCACAAACTTAACCACAAAAATCCCTGAAATGTGGTGAGACGTGACGTAACCCATGCCATCTCCAACGGCTTGTGAAGGCATGTGATCTTTCTAGGAGGATATGGCACGATGGCACCAGATGGCACCACCCGCGAAAGAAAATAGTCCCAGACCGAATACAGTTTTATCGATGAGATACAATTTTATCGATGCATATGAATTTGCCAGTCCTCTTGCATCTTTTTTCGTCATTAAAGGAAATAAAGAAACAAAACCTTCTAAGTAACTTCCTAAGCGCGATTTTTGTATCTTGATTGTCCACCCTCGTATTCAGGTACGAAAACTTCCTGTGCCGTCTGGGTAGTCACATTTGAAGTAGGACCTGGGTAACAGCCATTCCCAGGAGATCTTGCTAGGCCATCTCGAGGCGTTAAAACCTGCTGAATGTTTGAGAGACTTGGTGGTTAAGGAACACCCCCAAAAAAAACCTACAAAACAGGGCTGGATTTAGGATGCGTGTGGCCAGGGGCACAGTGGCATAACTATGGGGGAGGGGATGAGGGGATGTAACACCCCTCCCCCCCCAAAGCCTCAGAGAAATCAAAAAAATATTTAAAATTCTTGTCTGGATTTAATGTATAGTAACTGTATCTACTTAAAGTTAAATTTTAAGTGCCAAAATGGTGTAAAAGGCATTTTCAAGCATGTTATTTTTAAAAATGTTTCCTGAACCCCCTGTTTCCTGGGTGGGTAGCCCACATTAACCCCCCTCAAAGTCCCCTCATCCCCTCCACAAAGCATATTCCTAGTTACACCACTGCCATGGCCCATTGTAGTGGGAGGCCGGAAGGCCCCCTGTTTCTAGGTATTGCAATTTGTAAAGTAACAACAGGAAATGCAAGAAACACAATTTTCAGCAGAGTATTTTTTATCAGCAGCGTTATCCATTTATTAACGTCAATGTTGACGAATACATATTAACCAAAAAATAATCCAGCTTCACTACGAATCCCCTCATTCATGAAGTATTTTCCTTTTTTCTGAATTTTAGAGCATGGTGGACATTGGAGATTACCTCTATATTGGTGGAGTGCTCATGCCTGGGGTGAGTGGCCCTGGGTTGGTGGTTGATCTAGGGCTCGGGCCCCCCTTTGATCCGGCCTTGCTCGAAAATATTTGTTGTCCACATCCCGGCATCTTGAGGTCTCCACCAGGGACGCCGACTTGCAAAAAATATTGGGGGGGCCCAAACCAGGGATCTTGCCGTGGGAAATTTTATAAGTAGTGAGTTATAAGTTTTATAAGCATTTTAGAAGATTCATAAGATCAACATTAGAACCCTAATAACTCGAATCTCGATATTTGGACACTCCGCGGAAAATCGGCAAGCCTGACACATTTTTTCTTCACACCCATAACGAATTTTTGAGGGGGCTCGGGCCCCCTCAAGCCCCATGGAGTCGACGCCACTGGGCTCATGTCTGGGGCGAGTGGCCCTCGGTTGGTGGTTGATCCAGGGCTCGGGTCCCCCCTTTGATCCGGCATTTTTCCAAAATATTTGCTGTCCACGTCCCGGCATGCTGAACTCCACGCGCCGGGTTCAGCCAGTGGAACAGGATGAACGGGAGGCCGAAGAGGTTTGCATCGTTCGCATGCAAGGCTTGCCAAGTTCATTCACTGGTGTACTGTCAGCGAATGACGTAGCGATGGAGGGGAGGGTGGACGTCGAGGGAGGGGAAATTGCGTCACGCGCGGAATGGCGAGCAATTATCGCGACAGACGTCAAAGCGCTCCATGCGCAGTCAAATGGCGTTCAGCATTGCCGTTGCACCAAACATGTCCAATGGTTACGCGGACGTTGTAACTGGCGTGTTAGGGTGTTAGCTGCCCATAGAGCATGGCCGTCATAGGTGGTTAGGCGGGGAGGGGCACGAGCGCCCCCCAGACGCTTAAAAAATAGACAAGTGTGCGCGAAATTGTGCGAAAATCCACAGTAAAAAACTTTGGGCTTTGGGCTTGGGCTTGGAAAGGGCTTTGACCGGTTTGTGGGCTCTACCGGACAAGTTGGAATGGACTGTTGAGCATATTATGCGACTAGCCGTCCAAATCGTGCGCACAGCGCCACAGCCGGGGAGCAAAGCCCGAACGAACACAAAGAGGTGTTCGTTCTTGACGAATTTATGCATTGCAGGTGACTCCGTAAAAGTTATCACCTAGGCTAGTCCCTTAGTATACTTAAATTCGTCTAGAGCGAACACCTCTTTGTGTTCTAAGTTCGGGCCTTGCTCACCGGCTGTGGCGCCGTGCGCACGATTTGGACTGCTAGTTGCATCATATGCTCAACAGTCCATACCACCTTGTCCGGTATAGTCCACAAAGTTCCATAGGAGAGAATGGTGCCTCGGTATATTAACTGGCTAAAGCACTCGGCCGGAAATCAAGGGATCCGGGTTCCAATCCCGGTCAAGGTGAATGATTTTTTTCCCCTGTGGATTTTTCGCACAATTTGTGCATTGTGGGTGACTCCCGCAAAGTTATCACCGTGGCTAATCCCGGTACACTTAAATTCAACAAGATTTATAAGATGGTTATCATTACGTTCGTTTTGCTTTGTGTGCTACGGAGCCTCATTCATTTAATTTCGTATTCATAACTTTCATGTAAAAATAAAGAGAATATTTAGTACAGTAATTGCCGTATGTTGTTTGAAAAGCAGAAAATTGGGAACAAATATGAGAGTGCTGTTTACCTGTCACGCCTTTGTGCCCCCCCAGAAAAAATCCTGGATCCGCCCTTGGTGACCGTGGTTAGAAAAATAGTATTTCAAGGGGGGTAGGAGAGAGGAGAGGTTGAAGAAGGAGGAAACACATGTAATCGGGGTGGGGGGGGGGGGTGCTCCTTAAATTGTCTCTCCAAAACTTTTAGGGGGGATTGAGCCACCCTGAGGTAGCGACGTAGTCGCCGAAAGCTGAGGCCAACATGGTAGCCCCAATTTCAGGATTATTATGATGGGAAAAATGGAAAAAGAGAGAAAATGAAGTAATGTATGATTACTATCATGGGCGTACCGAGTGGAGGGCAGGAGGGACACCCCCCCCCCAGAATCAAAAGTAAATATACTTCAAAATGAAAATTTTGATCAAGTTTTCTTTAAATCTCAGAAAAGTGATATAAATATGAAATATGTACAAATATAATATTAAAATATTTTATTTTTGAGCAAACAATTTTAAAAACTAATAATGCGCTGTTATAATTTTCTTGAAATTTTAGTTTCCTTAACCTTACCTGTGTTACAACTTGAGCGACCATGGCTTGCCCCCCGCTGGTTTTGATCCTTGATACCCCCTTAATAGGGTGGTTTCCTATTATTTTTTATCGCCTAAATCGAAAGATCATTACTCCTGGAGTCACACGGGCTTTCCCCAGCATTTATACTTATCCGTCGCGTTTTCGTGGGCTTGAAAATTTTCACTTTTCATTTAATCGCGAAAAATAGATATCGTCATTTAAAAATCTAAAAGCGTGAAATACGTACTCCAGGAGTAATAATCTTTCGACTTAGGCAATAAAAATAAAATTGGAAACCACCATATTGTAAGATGTCGTTTTTTCCGCATACAGTAAGGTACCATAATGCCCGCGACAGTTTAGCTCTAGGATAGCTTGACTCGGCCTAGGTAAAATCGGCTTTGCATGTATAGTTAACAACTTACGATAATTGTTAGCACTAGCCATCTGCATGCATTTCTAGGCATGTTATTAATCATGCATGGATCATTTACTACGGTAATTTTTCGTCTTTCTAATGCTAACTAGAAATTTTATTGGCATGTTAGCATGTTCGTGTCCTTGGCTCACTCCTGGTTTCTGGTCTGACCGCGTGTTGTTATCTTGCGTGTCCGGCATGAGTCCGACAAGCTAGCGTGTGTTTCATTAAGGCAGGGATGAGTGATGCATGTCTGGTGTGGAATCAACTCGTGCCATACTTGGTGGTGGCTTGCATTTTACCTCGTAGCAAGGGCGTGCTCAGGATCAAAAATAGAGGGAGGCAAGCCATGGTCGTTCAAGTTGTAACACAGAAAAGGTTATGAAACCAAATTTTCGAGAAAATTATAAAACGATATATTATTTTTTTAAATTATTTTCTCGGAAAAAAGTATTTTTATTTCAATTACATGTTTTATACTAATATCACTTTTCTTGGATTGAATGAAAATTTGCTCAAAAATTTCCTTTCAAACAAAAATTTACTTTTAATGGTTCGCACATACCTTTATTGAGCTGGTGAAATCAAAACTTTCATTGGAGAGCCGCCAAACAGATCCTCGTATTATCCATTATCCAGAAATTATGAGGGTATCGCCGTAATTCCCCATAATCCACCATTAATCGCAATCGAGAATGAACAATATAGTGGACTAGTCCATTTGCATATTTCCGCCCTTTAATTTCTACTTTCTCCCATTATAGCCATGTCGGCGGGGAATCACTGCCGCGTGCACCTCGCGTCCGTGACAGTGAACGATGGAGAGGGCATGCAAGTGGGTCACGAGGTCTCCGAGGCGTGCCTTCCTTTAGTTTTCAAGGACGGCGTGCGCGCCACTCTCGCGTGCTCCGGGAAGCTACACCTCAGTCACGTATGGCGCGCAGCAATCCACGAGGATTCACGTTCGGTTTTCTTCCTCGAGCGCATGAAACGAAGGCCGAGACAAGAAGCATTAACTCACGGCTTCACCGTGTCACGGTTCAGTACGCGGTGGGCCTGAGTTCAAATCTCATTTCGCTCATGCGGGGAAGTATAACGGGTCAGAGGGAGTAATGAAAGAAATAATGATAACACTAAGAGAGAAGAGTAGTCTCATGAAAACCTAAACAAGAAGACGGAACAACCTTATAGGCCACATCTTGAGACATGATGGCCTGATGAAGACAATCGTCGAAGGACAAGTGGAAGACAAGAACGGAAAAGGGAGACCTCGAAAAAAATAAATGGAACAAGTAAAGAAGGATGTGAAAGAGGAGAAATACGTAGGTGTGAAAAGATTAGCTGATAGGAGAACTGAGTAGAGAGCTGCGTCAAACCAATCCTAGGATTGTTGACCAGTTATGATGATGATGGTGAACACTAAGTTCAAAGCACCCAATAAATGTACGTGATGCTGCATTTTTAATTATTAGAGCTGTTAATTTTGACCAGCTTTAATTTATCTATTTGGCTCACTTTTCGCTGGTACCCATTACTCCTATAGGAAGTGTAGTATATAGCAGCGGTTCTCTACCGGTGGTACGCGACTAACCTGACGGGGGTACGCCGAAAATAATCAGTAATGGCGGACGCTACGTTCCCAAATATGTAGTAGCCTGGCAACAGTGGCGCGCGGTAAGTCTTAACCAGGAAATACGTATACATATTGTGTGGGGTATTTTAAACTATTTATTTATTTTTATAATTATTATCAAGTAAAGGTGTCACCTACACGTTGTGAAATTATGTAAGTAATAAAATGTGCACGTTACAATTTTGGGGGTACATTATCAGTTATTTTATACGTATAAAGGAGTACGGGAGGAAAAAAGGTTGGGAAACACTGGTATATTGATAGATACTCATATCCGGAAGGGGCGCCCTCCATGATATTCGCCACTATGGAGACTACTCTGGGCATTTTAAAATTTAAAATGCCCTGGAAATTTTTAAATTTAATCCATTTTACTTAACTGAATAAATATTACTTATAGAATGGTGAAAGGATTAATAAAACATCCCTCAGAAAGCTGCAAAACTCACAATTTTGCACCATTTATCTTAAGAATTTTCTGGGGGAGGGTACCCGCACCTCCCGCATTCCATACCCCCCAGTATTAGTTGTTCCTAAAACCCCCCTGGCCTTAATGCCTAGCTGCGCGCCTGTGTCCAAGAGTTGTGAAATTCATTTAGGAAAGGTGGGCAACAATATAGATACTATTGAAAATGATAATACGAATAATAAAATGCATGACGGAACATCACTGCTTGTCGCGGTAATTCCCTCGCCCATGATTATTTAAGCTAATTTAGCCAACGGTACCAAATTTTTTTTCACGTTCCTATCTCCTGGGAGGGTTGGTGATTCTTCTAAATCAAAGGTATTGTTTGGTACTGATTTTTTAAATATTATAGTACAAAATAATGAATAAATATTACTAAAAAAACTCAAGCAAAGGCGAATAATTGAAGTTCTCAAACTAGTACTTAATTGAAATAACCCAGATTAAACTCATGAACTGGGTTTTATAATTAAGATTTTTATTATTAATTCTTAACATAACAGAGGCGCTCCCAAGATGAGTATTTACATACTACTCTGCCTACAGGAGTGAAGAGGAACTGCGAACAGTGATTAAAATTGAGAAATAAAGGCTGGCCAAAATTAATAGCTCTAATAATTACACGTGCAACATCATGGGCATTTATTGGGTGCTTTGGGCGTGTAAACTTAATTTTATCGTTAGTTTTTCAAAACATCTTTCGGATTCAGCTCTATTTAAGCCATAACAATTTGTGCAGCGTTTTCACACTGTTTTTTCTTACCCTATACATTTATTTCAGTCATGAATTTATGCAGGGGCGTTATAGCTTATTGTTTTCTGCTTTTGTGATCTTTTATACATTTATGCCAAAACTATGGCTGTAGGTTTCACATGGTATACATTTTATGTCAATTTTGATGCAAAAATTTAGCAAATGGACAAGTATAAGTCCTCAAAGGTAGCATCCATTTCTATGGGCTTTATGACTGATTTTTCTAAATAATAGCTATTATTGTTGGGAATTAGTTTTTGGAACATAATAATACAAATTAATGAATAAATATTAATAAAGAAAAACTCAAACAAAGGTGAATCTTGGACGTACTGATACTACAAATTGAAATAAAATAGATTTAACTCATGAACTGGACGTAAGTTTTATAATAAAGAAGTTAAAGCCGATATTTCTGCTGGCATGCAATGAAGGCAAGGGTGGCTTCAATCCCTGGCCTAATCAGAACCACCCTAACGATCCCTATTTGGGAGAAGAAAACCGTTGCGCGTGTCTCCAAAGATTTTACAGCGAAGACCTTCTTCTTCCATGGAGGCTCATTGGTACCGCTTAAACGGTTGAATAGATACTATGACATTGTGATGACCCATCGATTCTGCGTCAATTCTTTAGCAATCCCCTATAGCCAAAACGGTCGGACTTCAAGATCTGTTGTGACGGCGTAGCGGTGCAAGAAATTTCTAAGAAAAAGTCGTTACGAAATGGCTGCCTCTTTCAAAAGGTAGAGCTTGGTCACCCGATAATAGCATTAGCTCGGTTCGCGAAGAGCTACCTTATTTTACTTTAACTGGACTTACACTTCAGCAAAGTTTCATAGCAAGATTTAATATTTCTCAAGGAAAAATTAGATATTAAACAAGCGGTTGTAAAAATGGGAGTGCATTCCTGAAGTATCTTAACGAGTGAGGTGCACAACACATTGTGAGGCATTTCCTAGCTTTCAATTTTCGGCGACTTAAAAATTATTTAAAGGGATTGAAGAACTGACTCTTCTATATCAAAAGTTCGAAAGGACTTGAGGAGGACTAAACAGCGTTTTAAATGCCAATTGAAATTTATGAAGGTCCGAAGAAAGCTCAAATAAATGAAAAATTCTCATTGAGTAAAGAACGCTCAATCGAATGGTAGGGATGTGGAAGGGTATTATATTATATGTTTGCTGTAAGTCGGTGAAACGGAATAGAAACTAGCAAAAATTCAGCTGAAATTATGAAGTACTCAGTGAAATGTTCGTCAGAAATAGACATAGAAGCCTTTTGTTTGATTTTACAACTTATTTATCTACAAAATATATCTTCTCTACGGGTAATTACTTTTTACTGTTTGAGAGTAAAGATAACTATTGTACACGATTCGAGGAACAGCGTCAGGGTAAAATTACTATGATGTCGATAACAAAGTATTAATAATTATTTTCTACAGTTATTTTTTCTGTTACAATCACGGTAATAACTCAACGGTGGAGACAGCCGCATAATTTAAAAAACAATTCTATCAAAATGTTTATATTGGTGGCGTTTTAATAATGGATAACCATTCAACAAAACTAAGATGTGTTTGCCTCAAGACTACTCATTGCTTTCTTAAACATCCTGTTAGGAGAAAACTCAAAGAATTCGAAAAACGCCTTTCTCGTTAATATTCAGTGAGTATTACGTTTTCGAGAAAGATCAGCTAAAATTATTTCGGTCATGAAATGAGACTATGAACCAATATTTGTTGCCAATATATTTATTTAATAATATAATTCGATGCCAAGGCTCTTTGCCTGCACGATATTTGCTTGCTTACATACCTGCGTCATTTTTCATCATTGACGAAGTTAAAGCACCGAGGTCTAATGATTGGTTCCGTAAATCTCTAGAGCAGTGAGTACTTCGCTAAACAACGGTACGTGTCTGCGGTATTTTAAGAAGATAAGGAAACATGCTTCACGTCGTAAACGCAATACGATGCCTTGCATCAATAACTTTACCTCAATTACTCTTTACTTTGACTGCGAAATCAATTTAAATCCGCGAAATCGCCCTTGAGACTTCACCAACGGATTCCGTTTCCATCCCGAGTTATGAGACTTCCATAGTAGTTGAGCAATCTTTTGCACCAAGTTCGACTTCCGTGTACGTCTGAGGTCGATGAGGTCTGAGCAATGTATAACGTGGATAGGTACCGTTTATGCATTCTCTTTACGTTGGAGGTTAATGCTATATTTTTTTCAAGATTTTCCGAATCGGTATGTTGTACGACGAATAGGGAGGAAGTAAGGATGAAACGGGAAAGAGCATCTTGCATATTAAAATCGAAAGGAAACCAAGTTTTCAAAATGAAGCCGCTAAACAGCGGCGGTCTGGGGTGATTGGGTGCCCTCGCGGCGGGGGCCCTCCTTATCGGACGATTCCGGCGTCCTTTTCCAGAAAATTTCTAAAATTACATGCTCGGAAATGGATTTTGACGCTATTCTGGCTCTTAAAAAACTAGATAAATTTTAATAAAAATTGCAATTTTGAAAGAAAAATTACTATTAAAATTGAGAATTTCACAGCTGATAAAATTTAATAATGTATTACGGTTCTAATATATATTTACTTAGTGAAATTTTTTTATTGAAAATGCACTTGTAACATCCAATAAAAAACCTCTTAATAACCTTTTCGAATAACCCTTTCAAAAAACATCAGGTTTTCTTTTACATTCTGACACCTTTATTTTATTTATTTTTAATTTAATCTTTTTACACTGAGTACGTTGTAAATAAAGCTAATAATGAAAACATAGAATGTTAAAATTGCAAAAAATATGGTTTAAGTACTGTTAGTCTTTACTTTATAATACCTTTCGTAGACACACTTCACGATGGACGCGAGCGTTTTGGGCCCCCCCTAAGCTTGGGGCCCTCGGCGATCGCCGACCAGCCGACCTGGCCATACCGCACCTGCCGCTAAACATAAGATATGATGACAGGACAAAGGTTATTGTACATCAGTATGTCCAAGGGAATCGTTTGTAATCGGGAAGGAATCCAGGGACATAATTAGGATAAATGCTTGTTCAGATAAATTGGTGGTCCTTGTAATTAATTAGTCATAGACGTATTATCATCTAACACTCTGAATAGCTTTCCGTTGAATCTCATTTCTTGAATGGATAATTTCATTTCTTGAAATCGTATATATATTTTAATATCTTCGATGATAATTGCTCTGAAATAGCTGGGCCTTCCTTTATCAGCAGTTTTTTTCAACTAATTTCGTAAATAACATCGAAAAATTGGTATCCATCTTACACTTTCAGTTACGTGGAAGATGTGACGAATAACAATTATTTTATCAGGAATATGTTGAAGATAAGAGCTTGGAAAAAAGTCTTTTGCTTTTTGTAAAAGGGGGACTAAGTATAATGGCGGTGAAAAATATCTTGAAACGTGATAACCCATATTAAATCATGTGTGCGGTTAGTTATTATTTTAAAAATCTATATCGTATTTGTCCGTTAAACTTTTATTCGGGTCTTGGAAAATCAATGGCTTCTCAATGTGATAAGCGTTGAAAATTTAGGAAACTTGGAATATACCAGAAGAAAATTTACTTAAAGGGTAAAAAACAAGCAATGAAACTTAAAGGAATAGTTTTCTCGACGTTTCGACAGCAACCTAGTTTCTCGTTTCCAAAGCTGTAAAGGCCCTACCTCGAAGCTAGCGAGCCACCATCAAAGCAAAAATCTATCTACGTGCCTACCCCTCCTAATATCATTTCTATGCTGTCGCCGTGATGAGTGCCGACATGCGTTGACCATGACCATAATGCACGGCAAAAAGCACTTCGTGCAGCTTCAATGGTTTCACTTGTCTGGGTTTGTCCCTAAATAATGACCCCGAAATCGTTGAAATCGATTGTGAACCTTGTTTTAAATACCTTTTGTAGCTACACCGGTTTCACTTTCCTTTCTTTGTACCTTAATGATGACAATGCAATCGTTGAAATCTATTGTAAACGCTTGTTTAGCCTATTAGGCCAACAATTAAGGTTACACCATGGAATATAAGACGCAATAGTATGAAGTGAGTGAGAAAATAAAATATACACTTTTTCAATACCTCTAAAATCTTCAGAAACCTAGGAAAAATTGTCGAAACAATACATTTTCTATTCATTATAGTGTTGCCAACTGCTTCTAATTTTTAGGGGTAAAAAAATTGATTTTTCAAAAATGACATTATTTTAATATAGAACACCACGTCGAGCAAACAATTCATTCTTTTCATTCAAAGAAAAATCCAAGGCGTTTCCGGTAAATGGTATCAAGCAGTCGAATGGGAAGCTATTATATATCCGAGCAGCTGTAATTAGAACAATGTTATTACCTTCATTTTTTAATCATTCAAACTACTCTTTAATGTAGTAAAAGTATTTACGAAACCAAATGAAATCCATTCCACGCGCCGTTAATACCTTCCATAGCTAGTTATAAGGAAAATAAAGTTGAAATTTTTTACTATTAAGAAACGCTTAGCTAACTACTTTCACAATATAAAAAAAGAAATCCTTAATACTTCATAGTATAAATAGCCATAAACATTCGAAGAATTTGTACCTGATAGCCATTCGTATACTTATCAACGTCATGACCTCGTTATCATCGAAGAGTACTCTCTTCTATGGTACATGAGTTCCCTGAATAAATTACATCCACATCAAACAATTCACCTCAAACCTCTTCTAATGAGTAAAATAAATTTAAATTTTCTTCATTACTAGACTTCCTGAACAAGTACACGAGTAGTACGATGTAAATGGGGAACAAAAAATACAAAATTACTTAATACACCATATGGTGCACCTTTTGAGCATGAGATACGGAAAAAATTGACATATGTCTGCTCTGTACACACAGAAGATGCTGAAACGATGAAGCAAGTTGTCAACGATTGATTCATTGCGAAAAAAAGGCGATTGATACTTTACCTAGGGTAGGAAGGGATGATTCCCTGAATGGCTTTTAATAAAGTGTCAAAATAACTAGTGTCAAGGCCTGGTCACACGATACATTAACACGTACAAGTTAATGTATGTTTGCGTGAATGATTTTGGTGGACCGGAACGGAACATGTACGAATGAATGAACCAAATTAGAACAGGTTCCATTTTGTGTGCATGCATTCGCACAAGTTGGGTGGCTACACGGTACATTTTGGCGTTCATTCTCGCGTTCATACATTTAGACATTAACCCGTACGTGTTAAGGTATGGTGTAACCAGGCCTTCACAGTAAAGTAACACTTTTACAAAGATACCAATCAACATCACCGTAGGCTAACACTTAAACAAATGGGTTGTCAACGTGTCGTGATCCAAATGGGGTAAAATAATAACTGTATTTAATTTTCCTTTCCCCTACTTCCAGCGTTATTGGAGCAAATGGACGGCAGTCAACGGCACTCAACCCAATCCACGGCTGCGTCGGACCACAATGCGGTTTGGGTCTCTGGACTCGTGAGTCGTTTAGCAGTGCCGAAGACGCGAAAAAAAATGAAATACGCCAACGTAGAGAGCGAGAGTGCGCAAACCGGTTACGTGAAGTCACGCCGAGCCCCTCACGGCAAGAGTATCACGCTGCCCTATGTCGCAACCAGCGGTATGCTTACGCCATAGACATTCAACGGCGGAGCTAGAGTTCGACCGCAAACTTCAACCCGAAGCTGCAACGGTTATAGTGAACAGCTAACCAAAAAAGATAAAAAAAGCTTTTTCAAAAAACTGCATAAAATGCTCTTAAAAGTAAAAAAAAATCGGTAGACATCATCCGGTCGGGCTTAGGATGTAAAGTTTGACAAAATAGTTATGAAAAAAAACTTAATTTTTGCGTTTACTTAAACAAAATTTTGAATTAGATGTTTTCGTAAGGTAATGGTTTGTAACGTCTACAAATGGAGTTTTAAATTGTGTTTTACATTGTGTTTTAATTTGGTTAATATCAGTTGATGTATTTAAGTCACGCATAGAGCCTAAAATTTGCCAAAATATTGAAAATTTCACATTTTTTACGAATCATTTTTTATATTTTTAATATAATTTTTAAACTAATAACTACAGTATTTTTATATTTGAACAGCAAACAAAAATAAAGAACATTGTACTTTATTATAAAGAAGGGCATTACACACCGCAATGCACAACCTCGGCTTACCAGGACATTGAAACACTACATCTCCATAGGCGGATTTAGGGGGATGGGGGGGGGGAACGAGCCTCCACCCAGCAATTTAAAAAATAGACAAGATTTATAATGCGGTTATCAGTATGTTCGTTTTATTTTGTGCATTACGGAGCCTCAATCACTTAATTTAATATTAATAACTTTCTTATCAAAATAAAGAGAATGTTTTCTACAGTAATTGTTGTATCTTGTTTTTTAATCTCAAACATCGGATGACCTATCAGATCCTTGTGACCCCCAGAAAAAATCCTGGATTCGTCCCTGTCCATCCCTATATATTACTATGCATGAAAGGTTTGTTTTGGGTACCTAACTTAAGTAGACCCATTTGAATATGCGGTGGATGGCAGTTTTAATGATCGTGTAGAGAATCTTCTATTATAATATTCTTGATCGTGTAAATAGCCGCTGGGAACATTAAACTCAACATCGATGACACAAAATCCGCATAAGCTGGTACAATACTAGCTAATACACCGCAACGGTACTCGATTTCCGACCTAGAAACTAATAAGTGAACGCAGCATCGCAGAGATTGAATAGCGGAAGCTTTTATTTGCTTCTCAAGGACCAGTGACGTCGCACGATCGTCATGCGAGGAAGACCACTTTTTTTTTAAGAATGAAACGTGATGGTAGTGCCAACTGAAGAAACTCGTTTCATTAAAAAAAAGAGTAGTCCAATGAAAATGAATGGGATTATGCGCGGATTGTTAGGAGCCAGGAGTTTGAAATGCATTGATTACATTTCAGCAAGCGCAACGAAAGAGATTTTTTAAAAATTTGTGAAATTTTGTAATTCATAAAAGATTTAAGAGAGAAAAAGAAGTTATATCTCATTATACCTTAGTTTTAGAGACTGAAAAATCAAGAGCTGTCCATGCAAGCTTGGAAGCTAACTGGATCACTTGGTGATTCAACCCTAATGTTGGGTGCAGATAAGTTATGGTAGAGCTCACCATGAACTACTAGTAAGCCTTAGGGCTCTGAATTTCACGCATCCAGTTTCTTCGTCTGGGCCATCTCGCACCTCGAGTATTCATTTTGGTGGTGGCCAAAAGGCTTCATCCCAGATTTGAGGCCGGAACTCATCGATGAAAGGCTGCCTGAAAAAAATAACTGCAATATTACACAAAATGCGTGAATTTAAAATACATTGTATTTTTAAGTCTGTCCCGGTAAAGCGAATATTTCGCGAACAAAATTGCATTGGTAGTAAAATGGTAAAGGTTTGCGCGAACTTACGTTTAAAAAAGGATCTAAACAAGACTCCGTGTGTGTCATAAGAAGTCATTTACCTATTATGCTAATCGCATAGAAGTTCTGCCACCATTGCGTAAAGCATAGCTATTGTTCAAAGAAACATTTCGCTCCCCGTCAAGGGTTCACGACACAATTGTATTAGGACCAAGAAAGCCTACGGTGATTGTGATTGAAAAGCGCATTAATACGATGAACCTTTGGAGCCTAGAGAACAGAATAAGAATAGTGACAAAATGTATAAATGTGCAACGAATGGTTTGCGGTGTGACTTCGTAAATGGCTTCATGATGAATGGAAATAAAACTTTGTAATTTCAGAAAAAATTAAAACTGAAACGCACGTTTTTATTTTTCAAAAAAGAATGAAAGTTCAATTCACGATCAGTTTTGTCGCTGTGCCATATCTCCGTGACATAACTGATACGGGCACATAACTTCCAAGTCCAAGTTCTTTAATTCCAATGGTAAATTTACCTAGGTTCAAGCCGCTAAATGTTATTATACTAGACCATAATAGTTCACCTTCTTCGTGAAAATAAAATTTCACAAAATTAAAAATTCCAATGGAATAAAAACAATATGAAAACAAACGCTATCGTGTGAGTCAGTGTATCCGATCTATCACGTGATCACGGATTTTGCCATTTGAATCTTGGTCACATACGCAGAAGGAGAAAAAATAACTTTTTCATATTCTCTCTGAGACCGCACTGACAATAATGGACCAAATACTTCAGGGATATTAACAATTTTACTTCCGATTGGAACCACTAAGCGAATAGACAGAAATAATCGCTTGCCCTTGACTAGAATTGTTGTCAGCCTGTGGTAACCATAGCGACAACGGAAATTTTATCTAGCAGGAGCTGTTTTGGAGCTTGGGCTAACCGCAATACCCCCAGCTTGTTATCAAGCAAAGGAAATCGAATTAAGTAAATTGCTAGATATACTCTTGAAGCTTCTTTAAAATGTTTTTAGCGAACTCTCTTTAGTAGATCTGCATAGTTCCATATAAAATTGTAAAAAAAACATATGTGCAGAATTTCTCCGCAGTTTTTGCAGAAGCTTGAAGGAAGTTTTCAGCATTGTAGAAATGTGACAGATTTTCTAACTTATTTCTACAGAACCTCGGTAGAATTCCTTTTCAGTACCGTAGGAGCTCATTATAGAACTCACGGGTTGATTTTTCGCAACTTCAAGACTCCCACGCAATTATTTCGTATTTGCTCATGAAACGACTTGTCGAATAATTACTTGCGTGAGCGAGCATTAAGATTCATGATATTCCAGTTGTATTTCACGAACAGTGCAGCATAAAAATGCGAAATTCATTTGCATAACCGAATACAAATCAAGTCGAACGTTGTGAAACTTAGAATCTGGTGCTGTGCATCCGATTGGCAACGAATCGCCGTATTGATACCTGGAATTCACGCCAAGCAAGTTCACCTATGGTTACAATTGAAGCGTCAGGATAGGGTGGTTTCCTATTATTTTTTTATTGCCTAAATCGAAAGATTATTACTCCTGGAGTACGTATTTCGCGCTTTTAGATTTTTAAATGACGATATCTATTTTTCGCGATTAAATGAAAAGTGAAAAATTTCAAGCGCGCAAAAACGCGACGCGTAAGTAGGAAAGTCCGTTCGACGCATTTCTGGTTCCCCCTCTCTCCTTGTGAAGTGACCTTGATCGAGGCTCTGAGCGCTGATAGGACGCAGGATGCTAGCGGATAGCTGAGTACCTTGCTGAATGGTAGTGCTTGGCTTAAAAAAGGTTTATTAATACCTTATCAAACGAAGAAAACTTTCCGACCTTAGCCAGTTTTAATAGGTGATTATTAAGACATGTTTCCCTGAGCTCTGTGCCTCATGCATGCATTGGTAACCTCAGACGACGTATAACTCCTATCCTCTCGTGTAGAAACTAGGTCCCTGTGACGTCACGCGGAGTGGAATCGCATGGGCGCCAATCTGGCCTTTTTCAAATGAGGATAAAATTTGACCCTTGCCATTCGTCTAAACCGGTATTTCAAAAACCAAATAATTTGTGTATTATGAATACACTAATGGTGGGTAACGAATCGCAATCAATGCCTATCGTTTTATTTGATGAAGGAAACTACCCTATTAAACACAATACTTTTGAAAAAAAAAATGCTTTCTTCACCCGAAAAACTGACTGAAAATATTTCCTGAACCTTGACCGTTACCTGAAGTGAGAGATTTTATTCAAATTGCCTTGTACGGATAGGTAACGGGGAAAAGTTGCAGTTTAAATCTGAAAATGATTTGAGCTCTTCGAAAATAAACTGAATTGAAAAAAACTATAAAAACTCGAATAAAATTTTTATGGTTTCGTGGGAAGAAAGTAGACATTAAAAAGGTCTGTGCGAAGAATAGGGAAGTGCGGCACCTCAACACTACTTACCGTTTACGGTTTTACTTCCTCGAAATTGAAAATGAAAATTCACTAAGCATTAGTGAAAATTAAATAGAAAGAATTTTCAAGCATTCTTTATCACAGAGACGCTGAGCTATAATGGGAGATAAAAATTCACCACTTTTTACATTCCATTATAATATTACATTAGTGTCTTGAAAGGAAGGACTTGACGAAGTTAACCATATCTTGCGGACGCCAACGTACTACGGAAGATCAGATCATATAAATAAAATAAGAGAGATAGATTGGAGAACAGACAGATTCCGAATGTCATTTTTTCCTCGATCAATAAGAGATTATAACGGCAGCAATAGACCTCGTAAATAGATTGCATGACTTGCAGTGTAGCCTACTAACCTATGTAAAACTTATAGCATGTTTCTGAATCTCTATTATATATTCTATTTCTAACAGCATACAGTAGTATAGTTTGTTATTATACGGGACGTTTTTTGGACGGTGTGGTGTGCATGTGGGAGTCCAAATGCATGCTGCATGCTGGTGATTGATCACCCCCTGCCAAACACCCTAGAGGTGGCTCGCAGGGTATTATGTAGATGTAGATGTAGATGAATAATATTAAATGGAATTTCCGCCTATGTTCCGGTAGGTACTTATAATTTTACACCTACATCAGGGATTGGAATGAAAATGACTAAATAATTTTGACACATAAACTGACTTTTAATGGGTAACTATGAACTGTAATAGCGTAATTACTATGAATAACCATTGCAAAAAGGTATTTCAAATTTATAGTCCCCCCTTTTTTTGTGAATTTACGGTAATAAAACTATTTTCTAAAACTTTTTTTGCTGTAAAAACTTTTTTATAATCTTTTATGCTGTTAATGTATAAAAATTATGTACTCAATTTCATTCCGAGACCTGATGAAGGTGCATAAATTTATCAAAACGTTGGCAAAAATAGCATTTGAAAAAATTTCAAGGTCTACACTCCAATATATTGCTCTACTTTGCAATGGCGGGGATGTGGGACATTTTGCCGAAATTTTTCATATTTTAATTTTTTTATACCTATTTCTGAATTTTTTTGATTTTTTTGAAATTGATCAATAAATTGACCAAATTCAACTTATTGTGATTCATTTAATATGAAAAAAATACCCATGAATCCGCCAATATAGTTGATCTGAGAATAAATCTAAGTGTCGCAAATTTAAATTGGCTAACAGTTATTTATTGGCCATGTTAACTATCCTATTTAGCATTAAAAATGAAGTAGTTTACTTAAATAGTGTATAAATATAATGGTAAAATTCTTGACGAGGAAAAAATTTCCATGGTTGACAATTGACTATTGTTGATTTATTAATAATTTATTCTAAAAGAGATTGATCCAGAAAATAATTATTTACGAAATGTTTACTTTAAATGAAAATGCATTATTTGCAGTGCCATTCATTCGTTATAATGCAAAAGAAAGACAGATTGAAGATAAAATAATATTATTTAATGATAAGTAGGAGTGCCACTTTTATCATCGCACAGAAAACCTTTTCTTCCATTCATTTCTCATTAACACCTTCAACTTAAAGTAATGTGCAAATTAGGAAGTTTTTAATCGACTTTAAGTCCATAAAAATTAAAAGATTTGAATGTCATCGTCGTGTTTTGTGTGCAGCTGTTGTAGTTTCATTTTATGTTTTACTAATAAATAAATAAACAATGAACTTAGCGATCCATTGAAATCGATATATTCATGTGAAGTAAAATGCAAAGATAATGAATCAATATATCGAAACCATTAAGCGAATCGACGAGTCACCCTTATCGTTTTTACAATGTTTTCTTTAACCTTTAACTGCTTCTTGTTTATGCCTGCAGTGCCTGTTAACGAAGGTATGTCAAATTCTCAAGGCCTTATTTATACGCGAAACTCCAACATTTTCAGAGTGAGTTCGGAGAATTTTTTTTACCCGTCGCTAATTTTCGCCACAAACAGCTGAATACAAAACCTTTCCAAAATAGGATACGCGAGGTTTGTCGTGAAACAACCGACATTCGCTCCGCCTGGGTGTAAATGACGATTTGTTTTTTCCGGGTAAAGAAATGTTTATGTTTTGTCTCCGAGAAGATACGTATTCACAGAAGATACCTGCGTGTCAGTTGGGATATGCGCTTATACTATTCCGTAAGGTTTGGCGGATAGATTGAGGGGAAAGTGCCGCAGGTAGTCGGCGGAAGGGCCCCCGGCGATGACCGCGATTTTCCTCTGAAGTCGC
Organism: Ischnura elegans; assembly: GCF_921293095.1. Classification (NCBI taxonomy): domain Eukaryota; kingdom Metazoa; phylum Arthropoda; class Insecta; order Odonata; family Coenagrionidae; genus Ischnura; species Ischnura elegans. The sequence goes on along the minus strand of NC_060255.1, from coordinate 39,685,216 downwards.
GGAAGTGCGTCAAGTTGAACACGTTGTAGTAGAATGCACCCGTCAAAGGTTATCCTCGCATAGTGCTGAAGTTGAGACCATCGAAAATGTAACCGTGGTCTAGGCCATAGGCGTTCATTCGAGAATACATATGTTACAAAGTTAGTAGCGTAGGTACCCATTCCGGGTGTAAATTCCATATATCTGTAGAAATAGATCCTTTTTCCTAAAAATATATCCTAGTTTTTTTAACCTTTTATAGCCCAGTGTTGCTTGTGGGCAATTTAAAATTTTCAAATACGTAATTTAAAAAAGTGTGCATTTTCAGACACTGAAGACAGATAGCAACTACAGGTCATCTTTTCTTGGAAAATTAAATGGTACAGTGCATATTATAATTTTTTACGATTGAATTAAAATGGTAAACATTTTTTAAAAATACAAAAACTCAAGTTTTATTTTTCCCCTGAGTAAATTTGGGTTAGGAAAGGTTAAAATAGAGATATCAGAAAAGCGTTGAAGCTTCTGAAACGATGTTGGAGGTCAAATGGTCAATTAGGGTGAAAAACGATGAGACTTAACGAATGAATTAATGAATTAATTAGAAATTTGAATTCACTGCGATTTCTTTAATATTGGTTAGTGGAGGACATAAACCTAGCAACCATTAATGTTTTTAACTGAATTCAGTATTTTTCTCTTCAATATGTATTCCTTTTTATTGAAATCAATAAAGTCGTAATCTATCATTGAGAAAATATCATATGGTAGGTACTGCTAAGAATAGGAACTGTTTCATTTTGAAAGAGTAACACTTCCGTAAATAATTATTTTCGGGCTCAATCTTTTTCGTCTTTCATGCTTAGAATGAATTGTTCATAAATCAACAATAGTCCAATACAATGGAATTCACCGACCCCGAGTGACACCAGTGAATTGCTTATCTGGTCACCTTAGGATTGACCTTGAGTATTGCTCTCTGTTTAAATATGGACAATGAGGTTCACCACATTTATTGTTATTTGTTTTGCGGTATGGTTTGAAAACTAAAGAGACCAGTATTTTAGATTTATAGATCCGTCTCCTACCTCTATAGCTGTTCGCGAGGAAAAATCGAAGGCAGCAACCCTTTTCGCAGAAAAAGTTGATGACGTCACTCATGCACAGTTCACTGCTTTTCAGCTACTCCTCGGCCTTGTGATTGGCCTCGCGCGGTCCATTGTTGTTAACACTTTTGTGAGCGCTTTCTTCCCTCAATAACATGCTCTCCATGAACGAATAAATGAACTAGACCCTAAATGACGTCACCAACTCATGAAAATTAGGCAGCGACTTACGCGTTTTCTTATTTTTATCACGTAATAGCAGTCCACCCTGCGTTGCTCGGGAAGGATTGTACCCAGAGAAGTGGGCAACTTGGAACTTGGATTTTATGATTACATAGTTTACATGATTACATTACTTTTATGTTTACTCTTTGAGCTTTTCAAGAGGTATGTCCTACCGCAGAAGTTGTATGAAGTGACGTAACAAACGTTAATTTATTTGTTTATTTAAGGAGTTGCTCACATACAGCATTTCTGCCAATTTATAGTGACGCAGTAACAAACATAAAATGTTAACATAAAAGTTTTGAGTGTTGAAAAAATATTAAAAAAATGAAAACTTTTTAATGGGAAAACGACGCCAAGGACGCGCCGGACGCAACTGAAAGTAGCACTACGGGATTTAGGAGCATGAGATGCACCTGAGTACTAACTTCGGCCGCATGCGTGGAGCCGTATGGAAACGCATAGCGGACGGACAAACAGACATCCTCCTTTATAAATATGGATAAATTTTCATCTAACATTATGACTGTATGGCTGAATGGGAAAGATTTTTATTCCTTACCATATCTTTCTCTTCTGCCCACCTAATTTGTTCATAAAATTCGATGTCGGGTTGATAGAACGACCTCATTTTTTTCCCAGCTGATTTGTTTCTCAGAAATTTTCAGGAGGAATTCGCAATACTTTAGGAGGTGGTGGGAAAGAATATATTAAGCATTTTTTTGTGCATAAAAATGTCGAGTCACTACTCCTAAGTTACTGAGCTATGGCAATACAAACATTTTTTTGATACATGGTTGAATGAAGTAAAGGTTCGGCCTACCGCCACTAGATGCATCTGGCACTCAAATTTTTACCACAAAAAGGAGAACGGTTCAAATTTGCCATTCGATTTTTAAGGTCAATATTTTAACCTCTCCACACGTATGTCAAGCGTAGGTTCGAAACTATTCTCTCTCTCACCTCCACTCTACTTTTGGAATCGAAACTTAACTGTGAGAAGCGGAGTTTCGTTGAATTTAGTTTAATATCCGGGAGTTAACACTTCTTGGTCCGATGCCTTTTGCATTTGACTAGCCCTGGAGGCCGGCCATTTTTTTAATTTTTACTCAGAGGCTAAAAGTATACTATTAAACTCATACAACTCGAGAACTAATGCATATTTGTTGCATGAGCATATATGCGTTTTTATAATGAAAATATATTTTTAATGCATATGATTTTATTTATTCTATGCAAGAACAATAACTTGGTCAAAGTGTCCAAAATAATTCCGTAAAGGGGAGCGACCAATCATAATACAAAAACACGTAAAAATACGTGACCGGACCACTACCGCTGGATGAGGAAACACGTAATTTTACGTGAACGGACCACAATGTGTTAAGTTTCGTCCCGGATTGAAACTAAACTCCTTGGTGATTTTAATTTCGTGCGAAAGCGAAACTAAACCTAGGCCTCGTATTTTCGTTTCCTTTGCCATCCTGGGTTTATCAAGGCTGAGTCCAGGGGCAAATGGGAAGCTATGACAATCATGAATAGGCGAGCCATTAGAAAAATGGTCTAGACACATTTTTGACACCTGCAAGGTCAGATGAAAGTAAACACGCATCACTGACGTAGGCGGTTCAATTGGGGCTGAATTATTCTTCCTCTGAGCTTCGGACACTGACCTCCAAATGTGTCCTTATTTTCCGGTTATTCCAGTTCCGACTGCAAGGTTGGACCACCGCCAAAATCACGACTGCGATTATAATGTCACTCTCAATAAGATTTCGCAATCTTACGTATCGCTTTTGCGTGTCTCAAGTATTTATGAACAGGCTAGTATATGTTATACGCCACATAAATGTGGATTAATTCAAGAGAGGTATAGCCATGAAGGACAAGCCACTTTTTCTGCAGATATCGCGCAGCAGGTAGCATTTGAGCTGACGCCCCTTTATAGACTTGCTACAAAGAAAATGAACTATTCCACACGTTTACTTAAAAATATTGAATGTTGTTAAATACATGATGATGAAGCCACTTGTGTGAAGTCATCTTTGAACGCAAGGTAAGTATTAAAATTTTTGAAGACGCACACAATATATTCATTTAATAAGTCTACAACAAAACTTGGCGATGCACTAGTACTGGGTGAATCAAAACGAATAGCGGGATTTTGAAGCTTGTTGATATTTATTACACTAATCTTACAGCTATAAAGTATAATAATAGGATTTTTGTTCTTGGACATCGTACATTGCCGTTGTTCATTTCCGCTCACCGTAGCCATATATATAACTACACCATATCAACATGAATATGTAAGGCTCTTGAAGAAAAACTACGCAGTATATTGTTTTCAAATCGCTGCAAATATGATGCTTAATATTTTGTTGACCTAATCCTTATAGTTTTTTTATTTTAAAAGCTGTTATACATAATCCTTGTTTCTTAAAGAGATGGGTGCAAATCGAAATTTCAGATATTTTTCAGGGAGGAAATGGCTTAAGAACGTATTATGGTCATACCAAACGAAAGAGCTCACAATAAACGAATTACAAAATTTATAATTGCAAAATATAGGCGGAAACATTACATTAAAAAATGACATAAGAAGGTAAAGGAGAAGGAGTTTCAAAAGACGTAATACACTTTCAAAGGTTTGCATGTGTCGGAAAAATCTTTGCTTGAAAACAGATGAAGCGTCAGAAACTTTCACATCATGTGCAAAACTAAGGAGCAATTCAGACAGTTTCATATAAAAGCTTACAAAAGTCCAGCGTGAGCACCATTCGTCACACGGCAGAGGACATGCGTGTTGCGTCCCAAAACGTTGATTAGTGTCTCTCGTATAATTGTTGCTGTAGCCAGTGGCGGATACAGATGGGGGGCGCGCGCCCCTCCCTTGCGGGTCCGGCCGAATTGACAAACATTGCAGAACCACAATTGTGACTTTTTTATATCATAAGATGGCATTGTCTTATATATGTGTATAATTACTTTAATTAAAATTTTATTTTACTCTGCCTGTGACTTGATTATTTTTTAACACGATAAAGTAAAGGCAACTCAATATATCTTTTGCGCCCCCCCCCTTGAGTGTTTTCTGTATCCGCCACTGGCTGTAGCTGCTTCAATCTTGTATCTTTATTCGGAATGGTCAGCTATAAAAAACATTTCCTTAAATTTCCGTGAAAAACGTGTATTTCTTTACTTTATCTTCTTCTCGCAATTGTTTCCTGACCAACTGTCTGTATTGAATTGAATTTTCTGCACAAAATTCTTCATACTATTTCCTCTTTGAAGGTCTTCACCAATCTTACAACGATTGAGTGAAAATGTTGTTATGCCGACGTAACACCCTTTAGGACAAGAAAATTTTGATTTTTGCAAGGCAAAAAGTAGTCGCTTACTAGCTTACGTCGTAGGTCCCTATATGCTGCGTATCAAATTTGAAGGAAACAACAAAGTTATTTTTTGTGAAAAAATCATTTACTTATCTTAATTTTGAAGGGAGTTACAAGGTTTTGATCTAAAGAAAAAAATATTATGGCGCCGCTGAGCCGAGCTTCTCGCATTGCCTTGCCAACTCCTTGCAAGCGGAGGGAAAAATCTCGTGCGGAAATGGACATTTGTGTCCATCCATACCAGGAAATATGTACTCCTTCGTTACATATCCTGAACGGAGAATACTCATACGTTGTAACAACAATGTTTTTATTTCAACACATTGGTTCATTCAATACATTCAACATGAAAGCAAGCAAATTTTTTTAAGACTTGAAAATAATACGCAAATTTCGACTTGGGTCTTTCGGTCTATTCACGGACAACGAGAAGGGAAATATCTCATAATCCGTGCGAAGGACTCCCCCTTCCAGTGAATGCCTTTTTAAAAAAGGGCGCTCTGAATTTTTTCTCAAGTTCCATTGATAGGGTGCACGATGAGCGACCCCAGCCAAGGGGCCAGGGGAAGAATCAGCAAAGGGGTTCCCTTTGTCGTTGTATTTTTTGGAGTGAACGAGTGTTGTGTGTTATGCTATAAGTTTGAGATCTGGAGGGTGTTTTTATACCAATCTCTGCAGTAATGTGTCCTATCACTAAGTCCGATACAAAGAGGAGGAGAAAAGGTGAGAAACTCAGAAGCTGCGAAAGTGAGTTGGTGCTCAACGTTGTCGCGTACTTACAAAATCTCTCAGCATCACACTGAAATCTGCTGATAAACATCGAGAAAGGCAACTGGGTGCTCGGAATCCACTGTTTGCATAGTGAGAAAGGAAGGTTTCCATGGACTTTTTATGACACCTTAAAAAAATTAGTCACCCTTACAGAAATTCGAGAACAGTGATTTTCGACGATTCTGTGAGATCGGTAGTTAAAAGGAAGGTAAATGAATCTTTCTGGAAATAATCCTCCGACTTTGAAATCGATCTTAAGCTCGCTAAATAAGGACAGTGATCACTTTCACTTTTCAAAATGACGACATTATATCGTCTTCTTGAAGACATAGGCTTCGGTTACGAACGCAGAAGGAAAAGAAGCATCCTTATCGACAGGAATGATATTATTCGTTGGCGGCTAATTATTTTAGGCAGCTAAATAATAACATCGCAAAGAGAAGATCATTGTATCCACAGAAGAAACCTGGATTAATGTTGGAAAATTAGGGGAAAAAATAGACTTTCCGCGACAAAAAATAGTAACTCTGCGTCAGGCTTTCCTTGCTGGACTTACAATTAGTGCTGGGTATTCAGTCTCCACCTGCCGAGAAGGACGATTCTTAATAGGGTAGTTTCCTTCATCAAAGAGAACGAAATGCATTGATTGCGATTCCTTACCCACCATTAGTGTATTCATAATATACAAATTATTTGGTTTTACAAATCCCAGTTTAGACGAATGGCCACGGTCAATTTTAACCTCATTTGAAAAAGGCCAGATTGGCGCCCATGCGATTCCACTCCACGTGACGTCACAGGGACCTAGTTTCTATACGAGTAGATAGGAGGTTTACATCGTCTGAGATTAACAATGCAGGCATGTGGCACAGAGCTCAGGTAAACATTTCTTTATAATCACCCGTTAAAAATACCTAAGTTCGGAAAGTTTCCTTCGTTTGATAGGGGAATAATAATCCTTATTTAAGCCAAGCGCTACCTGCTAGCAGGGTACTCAGCTACCTGCTGGCATCCTGCGTCGTATCAGTGGTCAAAGTCTCGCCCCAAGGTCACCTCACTTGCGGTAGCGGGAACCAGAACGACGTCACACCGAGTTTTCCCATCATTCATACTTAGCCGTCGCGTTTTCGCGCGCTTGAAAATTTTCAATTTTTCTTTAATCGCGAAAAATAGATATCGCCACTCAAAAATCTAAAAGCGTGAATTACGTACTCCAGGAGTAATAATCTTTCTATGTAGGCAATAAAAAAATAATAGGAAACACCCTATTGCACGTGCACGGGCAGAAAAAAGGGCTCATAGAAGGAGCATCGCATGTGTTTTCATGCAAGAACAACTCAATGGATGGGCATGACGAAGTTGATGCCGAATGTTACGAGAGCTGCTTTGATCACTCAGGTCTTGCAAACCTAACCGAAGGCTCCATTGTATTGGCAGATTATAGCATTTTTCCAAGCATTTTAATCCGTCCAAAAAGTAGAATTTCGGGATCTCCTCAAAATAGGCATTATTTTGGGCTATAACATACTCCTAAGACGTAATCCTTTGTCCACCAAGCTATTTATTGAATTTGGAAAATGAGAAAAAGTCGTTGGAGGTCAAATCTTGTCCATACGGAAAGTTTTGAAACAATTGAAAAATAAATTCCATCAGCGTCTCAAGGAAGTGGACATAGACAATACGCTTAGAGTTAATTTTCATGATAAAATTGAAAAGCTAATTTTCCGTCTGATTTAGCCATCGTTGTCTTATGCAAAAATGCCTTTCATGGAATACTAGCCATAGCCGATTAATATTGCATAATGTGGAAGGAATAGAAATTTTATCGCATTCAGAAGTGGCGATAAATTTTATTATCCATCACTTAATTGTTATATTTTACATTACAGATTATTCATTATTCAGCTTGTGCATATTGAATAAGTACATATATAATATAACAAAAGACTTTACCTTTTATATTGCAGCAAAGGTATTTTAGTTTACGCTAGTAAATTTCTTAATTTACGCCGTCTTTCGAGCAATCCCAAACTCCTTTTTGAAATGCACCATTTAGGCGCTCAATTATATGTGGTTACATATGCTGTCAGGATGCCTGCCGGCGGAGCGGAAGCTTGGCAACACTGTTATCCATAAGGCCCTTACTGTCAACTAAACGTGGAACACTCTTTAGAAGACCAACGAGTCTAATGAAACTAAGGTCTTCAATCAGCAGAAACTTTCAGTGACAGAGAAAGCAAAAAAAATATATTTTCCCCAATAACTTCTACGGTGGACGAAATCAAAAAGCTATTATATCATGACAAAATTTATTATTGGATGAATCACTTAAAAATAATGACAGATAACTGGAGTTGGGAATTGCCGGGTTGAACCATTATTTTTTATTGTTTGAGTCGATTGCTTAACCGACGAAATTAAACATGAGTGTAAGAGAATAAAAAATTTATGATATCACGCAATACTAATTTTATTAATTTTTAAATGGAGCTTGCACAAGAAATATTTAGGAAAAACTGAACTCATTATCTATAAGAGTGATGATTAGAGGCCAGAAATGAAATTATATGATAAAATACAGAGATACTTTTCACCAGATGTATGAGACAACATGAAATATTGCTTAACCGACGAATTAAACATGTATATCAAAGAATAAAATATACTGTAATTTCACGCAATATTAATTAATTTACGACCGTGATATCGCTGTGAAGTGGCAGCATCTGGTGTGTTACTGCATTTCGCTACATCACTGTTACTCACGGCTAAATCACGGCCGTGAATCAAATTAATACCTATATGTGAAGATCCATAGTTCCCACCCGATTCTCTGAACTTCATGACAGTCGACCGTTAACTCCAACTACCACCTAAGTTGTCCATTTGTAAAATAAAACCTGTTCAGTGTATATAATATTCTACACCTATGTATGAATATAAAAAATAGTATCATGGAAGGCTCGCTAAGTATCCTTAAAAAATCTTAACACATGTGCATAGATATTTAACGAATAGTTTTAAATTATGAGAGTATATTGAATAATATTCTGTGTTTTACATTTCGCTTTCATCACAATCTTTGATAAAACAAATCGCACAGAGCTGGATTTTTATGTTATGGCGATTTGCGTTTTTTCGGCAATAAACTAAGGGTCCAGCCAAAGATGATATAAAAATATATCTCATTGTACGCACAGAAAATTTTTAAATCCTGAGATCATGGAAGTATGCAGAGTAACTAAAAGTGAACGACTTATAAGGAAAACTTGGCAGTTATTTTTGGCGTTTAATTAGTATATTGCACCGTGGCCACCCTTACACTTTTACACTTAATGATGTATATTTTGTGAGAAATACTGTCTCTGAAATAGGGTCACAATGATAGGGTAGCGCATGCATTATCTCTATTATTTTATGATCGCTAATATTCCATTTGATCGCACGTAGTTGCCGATTGAAATTTTTTGAATTGGAATCATGAGTGCATGAGACAGCAAAAAAATAAAGGCAAAAATCACAACAAATATTATTTTACATTTTTAATACAGCGAAAATGATTAATCTTTTGTCATAATGACATAAAACGTCCAAAAACGACAAAAAATAAAAGAAAACAATTTCGCTATTGTCGCATCGCAACAATGGTGTCTCCGCTAATAAAGTATGTTACTTCCAAGACATTGAGGTTGTATATGCAAAAGTTTTGGAATACACAAAAGCAAGAATAATAGTTTTGAGGAATCACATTTCTCGCTCGTCACGAAGGATTTCAGTACACCCCTGTATCGTTTTAACAGAGTACCCGGCAAATATTCTGACCAGCGAGCGAAATTAAGTCGAATACAGATCAATTTTGCATGTTGTAAGCTATCAAAAAGGGGCTTCACTGAGCATGTCAGGTATACCATTAGTTTCGTTTGGTTAATAGCAAAAATAATTATGCTTTAATATTACTCTTGAGATTAAACTTAACTTGTGGTAATACAAGATGGTCAATTCCTACATCTGAACAATCAATCACCTCATATATTTCGACACATTAGATTTTTTTTTAATTCCTTGATTCCGTGAAAAAATGAAGGCGATCGAAAATAGAAAATTTTGGCAATAAATTTGTCCCCCACACCGAGACTACACATACATATACTTCGTGGATATCATGAAATGAACTAAACATATCTCAAGCACAATCAGCATAACCCACCTAAGATAATATATCTACTAGATGTCAACAAAATATCTATAATGTCTTTAGCTAATATCTTGAGAATATCTAGTAATATCTTCCAGGCATCTTCTAGACATTTTGTAGATATATGTATCATAATGTCCGCTTTTCTGATATCTACGAGATATCTTTAGAAGATATTTTCTAGACATTCATATTCAAACTGGACCCACTGGGAAAATTCAAGATAAATGACTCGAATAATATCTTTCGGCATAACAAGAGTTTAGTATTCAAATGACAGCCTGCTGGTGGAGCAGGAGGTGAAATTTTCTACACATCTAGTAGATATTTAAGATATCCAGGACATGGTAAATATGCTCTAGATATCTAGAAGATATTTTGTGCTATGTGGGAGATCCCTTCAGATCCCTTCTATCACTGCACATTGCGTTATTCAGCGTTTCCATGGCAACTGCGATGTGGATCCAACCAAATGTTTGCGTTACCATAGCTCAGTAACTCAGTAACTAAGGAGTTGCGACCCCAAGTTTATCGGACAAAAAAAATACTTCAAATTTTCTCCCTGACCACCTCCTGAAGTATTGCAGGTTCCTCCTGAAATACCTTAGATTTTTTCCTTTATTGTCATTTCTCCATTTTCCCTAAACCAGGTGCATGAGACACTTCCGTACTGAAATAGGAGAAAATAAAAACCATGCTTGAGACAATAGGGTGGTTTCCTATTAAGGTTTTTTTGCCTAAATCGAAAAGTTAATTACTCCTGGAGTACGTATTTCACGCATTTGAATTTTTAAATGACGATATCTATTTTTCGTGATTAAATGAAAAGTGAAAATTTTCAAGCGCGTGAAAACGCGACGGCTAAGTATGAATGATGGGAAAACTCAGTGTGACGTTGTTCTGGTTCCCGCTGCCGCAAGTGAGGTGACTTTGGGGCGAGGCTTTTATCGCTGATACGACGCAGGACGGTAGCAGGTAGCAGAGTACCCTGCTAGCTGGTAGCACTTGGCTTAAATAAGGATTATTAATACCCCATCCAACGAAGAAAATTTTCCGATCTTAGCCAGTTTTAATAAGTGATTTTTAAGAGATGTTTCCCTGAGCTCTGTGCCTCATGCATGCATTGGTAATCTCAGACGATGTAAACCTCCTATCTACTCGTATAGAAACTAGGTCCCTGTGACGTCACGTGGAGTGGCATCGCATGGGCGCCAATCTGGCCTTTTTCAAATGAGGATAAAATTGACCCTTGACATTCGTCTAAACCGGTATTTCTAAAACCAAATAATTTGTATATTGTGAATACACTAATGGTGGGTAACGAATCGAAATTAATGCATTTCGTTTTTTTTTTGATGTAGGAAACTACCCTATTGGGATAAAACATTATCAATATTTCACTAAATGAGGCTTTCATCTTCATTGGTACTAAATAAGGATGCCGGCGGGTGGATATTTCTTGCAGCGGAGAGACTCCTGAGAATCGTAGAATCCGTTCCAAAATAGTGCTGTAGGGTGGTCTGAAGTTGCTGTCGACGGTAGAGGAATCCGCCTGAGGGGGAGAAATGTTGGCATTGCCCATAGATTTTGGGGCTTAAATATTATGTGGCCATTGGAAGAAAATTTCTCCATCGCTCGAAATTCCAAAACAAGGTGAAAGTTGATCTGATTTATTCACACAGGTCCCGTTATTTTTAACCGCAATTTGCGTATTTAATATTAATATTTAGTATTTATTTGCAATTTGCGTATTTTACCCAATTACTTCTTCTTAGTTCAGTCGATATACTCTATCTTGAAATGTTGCTCAAGTAACGATTTTTCTCGCCTGGGATACCAAGATGTCCATTTAGAATATGTGAATTAGTTGAATGATTTTAATAACAATTTTCTGATTGGTTTACATCCATTTCATGCAACGCGTTTAAAAGTTGTGAATTGCAAGAATTTCCTGAATGAAACTGTAAAGTTTAAGCCCTATTGGAGCATAGTAAAGGATATAAAGGATGCAAAAGAGAAGAAATGCGTCGCTATAAAAAGATTAGCGGCTAGGAGAGAGAAATGGAGAGCAGCGTCAAACCAATCTTAGGATTGTTGGCTAATGATGATACATTTTTCCTTTAGTGCCACGAAAATAGGTAAGAACAGTGGGTGGATTGTATAACACTAAAGAAACAGGAACGAAAAAGGTCATAGCGATGTGCTCAATTCCATCATGAGTGATGTATAGCAGTATAAGATAGTAATCTCTTCTTCCAACACGTAACCCCACACAACCTTCGTAAAACGTTATCTCTTTCTAAATTCAACTCAATAGGGGTCGACGGAATCTCAGTTAAATTCATTAAGGCCTCGTCAACTGTACTTTTACCTTTAATACTTGGTATCTTTAATGTTTCCTTATTGCCATCTCAATTTACGATTATGTGGAAATCATCACTTATTACACCAATTCAAAAAGTTAAAAAACCATCTTCTCCCAGTGATTACCGGCCAATCTCTATTTTGCGCTGTCTCTCTAAATGCTGAGAAAAGATTGCTTTTCAGCAGGCTACGAATTATATGAACCAAAACAACTTGCATGATCCATATCAATCTGGATTTCGGAAAAAATTCTCTGCGCAAACTACGCTACTCAAATTAATGGATGATGTACGTCGAGGAATTGATAAACGGATGGTAACAATCCTGGTTCTATTTGATTTGACTAATGCTTTTAGCCTTGTTAATCTCGCCAAACTTCTCCATAAGTTAAAAAACCTGAAATTTTCCTGTTCCTCTCTTAACTGGTTTTACTCCTATCTGAAAGATCGTCAACAGGCAGTCAAGGACGCGTATGGGAATACATCGGAATGGACCACTGTCCATTCCGATGTATTCCCATACTCCACTGTCCACTGTCTCCCAAGGGTCAGTTCTTGGTCCTCCCCTATTTTCCCTGTATTTCCTCGATCTGCTCAAGTGTATTATAAACTGTAAATACCTTTTATATGCCGATGACCAACAGATTCACTTCACTGCCATTTGCATGAGCTGAATGATGCCATTTCCAAAGTCAATCAGGACGTTCAAGCCCTCAATTAATGGGCTGTAGACAATAACTTTGTGCTTAACCCTAGAAAAACAAAGTCTATGTTACTCGGTACCTAAAAGCTACTCAAACATGTTGACTTTGATGTTTTGCCTAAGATTATTGTTTGTGATGCTGAAATATCATATGCAAACTCCGTTAAAAATCTTGGGGTCATATTGATGCCTAATTTGTCTTGGCAAAACCATGTTCAAGCCATCAGCAATAGGATTAATATGATCACTGTTTCAGCTAAAAACTCATAAAAACCTTTTGCCCCCTCACATCCGCAAGCAACTTGTATCCTCGCTTCCCCCATATTGATTACTGCTGTATTGTGTTTCATAACCTAACTGAAGAAATTAACACCCTGATTCAACGGCAATCAAATATGTTTTTCAGGTTCATTTATGACCTCAAAAAAATGAACATATATCCCCTTATTTTTCTAAGTAAGAATGGCTTAAAGCTAAAACAAGGAGGGAGCTCATGCTTGCTTCCTTTTCATTTAAACTTTCCAATTATAAACAGCCTGAATATATTATGCAATTTTTTCAGTCCTAAAGAGGAAAATGGAAATGTTCCAACTTGAATGTCACCAGATTTTTTAACTGTTCTACAACATCAAACCACTACATTTAAGAAATACTTTTCTGTTGCTGGGGCAAGGATTTGGAATAGTTCTCCAGAACTAATTAAACACTCCACAGCATTGATGTCTTTCAAAAATATACTTTTCAATAAAATGCTATTACACGATAAAAATTAATTTTACCAATATGCTAGAATTTTCTTTTGCCATTATTATATAATTTATTGCATGCATACAATTTTTCTGTTTACTTAAGCTCTGATACTAATGTATACCTTTGTATGTTCTTAGTGGACAAAAAATCCAAGAACAATAAAAATTTATTCATCTTTATCTTTATTATTATGATAAATATTCTTCGGCCAATTTCCATGAGCTCAGTAATTATGACAGATAACAGAGCGCAATCATGTATAACAGCGAAATACGACTAATAAACACTATTTATGCACAAAAGAATATAAATGGACAATTAAGTTGCAGGTATATTGGCTTAAAGAACTCAAAAAGATGTATTTATTTCCTCTTATATAAAAAATTAATCACGACGCGTTTCGATCTCATATACCAATATAGGCGTGAGTTACTTTCTAGCAATCTCCGAAACCTAATTCTTCATCAAAGTAGATTGGGTTACCGGGTCTCTAAATATTACTCGTGTGTTTCAAACATTTTTTGTATAATTATGGAACTTATTCTAGTTCCTATAATCCGACGAACTAGTTACAACTAGTCCACAGCGCTGCTCACATTCACTCATAGAAATTCCACTGATCGTAATTTTGATTTATTGATGCTCAACCGCTCACTCGACAAACTTGAAGGTAAATTTTTTTCCCTGCTCCAACTCCGGAGTACCTGCAGACAGCTTTTCTAGTTTTATTGTTAATTCCGCACCACATTGTTAAGAAAGAATAGACAGGATTCTAGCCATTTGAATTGCTTCCGAGGCCTAATCCAGGCGGTTACTAACCCAGATTAAATATAATCAAGGGCACTTAATGAAGTTAGTTTCTCGGAGACCAAAAGCTGAGGCCAATATTGAAACCCCAAATTCATTATTATTATGGAGATTTTCGCATTACCTATCGTAAAAATTGAGACCACAGCAATTTAGGGGCTAATGTCAGTAAAAAAAAGCAATGTGTACATCCTGGTTTGAGGAGCTATTTCGTCTGACCCAATTTCAATTCAACAAAAAGCATAACAAATTCTGCTTATTTCTACATTCGATCATGTACGAAATTTAAGAAGTCCTTTGATTAGTATTATTAATTGTACTCTAATTTATCTAAAAAAAAGTACCCGCTTTTTGAGCGTTAAATCACGCTGTCCACCTTTGAACGCTTCTTATTTTCGTAGTTTTTGTTCTCACAACTTAATTTATACCATACACTCAAAACAGCACAGTGCCATTTACAAAGGACATGGCATCATAACGGCAAAGAAAAATTGACAGAACGCAGACAACAATAGTAAACAGGACGTTGACAGCAATGAACAAAAATATTCAACAGTTTTATCAAATAATAAACAAAGCATCGTAGTATTTATAGGGTGAGGGGGCAGTGAAATGAATGAAAATTTGGAAACCAATTCCAAGGAGTTCCTAAAAGCATTTTTACAGAAAACCAAATCAAGTAATCCTTAATATGTATCATAATCGTTTTATTTCATTACATCTCAATTGTATGTGGTCATAGGCAGGGTTATTTTGGTATTGTTAACAAAAGGAATAATGTTCAAATAACACTTTTATCAATTTAGCTGCCACAAAAATTCTAATATATACATTCGTAGCCAAAACAAAAAAAATGTAATAAAATTTAACTAATTACTTGTGATAGAAACGCAGAGTAATATTTCACTTCTAAAAAAAGTTAAGGGTAGCCCGTTCCGGAACTGCTAATTTTTCCATAACGTCACTGGCCATCGGATGAGTTCCTCTTTCCCTTTCTCGGCATCAGTATTTAATCATTTATTATAATTGTGAAGCTGATGGTAAAATTATTGTCCAGAATGAGTCACTCTCTCTACTTTCTCAGCACCATCACCATATATATTATAACAAGTAACAGTAAGGTCTTTTTCAGTCATCACGTATACGCTCCGTTAAATGATAAATGATGTATCATTTTAAACGTTTAATCATCGGCGTCTGACGAAAAATATAATATCAACCTCAAATTTTACTATTTACCCATTAATTTTAGTTAAAAATTTCGATTTTTCCATGCCGATAACTCGCTTAAGGTACCTATATTGACTCCACAATTTTTTTCATTCTTAAATTCAGAAAAAGGTTTAAAAACCTGTTAAATCCATAACAAAAGCAAAGATACTCAACATATAATAATAAAGCAGGCGATAAAATAAAAATAAATCGAAGAGGTACGAAGCATTTAAACGTTCTCTAAGAGAGATATCCGTCTATAAAGAACTTAAAAGATAACATGTATAACGAGTAATTAAATATATAGTGTTGAAAGTATTAAAAAATTATTATCAACGGGAATTGAAAACAAAAATGAAAATAGTACTAAATGCATATAACGATTGCGCATGGGTGAATGGTATAAAATTGCTTCCTATAAGAGCGAGAGTTTATTATGAAATTGTTTTCAGAATTACAGAATATGATGAATTTATACGTAAAATATGAGTGTGAAATTTTCGCATGGATTATTTGGTTAAGAACAGGATGAGGTCTAACCTCGCCTATACAAACGAACATTCGTGTTGGATCACTGAGGGGGAACAGTATTGAAATGTCTTCCTTGAATCATAACTCCAAACCAATATCCTAGAATTCCGAGGTGGCCGAGAGAAAAGAACAATCCCCCTGTACCCTGAATATGTGAAATTCAAACGACTGAGGCTAGACTGGGGTGAGTTCTATCCTAACCTATCCAGACAAATCTCGTTGATTTGAGTAAACCGGGACTAGCCACGATGATAACTTTACGGAGTCACCCTCAATGCGCAAATTGTGCGACAGATCCACGGAGAAAAAAATCATTAACCTTGACCAGGATTCGAACCCAGATCCCCCGATTTCCGCTCGTGTGCTTTAGACAGTTTATCTGCCGAGGCGTCATTAACCCCTGTAGAAATTTGAGGACTATACCGGACAATGTTGTATGGCCTGCTGAGCATGTGATGCGGCAAACAGTTCAAATCGTGCGCAGACGGGTTCCGGGTTCCATTCCCGTTCAAGGCGAATGATTATTTCACTGTGGATTTTTCGCAAAATCTCGCTGAATCACCGAGGGAAACAGTATGGAAACGGTTTTTTTTACACTTTACGGACGATTTCTCGCAATCGAAACTCCAAAACCGTCAACCTATCGCGTCAGGGGTTCGAAACATTTTTTTCACAACTCTCTGAGCGCATGCCGACAGCCCTCATAACAGTTCCCGTACGTAGATAGCACGTCTTCCTAGCGTAGTTGCATCGAGCGGGTTGCCTTCGGACGGCCGTAAGACCTCCCACCCAGTCCTCCCCCACCCTTCCCGATATTGACCTACCGGCGCACCCTCCCCTCAAACCCCCCACCCCTCCAAGCTCCCTCTAACCCTCCTCGCGCAAGGTCCTGAGGCGCCCCACCACGCAGCACCGCAGTCAGACTTGGAGGCGGGACAGGTCTTGTCTCATGCGGGAGTGGGGGGTGTTCTAGGCTAGGAGAGGGGGAGAAAGATACACACACACACACACTGTGCGTGTGGTGGGGATAGACGCACGTTATTTTTTATTTTTCTCAATGGTAGTTACGCGCCCTCACGGAAGAGTATGTAAAAACGCGAAAGGGGGTGTGGTTACGAAATTGTCCATCGATCCCGGCCGTCCGGTTCCACAAACTGCAGATACATATATTCCCGGCGGCTCCGAGCCGGACTCATTTACCATCGAGTCAGCAAAGTCGCACGAGCAGGCGCCAGGCCCGTGGACTCGTACCGACGGAGACGCCGAACTGCGAGTGTTTCGTCCGCCCACACACAGCAACAGTCTGGTGCCTACCCCCGCTTAATTTCCCGGTGTTTCCCGACTTCGTTTTTCGTCGCAAATCCGCGCGACCAGTTCTGAAGGGTTTGCCGGGATAGTTCAGCGATATGGAAAGGAAAGAGTCAAGCTCGAAAATGCTCGTGAGGGCGTTCCACGGAGTAGGCCTCTCCATCTATCTCCTCCTCGGCTACTACTTCCAGAAGCACCTCAAGGTGCCGGACGGGGTCCAGCTGACCGTACCAGACCCCGCTAAGGAACCGTGGCAGTACCTGACTATATGGAATGTGGTAAGTGAAAGGATTAAAAAAAAAAAAATTCTCCAGTGATGTGTACGTATAACATGGACAATCCCTCAAGAAGCTTGGGATTCAAGATACCGATATACTTCGTGCTGAGTGCGTTGGCATGTGTTCAGTGGAATTGTGCCTTCTTTGCGGTGACCTAGTGGAAATAGTGATAGATTATATACAGGGGGATGAACATGGACTATTCTTATGGACTGTATCCTCACCGACCACAAGCAGCTAGATTGGTTGTTCATCTTACGACTAGCGATAGGAGAGCAATGATCTGTATGAGTGCATACAATATAATAAGTGCTAGATAATTATTTAAGATTATCTACCGGTTAATGTAGGCTTGCATGAAGGTTGATGGTGCGAATGTTCCGATCATCCTTAGTTAGATTTTCCCTCTTTGACCCTTAATGGGCCTATTCGTATTCATTCTATCTATAAATTCCATGCCCTTTCTCGCCTTTCTCCGCTTATGAGTAAGTAATAATGAAGTTATTGATAGAAAAAGTGGTTATTATATTCAAAGATTGACCCAATAATAGTGCAATGAATATCCGGCATAATCAATTGCAATCTAATTGCAAGCTATTAGATTATGATAATGTTTCTTGGTTCGATGAGAATTAGCTACTTCTTATGACCAAGAAACCTTAAAATTGAATAAAAAACAGTTAAAAATGAGTTAGTGACTTTTAATGAGACGATGGTTTTAAACGCTTGAATAGATTTGGGCATATAAATATATAGATATATATTTATGGCAGCCATAGGTAAACTCAAGTCTGACAATTCGCAGCGGAGCAGCGCAGCGGAATTCTCACTTGTCATCCAAAAGAGCGGTAAACAAAAACAAGAAAGCGAGTATAATAAAACGTGGTTAAATAAGAAGCCAAGAGGGGAAGCACTGTAGAAAGGATCGAAGTTAAAGCAGATGGTCTGTAAAGAATCCCCTCTTTAATGGGCAATGGATCAATCCTGACGCCTTTTTTGATTTCCAATGAGTTCGAGTCTTGGAGGAAAGGAGGTATTTCAGGGGTGCATTTTGAAGGAAGTAATTAATTACCAGAGAATATAATTATAAAAATGGTGAAGTGCTATACCAACTTTCCACCCCATTTTTAGGAAAATAAGGATTTGATAATTTGTAGTTTTCTGCAAGAGTTTGGACTTACATATATTTTTTTCAACAATACTTAAATTTTATTGAAAAATATTTTAACGGAAGTAATGTGTTCAGGTTTTGAAAAAAAATAAATCACTGAATTTACTTCAACTCAGAAAAATATCAAATTCGTCTTCTTACCCGATCTCGTTCCTTCATTTTGTTTTGCTTTTTATGTGGTATAACTTCTATATCCACAGGTTTTCACTATTTACAGTTTTTATTTACATATATTGTACAAGAAATGATTTGAAAAATGTTTCATTTGAAGCATTTAACACTGCAATTTGTTAACTATAAGATATTCCTGAATTGACTTCTTCACTTGGCATTTTGGATTTGAGCAGGCAACCAACGTTTTTGTGGAGCTAACTTTTTGAGTAAACAACTGATTACAGAACACCTTTTAGGGTCTTCCTCCTTTTTACTATTATAAAAGTAAAGCTAAGCTTTTGTGTGCCAAGAGTATTGACTGTAAATTTATTACAGACAGATAAGGTATAACCTCTTTTATCTGAAAAGACCGCAACATCCGCGAGTTTATGGTCGGTCAAATTTCGTGTCCTGGTCCCAATAACCCAAATAACGTTCCGGTCCCTAAAAATCATCTTCGATTTAACTAATTATGTCGTCAGATCTTGAGGATTCTTTTAATGTGACTGGGATAAGCAGTATGGTATGGATTACTTATAAGTAATGACATTGATTTCAAGGAATGAACGGCTACCACGTCAAGCTCTTAGCAGTTTCAAAACCTTTGAAACTAACTCACGTTGGAAATAAAGTTGCTGTGTTGAAATATAAGCGCAATTTACGGAATAAAGCTTTCTGCTTTGGGATATTCAAATGGTTCAAATAATTCCGCCTCGTTTCATGAATCTCAAATTGTAATTGAGCTCTTCGTAAAAATACTGTACCACTGACAGTCTTTCAAGGATAGCAATTTGATCGCCCATGACGAGTTCATGCATCGTTAAGCGAAAATATGAGCATCAAATTCTGCTATTACCATAGAAGCATGACTAATGACGACGAAAACAGAAGGTTAACCCACGATGATTGGCTGCAAATATGTTAAGGGTTCCAAATCAAATTGTAATAGGACATAATCACAGGAAAAAAGCAGTTTGGAAAAAGAGTAGTTTGAATTAGGAGGTAGACAAGAGGAAAGAGTTGAATAAGAAGATGTATTTGAGGATATGGCCGACGAAAAATTGCAGTAATTGAAACTAATATAGAAGGAGAATATTATAAGATTCATCTTTGGAGGTCGTGTAGCAAGGGAGGAACTTTCCTTAAGCGAAATGGAACTGATGTGCATTTTCAGGAAGTTACTTGAGATTATGAGGAGCTGGCAGTGGTAACGAGGTTTGGAAGACATGTATTTTTAATTATAACAATATATTAATGACGTTAATTTAATATTTACCTAACGGCCTATCAGTCACTTCACTAGTGAGTTGAGCTGTGCTATTTTGAAAATAGTTCAGTGGTACCCTTAAAATGTCCTATTTCACAGGAATAAATTATCATTCGTACAATAAGGGAGCAGTGGTAACGAGGTTTGGAAGACATGTATTTTTAATTATAACAATTTATTAATGACGTTAATTTAATATTTACCTAACGGCCTATCAGTCACTTCACTAGTGAGTTGAGCTGTGCTATTTTGAAAATAGTTCAGTGGTACCCTTAAAATGTCCTATTTCACAGGAATAAATTATCATTCGTACAATAAGGGAGCGATGTCAAAATGCAATGGATTGATTTTCAAAATAACAGCATTGGCGATGTGCAGACACGTGAATTATCTATTTCTTTGAGAAGTAGGGGGAGGAAAATATGGGCTGGTATATGGTAACAAAAAAATTGGTTTTCGCTATCTCCCATATGGGATACGGAACAATGTACAATTCAAGGCAATTGTATTAACTTTAACCCAAACGTGACGTTAAAAAAAATGTCAAGTATTAACACACAGACTTAACGCGACAACTTCGCAGTCTTATATTGCAGCATGTTTTTTCTACCAGAGTGGATAAAATATTTTAGATAAAAGAGTAAAAGAAGCCCTCAATAATATTTTTAAAAAATATTGATAATTTTTATAACTTAGGCAAACATAATTTCATTCAGTCAGCGTTCACAATATAACTGATGACAAAACATGACAAACTGATGGCAAAAATGACCTGAAAATATAACATTCATAATTCAACCAACTCTTACGTTATAATAGCGAAACAATTGAATGCATGTTGGGTGTGATATCGTATTGACTACTTTCCGTTTGAGTTTCAATCCTTTTTTTCATTTACCCCGATTCTCACGAAAAATCTCCTTTTTACGTTACATTATTCAACAATATCCACCAATACACTGATATTTTCACAAATATGTGGCTGATTTACAAATATTTTCCCAAATCCTTGACTGAATACTCTTCTTTCGCTAGGCCTCATTATTTTGCCCGTAGACACGCTTTGCTGGTGCCAAAACTTTTCCCCTCAGTAGAAGAAAATTTTCGTAGAAGTGGCCCATCCTTCAAGCGTGAGAAGGCAGCACAGTGAAAGTGAGAAGTGAAAATGCGACCGCTAGACCACCAATTGGAGTGCATCGATCCGATGTAGATTTTGGATGTCCCCGAAAATCATTCGGGCCGTCCAAGACTTTCACATTTCACGCCAAATCCGAAAACCAGAGGGGTTCCTTCCGTTCAGCGAGTGATAATTTTCTCAAGAAAGGTTTTAACACGTTGCGTACCGGCGTATTTTAATTCCTAGGAACGCCGATTCTGGGTGGAGGTGTTGAGATTGGAAATATGCCTTTGGTTTAAACATGGTTAAAAAGCTAATGTTTAGAATATAACTTTACCCAATCAAACGCTATGATGCATCAATTCATTATGAATAACGAACAACAACTGAAAACGTACTAACGAATACGTATTGTACGCTTTAAAATTGTTTAGGTTGACGCGCCTAAATGACGAGAAACTTCGTCATCCGTCCGGAACGTTCGGGAAAAAAATGACGAGAATTCTAGCCATAAAAAAAACAAAGAAAGGTCAATTGACATGCCATCTTAGATTTTAAGACTCGCTAATAATCGGAGAAAGTTTAATATAACAGAAAGAAATAAATTCCCGTTACTGATAAAATGTTCAATGTGTCCCAGTTTAAATTGTCGAAATTTCTGCAAATTACCGTTGGCTTATAGGGGGAAAAATTTATGTCAATGTGGAGACTTCATTTTTAGTAGCCTCAAAAGTATTACGAAGAAAAAAACATCCCAGGAAAGATAATTCAAACCGGGGAAAAGTTTTTGTCGCATGACCTTCATTCAGTGCACTGAGTATGAAATTGAGGATCATATCGTGATTTTCTTCAAAGGATCGTTTCATTTACATTATTACTTCCCTATTGCCTAAAAGATGATTGATTAAGATTGCCTAAAAGTCTCAGGGACACGCGTAAATTTTATGACGTAAAAATGAAATGAAAAAAGATCGATGACTTAAATTGACTGACGGAGCAGAAAATAACTTGATGAGACGACATTGAGAAAACAATTTTGCATGCCAAATTGTGACGGGAAAAATGGCTCATTTCACAATAGGAAGTTTCGTCGGCAACGTAGCATCAAAGATTTTCATTGTGTTTAACCATTCAGGTTTTGCATGAATTTACTGCCTGAATGTGACAGAATTAATTGAGATATTACGCATTTTG
This sequence comes from Ischnura elegans, assembly GCF_921293095.1. NCBI lineage: Eukaryota > Metazoa > Arthropoda > Insecta > Odonata > Coenagrionidae > Ischnura > Ischnura elegans. The sequence continues at coordinate 39,662,691 of NC_060255.1, read as the reverse complement.
CATAAATAAGACTCTTATGAGGAACTCTGAAACGTTAATGTTGCATTAATATCATGAAAAAAGTTATAAAACGCATAGCAAGTTTAGAAACAGTAAAGAAGAAAATATTTGGCGCCAACGGATTGTAAAAGTATACCCCGCATTAGATAAAGGAGAAAAAAATGCAATCATTGGGAATTAATCAATTATTTCGGCATCCATTACTAACATAGGTAAATTTAAAAATACTGCATTTATCAAACCAGCGGGAAAGTAATCCTAAACCATCAGATTATAAATGTCATAAAATTGAACTCATGGGAGTTGTTTAAAAAAATAGATGTCACAGAAAGCCCAAGAAGATATTCGTTTTTTGAAGTCAGACGACTAATTTAAGTAAACCTTGGAAATACTTTGTCATTACCCAAGGGAAAAACAAAATGAGAGTAAAGAATTCTTTCCGGAAAAGACTAATAAAAGATCGAATTCCCCAATTCTTAACGTTCAAAAATTTCTTAGTAAATAATGATAGAGAGCCACAAGTATCAGGCCTCAGGTAATTCCTCGAAAAATAAAAAAGCCGGCAATCTCTACGGAGGTTCTGCAATGCAAGTTCTTATTATGCTAGCTTTTCGGGGGTAAGATTAGCAAAATTTTAAAGAAATGCTCATCCCTAGTTTCGCAAAGTGAACACTAATTTTGAAACGGTGATTAAAATGTAAAAAATACACAATAAAACATAAGAGATAGTGGCCAGATGCTAGGATTTATTTAAGGAGCTTAATTTACGGAAGATACACCGAGGATAGCATTTTTTTGGCAGAAATAGAACTTTTTAAACGAATAAAGCATATAGGAGCAAAGAGTATTTTTTAGGAAAGCACAAACTTACTCTCGTGTTTACCCAACTTCACAGTATCAGAATAAGCTAGAGAAATACCTTGTCCAGTGTCGTATCTACCTGCGACAGACTGGCCCACGAATCATGTACATAACCTGAGCGACTGACGCCTTTATTAATTTTCTCCGGGAAGTGCAAGCTTAGAGAGATGTCTATAAAAGTTTGCAATCCATCTTTTATCGTGATGATAGGTGAGAAAGCTTAGACTATTGAGCCCTCTAATCTCTAGGCAAACAATCTGACGCAGCACATGTTTGTCGGGGGCTGTCACGGATGATATTGCCTAGTTTCGCAACGTCGGGGCATGCGAAGGCGTCACTTTCAGCACGCCGTTATCACTGACCTACCGAAACATTCACGCGCAGCCGGCCGACTCGGTCACATTTATTTTTCGCTGACAGTCCTCAATGAGGCAGCGCTGATTTTCTTCCTGCTCACGTCCGACCAGGGACTAGGTCAAGTTCTCTCCTCAAGAAAGAGCTCGGTGGCGATGCGTGAGGGCTCCGTGAAATGTGTGTCAAAGTTAAATTTTAAGGGTTTGGTGGATTCAATTGTTTTTCCCCTCAGTTTTGGAGCATAGCAAATATTAGTACGGAAAATGTCCTTACAGACAGCGTAGGGGTGGCCGTCTCCCGGTAATTTCTGGGAAAATTGAAAAAGCGGAAATCTCTGCGGAGGTTCTCCAATGAAAGTTTTCATTTCACTAGCTCAAAAATAAGAAAAATGTCTTTGCAGACAGAGGTGGATTAAGTGAGGGGTGGTCGTCCCCGGGTAATTTAAAGGAAATATTGAAAAAGCGGAAATCTCTGCGGTGGATCTCCGATGAAAGTTTTCATTTCGCTAGCTTAAAAATCAATACACCAACAAATTAAGTTCGCCATGAAAAAATATTTGACTTAGAATATTTTTTCATGGCGAACTTCATCCGTTGGTGTATTTAATTTTGCACCCGTGCGCGTGACTGCGTACAAAGTCACAAGTTCCTGCAGTGCTTTAAAAATCAATGTTCAAACATAATTGATTAATATCATGAAGTAAATCTTCCACGCATATAAGACCTCAGATGCATTTTATCTGGAGGTATTGAATACCACCAAGGCACCAAGTATAAGTCATGAACCGGCCTGGCCATTCAAATTTTTCTTTACGTAAGTTGCCATTGGCCATTATACACTTACAGTTTTCAGTTAATTCTTTGGTAAAGATGACTCAGTACAATAATAAAAAAAATCGTTTATAGTTTCGTTTTGGAATGGAGGAAAATTTACTAAAAAAAACCAACGTTTTTCTAGAGCGTTTCATCAAAGTTTCACGAAGTTCCAGGAAAGGAAGATATAAAAAAACAGTCATACATCGGCACATTAAAAATACTGCGAAAAATTCGGACACTCAGACGAAATTATCGAAATTAGTGGTGACCCAGGTAAAGTAATGAACCAATCCTTATCTTTGATGTGAGAAATTCCTAATGGGTGAAATTGCGCAATCCCCACCACTAAGATGGAAATTCATACACCTGCGGCTTAATTCGAGGTGAGGTCTATGCTAACGTATCCGAACTGACTTTCGGGATGAATCGCTGATTGATTGACAATAAAGTAGCAAGTACAACTGCAGTCGAGGGTAAACTTCTTTTGGGATTCCCACCGGGTTAGAAACTCCGCAGCTGCCGACGTTTCGAGCTCCTACTCTGGGCCTAATGGAGTTTTTAACCCTGTGAGAATCCCGAGAGAAGTTTACCTACATGTTTCGCCGGAAGAGCATCGAATCTTCTTACGAATACAGTCTATGGAATAATAACGGGGACTTGAGGCGCAAAAATTTTGTAAGGAAAGCCTAGCCTGAATCTCAACTACGAGGACGATGACATGGTAAGGTAGAAGTAGATCACCCGACCCGCACTTGTGAAATCTAGGCTCGAATCCCGGATAATACAAAAGATTGTTCTTTGCTATATTTCATCTTTAGTTACGTAGTTACCCGTTTTCCTGAAGTCACTTTGGTGGTTATGTTGAAAGTCCCACCACATTCTCCTTAGAGAGGGGTCCGTTAATTACGTGAGGAATTTAGAGGGGGGAAGGGGTCAAGCCGATTCTCACCGAATCTCACGTGGGGGAGTAGAAGGGGTTCTGGCAATTATCATGTATTTTTTTCGAAAGAAACAGGAAAATATAACAATCTTATAAATGCGATGGTGGTTGGCGTAACATGGTGAAACTCCTTCATGATGCACAAAGGTTAAGAAAAGACTCTGGCCAGATGATGATACGCTGTATCGAAACCGGTCGCAAATATATTTTATTTTGTGAAACAGCGAAGTCTTTTCTTAACCTTTGTGAATCTTATAAATCTTAAATACTAGTCTTGATTGGTTAAAAAAAATTAAACAATCAACAACAAATTCAGCGCGGTGAAGCATAGATTAACGTAATTACACCGAAAATACAGCATTTTGAACAATCTCATGTGAGATTAGAAGGAGGGGGTTGAGCCAATTCTCACGATATTTTCTAAAGGGGTTTCAAAATTCGTCAAAATTATCTCACGAAATCACAGACACCCACTATACGACTGCCTATTCTTCAGCATTGATAATCGCCATATGAGTCGTTAATTGCTCCAAGGAATTAGTTTAACGTCAACGCAAAAGCACAAAAGGATTTTATGATTTTTTTGGTTGCTACCTATTATGGGTAATTAAAATTGTGGCGGAAGATATTTGTTCTCGTTTCGATTGCGTCCTGTTCGACATTGAACAGATGCAATTCTCATTGGAGTAAAACTAGTTCTGTGAGGGTGGTTTAACGATGGACTGTCACTTCCTAAGAAGATAAGTTCTCATACTTCCTGCTTTGCTACTCCTGGGTTAAGAGAGACACTCAGTGATTGAGTCGTAGTGTCTAAAACGGAAGACAAAAAAACAGTGAATTACCATGGTGGATATAAAAAAACTTGAAAATTTCCTGGTGGTAAATAACTCTAAAATACCACCCTTCATATTTTTACCCAACAAGTTGTGGTGACGTATATATAATTGGCATTACTTACCTATGGCATTTATATATGACTAAAAAACACTTCTTAAGCTTATTTGCCATCCTTCTCGATTTCGCCCCTTTAGACTAGAGCTTCTATATTCTTACAAGAGAGTATCATTTCAACTTTAGTACTTACATACACAAAGTAAAACATAATGTCCTTTTTTTAGATGCATCAAAACTTCCTTTTTTACCGAGCATTTCATCCATTCAGCATTACATTTTTTCAATTTGAAAACAATATTAGATAAAAATGCCGCTAAAAGTATGCTAGGAGGGATTGCCGTCTTTGTCTTTGAAATATATGTCTCGGACAGGTCTGGGAAGTATTTCTATTAACCAGTATTTTTAGATACGTATTTGAAATTAGTATTAATTAGTATTTGATATTTCAGGTACACGACCTGATAGTATCTTGTATTTCAAATACAGGTTTTTGGTATTTCCCCATTCTAAAATAAAAAAATACATTTGTAAAATAATTTTGAAGTAGCTCTGATAACGCTTCCGTAACATTTTGCTTCAGAGGTTACTTCGCTTTCGTCAGAATCGTTGTCTTCATTCGTGTTTGCAACTATCCAGAACGTCCCGAGGCATTTTTAATATCTCTTAGTTTGCATACAAATTTATTTTGTATTTTAAAAAGAATTTAAAATACTATTTTTCGGTTTGTTCTTCAAATACCCAATTCAAAGGTGTTTTGTATTTTGCATCTCAAATGCATTCGGAGCGGTATTTGTATTTGAAATACCGCTGGAAATGTGTTTGAAATGGCCTCGGCCTGTATTTTGCTCACTCCTGGTCTAGGACGAGAACTAAATGCGCTAGAGAGAGATCGTCTTTTGGTCTGAAAGAGGAGACAGCCTGCTCCCCACCAGTGGGATGACAATTTTCGAAACTAGCAGATTCAAAAGTGATAATTCGTTTCCTCTCATGTGAATATTTGCCCTCCATCGTGCTAGAAACGTCGTCGCGCTGTGGTTCTAGCACAAATAATCGCGGTCACCTTGGAGATGTTGCCTCAGGACACAAAAGACGACAGAAAAAATAATTAAGTGCTATTACTGCTAAATACACCAATAGTTGCGCAGCTTGTATGTTGCGAAGGAGTTCTGCGTCGCATGCGGGAATGAAAACACAAAAAAATTAGCCATTAAATTTTATGATACGCATAACTGCCTCTGACCAGTTAAGATTTAGTGGAGGACTACTAGTTTACAACTTTTAATTATCATCTTAAAATTTACAATGGGTGTAGAGTACTCTTTTATCATAATTTACAGTACACCAGACAAAAACTAATGATTTATAAAAATAATAACATGGTCATTCTTTCAAATTTTAGATAAAGATAGGTACCTATTTTTATATTCCTTGCATTTGTTCATAAAGGTTATTATTTCCATTCAGGGAGGTAAGAAGGCCTATAAACAATACGCCTGAAATTAGGCAAACTTATGTGCGGGTATGAAAAAAAAATATAGAACCAAAACTACTCATTATTTAGCGGACAATACCTTGCTATTCAAGTTTCGACCAGTTCCCGATTAGATAGAGCGCTAAAATTTCCAGGATAGCTCAGAAATGGATGACATTGATTCTTACTCTTTCATCATGGTCGTAACAGTATCTCAAGTAATATTCAGGGATAAAAATCAAATATGGAGATTTTTGGAAGAACACTTCAGAAGTCATAGTCGAAAAAAGTTGTGCGTATTTAAGATTATAATCGCTTTCCCTAGGAAACAAGTATGATGTATATTCCAGTGGCGCAGCGAGGGGGGTGTTTTGGGGGATAAAACCCCCCCCCCCCAGAGCTCAGAGTTTTTAAGTTAAATCTATTTTACTTAATTGGATTAATATTGCTTATAAAATAGTGTGAGTAATAACAAAATATCCCTCATAAGGCCGTAAAACTCAACATTTTGAACCATTTATCTTAAATTTTTTCTGGCGGAGGGCCCCCGCACCTACCGCTTACCCTTATATATACCAAAATGTTGAGTTTTACGGCCTTATGAGGGATATTTTGTTATTACTCACACTATTTTATAAGCAATATTAATCCAATTAAGTAAAATAGATTAAAAATTTCTCTGAGCTCTGGGGGGGGGGGTTTACCGGTTATACCACACCCCCAGGCACCCCAGTATTAGTTGCGCCTCAAACCCCCCCCTAGACTTAATTTCTAGCTGCGACCCTGGTATATTGATCTGCAAATGTTAAGCTTAATATCTTACACGCGCACCGCGTACCGGCCATTTTACACCGGGGTGTTCAACAAATGTAACAAGTAAACGTACACAAACGACCATGCCCTGGATCAGGGAAACGTACCCAGGCGGGACTCGAACCCGCAACCTCTAGTTTGGCAGGCGAGAACGTTACCCCGCCGCCACCAAGGCCGGTAAAATATTTTCGACCCTGCCAGGATAGGAGGATATTTGAAATTTTCAATAATTTATGGGACCGTAGGCCGTTGTTCCTTTATTCTCACTTTTGGGTTTGTTTGTCCTTCCGGGCATCTTGCAACTGAAATTTCGGCCACTTCCTGATTAACTAGAACGCTGTTATTTTCAGGATAGCCAAGTACTAAATGACGATGTATGGTTCTTACAATTTGTGCGCATGTTAAATTAAAAAAATTAAACTTAAAAATACATTAGACGGGTCTCTTAGCGAAAGAAAATATATATTTCACCACGTTTTTCATTTTTGATATCTGAAATTTTCTTCTAAAACGTATTTTTAACTTTCTCATCAATCACATTTGAAAATTCGTATAATTTAAGGGACCGCAGGCCGCTATTTTCTTCTTTTTAATAATACTTGTTTTTTTTATGAAAATGTTTTATATTGTAATATTTTTTGTGCTAGGCCTGCAGCGCGACATGCTGCTATCACTACAGAGAGCAAACATTCCCATGAGAGGAAACGAATTATCTCGTTTGCATCGGCTACAGTATCGAAATTTTCACTCCTAGTGGTGGAGAGCAAACAAAGAAGTTCGGGCGTTTACCTGGAAATACATTTTCCAAGGGTATCCGCCACTCAGTATGGTGGGCATAGCATATAATAGTATTCTTTGCTCTTTGCCAATGTATAATATGTTATACTTTTCTTTGCTCGGCTCATAAACCAAGGTCTGGTAACGCCCGAATTGCTGTAAATCAGTGTGGGATGTGTAGTTTATGTTTTATTGTGTATGTTCGCGAAGGAATATGCTGTGGTGAAATTATTTTTATACTGGATAATGAATTGTTAAGAATTATTCACATTTTTTTAAGGGCAAGGAGCTCACGATAATAGATGAATTATTATTATTAGAATTAAGAATAACGGGTCAACTACATGGTAAAACGCAGAGCTTATTTGCGAGGTATCTAAACATTTGAACAACGAAAAGCTTTTCCGCTCCAAAAACGGCACTAGTTAGACGAAGCCCGGATACTGAGAATCGCTAATCGTTCAAGGCTATGCAAAATTAAAAAATATAACACAGCACGACCCGGCGTCCTTGAGCCCAAAATACGATTCAGGTTTTTGATTTAAAAAAATGTTCGCTCGGCGAAGTTGGGTTGCGACTGCTGTTTATTTGCGTCTGAACTTTTTCTGAATAATTCAAATTTGACAATTGTAAGATTGGGTCCTGTTAATATTCTGCTATACATTCAAAAAATCATTAAGATCATCAGCCACAAACAATTTTCTCAAGACATTGATGTTAATAGTGTGTCCAAAATCGAATAACTAATGTTTGTTTCTGCTAGGAGAGCAGTAAATTATTCTTTTGTTTTGTAAAACGTACGTCTTTTGTTTTTTCAAGTACGACGCAGTAGTCTTCTCCCAGTTGTATGGAGTACATGTAGTTTGGTGTGATAAGTCGTAATAAAGGTGTGTAAAAACTACTAGTTTGAGTAGTCATTGTGAAAGAACAGAAGATAATCAACAATTGAAAGCGTAGAAATAAAATTTCTTAATCGAAAGAGAAAAGTTTTTTTCCAAAATTTTCGTTTATCTAAAATTCACCCTACACCTCATTTTTAACCCAGCTCCCTTACGATTCCATCCTCATGCTCCTTACTTAAAGCCAAGTGTAACTTTTCTCCTTGAGTACTTGAATGCAATAACACACTAGCCAACGAAAAGCCTGATTACAATGTACATTCCTTATCATCACTCGTTTTTTCTTGTCTTTCATTCATAGTTTGGTGTTTTTATTACAATACTTCTGCGGTAAGCACTGATTCATTTATTGCAATTTCGCTATAAAGTGTCCACTTTGTCCTTACTTAGTTAAGGCAATGTGGAGTATCTTTTTGATTGCTTATTATTAGGGATGTACGGACACAGAATTTTTTTCAGTTCCAGATCTGGATTTGATACTTGATTCCAGGTGTCGGATCTTAAGATATTTTTGGATCCAAATGCATTTTTAACTGCCCGCTATAAAAATGAGTAATTATTCCAGTTTTTTTCTGGGTATATGCAATCAAAGGAATTGTATTTGGATTGTCATATACATTTTACCTTAAGACCTGATTACAATGTACATTAACACGTACTAGTTAATGTGTGGATGCATGAAGGATTTTGGTAGACCGGAACGGAGCACGAATGCATGAACCGAATAAGAACCTGTTCTTTTTTCCGCTCATGCGTTCGCACAAGTTGGGTGTTTACACGGTAAATTTTTATGTTAATTCACGCGTTCATAGATACATATTTGGACATCAACTCGAACGTGTTAATGTATCGCGTAACCAGGTCTTTAGAATCTGCCCTTACTTTTCTCCTCTTCGATACTATGAACTAACGAACAAACTGTTTCCATTTCTACGCAAGTTGAAGTTGAATTTCCTTTTACCATATCAGATAAATCTATTTCCAAATGATTGTTTACGTCATCAATGCTCTAAACGACTTTCATCGATGATCGTTTGACTCCATAGGAACTTCCATGTCTAATTTATACGCAATTTTACATTCCTGTTTCATTTCACTCTTGTAACAAAATTGGAGCACTAAATGAGAGGAAAAAGTCTAGGAAATCTTTCGAGAAATCTAAAGCCAATTCTAGAAGTTTTGCGTTTGTTGAAAAAAAATGAAATACGATATACTTGACAAAGTGTATGTGTGAAATAAACGACAAACTTCAAAGAATTTTGCGACTGTGTTTGATGCAAGCCTTTCCCAGTACCGCGAGAAAGATGATATCTATTGAAAATTATAATTTATCTTCATCTATTTCCATTTTAAAGCAATTTCTTTGTGTGATTTACAGAAAAGCTGAGGGAGCGGCTCGAAGCAGCTGCACATTTTGTATTTTGTATCGAACAATTTCTTTCCCGCCCTCGCCAAATTGACAGTTTATACTACCTAAACATTTTCACTTCCCTGAAAATAAAGTGGGAGAAAAATATTGCTGGCTAAAAGAGCAGTAGCACAAATTTAACGCAAGATTAGAATTTAAATAAGGAGCGTGTGGGTAAACTAATAACGTTCATCAGAGAACTGCCTCAGGAATATCATTTGAAATAGGGGAACTTTCGCTGTAATTATCGTATTCCATCGGTTTTAAGAGTTAATTCAGCCTGTTATGAAAACCGTAGGCTACGACAGGAAGCATTTGTTGGGTACAGAAATATTTTAATTCTTCTATCGATGATAAAATTAATTCTGTCAAATCTAGTGTAAGATGAAAAAAACGAGTGATTAAGAGTAAATATTTCGACAAAAACCCCCTTTGATACATATTCTACCAGGAAAGTATTTACGTAGCACAGAACATGAGGACAAAGGTGGTAGTTTTGATACATTTATGGCATAATTAGGATACAAAAATATCTCACCACACGATATCACGGGGAATTGCCTATTTATGTGGTCATACATACGAAATCGACAGAAACATCATGAACAAGCTTTTGGCACCATTAGTATCATCAAATCTATGTTCCATTATTAAATATGATTAGTTGAAATCCACAATGATATTTTTCATGTGCTATTCTTTCATTGAAGTAACCTTCTTCGAGCTAAGAATTATAGTTACTCTACTATAATTACTTGAAGAGTCCACAATTTGAACTAGCAATATTCTTGACATCATCAAAATAAAGGGAAGATTTTGTAAGAAAATGTCTTTACGGATTCGCAAAAGTGCCCGCAAACGATAGGCGACTTCAAAGGTTGTAGAAAAATCTGGACTGTCTTGCAAAATCTGGAGTGGAACAAGCTTGGACACAACTCTTCCGAGAATAAGAGTAAAAATTGACATACGAAGGTAAACAAACGAGAAAAAAAAGTTAAGTAGGCTCACGCTGGAGACCTTCATATCACAAGAGGGCACTTCATGAGAATGAAAACAAACTACATGCACGCCGTTAAGCAGGACTCGTATTTTGTTTCCACTCAATATTGTCGATGCTGCAGTTTCTTTTTAAACCTTACCTTTTCCTGCAAACATCAGCGGAAAGGAACAGTCACTCGACCCGGCATTTTTGACCTGGTTTCTGAAGCACACGCCGATGCAGAGCCTCAATCGACACGTTTGAACGAAAACCACGGCGTTTCGAAGTTGACGATTTTTTTCCTATATCGTGTGACCTCGAATTATGCTGAACCAACGTCAATACTGCGAGATGTTTAAAAAAATCTATTATCATCAGTTTACGCCTAGATTTAAAATAGACACAAACATGAATTATTATGGCTTCACAAAAAAAAATTGACGAGAAAAAAGAAGGTTTCATAACGTAAGAAAGACAGCGGGTTGCTGCACTTAAAACAAGGAGAAGAAAAATCCTGATATTTTTCAATAACGTTTTTGCCGACACAAATTACGTGTTGGCACATCATGCTTGATTTTGGAGATGAAAGATTGGATACAAGTCATTTTTCTGCCTGGGAGAGTTATGTCAGATAAGAAATAGACCTATAAGAATATATTTTTTATGGTAAGAAGAGGGAAGGCATTACAGACGCGTTAGAAGATTTCGGAGTGGCATTAGGGAAGTACCCTATAAAATTTCAATATTTTTTTCAATACGCAGCACAAAAACGTTTTATTAAATTTTTGTAGGTGATTAATATTAAAAAAAAAACTCTCAGAAATGCATAATTCCGATGATTGCGCGCCCATATGTTGGCATCTTTGACGCGAAGTTGTAGAAGACACTGGTTTGGTGCAAGTGAAAAATATGACTTCAACTCAAGACTATTCATTTAATCAACATCTGTATTGTTGCACAGAGTAAACATAAAGAAAAATATTTGGTCGCCATCCAACGGACATCTGAAAATTAGAAATAACAACAACATATATCGTAGAATTTAAATTCGCGCGCGTCGAGGAAATAAGATATAGCCCGAGAGATAGGGGTTAGTATTTAGAGAAATCTAAAGACTAAATAAAAATGCTTTAAAGCGATCTCAACTATCAATCTCTCGATACCAATTACGACACAGACATGAGCATAACAGCGCGTGGACGGGAACTGTGTAGCGTTTGTTTTCACGTCCTTTCACTCGAATGGAAATTTTCTTGTCATTCAATTTAATACTCACGAATCAGGAGTATCAGGATTGATAAACCCTATTTAAATTCAATGTGCTGCCTTTTTTTCCATCATCATCATCACCGGTCAATTATCCCAAGATTGGTTTGACGAAACTCTTTCCACTTCCATTCTCCTATCAGCTAATCTTTTCACACATACTTATTTCTTCTCTTTCGTATCCTTCTTTACCTGTTCCATATATTTTGGTCGAGGTCCTCCTTTTCCGTTCTTGCCATCAACTTGTCCCTCGACGATTGTCTTCATCAGGCCATCAGGTCTAAAGATATGGCCGAGAAGTTTTTAAGTCTTTTTATCAATGTTAGCCTGAGGCTTCTATTCTCTTCTTCCCATCAAAATAATAAAATTGGGAGTTTCAATGGTGGCTTCGGCTTTTGGTTATTACGCCACCACCATGAGGTCTCTTGTTTTACCCTGAGGATAAGAGGGTCAAAACAAGAAGGAATTGGTACATACATATTCCCCTGAGATAAGCATGAAAAGAAAGGAACTCTTTTGTACACTGCCAATATGATTGTCACTTTTGTCCTTCCCAATATATTTCTCCTTTTCCATCTCAATAAAAAGCTTGACGTCAACCAACCCACTAACACCGCTACCGGAGTAGTGCATACGTAAGCAGAGTTCCCATCTCTCTTGTGCATTCAAGCTAGCGTCATGAAATTTGCCGAGTTCGCAGAGGGCGAATCTATAGAGGGGAATGAAAAATTCATTGAGCGGGACAGCTTTAAATTGCAAAGTGATCTATCCATTATGACGCAGTCAAACGTGAATCACAGTGCATGCCTCTCTCGCCCTGTCATTTATGCCGAGCAATTTCACTCACTTACTATTGTAAGGTTGATATACAGCTCGATATTGAACTGAATTGTTTTAAACTCATTTTCGCACAACGCTGAAAAAAAACAATTGAGGCTACAGCGCCTCTACCGGGTCCCATAAATACTATGCCAAACGTGAGAATGGTAATGCGGAATAAATTTCAGAACAGTAATTAATGGCACCGTCTTCAGATAACGGTAAAAATGAAATCACTTTTGTGCATCGTGACCCAGAAAAACTTCGTACCGAACGAACGCAATGACACCGTAAGCGTCGAAAAAAAATCGCAAGTTACAGTTTAATTAGAGATACCGGGCTTTCTGAATGAACATATGGATTTTTACGCCTATAATGCCATACTAAAGGAAACTGAATGATTTTATCGGTCAAGCTTACTGATGAAATGGAAATTATGTTAATTTGATGGTACAACTTTCTGTCACTGATACATATACGAATTTAGCGGTTAGGGGCGGTTGCTAAGAAGATAAAATAAACCTGAGGGGAATGTAACTTCACCCCAAATAGGGAGAGGTTTCCGGAAAAAAAATTATTCTCCCAGAATTCAAAGAAAACATTATCTACAAAAATTATCATATTTGACGGATTGAGATTTAAAGCTGATGCTAAAACATTCTATTTTCGCGCGAGATTTTGGCGCGGCGCTGTCAATATAATTTTTTCTCAGAGTGTGGGAGGGTCCTCGCTCCAATTAACCCGTCCTTGCATTGGACGCAAATTTTCGGCAAGGAATGAATCGTGGGCGACCTTGCACGGGTTGTCCTTCCTTGATCTCATTCTTCCCCGAGATGCCAAGGCCTTGATTAAAATTCGCTTGCGGAAGTAGGATGTTTACTAGACTATACGCACCCGCATTGTCAGAGTAAACTACAAACGAAAGCGATTTTCGGCCTGATCACACCTTGCCATGATTGTGACGTGGAAATATCCCAGATCATGTGGTACTCAACTAGGAAGTTTGATGATCGGCTGATTCCGACAATTATTATTAATCTACCGATTAAGGTAGGTTTCCCTGGAGTACTTCAGAAGAATTCTGGGAGCCTCCCTTTCCATCAAGCACTTCAATTCACAATAAAGCCTACTTCCTTTCATTCTGTCTAAAAATCACATTCTCTTCCTTCCTCACCCTCGTTTACCTAATATATTACCCTCTAACACAGTTTTCAGCATCCCCTCCCCGCTAAGTACTCGCTCCATCCAGCCCTTCTCTCTCCTCCGTATCTCATCTAAATGCTGCCTCTCCTCACCCACCATGTCCTACATTTCATCGTTACTCCTCCTCTCCGTCCACTTCACCTTCTCCATACTTCGCCACACCCACATTACGAATGCCTCCAGTCTTCTCTCGTCTTCCTTCCTGAGTGTCCACATATTCGCGCTGCAAAGCGCTACACTCGAGATCAGACTCTTCATTAACCTTTTCTTTAAGCTCTTACATAATGATCCTCTCTTGAGCTTCTTCCTGTTCATGATCGCCTCCGTTGCTAGTGCAATTCTTTTCAAGATGTTCTTCCTACTGTATCCGTTTTCCTCTAACGCGCAAACTAAACAGATGAATAGCTCTGGCGTTTTAATAAATGTCGTTTATTTCGATTGTTAACTTTATATCGTTAGAATTAAACTATCATGACCAGCTGAAAACAATCGTGGAAGTACAAGTGGAAGGGAAGAAGGGCAAGGGACGGCCCCTATTGAATAACATTGGTCATGTTATTCTGTACAATATTATTCAATAGGGGCCGTCCCTTGCCCGTGAGGGGACACGTGCTTTAAAAAATAGGCAAGATTTTTAATACGGTCCCATTATAGTTGCGTTCGTTTTGTATTACGGTGTATCCTTGTGCCCTTCCCCCTTGAACAAAATCCAGGGTCCGGCCTTGCATCTTCATCTACATAATGTCAGGGATGGCAAGTGAATCGAAAAGATAATGTTTCGTCTCGCACATGCACACCTCACGGACATAAAAATGTTATGCACACAAACACATTATACTTCCACATCCATCATCATCATCATCATCATCATTGGTCAACAATCCTAGGATTGGTTTGACGCAGCTCTCCACTCTATTCTCCTATCAGCTAATCTTTTCACATCCCTGGTACCATTAAGGTAGACCATTTAAATGATACCAAAGCCTGTGAAGATACCGTGACTTGGCGACTGGGGGCCGCCAACAATTATGCCTCTCAACACCCGGGGAGAGGGTAGCAGCTCTTCCTCACATGTGCGAAGGTGGAGGCCATACTGGTCGGTACAGCGACGCACATTCCACTACGGGCGTGGTAACATTTACTTTAACGGCTGTAGCACTGCGATGTGGAAGGCAAGGGGAAACCACCACATTATCATCCCGAGGAGTCGCAGCTACTCCACTCAATTTATATAATGACATGACTCCACATCCATACGAAGACAAAACTTGCCAACTACTTATGAAGGCAAATTGTCAATAAACCCAGAACACACAAAAAATACTGTTAAAAATACTAAGAAAATTCAGAAACATGCATTAAGGTATACACAAGTTAGTAGACTACTCTACAAGTCACTTAACCGATTAGTGAGTCATCTCGCAGCCGTTATAGTCTCTCATTGATCGTGGAAAAAATGACTTTCTGAATCTATCTGGAGAGAGTGTCACGGCCGTGTAAAGCAAGAGTACAGGCGAATCATCCCGAGAAAGCCGTTCTCACGGCGATGGCATGCCCGTCGATGATCGTGTTACATTGCCCCAGACATCAGCAACTTGGACGGGAGAGCGTGCGCGACTAATTGGATTCGCTCGATCGATTTTCATTTGTTTACCTTCCGTCATGCCCTCCTCCACATGCGATTTCTTCGGAGACGGAAAGTAGCCCACACGCGGTAATTCGGTGTGTGTCAGTTCCATAAGAGACAGGCCGAGAAATCTCTCGCTTTGACCGCATAATGGGACCACTCACACGGCGTTCGCGTGTCTAATATGGCGTCACACAAGCAAAGTGTGCTGAATCATCTCCCTCATACGTAACACGGCTCATTCACCTCAACACTTCCATCATTTGCTTCGGCTCTTCATTTACCTTCTATCCCGCAGGCTGACGTAATAGGCATGTGCAAGGGTGTTAGGACGAGGGATGGCAAGTAAAACGAAACGGAAATGTCTCGTTTCACTTGCCATCGACCTGGAGGGAAACGAAAATACAAGGCATAGGTTCCCGCAAAAAATTTAAATCACCAAATAGTTTGGTTTCGTCCCGGGATAAAACTTTCCTCCAGGAAAGAAACTAAATTAATCGTAACTCCGCTGCTCATAGTTAAGTTTTGATCACAGAAGTTGATTAGAGAGGGATAAGAGGGAATAGTTCCGACCCAATACGTTTGACACACGGGTAGAGAGGTTAAAACGTCGAAATTAAAAATAGAATGGCCAGTTTGCGTTCACCGTTCTCCTGTTAGTGGTAAAAATATGAGTGCCCTATGCATCTAGTGGCGGTAGGCCGAACCTTTATTTCATTCAACTATGCATCGTTCTCGGTGTGTGGGTCGAAACTAAGCTGTTCAAAGGTGAAGCACGTGGTCCCTCCGGTGCGAAACATTATCTGCGTTTCGTTTCGTCGCAGAGTTTTAGTTTAGTTTCGACCCGAAGTAATTTTGGCTCCGATTTCGTTTTGACCCTTAGTTTAGCTCCCCGGGTTAAATTCTTCATCGCTTCGTTTCTACATTCCGCTCCCGGGAACGAAACCATTGAAATTTTACTGGTTTTGCGTTTCCTTTCGTTTCAATTGCCTTCCCCGCTTCTATCCCACAAGCTGACGTAATGGGCGTGCGGAAAGGTTGTTAGGACTAGGATGAAACCTGTTACAAATAAAATTAGGTGCACGGTGTAATTTGTCTACACGAGCTTGACCTTATTTTTCTTTAAAAGTATTCTACAGATTGAGGTAAGTTTCCAAGGAGTATTTAAGAAGTATTCTTGCAGTCTTACCTCCCTTCATGATAAGTCTCTGCAAGGATTTCGCATGTTGTCGACCTGAGGACCTTGCCGACCTCGCTTCCGTGAAAGACACCTGCCCTTTATGGACGGGTCCCGTTCGATGAATTTCCGAGGCTCATTTGATTGTACTCCATGTTTTCAGGGAAGTGATAGTTGATAGGGTTTCCCACTTCCATTACAAAAGGTTTTTTTACGTGATTTCATCACGTGGGTCACCTTTCGTACGGCTCCTATCCTTCGACCTGTCTGGCAAGGGTGGCTCTACCGAAAGAAATTGCAATTAAACTCGCCAACGCAGCAGTAGAGGTTATAGGAACGCGCAAACCTTTCCACCGTGGCAAGATTGTAGCCCAAGGGAAATGTGAGATTGACTAACCATCTATTAAACTTCTTTGTTACTCGGAGGAAAAATTTAGTCCCATACCTATCCGTTCGCAAATTTTCTCTCTTGTTTTATAATTTCGGTTGGACCTGGAAATATAGTGCGGCTCTAAAAAACGCTCTCCGAGTAGCTCTGTAAGATTTATGTTCTAATTGAATCAACAATTTAAGACTAACACGAAGTCTCCGATTCTCAAACGGCTCCCAAGCTAATTCTTGACACTCATTTTATTATATCCTTTCGAGAAGAACTGATTAATATCTATATAGGGATACACGCTTCAACTGATAGCATAACATAACATCTTTTGATCGTAACTAGACCATCGATTGAGATATGACTTGAAATTCATGAAACTTAACAGCCGGAAGCCGTCATGTTCTCGTTTTTCTTAGGGGAATCCTGATCAAAGGCTTACCTATTACCTAATTATACAAATATGACACCACATAACACCATTCAAAAGATATTAAGGGGGATAGACCGTGGGAGCTACTTTTCCCACGACCACACGCAAGTTTAAGGAGCTTAAATACATCACAATAGTAAGGGGAGTGGATCATCGATGTTAGCAGGCTTTCAGCGCCGGAGCTAAGGAAAAGAACACCAGCTTAGAAGCCATGGCAAATCAATTAGTTGTTTCATAACGCATGCGTGTTAGTTATAGCATACATATAAGGCAGAGGGGGGGGGGAGCTAAAGTAGCAATTTTAATGAAAGAGTGGATGGTTTTCGATTGAGAAGGATGAGAAGAAAGTTAGAAGAATCCTCTCAAGGCAAACTTTGGGGCAAAGTAGGTCTTCCAGAGTATTTTAAACACCACAAAACGATAAGACTCTTAACGAACATAAACTGAAATTTCGATAGGCATCATATATTTTCATGGCTTCACTGCTTTAGGAGCAACCAAATAAATTTCTAAGAGAAGAATGACACGTCTTCACATTCCTCAGCCACGTTTATTAATGCACAATGCAATAAACTTATGCGGGGACTGCATGTAGCTACTTGCTCAGTCAATCGAATGTCATGACCGCATAGAACAAGAGTACTGGAGGTTACAGTACTGTACTTCACAATTTAAGATTGCTAGTGCAAAAAAGAAACAGTGTTGAAGAAATAAAGATAAACTGAGCGACACTACACCTCAAATGTTATAGAAGTGAGCAAAAGTAATCCATTTTAATGTAATGCAAACATTGAATTAGTTACAATAATTTCTGTAATAACATAATTTGACAAATTTTAAATCGATGGAAATGAAACTGAATTTTTTTCTATTTTTCTTTTTTGTTTGGTCAAAAAAGAAATCTGTAAGGTATAGTGAAATACATAGTCTGCATATTACTTTTAGCAGCTGATGGTAAAATTTTTGTTTTTGGGTAAACAAAAACATATTTTAATGGCTTATATCATACACACATACACGATAACACTGTATCTCCCTGCAAAAACTTTGATTTTGTCAGGGTAACAAAACAAAAAGGCAAAAAGAAATTTACACACTGTGCCTAAGAAAATGCACAAATATTCGTGTTTCTATCCAATTAAAAACCAAAATGAAACAATAATGAAAGCAATAGTATGTTTTAAACAAAATTCAGCAAGTCAACGGCAAGGAACCAAATAAATGTCTAGCTTTGTTAGATTGGCGCGGGGTGTCGTAAAAAAATTGAAAAGAAATCTGAATGAGTATCGTGCTTATGAAACTGACTAGTTATTATCCACAAAAAAAAATTTTTGAAGAAGTTTATAATTTTAAGGGAGAAAAATTATTTAAAAAATAGTACCCAAAAAATGTAAAACTTTTTACAAAGACTTGTCGCTCAGATTTCTAAGGTACAAAGTTTATATACTCCAAATCGGAAGTAACCGCAGTCTTCAGCTTCACTCTCGGCCAATTGTTAGATGCGACTATAGGATCTTAGATGATATATTATATCTCAGTTACTTTCCAATGAAATTAATGATAACAATTCTGGCACCTATATAAGGATGGTATTATTTCAAACAGCAAAAACGAAAGTATACGAAAAAATCAAATTTCTCATAGATTTCCTTCCTTCTAACAAGAAAGCGCTAATTACTAAGTTTTTAGTTACGTAATGCCGCAGTGTGTATGCTAATTAGCATAATTTCACTTGATTTCCGGCAGAAATAACTAAAATATCTAATGTTCGATATTTCCTATCTCATGCTACAATTAAACCGCGAAGGCCATCTTAATATCAATCGTTTAAAATAGAAATAAAGGTATTAGTGGTGATTTCAACTAACTGCGATGAATCTGCTCTCCTCTGTCATTGCTTACACTTCCTTTCGCGATAATCGTTCCTCCATCAGCACAAATTTTCACGGCCAACTTCCAAGAAGATATTCATTTTATGATATATATGATATGATATCCATCTATTTACAACTTAATGAGCCAGAAATTTTCCCTATCCGCTATAAACCAGCATTTACCGTGGAAACTCGTCTAATCTAATGATAGCCCGTTTTTTAAGAGAAAACTATCCATTATTTTTCTAATTATTAGTAATTAACGCAAAAATTAACCATTTTTTACTTCTTTACATTTCCTCCCATATGAATCGAATTATTTACCTTATATAAGTCCGTGGTACAGACTAAGATTCGGGAGCTAAAAGTGTGCACTCTTTATTTTCTATGAAGAAGAAAGGTTGGTGAGGAGAACATAGAAAGCTGCTGTTGATTAATTTAAAATTATATTCATTATATATAGCACTGGGAGAGGAAAACTGGCTCAGCTGATCACGCGTGTTTTGCCAGGCATTTTATTTGTCAAGTTCCTCTCGCAGCATTAACCATAATAATGTTTAACATCTAATATGCTAAGGTCATTACTAAATCCGCATAATCACGCGACAGTACTAACCTAAAAAGAGAAACGCAGAATAAAGGTCTTCACTACCCTGATGACAAAGGATGTTTTGCTCCTCGAACATCACATCAGTGCACCACCTCAACCGGTTGATTACCCGCGAAAATTTCACTAAAATTTTACTTTTTCATTTTTAGTTGGCAAAACTTGTGGCTAACATCTGCTTTCTCCAACTTTTCAGGTGTTTCAGGAGGTGTATTTCGTCCTCTGCGTCGTAGAAGATGCCTTAGAATTTACACAGCCGAAAGCATTGCGGGACCTGAAGGCACTCATCAAGAAGATGAGGATGTTCTTCTTCGAATCGGTCTTCTTCCCAACTGGAGTCGTAAGTATACGACACTCATTTACAAATAGTGTTTGCAATTTCAAATAACAAACGAGTATAACTAGTCGTCTTGGGCGTGATTTCATGGAATCGACTTGACATAATGAAGTGTGAAAAAAACTTTGAAATTCCACTTAATATTCAATTCACGAGGGGAACACGTTGGTCTAATTAGAAGACCACTGTTCGGCCGATCACAGAATCACGGGTTCAAATCTTGAGTGAAACCCTTGGACACCACCTAGCAAAAATGCCAAGGGTGACCCAGGGAAATAAACTGCCCCCCCTCCTACTATGATTACGTGAATTTACCCCCATTGGCGTTTTCAGGGGTGAGCTCTACCCTCACCCATTCCAACTGTAGGGTTGACATGCTACGTGAGTGAGGCGAAAAAAATCAGACAGAGCTGGACATTACTTTTTTCACAAGGCTCTTTTCAAGGCTCCTTGATACGTCGGCCAAAAACTGCGCTGCAGGTATCTGGACGGATTCGTCTGAGGCCTCTGTTATTCTATCCGCAGAACGTTTTAATGTTCATTTGCAAATAATAAACATCGGTAGTTAAAACAGGTGTCACTATTTTTCAGTTTTCGTTTTTTACGCTGTGATATTGTCCACGGAAAAACAGTAATTTCGGCAAATCTAATGATTGTCTTTCCAGGAGCATCATGATCAAAATCACCTTACAGGTATTTATACATATTCTCACGCATGATATTAAATTTTAACTATGAGATGCAAACTCTGACGTAAAGCAATCAAAACATCATAGTAAAAATTGAGGGTGAATATTCCGCCATCTGTCATAAACGAGTTCCCGCCTCGTTGTAATCAAAATCAATAGGTATAAACTTCGAAATGGAGGATATGGCTGAGTGATGATGTGTTGTTTCGTTAACCATGTAAAAAACGCAGTTTGGCACCCTTTCCGGGAATGAAAGTGTTATTTCGTGCACGTGTTATGTCGTGCACGTATTATGCTATGTTATTATGCCGGGCAACAATAAAAATTTTAATATAAAACAATGGAAAGGCTAACACAATAACTGAAAAGAATGACAGAGCTCCGATAAACAACAATTTATGTAGATAATTTCCATCTGTCTTTAATTTGCAGTGAAAAAGGTGGAGGAAACTCACGATATTAAAAGATGTAAAAAATTCAAGAGCATACTTTCTTTCATACTTAGATGAGGACTTACGGTCCTATTAATGAGTCAGCCATTATTATGCAACTTTTTCCAAGCTGCCTATCGAAGAAGAAGCTCGAAAGCCATGGGCAAAATTGTCACTGATTCAACCTAAATGCCCTCTGATTACAGCAAGAAATTACACCATCTATTCTTGAAGGTGACATTAATACCTGTAACTTGCAATTTCAACTGAAAATTACCTTACACTAAGAAGTATTGATTATAAGGTTAATTCAAGAAAAGAGTCACCTGAAGAAAGCACTTTCCTTATGATTGCTCACTTAATTCCATCACTAAGAAATTCAATGTTAGTCCTTGGAATGTTATCCATTTTCCTGTAAATTGTGGATAAACAACCACATATATGCAATCGTATAACTGGTGTAATAAATGAGACTCCACGTGGCATAATGCATGAATTATGGATGAAACTCCCAGCTTGCTGCCAATAATTCAAGAGCTTAACGATGGTTATCGTGACTTTAGATTCACATTTTAATTAAATCTCCTGGGAAATCCTGCTTCGTAAGTGGTTGAGAACATGAAACAAAAATAGTTAAGGCGGCAGGCGGTGGAAGACTTGCCATTCATTAAATGCACGCCGGCCGAGTTATCATTTCAGAGGATGTACTGTGATGATAGCGACGGTGATCCTGGAGGCCAATGTCAAGGTTAATAATTATGTTGCGGGTATCTTTCTGAGAAATTGTTGCATGATATTGTCATCATCAAGAGAAAAGTCAAGTCAAGTGATTAGCACTCAATAAATTGTTGAGCTGTTCACTGAATTAAATGATTCATCTATGTTGAAGCGCCTCGCGGAATCACTTTTTGATCACGAAAATAGCCTTCTATTCGCTTTCTGATTGCGTTTCATGGCATTTAATTGATACTTCTAAGGTAAAATCATCGGTGTTCGTCTCTATACGTACGCGCTCCATTAAGGCCCGTGAACTTCAATCAATGTTAAGGACCAAGATAAAACAATATAAAACTTGATTGCGCACAACTGAAATATTGCTCGATTCACTGCGTATAAAAAGAGAAGATCATCCAACAATGGTTATTCCTGTCTCATTAATAATGGACAAATACGACCGTGTTTTGGCCTCAAAATTTAATGATGATAAGTGTTTTATTGGGGTAAAGCATTAGTTTCAACGCCGAAGGGCTGAAATTGTAATATCGTAATGAGGTGTATTAAGTGTTGTCTTCACGTGGGTAGTTACTTCATTTATAATTTTCGTAACAGACGAACACAAGATTGATTATGGTGGGCTTGTTCTTTATCCAACAATACATTTAAAAAATATATAGGTGCCCCGAAAAAAGGCCATGGAAGAGGCACTAACTGGAACCTGGCGTAGAAAAAGAAACAGTTGTTTCCGCAGCATGGAAATCACAAGACAACAGTGCGAAGTTTTAGAAAAATCACGAAGGATCAAATGAGAAACACATAAGTGCTTTAGTACACATGTTTGTAATCTAAGAGAAATGTGACGCTTTGCTTATGACGATTGGGATCAATCTCTTGACTATGACCTTCGGCGCTCAGGTTAAATAAATACATCTATGATCCGTTACAATGGAGTGAGAATAAAATTTTTATAGGCGTTGGCATATTTTGATAGTACTTACGACAATTCGGGTGTTTCTTGGGAGTAATATTTGAATTTTTTTCCAAATCTCCGCAATAGTTACCCCGTTTTAGTAATTCCTAACAAGTAATTAGGATATTCTGCAGATTGAATCGATATTTTTAATATATTTCATCAAAACCTAAGTGAAAATGATAACGTTGGGAATTTCATAAGCCTACCTCATTTTTTTGCTGAATTTTGGAGCATGAGAACAGAATATGACAGTAAAAAACATTTCATGGAGGAGGAACATGGTACACTATTGATATATTGCGTCGGGAGAGTTTTTGTACGTGTCTTGGTAGAATTGCGGCCGTTTGACAATTCTTGTTGTAGGTCATGGATGTGGCAGTGCTGATTATAAGTAATAAATGCTCTAAATTACCGGTAATTATCGGCATAAAAATTACTGATGCTAAAAAATATGTTCTTCAAAGAAAAGCCGAAGCGTGAGTTAAAAAGCAAAATTAACTTCCGTAACGCCACGGTGCCTGGAAAAGTTCGAGTTTTCAGGGCAAAAGTGATTATCTAATGTTATTTCTGAAATGAATTATGATTGTGCTAATTATCTAAAAATATGTGGAATAGAAGAAAATATGTGTAAAAATATGAAAAGAGCAGAAACATACTCGGAAATAAACTACTTTGTTTTCATGATATCCTTCGACGGAAATCCATTATAATAATAAAACATTAAATATAATAATAATAGTACAAAATTAACGGGAAATAAAGAGGTAAGATTCATGATGAGCTGCCAGTCTGATCGCTAAACAGAAGAATTTCATCTCGGAAGTAAGTTTAACCCGCACAGGATGACCTCTGGTATCCCTTAGCGAGGAATCAAGTCCACCTTAGTTCTTAACTATAATTAATTCATTTAATGCGTAATTATTTAAAGCATTGTTTACTGAATGTGACAGGGTCATTTATGGAAAAACGGCAGTATTGATGAATGAAAGATAATGTTTGGACAATAAGCTGTAATGTCGCCCAAACGTATCTGACAACTTCATGTGTCTTGAAATAGAAGTTAATAATAACTATGATGCACACATTGATTTTGTTTATTGTCTCCTTGATTAATTCTTTTGCGCCCAAGGGCTGAAATTTGGGAGGGAAACTCCATGTTGCATGGCATATTATCTTTACGTATCTAGGATTTGTCGTACTGCCTGGCTCGTGAGATACAGCAAGTGTATCTAGGAATTAAGCGTTCATAATAGGGAGCAATGGTTGAAAGTTAACGTAGAGTTGAAAGTTTTCTTTCTTACGTCAGAAAATAAGGGATGACTTTGTATTTTAATGCATAATATCTTTCGATCTTGCTGATTTGCACAAGCTATTGGGCGCTGAGCTAATAATGGAAGTAATTAGGAGGTCAATGCTGTGCAAATCTATTCTCCCTCATGAGTCAATCGGAGTTAGAGGTGATATGATATTTATTATCTTCTTGCATTTTAGAACACGGTATGTTCCCCTCTCTTTCGTAATTCAATCGTAATCAGTTTAAATTATCTGATACACATGATTGCGACACAAT
This sequence comes from Ischnura elegans, assembly GCF_921293095.1. Taxonomy (NCBI): domain Eukaryota; kingdom Metazoa; phylum Arthropoda; class Insecta; order Odonata; family Coenagrionidae; genus Ischnura; species Ischnura elegans. The sequence goes on along the minus strand of NC_060255.1, from coordinate 39,638,378 downwards.
CTTTACGCGTTAACACATGTTGCTGCCCATTCATCATCTAAATCTACTTCCATACAGTACCCTGAAAACAGCTTCGACAGGCGCGTGATTTAAGACATAAGAACACCAGTCTTTGATCTGCGCGAGGAAATATTATTAATGATCTAAAATGAGTACTACTCTAGGTGGACGTTGTGCCATTTTATTGCCTGAATTGCACTTAGCATTCATTTTAGTCCTCTATTTTTCATGATACGATCCATAAAAAAATCTTTGATATGGAAGCGCTCAATATATTTCTGTAAAGCTTGGGCATTCTTTGGGCCTTATAAATGTGTATATTTCTGACATGACGCCAGAAAATGTGTTGTAACCACAAATCACTTCCATTTACAGTTGTTTAGTATCGCATTATTGAACTGCATTTGGGCAAATAAACCATCACCTGAGATACAATCTATATGAAATTACTAACTTATGACCATTTTAGCTTAACTTGGTTTTAATTACGTGCGAAGACTTCTCCCTTGCTTTGAGTGCCCCATGTAATTGCCCATCCGGCATCAATTATCCAAGAGCGCAAAACTCCGACCAATCCATTTGTTTTGAATCGTAATTTCTTTCAGACAGGATAACATAGTCACGCGTACCATCCGGCTCTCACTTGCTTCGCTTTGTGACTCATTTTTGTTTTGAAAACTGAACATATTGTGCTTTCATTGGTGTAAATAGCTAGTTCGCCTGAAAGGGTCAACAACGCTCAAATGGCTATCTTAGATAACATTTACCATTCAATTCTGATTCTTTGTGACGCCGATACACATCAATGCCATTGACTATGCTTTCTTGAAATTATCGACTTCGGAATCCTATCTCGTAATAGCATTAAACGTATGCTCAGTCTTTGTGGAAACTCATCTCGCCTCAGAGATAGTGCGCAGAGAGGATTATGTCGAAATATCAGCATGCGCGCAATAAAAACTCTACCATTCTTGAAAAGCTTAGCTCTGCGTTGCTGAATCAAATTCCATCGCCTAAACACGCAGGCATGTGTGTGCGCGATCGTTAAATTGCAACCGGCCGCGGTGTAGCCACTCCCGGAGGGCCTAATTTCTCGCCATATGATTGTGGCGTAAGATCATATGGTTGCGTTTGCCTGTTGCTTGGCAACCATTGATTTTCTCCACGATATGCGAGTTTCTACTGCATTTTTGTTTCTTCATTTACATCTACATAATACCCCGCAAGCCGCCTAAAAGGCGTGTGGCAGGGGGTGTTAGGACACCAGCCATATACTCATAAAAAATGAAGTGCTCTAACGAAGTTGGGACTAGCGTTTATGTAAGTCCTTTATGTTTCGGGGAAAAAACGAATTCCCATATCTATTTGTTCGGCAAAACATCTCTCTTAATTTATCGCTTCTATCGGACCTGGGAATATAGTGTGGATCTAATATTATGTTCTCTGTGTCGCTCTTAAAGATATCCATTCTCGATTGTTCAAGCAATCTAAGACTAGCGCGCAGCCTCCGAGTCTCAAGCGGCTCCCAGCCTAATTCACTTAACATCTGAGTAACGCTGTCTGTACGTCCGTAGCGGTTTTCTTAAGACTATATAAGGAAAAAATTAGCGAAAAATATAAGCAAAAAGTTAAGGTAAGAAGAAACACGATTCGTCGGAAAACACGGTTAATGGGACAGCAAAGTTATTCGTGGGCCATTTACCTATGAAACGTGAAGTAGCGAAAAGAGGCAGTATTGGAACTGTGAGCCGCCAAATAGGCCTTCACCTCGCACACAGCGCGCATAAAAATGTACAAACATGGCAGAGTGAATGGGGATATTATCGGAAGGTGGGAGAGTAATCAGAGGTTGAGGAATGGTTGCCAGGTGGCCCTGAGCGCACTTTCAGGGTTCGGTAATGAGAAAACGATGCAAATGACACGTCGGACGCAAAAAAGTTCCTACAGATAATTTATTAGCACTATGAGCTTCGGTAGCATAAGATGCACCTGCGTACTAACTTTGGCCGCAATCCTTTCAGCTGTATTGAACCGCATGGTGGACATACAAGCAGACATCCAATAGAAATGATAAAATTAATTGAAATTATTCTTTAGTTTTGGCATATAGTAACTGCATCTAATTAAAGTTAAATTTTAAGTGCCATAATGGTGCACAATATTTCCAGGTAGGTATATCATGTCGAAAAATTTTTCCGGAACCCCCATAAAGATCCCTGGGAGAGGAATCACCCCCCAGACCTCTTCTTCCCCCTCAAAGCATTCCCTAGTTACCCACTGGATCATATCATAAGTCAAAAGAAAATTACGTGTATCAAATCCAATGTCATATATCCAATTAAACGAGGAAATAGAGTAATGTCGTGAAAAAGTAGAAAAGTGCACGCTAACACATTTTTTCATTAGCAGAATAAAATAGTCAATTCATGAATACTAGTGCATTGCAAGCTTGATAATATTCTAGATTAGATTGGTAAACTGTTTTCTTTTCAATTCGCTACGGTAACTGCTGTTTATCATGGAAAGGAGAGTTAGGTATATTAAATTTTATTTGATTTGAAATCGAGAAAAATGCGGGATATTTCCCAATACATACTTTCCATCTCTCTTTAATTGTCATTGAAAAAGCAATTTCGCATATTCAGCGTTTTCCTGCCTTTGGAATTTTAGATCTTTCTAAAGGGTAGCCATTAACTGAAACCTAAGGGTAATCCAGCCACATACTTGCGGTTAGGAGAGAAAATTCCAGAAATACTTTCTGTATCGGTATAAAAAATTTGAAAGGAAAAGATATAATTCACTCTAGGTTAAGAATTAATCGGAAGGTTATTATTATGTTGTATAATATACTAAGCAATAAGAGGCAATTTTTTCCATTCAATAAGAATTACCAAGATTATGATACAATTGCAGATAATCTCTCGGTTAAAGGAGAGGGTACGGGTCAAGTACTTTTTAACCATAAGAGGAATTATGCATCGAACGGCGGGCAGATATTGTCATTCCTATATTGCATTTTCTAGTACTCTATTTAACTGATGGATCGAACAAAGTGCGATCTTGGTCGTCAGGATGTTCGATAAAAGTGATTAATGGAGAGAAATCGAAACTGTTTTCCATTTTCAAAACTTTGTATGCATTCAAGTACAAATCCAAAATGGGAAAGATGGTAACAATGAGAGGAGGATGTTTCAAAGTTTTTTCACAATGTGTGATACCAATTTAATTTAATTAATTTGACAATTCCCAAGAATTAATTAGTTTGACTTTTAATTCATTATGACATGATAGAATCAAAAATGAACTTAGTTATATTCCACAGAGCACTTATTAAAAATCCACCGTTTTCGACCTTTTTCAGGTCATTATCAAGAGGTTTAACATCTTGAACCTCTTCCTCCGGATAATTACCCAAAAAGTTCGAAACCGGTACAAATACTGTGTAGAATATGACTTTGAAGTTTGTTGATTTTGGAGCTGTACTTGATTACATACAAATTTTTGAAAATTGATCCATCATTTGAAATAACTCTGCATCGTTCATATCTCATGTGATCTAAAAACGACATTAACCTTTGAATATCGCTGCAAAGTCACGCACATGAGTAACAATGCCATATTCAGGGCCGTTTTAAGGTCATCGTAGGCCCTAGGCACTTTCAAAGTCGTAGTAGGCCCTCCCCGACTTCATTTTTAATATTTTTCAAGAATGCACCCACACTTCTTTGCGATTTGAAATCTAAATGAACTTTCCGCATTGTTAATTTTTCTATGCAGACTCTATGCAGTGATGATGTAGTAATTCCGGTGTTACATCATGCGCTTCGCATTTGTTGTTTATTGTTAATCGTGTGCTTCTTCTCTCTTTAATTTTTAAAAAAGTTTTAAAGTAAATTTCATTTTCTAAACTCAAATTGATAAAAACGTATCTTCGGTCAACGATGGGACAAACACGACTATCCTCCCTGGCATTACTTCCAATTGAAAAGGATTTGATGAGGGAAATGACATTTGAGGACGCCATATGTGACTTTGCTAAGACAAAGAGCCGAAAAGTTAACATACTGTAATTTACAGATCTGCAGCTTGACTTGATCAGGTGCTCATCTCACATGGCTATATATAGTTACTTTAATACAAACATTATTAAATTTTTCTGGCATTCTAAACTCGTTTTCACTTGATGGGCCGTATTCTTAGTCGAGCCTGTAGGGTCAACCGACCCTGGATACGTCATCAGCCCCTACATAAACCGATCTCGCCCTACATACGCCAAATCAAGCCCTACATATGGCCGTTTTTGGAACTAAACGGGCCCTACTTGATGTAGGGTACCCGAACCAACCCGTAGTTCTGGCTTTCGTAGGCCCTTGAAAAGTCCGTAGGCCCTAGGCACAGTGCCTATTGTGCCTAATTGATGAAGCGGCCCTGACCATATGGGATGGTTAAAAGTTCATAGGCGTGTTCCGAAACGATCAAGGGAGGCGATCAGTCCGTGAACTCGTATTACGGCACCGCAGATAGCTCCGTCTCCAACTCGGCAGTGATGTAATAAGCCACCGATAGTGCAGCGCGTCGAGCTTGGGATAGGTTAGGAACTCAATGACTGGTGTGAGGCATGCCATTCGCCGCAATAGCCCAAAGAGCGAGAGAGTATAATTCTCGATGGAGTAAGCCCTTTCCCTCTCATTTCGAAATGGCACGCATAGTTAGGTACACATGTATGAAGAGGCTGGGACCTCAATTCGCATGAGGAGATAGCCACACTAACAAAATAAAAAAAACAAAGACTTTATTCAGAGTTTTAGTAAGTATGTTGATAAATATAACCAATATATTCTTCAATGTGAAGCTGTGGCTGAACAACTCTGAAAAAATAACATTCTTATTTTAGTAAACAACTGTTTGTTCCCATAAATGACCACCATTGACAATAAAAATAAATTTACATGTATTTGGAAAATTAAAAAGGAATAGTACATACATTGTACCGATTATACCACCGAAAACATGCATAATGCATAACTCACTTTTAGAAAGCCTAAATACCTTCAACCTTAATTAAATCATACATACATATATTTCAATGAAGCAGCGACATAAAATAAGCGTCATATCGTAAAAAAATCATACTTTCCGAGTACGAAATAGGTAACATAAACTCTCGATAAAAGTAATGTGGGAAGACACATACCTAAGAAAGAGGTTTTGTTATAAAATTACTTTTGTGTTGTAATGTTACCTTCATAAACGCATTACATACAAGCAGGCGGAGAACAACTATTGAAGCAAGCGAGAAGCGTCGACCGTATGTAAATATTGGATCTATCCACCCGTCAAAACACGTTAGGGCATAGAAAGCGGCCCGCAGCTAATTCTCGGATGCCCTAGAAAGAACTTCGGCATGACGGTAAATAACTTCCACGAGTCAAAAAATGCCTCTACCGAAGATTATTTTTCCAAGCATAACTTTAACAGATGGAGAAATATTTCATGAAAAATATATATATATTCATATTCAACCTTGGAATCTATTAAAATACATATTTTTATATTTTTCTTTATTTGAAGGTAAAACTTGGGGATTAAATTAAGGGGTGGTGAAATTAATGATCATGAATCAAGGAGAACATGTGTGAGCAAAAATGAAATTTCTATTCCTCTATGTCCAGAATCTTAATCAACTATATGTATGCTTTCATTTTGAGGCACGGTCATGAAAATATTAAAAATTCTCCTGTTGTTTAAAATAACATAAATTTTTTGATACAATGCGAATCTATAAGGTAAAAATAAAATGTAGTCACTCACGCTACACTTATCTTCGAGCTACTAGTTTCTTGCGTCGTCCATCGTTGGTAATCAGGCTTCCTAACTAACATAACTCTTGAACCTCTTCAAGCTTTTGTTTTTCCTAGCTTAATGTTTGCGCTAGCGTCCTATCTTTTTTTGGCATGCAGAAATTATGAATTTTTTAAAAATTTTGTACTTTTTAGCGGTGAATCATGTAATCGATTGAACCAAAGGCGCCAAAGAAATTTCTGCAAAAATTTATAAATAACGTCACCTTTAAGAAAATTAAAATAATATTTTTTTGTGTGGAAATTTAGTTAATTAATTTTAGCACAAGGGAACAAAATTTCAAATGTCTGATTATTGAATATTGTATTGCCATCGGATGCAAGCAAATGTGCAAAAATTATGACCGACGAGGGAAAGTGGTTGAAAAATCAATATCATGATTCCATCGATGAAACAGATGTATAGACGAATCAAGTTAAGAAAAAGCATGTAAAGAGTAACTGTAACTGAACCCAGTTACTTTTTATTTGGGCGCTCCACCCAGCTATGATGATATTTGAAAGCTTAACTATATTTTAACAACACGAGAAATATTTATTTTTTTGAGTATCCGTCAAGGCGGAAGGAACCTCCTTGGCCAAACATTGATCAACGCGTCCTCCGAAAACGAAATCCTACCTCGCCACTCCCTTTCCCACCCAAGGTTCGCACATGTGGTGAATCGGGACAAATAAATCCTCCTCAGAATTTCGTTGTGGTAAAAAATACACGATGTAGTTTTTCCCATCGGGGCCAAACTTGACTCAAAGTGTAGTATTCAGTTTTTTTCTCGATCCCACAGAGAAGGTACGCATATGTCTCATTTAACGATGTGAACTAACTTGCATCAGAGGAAATTTGTAGCCTTTTACCTCTAGCGGAATAACGCGCCGAAGAACGTAAATAGCAAAAACAGGTCGCTCAAGATGGCTGAATCCACATAGGTTTACGTACGTATATCTCAGTGAGTTGTATCCTAATAGACAACCTATGTGAAGATAAGGCATTACGTACTCCATTCCATTATATTTTCCTAGATAACTGACACAATAACAGCGATGAAAATCCACATCACCATTAATCCATGCCTGATGCTGGTGTCTATATCTGTCATCAGATAGATTTATATTATTTCGGACATTTACCCTTATGTGCAATAAAACAATGTGAACAGTATTTTCAAAGGTTCCAACTGACAGTTTCATTAACGGTATTACGTCCTCATTAATTCACATGTTGTTATGGTAACCTTAAAAGTTTCGTCACGTTCAGCACCCACAGTGAATTCTATTTTATTGCTTAGGTAGCTGTAATTAAATTTCTTAACTTGGCTATTGATCAGAATATGAACATTACAAAAGGAAATATTTTATTCAACAAAGGAAAAAACGACTTCGTTTTCTTCCGCGGATATATTTTTCGAAGAAAACGAAGTCGTTTCGTCATTTGTGAACTTAAACTTCCAGAAAAATGAGCCGGAAACCATTGAACATATAGAGAATATTTTTATCAATCGCGATGTGGTAATCAAAGGTAAAAATTAATTATATATACTATGTCAGAGTGATACTGCCCATGCATATGTTTTCACAAAGTGTCCCCATTCTAATTTCCTCGGAGCATAGTAGAGGCCTTTATGTCGTGAATGCCGTCGAGCGAGCTTTGCGATCGCTCGTAATCACGCTCCCAAATTAAATGAATGATTCTACGCAGGGATATTGATAAATTTTATTTTTCCTTTCTAATTTCAGACGGTCTTCACCCTCTTCTGGCCCATGTTCTTGACCAACCGGTCAATCATATACCCAGTGGACCTCGACCTCGTGGTACCCAGGTGGATGAACCACGTCATCCACACCAACATTCTAGTCCTTATCATTCTCGAAGTTATCCTCTGCCCTCACGACTACTCTCCAAGGTCGGAATCCTTCCCTCGGATGTGCGTTGTTCCAGTGTCATACATCATTTGGTAAGTCTAGCGCAGGAGCGGATACAGAAAAAACTCAAGGGGTGGGTGCCCAAAAGATATGTTGAGCTACCATTGCTTTTATCGTAATAAAAAATAATCAAGTCATATATAGAGTTTAAGAAAGTGTTATTTAAACTGATTATTTCGCATGCACAGAACCAGTGGCATAGCTATGGAGGGGGATGAGCGGATGTATCCCCCCCTCAAAGCCTCAGAGAAATCAAAATAATTATTTAAAAATCTTGCCTAGATTTGATTCATAATAACTGCCTCTGCTTAAAGTGCCAAAATGGTGTAAAATACATTTTTAGGCGTGTTAGTTTTCAAAAATTCTCCCCGATTCCTGGGGGGGGGGGGGTTCCCCCACTAATCCCCATCATCCCCCCCAAAGAATATCTCTAATCACGCAACTGTACCGAACAATGCCATCTTATGACATAAAAAAGTTACAATTGTGGTTATTCAACATTCGGTAGTGGGGGCGACCCCCAGGGGGGGGGGGGTCGCGTAACCCCTGGGCCCCCATATGTATCCGCCACTGGTATAGCGATATAATACAGTCACGTAAATATAAACATGGGAGTAAAATCTTCCCATTAGGTAAATTATGTTTGAAACGATGTGTTTGTGAATAAAATAATTTCCTGAGAACTTTCCGGCTGAGAAATTTCTCACCATGATGATTGTGACGAGTGAAAGCGTTTTTCCCTGCGTGATGATGGCACGAAGCAATGAAGGATACTTTCCGTAAGAACACGAGAGAGAAGCCATCGACCATGTGACTGCCAGTGTCAAAATTTTATGAAGAAGACGGAAGAAAATTCCATCAATTTAGATTAAATCTATCGTCTGGCGTGTTTTTAGCTGTGATTAAAACCACACGGAAATTTCATTTGAAGATGTTCCCACAGAAGTATTACATATTAATTTAGGCAATTAATTTTCATGTCAGATAAGACAATTTAGCGCCTAATGATTCCAAGGAATTTTCAGGACATAAAGACGACTCGGTGGCCATGTTCTCGCTCCTTCACCACTCGATTTCGGGAACAATGGAATGCTAACATCCCCTCCTCCAGTTATGCCAAGATATTGCGCATCTGGCCATCTTGCTCTATCTAAATAAATGGGATTTGAACTGAGATTTATTCCTCAGCTCATATAATTTGGCTGAGTTTGCGACTTGGAGTTGCATTGCACGTTAATTAGGGACCCTTGAATGCCGAAAAACAATGATTTCGTGGCAAAATTCCCCACCTAAAAATATAGATTCCCTTCAGAGCGAGTGAAAATTAATTTTTGATATATTAAAGAAAATTATGATTATTTATAATAATGAAATAATCAAACAAATAATTACTGTAGAGGAAATTCAATTGTCATGATAAAAATCTTCATTGTTTAATCCGTCTAGCAATGAAAATTAAGAACAAATATCCCAAAAGAACGTAATTTATAAGAAAATATTAAAAAATATATATTAATAACAATCGATCCTTAGAACACTTATCCAGTAGAAAACTAATAATTACATTAATGTGATAGCATGGACGATCTTCTAAATACCCTTTACGAAGTGATAGTTTTGACTGTAGAGGGGTTCTTGGCGACAATTATTGGGTATAGTGACAAATTTCCTGTTAAAAAAAAGCAAAAAAAATGTTCCTACTGCAGCATAAAGGGTGAGACATAATCTCAGGAAAATATGTCCCTATTAGTCTTTCATACGTCATCACTGAGCAGACAAAATGACGCGACGGATGATGCTACTTGAGTGTAGGAAAAAGACAGACGTGCTTGAAAGATTTGGACTTTTCAGAAGAGAACACCCTCATATAGAGTACCCTTGCACGCATCGGCCGACTTTATAGCAAGGAAAACGGCTTGGAAGTCTTTACGCAGTGCGATGACGCCGGTAGACACCTTGAAGTGCACAAAAGAGACATACGTTTCTGCACTGCTTGGAGGGCAAGTCCCTTCTCGGGTAGCATTTGTTAACGTGTGAAGTCATCGCTTACAGCATCAACTACGACTCAATGAGGAAAAGATATAGCGCAGAAGGGTTGCCAATTTTAATGAAATACACGAGAACAGGTGCCTGTTGCAACTTAAATCACGATAGTTAGATTGGTATCGCGACTACCCTAAGATCGCGATTTCAAATTCCGCCTGAGAAATCGATGATGCACTTATGGTTGCGATGATAGGACCTCATTAAGTCACATAGTAACCTTAACAGTTTCGTCACGTTGAGCGCCCACTATATAGACAATTTTATTACACTGGTAGTTGTAATCAAATGCCTAAACTTGATTCTTGGCCAGAAAATGAACGTTAGGAAAAGGAATTTTTGGTTAAATCGCGGTGTAGTGAATTGATCGGCCCTGCCAGCAATGGTAGCGAATTGCATCTGAAAGCGTTCTTATTTGCAAAGGACCACAAAAACGGTTGCAGTTCGACCAGTTAGGCAAAAAGCGGCAAATGAAAAGAAGCGGAAACGATTAGGTCTCTATATTACAGGCAGTTTTGATAATTGAATTTTGATGGAAGGTTGTGCAAAAATTAATATAATACATAGAATTCCATGAAATTCGAACATGTTACAAGGTAGAGTATCAATTCATCCACGTGAATTGCAAAATTAGTGTGTAAGTTCAATCCATATCATGATTTTTTTCTTGATTTAGAGTAATGTACAAGTGAGTAAAGCAATAATTCGAGCCTACAAAAATTATAATCTAAACATGTATGGATCTCGAGTTCAACCATAGTTTGACTGATTATAGTGACTTTCAAGACCTCAAATAACATCCGTAGGGAAGACAGCTAAACGCTGACTTAATTTTGGAGGTGTCTCTTCAAAAAGCTCGGTCAAGTTTCTAGACTGATGAGGAAAAGGCCTCAGTCGGGAAAGGGGATCTAACAACCTCGATATTAGTGAGTGACCATTCATTTTATTTTTTACTCATTTATTTGCATTAAATCCAAAAACAGTCTAGAAGATCTTTTACATTGGCTTATTTAACAGGGATTGAATAATAAGTAAAAAGTAGTTGATAAAATGGATTGAATAATAAGGTACAACAAGAAATGGCAAAAACAAAAAACACGCATTGAATACACCCAGATATCGCGTATTATTATTTTAATTTTATGACTGCCTTATCTGCTCTTATTATACGGCGGTTCTAAATGATGAAATTGACGATGTTTTACCAACAGAAGGAGCTTTGACGGAATTGTAGTCAAGCAGAATTGTAAGAGACGGAATTGTAGAGCCGGTAGGTACGGAATCTCTGAAGTAGATGGAAAAGAGACGAGTTCCGTGTTTTAAGGGAAGTAACAGCTTATGTCGTAACTCTATCCCCTCTAAATGAAACCTTCCCTGAAATACACCCAATAAACCGCCAGGAATGCACAATATGAACCCCATATTTTTTACCGAAAACTTTTTCTGGCTTTGGTATTCCTCCAAAGAAACTTTTATGTTAAGATTAATTACAGAATGTCACTTAAATCTACCTCCTAAAGAATAAGGCTATACACAACACTAATGGCAAGAAAAAATAAACGTAATTAAGGGCACACCTAAATTATGTCCAAGATTACATCAATATGAGTACACACGGAGATTCCAAGGGCATGTTCCCAGTGCAAGAAGTAGTTCACTTTCACCACGGGTCATGCGCAGCGAAACCCTTTCTCTTTCCCTCGCGAGAGTGACAGGACTTGCGTAGATCTTCCTCAAACGAAGGTCAAGCTTCTTCCTTGGCTTCAATCTAAGTTCAACCGTTGCGTCACCTTGTTTTCTATTAACACAATGGTCAGCCGAGGATGCGAATATCAGCTCGAAAGGCAATGGGAGAAATGCATTTTTTCACGGTGGCTCATAAGGAACGAGAGCGCTGTATTCTGTTTACAAATTGAAAGGCAGCAACTCGTACTGGCCATTCGATCCTACGTTCTACGATATCAAGGGGGATTGATCCCCCCCCGAAATGAAAAAAATTAAAAGGATACTTTATGGTCGCTTGGTGCTCACACGACGATATTATATAGCGGCGCAGGGACATCTAGTAGTCCATTGCGACTAAAGTCAATAATTTAGCGAATTTGTAGGTGCAGTGTGTGTAGTTGTAGTGTAGAGTGTGAAATAATAGTGCTCTGAATTAGTAGAGAGGTGAGTGACTTATGAGCCTCCTGAGGGACCGCAGAATTGACATCGACACCGAGGAGTTAATTCATTTGGTCGCTGCAAAAAAAGCTGGAAGGCTAAATTCAATTTTATAATAATATTTTTATATTTTCCTTTAAGGGTTTATAATAAATATGTATATTTAACCGTATACGCTATTTTATATATCTTATAAAAATAATTTTATGTTTGTCTACTATTCCATAAACCCACCCCCGAAAATATTTTCAGACTACGGCCTTGCAAGTAGCGGAGTATATTATATCATTTACTGATAACTGTTACATTTAAGTTGAATTTTACTATTTTTTACGATTAATTTGAATTTTAAGCTTTCGCTATATTTCTTGTATGCTAGCGTTTGAGTATTAAGACAACATCATAAAAAAACAAGAAATAACAGGCATAAAGGTATTAGCATATTAAAAAAAATCGAATTATTTTCGCGAATTAATTTAACAAAATCATTTCGACTGTTTCTAGTTATACACTGGCTATTTATGGCTTTTATGAAAGTTGTGAAGCAGTAAAACCTACGATTAATTTTTTGTTTAATCCCAGGCCATGTAAAGAGTGAGCAAGTTATTTGGGAAAATTATTGTCAATTAAATTAAGACTGAGGTTAAACAGCAGCAGTTTTTTTTCCAAGGGATATGGATTTTCTTTTGAGAAGTATAAAATATTTTTCAAATTGAATTTAATTTAAAGACACAAAGGTGTGCCAAAAGACTCGAATGTCTTAAGGAAGGGGTAACTCATGTCACAGTGCCGGTGTAATTTTCTCTATCTAGATAATGCTCATGTCCATTTCCGCGATAGAATATTTGACAGTTCCCTTGTTAACCTTTCGGAGGGCTTATCTTAGACGTAAAATCCACATGAGAGCTATCATTCTCCCAGTATTGTTCATCGCAGCCATAATTTTATTAATACGATGTTTTTTTCTCACGGAAATCACTGTAAACTCAGTTTTTCTATTTCTCCTTTGTTACACTAACCTCCTAAGCGTTTTTTCCGCCGTCGTACACAATGGACATGGAGCAAGGCCAACGGAGGACCTTGACTCTGAACGCAAACAGCTGATCGCAGGAGCAACCACCACCACCTTTGAGCAAAGCATTGGGACAAGGTCTTGTCAGGGAAGCAACACGAGCAGTTTTCAACACGAAACGCCATCTCCTGAGGAAAAGTTAAAGCTCGTGCTCAGTGCGAGTCCGTCGCATTCGGGAAGTATAAATCGATCGCACGACGGAAGAGTATTCGTTATGGTTTTATAAATAGTTATGCGATGAAAGACTGATTTTCACACATGCTATAACGGTATAAAAACATAAATGCGTTAAATAACAGATTACTAGCAAATTTGAAAGGTAAATGCAGTGGACATTTGTTCAAGATTGCTGAACGTGATAAAAAGTTCGGTGAAAATATTCCAGATTATCTTTCAATCCGAGTGCGAAGTGTAAATGAGTGAACTAAAACTTGTGTAATCATTAATAATACCAATTATTTCTTGTAGTACAATGTTTAGGCTCAGATCACATTGGCCTGTTCTATATTTCATTTCCACCTCGCATGCCAACTCGATTAGGGTGTAGCGGGAGGTGTAAGGACAACTTACAACCTGCACAAGAATACTAAAAATAAATTAGGTGTACGTTGCAAGAGATTTGGTTGCCTTTGTTTGACCTATCACTCATTAGAGACCTTACACACAGTAGGGATATACAAAGGGGACATTAGGTGGCTCTTCCATGGGTTTCTCTGTAATAAAAAATGCGTACGGCAGCCATATTGAAACAAAGTAAAATTATGCGGTAAATTCTACATAGTAAGGAACGATCACAAATTCAAAATCAAGTTCAAGAAAAGATACATTTTGTAAAAATCCTTCCTACATAGAGGAATAAAGGAGTGGAACTACCTACCTGGAGTAATTTTTAAGATCTTCCCCGCAAATGCGAAAATTTCTAAGAATGAGTGCTCATCAATTCTCGGTTGAGGACATTGTGGTTTATCATGGAGAGTTTGAAATTGGATTATTTGGGTCAATCTTCATTTGTTAGCTGCGTGATATTAGAATTTATGTATTTTTTATGCTATAAGTGCATTGTTTGTTTATTTACTTTGTCATTAGGTTAGTTGACTTGTCATTCATTTAAAAAAATCTAATCGTATCACCAGGCAATAGATTACTAGCAGCAATATGAAATAAATAAACATGCTCAAGCATTTTTGTCTAGCCCATAGCTTCTGAATCTTTAGCGCTTCCCCACCTAATACGCATAAAAGCCAAGTAAACACGTTACGTTACGGCAGAGTTAAAAATCCCTCGTACCGCTCTTTGTAGGCATGTATTTAAACCTGGATACTTTAATATGCACTCTTCTCTTCAAACTGCCATTTTTTTATAATTTTCAACAATTATTTACTGCCGTAACGCCGGCGCGCCGCTCGAAACATTCCAAGCTTGGATGACTGGGCCAGTTGCAAAGATACTATTTGAAAAGAATCATAATACTCTACTGATATTGTTTGAACCAATAGCCAATGGCCTACTTGTAACAATTTTAATAATAATAATAATACGCCTTACGGTGGACGCGATCGTTGATGGCCCCCTAAGCTTGGGGGCTTACGGGCCATCGGCGATCGCCGACCAGCCGACCAGACCAGACCGCCTCTGAGTAAAATTAATCCTACCTTTATGTTAATAATATCTCAGCTGAAACACTAAAGTTTGGTTGTCACTTCTTTTGCAGCCTTCTCACCACTAATGCCATCCGTGGAACGTGGCCATATCCTCTCCTCGGCATGATCGGCCACCTTGGAAGGTTCCTCTTCTTCGCCTTCTCATTCCTCGTCGTATGGCTGTCCTCATTGGCTGGAGAAAGGATCAACGCCAAACTATGGGGTAAGTATTACAAAGGGGTTTGACATAAACATACCTTCGTCATTCCACGCCACTTCGGACTGGAGTTGACCATTGAGACCTCTCAGATTGTGATGAAAATCGGAGAAAAGGTTACCTCCCACAAAAAGTGCCTCATACTCACTTTTCATACCCAGCACAACTGGTTTCGTGATTATCAGACGCATTGGTCAAATATTTGAGTACCTGGTATAACTCTTTTTTACAAATAAATATAGATACATGATAATCCATCTTTGGATTCGGTCGTATTCCTCAGTGGCAGATCCAGGATAGGTATCAGGGTGAGACCTGGGGGGTAACCGCTCAGCAGTAGTGGGGGCCGGGGAGGTAACGAAAATTTTGAGAATTTCTACGCTTCTAACAACACTTAAATAATGCCTCAATACTGTCGAATGACCAATATAATCAATAAATGTCAAAGAACCAAGAATTAAAAACAAATATTTACGTAAATTTGTAGTTAGTTAACCTCATGATAAGTTTCTACAATACATTGCGTTTTTATTCCATATTATAGAACTATATACATTCTACTACTGAAAAAATAACCACGTTATCTATAGTGTAAATTGGATATCCAAGCAGCGGCGGATCCAGGATAGGAACAAGGGGGGGGGGGGGGGCAAGTGGGGGTTGAAATTCCAGCAGTATTGGGGGTCGGAAAAAGATTACCGTTCTATGTAGTGTAAATTAAGTATCCAAGGGCGGGAGGGGGCTAAAGCCCCCCAACCCCCCCGATAGATCCGCCACTCTATCCAAGGGATATCCAATTTACTCTCTGGATCCGCCACTGATATTCCTCGGTATAATTCAGGAAATTAAAGGAACCGAATTTCATTGATACACATTTGAATTTATAGCCGCATAAATAAAACAGCTGTTGGAGTGCAAACTCATACTTCCCAGTAATATGAGATAAATTTAAAATAAACGGAACCAAAGAAGAGCATGCATGTTCACCCGAATAAAACGAATAAATACAATGGGTCACGTTAAAAGTCACGGTATTTCTTCTGGTGATAACCACTCACCTTTCCAACTGGTTCTATTCTCCCTTTTCCACTAGTTAAAATGAAACATAAACCCAGCCTCATCTATGACTCTCACAGTTAAAAACTATTTCATCATTTTCCTGTGATAGAATCGTTTGAGATTTTAATTCTGTACTCTTTTTCTTTCGCAGGCGAAAGCAGTAATAGCCAGGTTGCACAGCAAAAGGATCGTGAGCAGATAAAGATACACTAATTTTAACGAGCAGATTTTATCAATTTTTATACTATGTATTTTTTTAATTATTTACACATAAAAATAATATGTTTTTTAATAAAAATAGAAAACTACTATCTCATATTGGTGTATATTTATTTTTCCTAAAATTAAATTTATCATTGTTATGTTAAATAGTAAAGGTCCAATGATTTTATTTCAGCCAGTTTCACGGCAATTCTGATAAACAATAAATATGACTAAGCGGAGATTTAAGAGAGTCATCTAACCTGGAAAAAAATAATACACAAAGAGAATTGGGTGGTGAAAATACTTTACAAGTTCGGTTTAATATTTATATAATATAATCATACTTTTAATGAAATAAAATAGTTATTTTTACTTAAATTTTAGTATATTATAAACAAAATATTTTGAAAATAACGATAAAATTTTGTTAAACATTTCAACATGAGTTACATCGACAATTACCCAGAATATTTACACACATTGTTCTAAGAAAAGGTACCTAGAGCCATGACTGCACACACCTAGTTTAATGGTAATCCTGGTAAACAACATATTTACATAGTAAATGAAACTAAAACATAATGCTCAAATGTCAGTTTTGAAAGATGGTCTGTAGTGGAGAAAGCGAACTAAAAATCCAGTAGAAATTCATTTTATTTAGACATATAGGAGATTTCAACATTTCGCATATTTCTGCTAGGTCAACATTTAAGGGCGTTAACTTTAATAATCTATTTAGGTTGTATACAAATTAACAATAAATACAACGGACACATGCCCGGTTTTCTAAACAGATATAAAATCGGTTCTTTCAGTGAAGAGCTAAGTCCACTAAATTAATTAGGCCGGCTTCGGACAGGAAATGTTGGTATCGATTAAAAAATCCCAGCGCACTAACACAAAAAAAACAATTTAGTCATTTAACAATTTGAGTGAACTGCAGGAAAACACTAATGGGTGTTAAATTATCAACGCTTGAATGACCTTATTTCAGTAAATTGACACCTGGAGCACAAGCACACAATACTAAAACGCTGATAAAAAAAAGCGGAGACGTGACCACAAAAAATTATAATGAGCGTTCAAATACCGGACGTTCTCCGCCAACAATTTTCTTCGTGGCCAAATATATACTAGTCATCGTCTTCATCACACAAAGAGGGCAGTCCATTTTCCCTAATACACACGAAAGTGGAAGGAAATCACCTTCGCGGCGGACAGCTGAGAAATTAACCGTCCTCGGGTTGATTTTGACGATGGTTTGATCTTCCATGCCCAACGAGCCGTGAATGGCGAGGCAAGGCATTTCTCACAGCGGCACAGCACGCGATCCCAAACCTTGCACGACTGGCTGGGCCTCTCCAAAAAGCGGGCTCGGGCTTTTTATTTCTGCAACACGAAGAGGGAGAGAAATTAATCATGGTCTGGAAACAAGGATGGTCGGACTTAGTGACAAAATCGCACCCCGCGGTCGAATGAAAGAGGGATATTGCAGCTTGAAGCCACGTCCTTGCTCTCAGAAGAGAGAGGAATGTACAGTCACTTTCAAAAGTAGGTCCCCACGGCCAGCGCGAGCAACTACGTTTTTCTCGGAGGTCGAACTTCGGGTATTGGCTATGCCTTCTGTGTCTTGAACGGGCCAGTTTGACTTACTCTCACCGTCTGCGCAAGTCTTCCCGAGGCAGTCTTCACCAGGGAAGTTCAACAGGATAGGGGAAATTTTTCCGCAAGCATTTGCGACACCTATTCTTGTAGTTGTTGCTAAATATAATATTTGTAGTCATAAAAATGCATAATTCAGCCATGAATTTCCAATTTACGCTATATTGCCTTTCCTTATGATAACTAAATGTCTATTTCTAATTATTTTTATTTTCGGTCGAAGTGCTAGGAAAACAAATGAAGATGACTTCCGCGTCCTCTCAAGTGAACTGTGTTGTTGTTTCGGAGTTCTGTAGTGAAATCGAAGAATGTCGGCATTTGCCAGCGTGTATTGCATCGTAATAATCTTCAAAATTTGGAGTATCGTAAGAAATACGTTATTGTTGCGCAGTTAAGGACTGCCCTTTCAAGGGCTGTAAGTTTTTCTGTTTTCCTCGACAAGTAGCCAGGTAAGTCACATTCATTTTTATTGCATCTGCTGTCATGTGTTCTGAAATACTTCTCAAGAACGTAGTTGTTGGATGTTTAAATTTGGGTAACTTAATCCAACTCTATAGAAAAACAGTGACATTTCAGTTTATTTCCTCTCAATTGATAAAGACATATCTTTCCCGTGGAGTAAGTATAGGACTGTGAAGAATGATCAATCCAAATGTAGTTCATCTGCTTGAAGCGATTATTATTAAATTCCAAGGATCTCGAAAAAGGAATGCATAATTTTTACTATGCTTAGTTAACTTCCATCCTTCGCTCGTCACATTGTTTTTATGCTTCTATGTGCTTGCTCCAAACATCCAAACTCTGTGGTTTGAAGTTACTATGTATTAGAATTAGTTTAAATCTATTTAATTAAGTTAAATCATTTTTAATTAATGCCTTTATTTTTCACTTATCTACACCAAATTGTTTTGTTAATGAAGTTAACTTTATGAATTTTTGTGTTGGTGTCATGTGAATCTTTCTTTAATTTTAACCTGGTATTGAAATACTCTTTGCAACAGTCTAAGATAATTTTCTTCTAAGAAGTTACTGAGCTGTATTTCTAGTTCCTTAGAAAGTTTTGAATCATCGCATCATCCATGCTGCCATTCAGAGGCGTCACTAGGACTATGTTTTTGGGGGAGGGGATAGCCTGGGGTGGCGATTCTCCACCTTCGTTGGGGAAAGTTTTTGAAAAATAGCATGCCTGGAAATACATTTCACATAATTTTCGCACTAAAAAATTGACTTTAAGCAGACGCAGTTATTAATGTCAAAACTAGACAATTTCTTTTTGTTTCTCTGAGGCTTTGGGGGGGATCTATCCCCCTTCCCCCCCTATAGTTACGCGTCTGCTTCCATTTTTGTCTTACATAACTGATTTTTGTGGATATCGTCTAAAAATTGTTTAACAGTGCAATACTCAGTTATGGCCAATTTACTTAGCTAATTTTGTTTGAAAGTCCTAGCTTTTCTCATAACTTTCTTGTGTTTTTCATAGGGAGGTGTAATTTTCCTTTAATTTCTGAAACATTACAAGTGATGTACTCTGATTGTGTTTCTTGCTCTTCTTTCTTTATCCAGGAGTTGATGAATCATTATTCAGAACTTCATCATGAAAAAAATATGTAGCACAGAACTATTTGGCTAAGTTTGTTATTCTCATGAATAATGTACTTATTGACAATAAATATTATTTTTGTCTTTTTACATTCGATTTTAATTTATGTGCAATAACCTAAGAGAAACAATAACCTATCGCCCTGAGGCCTTGATGGCTCTTTCCTCCAAATAAAAATGATATGAAACTACCCATTCGCTCCAGAGAATCAGTTATTTTGTGCGTACGAGTGTGCGGGCATTTTGAGTTGAAGCAAATAGACTTGAAATAATGGAATGGGAAGGGAGGTCGTGTTTTAGCGATTTGAATTTGGCGGCAGATGCCGATGCTGCTGCCATCTTAACTTATAGTAGTAAAACTCTTAACTGTCAAAGAAGTTTAGCGTGGAGTTGGACATCTATGGTCTTCACTATTCCTAAATTCTTCGCGACTTCCCCGACTCCCAGTGCCACAACACAAGGCGAAGCATATGTTCTCAGTCATGGGATTCCCACCCTGATAGTATTCTGAGATGGATATTCCGAGTAGTCTGCCTTGCACTAAAAAATAACGAGACGTATCTGCGTCGCAACGCACATATGAGGAAGAAACGAAAATTGGAATTTACGTCTGAAAGAGTATTCAAAAAGTTTCCTACAAAATAACCTTCTAGATATTCCTTTAACACATTATTATCAACACCATCAATATATATTGCTCTATGTTTAAGTATTTCAAACACACTGTTTGGCGCATTCATTATTCCTAACCATTTCCTTAGGTTACATATGTTTACCATGGTTTATACTACATTTTTCTACGTGTCTCATCGCGCGAGAAATCAAAAATATTAATGCGCGCTAAATTGTAATGTTTAATTCTGTATCATATTTATTCCAGTCGTTACTAACATATCCCATATGAACAAATATTTAAATAATGATTTATACATTCGAGGTATCAGGAAGTAATTAACCGGCATCTTTATGTTCATCGAAAGTTCGAATGTCTTAATAGTTACCATAAATATACTTTCTATAATGAAAATACCAACGGAAGCATTAATTAAATGACTTGTGTGCCTATTTATTACCATTTAAAGGCACATTAATGCTAGGGGAGACCGGGGCACGTTGGCCATAGGGGCAGGATGGCCCAGTCGAGTTAATTCGTACAATAGACATTGAATCGTGCTAGGAATCTATCATAAGGTTGGTAGCACACTTCCCCTTTCTCCACAACACCATTATGACTGGCGGAGCAGTTTTTGACAAGTTATAGCGATTAATTGTATTTGCGCGTGTTTCAGTAAAATTCTACTCCCAGGTTAAATGTGTGTTATTTAAGTTTTGATCAATTTGGGCCTAATAGTTGAGTACTATAATTAAAGCTCATAGTTAAAGGAAAACTTCTGTGTTGCATACAATCTAAATTGCTTCAGTGAGTTTTGTAACGAATAGAATTTATTGTAAACATGGCGATGGGGCAGGTTGGCCCAGCGACGACGGGGCACGTTGGCCACCCCGGCCAACGTGCCCCGTCCTATGCATTTCTTCGTCAAAAATGGCCTAATTTTGAATAGACGGTCACTTGCATCATCAATTGAGCTGTCATTCAGGTGTAAATGACTTAATATTGTTATAAATCGGTTACAATGCATGCTTGCCAGTAAGAGTGTGGGGAAGTACCTTTTGTTAAGTTTTGTTACCTTTTTGGACCAACATATACGTTTATTAGGGAATTTATCGTAGCATGACATTATCTATACATGTCATATTACCTGACTTTATCATGCCATACGTTCCTCCTCCTCCTAAGCTAGATTTACATTTTTCTGGTTAGCATATATGTCACTGTTTATGCAAATGTGCTTAAGCAGTTTATCCGAGGAAAATGAAAAAAAGTCGAGTGGACGTACGCATTTGATTACCTCTTCAGTAGGAAGAATTGGATTACAATTTAAATTGAGCTCGAAAGCTGGATTACCCTTTCCTCACTTACATGGATTATTTTCTGCTACATTTGAGGGTTAGCTTGCATCAATAGTCAACTCCAGAGGTTCCGCTGGGTCTGCGATTAGTCGTCTTTGGGAGCGTTGGGTTGCGTGTGAACTGATTAGACACAAAGACTCAATTAAATTCAAAGAGGCTACTAAAATATAAGTGCAGTGGTGAAGACAGACATCTATTTGAACGTAACATAGTATCACAATGTAACGCATTTCAACTGGAGCTAAAAAAAATAAAATACGCGCGTCCGATATAGAAAGATGAAGATTCACTGTGCCTAAAGTGTGCCTTTTTCGACGGTCAGCCTGGAGCACAATGTATTAAGTGCACGAATTGCAAGCGTTATTCTCATTAGACATGTGTGAACAATGGAATCCGCGTAATATTTCACACGAGCAATAATTGTGCTGATCCTTTGTATCTGGACAGTCACAAAAGTCAACTGGTTTGCATTAGCAAGCCAGAAATCCTAATAATTTAAAGCCTTCCCGTTGTTTTAGTAAAATGGTTACATAAACTGAAATATATTTCTTGATTACTATTAGTTTTATTTTGATTTCCTAAAATCATACTAGTTCAGCTTATCAAAACATACATGGGCCAACGTGCCCCAGCCGCTGGGCCAACTTGCCCCGATGTAGGGGCAGATTGGCCCACCTGTCATATGCCCAGTATTTATTAATTTTTTTAAATTTATAACTCATATATTCAAGTTTATTTATTGCCATCCAGATTTAGAAAGACTGTTCTAAAATTTAGCAATAATTTCATAAAGTTAACTATGCATAAATAAAAAATATTTAAAAATGTAAGAAAATCGGGCCAACGTGCCCCGGTCTCCCCTATATGTTTTATCTTTGCCCCTTCATTGAGAGGTTAACCTAAGTCTTCCCCCTTTTTCGTTTCCTTTTTTTCTGCGAAAACCAGTCGTAATTGGCGCCTGCTGATATCATGCAGGGCAATATCCTACACATTATTATGTATAAGTGGTTTTACATCATAAATAGAACTTACACTCATGTAATGAATACCTTGAGTCAGTCTTACGTGCGAACAAATACTGATCATATTCCTACTGACACTAAACTACGCACGCATAATATTCATCCGATAAAAATATACCGTGTTGGGTACCTAATGACTATTTCTGCATTATTAATACAAATTAAACTTATGAGCTGCCAAATATACTGCTTGGGATGTAGCGTTTGACGATGTGGAAACTTAGGCGACGACAAAAGAGGGACAAGAAAAGAATGAAGGCATCCGAGATGTGAGTATAAAAAAGGCGCAGGCACGGTGATTCGTAAAATCTTCAATTCAGAAGGGCAGGTAAATGATGTTTTTCTATGACCACCATAACTGGTTGACTCACCATCATAACTCCTCGCACATGTTGCTTGTACTGTTTTTCTTAAAAAAATGAACAATATTAATGTAAGAGTATTTCCCATAAACAGAAGGACAACACTTCCTACGACGCATTATGGTCTAACAGCCTGTCATTTCACTTGATGCCAATAAACATCTCGCTGCTTCTTTTAGTGAAAATTTATGTTTACCTTAAAAGCAATTCAATAAAATTGAAAGACAATCCAATTGCTTATTCGAAAAAATAATGCAAAATTATCTTCTCCCATAAAAAATTGCCGTACCGGTAGTTTTGACCGGTAAAAATTTAAAAACTTCTTCTGATTTTCTATTCACAGTATGGGAATAAGTTGCGTTATTCAAAATGTAGGCAAAACTTGTAGTCCGAATAACCTACTACTTGGGGAGTGACTGCTATTTAACTTGTAAACATTGAAAAAAATGTCTGAAAATCTTTAACCACCGGCATGGATGAACGCGATGACGGATGGTAACCGTGACGCAAATGACAATATTTACATAGGCGTATATATTTACGTATTTTTCACCAAGCGATGTGAAGAAAAAAATATTGGAGTAACATGCTCGAAATGCTCCGAAAATTTTTTTGCACAATATGTTTTGTGTGAGTTTACCAAACTACACAGATGTCTCCTCTCTTCCTCGTGCGATGGGTTACTTGCCGGAAAAACCCATATATTCTTCTCCGCTTTCTTCGGTGGTGGAATTGTTTGGCTGTGTGTGGGGGGGGGGGGGAGGTTCACGCGGCCTTCCTACCTCTGAAATCGTGCGTGGGGCTCTTGACGACGGTTAAAGTAGTCAAGTTGCACCATTTGTACTACCTGATCAAGTCGAATCGATCCCCAGTGGACAAGGAACGTGTAAGCAATACGCGAAGGTCGACTTCGGAGAATAACGGAGACGGCTGCGCCAGGTATGGGGACCGACTTATGAAAGTGACTGTACGTTGCGACGCAAAGTCATGATTCAAAACCAATTCTTTAGTCGTACGATGTGTAAAAAGGTTTTGTTTTCGTATAAGAGGTTTTTATATGCCAATAGGCAACGATAACAAGAATAAGTAAAATTCAATGCACATAATCCACAAATTTAATACTGTTTTCAGCACTTTATGCTATAGACGTACCCAGCGGGGGACAGGGGCGGCCTAAGAAGTGTTTCTATCAATTTTATTTTTTCACTCGGGGTAAACTGTTGGAATAGTTAATGCTTGAACATTTTCGTTGTTTTACCAAAAAATATGCGTTTAAAAATAAGCAAAAGCTATTTCATTAATCTACATTAATGTACGCAACTTATTGCGGAAGATGATTGTTGTAAACGAAGTAGTTTTCCCTAGGTTGAGTTACAAATTTCATAAAGTTGACAAAACGGCTACCTAATTTTAAGTTGCGCGGAGTCATTCATTGCACTGGTGTGTCCACATTTTCGAGTTTTTCATAAAACAAAAAACAAGGCAGATTTGAAAATAAAATTTCCTTTAAAATGACGTATTATTCATAATTATGACATGCACTGAAGTTCGGCTATACATTAGCAAAGTACAGCGGCACAGCATTTTGACGCCGACAGTAGGGAATAGTGAGCAGTACTTTTTGTTCACGAGTCGAGTATTGACTCGAGTTGAAAACTACTCGCGAGTATGGAGTCGAGTCGAGTATATAATGCCTGGACAAGGCTATACAACAACGCATACTCCAACATAATCTCATTTTTCCAACCCCATTGTACATTTTTTTTTCTGAATGTTTAGCATGATGTAAAAACGAAAAGTTAATGAGGAATGTTGAAGGTAACTGTCAGAATAAGGAGACGATGACAATGTATGTGTCTTAAAGAGTTCCTCGAGCACAATTGAAATGAATTAACCTCTAGTAGGTAATGTGTCGAAAATTTAATTAACATACGTATCCAAACTGCTGTAAAGAGCCCCGAGTATAGGAATTTGCACCATTGTAATAAAGATTTAATTAGCAAATGAGTCATGTAATATTTGATCCTTTCAAATTCTCATGCAGAAATACCAATTGTCTCTATGCTCTGCCTCATATTTTCACGTCTCAATGTTACGGTATTACTACCTGCATAAAATTGCCTTACGCTACACACTTGTGTGGCTGGACAAACACAACCTAGAGAAAATTGCTAGATTTGAGAACCTCTCAAGAAGATTTGTGATCTTCTTGGAATCTAAGTGGACGAAGCGAACGAAATATAGAACGTAGCTTTGGCTTTATAGACAGAAAAATGTTTTATAATTTCTCACTTCGTGTAATCAGCCTTAGCGGCTGTTGTTATTTAAGTTCAAGAGGGAAAATAAACGCATCAAAGGAATAAGGATCATTCCATTTCAGATCACCCAATATAAATAAAATTTGTTGCTCGACATATTTCATTATTCTGATGTTTTTTATTATTTGTGCCCTACAAATACACGATCTCAAAACACTTTTGGAAACCAATTTTCAAGCCATACTTTTTTGGCAGCCATTTTTAAAAGGGCAGCTGGGCAAATTTGGATGAAAAACGTGGTTTGCACAAAGTTTAATTTCGAACCTATATTTAAATATGTCAGAATAATTAAAAAAAAACAGTGTGTTCAGTATTAAAACAGCTTCAGGAAACCATTTCTTTTCTATCACAAAACACAGTCAAAATCTTTCCGTAAAAACTCTGGAAATATTTGTCAATAACAACTTTCTAGCACCATATATTTTTACGAAGGACACGAGACTCACTAATAAAATGTTATTTCTGAGTTGAATACTTAAAAAAACTACTTGCAGTACAAGTTTTAGCTTTGAGAATGCACTCCTTTTTTTTAATCTTTTCTAATAAAGATGATAAATCACTTGTGATATTAAACACCGGGGAAAACCGGCATTGTCAGCAAAAACCTGAAAGTTACGTATTTTTAATAGAAATTTTAACAATATTTACGTATTATCTCCGTTTTTGAGTAAAGAAGAAAGGGTGGGGTATAAAAATATCGCATAAGGAAGTATGAGCGATTCAGCGGTCCATTCCGATTACTTCGGATGCGCTGCCGGGTCGGAAGACGGTCGGCAGCCGCCGCTAACGAAAAGGCATTGGGCGCCAACGACTACTGTAGTGGTTGACTGCTATGTAAACAGCAAGCTGAAACTCCCAAGCCATGGCAATAGAACGGGTTAACAATTTTAAAAGGATATTATTACATGAGTTTCATGATAGAAGTCCCCGTCGGCAGATTTCTGAACCGTCAAACCTCAACACTCTGCAACCGAAACAGCTCGACTCGATATTCGCAACGCTACGCGAAAAAGTCGAGTCGAGTACCGAGTACTCAACTTGACTCAAATTTCCGAGTACTCGCACATCCCTACTAACAACAGATATTGCAGAGATGATATTTTAACAATTAATTTTGAGTTGTTTTGAGTTGGATGTTGGTGTGACGATTGACGGGAGGAGGACAATGAAGTGGGCAATAATGAGCAGCAGAGGGGAATGGAGCAATTGTTGTTGACGATGCGGGAGGGAGAGTATGGGGAGTTAGGGCCGTATTTTTAAACAATACTCTTATCGCCGGAGTGGGATGAGAAAGAGTTGTATCTCCACCTACTATTCGCAGTCAAGAACGTTCCTACAGCAACACCAAACTCTTCCTCTTCGAAGTAGTGGGTGTTGAGTTGATCGCTGAAATTCTCATATCTACGTCATGCGTTGTGTGACGTTTGCTGCCCACAGTTCATTGCGGCAAGAACGCATCAACAAAAAGAAGATCGCTTTTATTATTAAACTGGAGGACAACAAGATGGACAGACTTACAAGGGAAGAGACGAAGTTGTTGATTGGCGTCATAACTAGCGTCTGGAGGTGTTGGAAAGCAAGAAGACGGATGCATTATGGAATGCGAAGAAGGCGAGAGCCTAGTTGAATGTGCAGGACGAATTTAATTCGAACGAATTTGTTCGGAAGGTAAGTATGTTTGTTTGGAAGTATGATGGTGATAAATGCATTGTCTGATAGTTGAAAAGATTTTTGTTTCAATGAACAATTAATTATGGAAAATGGTTGCTGACTGATCGCTAACTATTTATCAAAGTCATAATTTTAAAACTATCTATAAATTCGGAGACATTTTCATGAAGAGCCATTCTGCGATTGCGACTATCCATGCTCGGCAGTTCGCGAGACAACTTGCTCATTTTCAACAAAAATCTAACATAACTCGTGTAAGTCTGTTGGTAACATCGACGTAGCTCATTCTAGGTTCGTAGCTAGTTCATTGGTTTTGGGGTTTAAAAACCGGTGAAAAGCTATAACTTTTTTTTAGATTCTTTGCTGAAATCCTCATAAAGTGCACTTTGGTGGTAGATGGTAAAAAACCTTCGTGATTATGTCGCGGCCAGAGATTTTCCACGAAACGTATTTCCCTTCATTTCCAATACAAGATTAGACGTGATTCGCGCCATGCGATACAAGTAAATCTTATTTTCCTGCGCCGAAATCAAAAGCTTCACAACAATAATTCCAAGTTAATGGAATGTTAATGGAATTATTATTGTGAAGCTTTTGGTTTCGGCTTGTAGCGGCGGGGTAGGGGTAACAATTAAAACGACTCCGCAATGGTGGCGGAGTTGCTGTAATTGTTATTTAGTGGCAAAGTAAATAAATTCGTGAATATACGTAGTGTACGTGTAGCATTATCAATTGTGGCTGTAGTGATGGATATTTATTTTTGGTTTGGTTACAAGTCCAGTGATATATTTTGTCGTAAATCTCTAATGTAACGGATAATTTTTCTATCTCACAGCGTACCGCCAAGCAATTGAGGAAGAGTTGCGATAATATCAAGATGAGGAAACGGGAAGAGCTGGCGAATGAAAGGCAGGAGATGATGAAGAGTGGTGGCGGACCAATGACACCCACCAGTAAGGAAGATTTGCCACCAGAGATGGAAATAGCCTCGCCGTCCGTCTCCTACTCTCCGGCGAATGCTGGGGACTCTGATGCGTTGGCGGTCCCTAGCGTTTCCCCGGTGGGTAGGGATGGGACCTTGGATTGTTTGCTTCCTCTCAACATTTCTGAGATATCAGGCAAGTTGATTAAAAAAACGGGTATGTTCCTATCATTATTAAAGGGAATTCCTTAGTGTTGCACTGAGATTATTATCAAGTAAAATATTATCATGTTGCATCTGTCAGTCAAAAAATATAAAATGTGTACAGTACCATGATTGTGCTTAAAGGAATACAACTTCGTTAAAGAGAAATTGACCTGCATCATACTAGCCTTTGTGTATTGTGTGGTTATTTTTCTGTGACCTTTATAAAATGTCATTGCATATCCAATATAATCATCATGGTTGAAGTTAAGTTGAGTTACTTGATGCTATTTCCAGGAATTATGTCACATGATTTTCATTAATCAACGTTATACTTTCTTATTTTTCCTCTGAGTTAAATGACCACCATCGAGAGGAAGCATACACTCCGAGGATGCAATCTGCAGGGACTTCTTGCAGTACAAAAAGGGCATAATTAATCAGGGAAGCGGCCATTGAGAAGGAGATGGAGGCTAGGCTGGGACTCACGGCATCTTACAATGAAAAGTAGGATGCCATCCAGCGGATCCGGAAGAGGGAAGCGGAGATTGCTTGTGCTATTAAGGAGCAGGAACTTGCCAATGCCAAGGCTGCTGGAAACATCATCCATATGGAGGAGGAATTTAAGAAGTGTATCCAAGGCATACAGCTTCAAACAGAGGAGGCGAAGTTGAAGCGTGTGGTATTTGTTATGATATATTTTGCTTGGTGTTGCTTGTGCTTTCATTTTAAAATTCTCCATTATCTTGAAGTTTTTAAAGTCATTAGCAAATGATTATCTGATAAAGGTTATTCAGGGAAAATATATTCATTGCAATTACCTAATTTTAGGGATAATGAAAACAAAATAAATGTAGTTAGAAGTTTGATGCACGTTTCAGTTTGAGCCTCTGCAGAATAGGCAAATTAGTGATGGGAATTCAAACTTAAAATACTGGTACTAGCCTTAGGCTCAGTTTATGGAGGCTTTCAATTTTGAAACCCAGTGTGATAAAATTGAATCCATGCAATGCTCTCTGAAATGAATTATTACAAATGAAGATATTAAAAGCATGTGAATGATCATTGTGTTTGCATATGGATATTAAGGTATAATGCATGCTTTGAGAGACCTAATTATGCCTGTATTATTGCATGGAGTTTATATGTATCATATGCTTATATGCCACTTCTTTGCAAGCTTTCAGATACTCCTCTATGAATTCCTCCTCTTCCTTGACATTGGTCAGCTCCTGCTCCTCTCTCCTGGGCTGCTGGATACCTCGATGTCATGAAAGATGCCATAACTCTGCTGCCTGCTTCTATGCCTTAACCTGAACCATTTCCTGTGGTGATGGTGCCCTCTCTGTAACTGGAATGAGAACTTCTGCACCTGCATGGCTTTTCCCCGCCTTCATTACTCCTGCCTTTCATGAGCCATATCCCATCTCTTCCTCATCTAATTCTGCACATCCAACTAGCAATTTTGCCTTTTTTGCATTAGATTTTGCATCGTCTTCTTGCTATCGGAAATGTGTTTTGTGATTTTAATTTCAGTGCCAGCCAACAACTTTGTTCTTCCTTAGTAAATTTCTCTTGTTTTTGTAAATGTGTTTAATTTTCATTTAATAAAGCTAAATTCAATTGAACCTGTATAATGTTATTTAGCTGCATTTCCCAATCCCTATATATGTATATCTTTCTTTCAATCTTTTCAGGTAAAATGATGACATAGGTAAAGGCAAGATGTAATGTAGTATGCATTCTTTTCATACAGTGAGTGGTCAACATCAAACGTGCAGTATGAGGTTCAAAATGAAGCAATTTTTTGGATAATTTTAACATGTTGGTGAAGGTAACACGAACTAATGGTTGGAAAAACTTTCGTTTAGCAAATTAAGTGAGTAATATTTATGTTAACGTGTAAGTTATTACTGCCTCCAGGTCAATCATTGCTGCTTTATCAATTTTATAGTTGCTTTCATGTAAAATTGTAAAAGACGTTTATTCATACCACCCATGAGTGAAAATAATTTAGTACTAATCAAGTAGTATGCTTGAACAATTCCACTAATTAGTCATTTCACTGCTTACTCAAGGCATTACTGCCTTTAAAGGATCAAAGTTTTTAAAAATTCCATTTTATATTTTAAGTAGTATCAGTCACACATATCAATCGTCACTGAATATGAAGGTTGATTGAGTATGCCTGCAGACTTGATTCTCCTATGTACTAGTGTTCCATTGCTGACATAGAATTCCTTATTTACATTCTTGATTACTTGCTCCATGTTGTAAGATATTAATAGCCAATTCAGAATATGAATAACAGGGGTAGGCCTTCCATTACCTTACTCTGTAATTCCTTCCTTCTATCAGCCCTTCCATCAGACAGTCATGTTTCATTATCTGGCTGATTACCACTCCATTTTTTAATTAAAAGTGATTCTGCTAAGGTTAGTTCAAATATTTATAATTTTAAAAGAGAACTGTTTAATTTTATTTATTTCTTGAAATTACATTGCTAAAATCCAATTTTTTGGCATAATTATTATTATCACCCATGCATTATTAATGATTATTTATGCATACCATTGTATTTACGTCCCTACAAATATGAAATGGGTACTTTGAAAGGGCCTAACATAATGAGATAGGGTATTAAATTAGGAGAATGAAGTACCCGTGACAAGAGATAACTCTACCTATCTTCATGTTGTTAACTGTATTTATACATTGTAAGGGACATGCAAAGGAAGTGGGAGTCTTGGGCAGGAAAGGAAAATGAAGGAACTACCTATATGGATTTTCATTGGAATAATATAATTTTATTCAAGACTAAACAAGACCCATTACAATGGAACAGTACAGTATGGAGGTGTGTTTCGGAAGAGCTTTATGTATCAGTTAGAAAAATACACTAAAGGGATAAGCAGAATCCCATTTATTAAGAAGTAGAATTACTCAGCAACCACGGTTTGCCTCAGCTTGATATTTTCAAACCATAATATGCCTTGAGATGAAGCTGCCAATTTCAACATAAAATACGTTGTGATATACTTGGTAAATAAACATTTACATACCTTTACGTTTAATGAAAACCATATGATCTATTCCGGTTTCCGTACAATTAGCCTAACTCTCCCCCTGAACTCACAGTCGGAACATAGGTGCAGTCGATACCACCCAATACGTATACTCTAGGAAATCAACCTTTGTCATAAAAAGATGTCTTACATCTAGCAGTATTTTCCTCTGAAATTGGCAACTTATGTTTACATTTGTAACGAGGTATCAATACCACCAGGTCATTACTGATGCTCTGTAACGGTTACCAAATATTTTGAACTCAATACCTTATAACACTTCCCCTCCAAATGGAAAATTTTCATTCATACAATTTCCAAACTAAGGAGAAATCATACCTTAATTATTCTCAACACCGTCCCCTGAGCAACTCCGGGTAGATCGCCACAAACGAGATTTAATACTGTGCTACATAATCAAAGCGATAATATAAATCTTGCGTAAAAATACCACATACCTGGAATGACCCGGAGGCATAAAACCTAAAGGCAATTAGCAGTTTTAACATATACGGAATCGTCAGAACACGATTGCTTAAATGTTCACTCCATTCAGAGGGTAAAATAACGTCTGTTACGGTTCATATTGTGAAGCGATACCTCTGGAGAAATTCCTTTCTGAATAGTAGTACTCAATGATATTCTACCTATCCCTTAAGTGTATTCGTCCAACATAAATATACGACTCTTTCAACTCATACCTTGAAAATTCAGCATCCATTTCATAACAACGGTTGTTTACTTACAGACTTAACGCTTTTTTCGTTCTTTTTATACGTTTCCTCATAACAGGCATATATTATGAAAAAAATAAATATCATCACGTTAAAAAAGCGTAATTTTTATGGAATTTTGATCGCATACTGCAAAATGTGTCCGGAAAAAAATGACAAAATCCGGAGGTTAACAACGCATTCCGCCATATTAGGCCTTGAAACAGTTCCTACAATTTAGAAGGGTGGTCTGATCCATGCTCAAAATAGTAGGGAGAAATTCGGTAAGCTTGTAGATGGAGTTGATTCTACTAAGAAGGAGGTACGTTTAAAAAACGCTTGGAGGTTGATTTCCCCCTAGTAACGCGTCACACAGGAAGAGTCGTTCCTCTAGGAACGTCTTAAAATACGGCCCTTAGAGTGTAAAAGTTGTGGCGTGTGTCTTTGCTCCCGAGTTTTTATTTATAAAAAATTTTAATAAAGTGTAATAACCATATTTGTGAAGTTTGAAGAGGAAATAAAAAAAACGTTACAATATCCACATCAGTGGCGAAACGAATGGGGGTTTTAGTGGGGGTTAAAACCCCCACTAAAGCTCAGAGAAATGATTAAGTTTAATCCATTTCACTCAATAGGATTGATATTACTAAGAGAATAGTGTAAGGATTAATAAAATATCCCTCAGAAAGCCGTAAAACTCACCATTTTGAACAGCTTATCTTAAAATCCCGCAATTTATTAATCTCGCACCTACCGCTTATCTTAGTGGGTATTCCATACCCCCACACACCCCGGTATTAGTTAGCCCTAGCCTTAATTCCCTAGCCTTAATTCCTGGCTGCGCCCCTAATCCACATTATAGTTGCAAGTATGAATTGCGGCAGTACAGACGAACAACACAATACGAGCCATATTATTTAAAATTATCTATTAGCCATTTAAGTATACCGGAACTAGCCACGGTGACAAATGCAAGGTGTCACCCGCAATTCACAATTGGTGCAAAAATTCCACAGAGAAAAAATCATTTGCCTAGACTGGGTTCTTATCTTGAGAAAAATTCTGCTATTTCTTGCGATTACAACCACATTAGAGCCAAATATCATATTGCACTCATCACAGCGCCTTGGACAGTTTTGAAAACGGATTAAAATGCGACCGAAGTGGCAACAGAAATCTATGGGATGGAATTGGGCCTCTTCTATGCCGTCCCCTTGCTTATGACTTACAATGACAGTCACATTATTTCTATTTTAAAAATCATTCTTAAATTATCATTGAAAAACACCTCTTGAAATCAGCCACACTCGTGACTACATTTGACCGCTCAAAACATTTGAAATTGCACACTTCCTTTCTCTAAAAACAATGTATCCGCATAAATTGCTATAACCGTGAAACATCCGCACAATTTCTCACTATCGTATCAATATTTACATAAAATAGGAAATTGTAAGTTTTAAATGTGAGAATCAACAAAACGTAATATACATATAAAAAAAAAACAATTCGAACGAAAGAATTCTAGATACGATTAATAGGAAAAATGCCAGTTTTGAAACAAAGATGTATGTAAGGATGAAATTCAGAATAAAAAATTCATTTTTTTGGACCGAAAATCAAACGCGGTTCTGCTGATTGTAAGTCAGAAATTCCACCAATATATACTACCAAAGTAAGCTAGTAAGTAACTTACCACTTTTTTTCCAGAGCGCACCATTGAGGCCCACAGTCTTCCCGTACTGCTGCTTGTAAAATTCATTGAACATTACATAGAACATGATGGCTTGAAAGAATATCCATGTTGCAAACGACTTAGGGTAATTACAGTCACTGCGCAACAGCATCTGAATTGAGTGCAGCATAATGATGAGGAGGTGGGACTGCATTGGAGAGAAGGAGAAAATTCGAAACGGTTGATCAGTGGTGCCGACTCCATGGGGCCTGAGGGGGCCCGAGCCCCCTCAAAAATTCGTTATGGGTGTGAGGAAAAAATGTACTAGGCTCGTCGATTTTCCCCGGAGTGTCCAGATATCGAGATTCGAGTTATCAGGGTTCTAATATTGATCATATGACTCTTATAAAATACTTAAAAAACTTAAAACTCACTACTTATAAAATTTCCCGGGGCAAGATCCCCGGTTTGGGCCCCCCCAATGTTTTTTGTAAGTCGGCGTCCCTGCGGTTGATATATATTGTGACGGGTGGTCACGATATTTTTTTTCTTTTCGTCCCATGTCAGCGCGCCTCACGCGGCTACGATCTTCCCCGTGGAAGATTACGTGGATCGGGCGAAGTGACTCTGACCTTCATGTAGTATAAGACGGTAAAATACCATGGTTTTAGTTCCCATTCAATTGTACCCATAGGATGTAAGGCGATCACGCCACTTGTGCAGTGACGTGATTGGCTAAAATTCAAAGTGAGTGACGTGTGTCAGCTTTCCGTAACGGAAAAATCGGGAATAGCGAGGTTACGTGGTAGGAGGAGAAGTGGGGATGAAGTCAGTTGGTGAACGGACACGGTACTGGTCTGTTGGTCGAGAGGGAGACAAGCCTGTCTCGAGGTACCAGCAGAGAGAGAGCACATAATTGGGAGCTGGCAGTCAATGCTCAGCTGTGAGAGGGAAGGAGACCCAAGAAAGGCAACGGCTGTGATTGCAGAGGTGTGTGACGGAGAGCGACCGGGGGAAGTGGAGCAGTTTCTGATTCCGGAGCACGGATAAAGGTGCTGGCCCAGGCGTTTGAGAAGGCGACATCTGTGCCGAAAGTGAGGCCGTCGCTGCGCTTGTGGGCCGTTTTCATCCGGAGCAGCCAAAAAGCTCCCCGAATCGCTGGCGACGGAGTCGTCGGGAACCACAGACTGCCATGCCCATAAGTATCAATCTCCAGTAATTATTCCCGTATTATCACATTCCCAAGTGCTTCAAGCAGTACCAAGAGGGTAAAGATTACCACTCTAAAGTCCGTCTACTTCATCCAAATACCGGTGATTCATGTAAAGACCAATCAAGTCACTTTCGCAAGAGTTCATGCGAGACTGCAAAAAGTCAATAACTGCACCGAGTTTTTAAATAGTTAATTGAACAGAAAAGGACTATTGATTGCACGTCTTACGCCCGTAAATAAGGGCAATTTAATGTATCATAATTTCCCGTCTTTCCAGGAGGCAGACGAGGAACATGTAATGGCTTTTCAATTCTTATTTCTTTGTGTCATCAAGGGTATTTCATCTTTTTGCTTGTGTTCATTCATCCATCATTAGTTTGTAGATTAGGCTTAGTATTGTTCAAGGGTGATTTTTCATCAGTGCGTTGATGGTTTTTCGTTGTTTTCGCCAAAGTCTCAATAATAAATGGTGATTTTTGTGCATAATGTAAAAGGTCAGTGTTCATTCGTCGGATCCTCAAACCCTTGTCCGTGCGTGAGTCAAACAACCAGTGTCCGCATTGTCATATTGTCCACCCGTATTAACAATTATTTAATCCTGGGAGTTTGGAACGTCCTTGCTTCTACCGGCAAAGCTAGTTCGTGGGCCGCGGTTTTGGGTGGCGCCCTAATAAACGATCTAAGATCGTATTCTTCTGCAATATTTTTCCCAAAATCACATTCTACCGAAACCAGATTTCGGAGTGGCGAGCTGTCGGGGAAGGAAAGAAGGAGGGGGTAACACTCGGGAGCGTGAGGGCTGAGACGGGTCGACGGGCTGGCAGGGAAACGGGCCTGTTCCGTCACAAATATAATACATAAATCACTTAAGGTAAAACATTTGCCATTATGTCATGTTGGAATCTCCTGGTATAACGAAATTGAATTCAAGAGTCTTACCAGGTTTAATGAAAGGCAGTTACACATTTTCTACAACTATTAAATTGTGGAAATGATATATAAGAAATAGCTGTGGAAAAATAAAGCTATCTTTTATTTAAATATGTCGAAATTCCACTACATTCCGCCCGAATCGACTGATGTTTTCGCAGATTTTTGCATTGCAATCAATTTGTTTCGAATTATATTTTGCCAGTATGAGGTCGTAAGTATAGTTGGAATTCCTGCTGCAAGAAATCCTTCTGGCTAGAAAAATTATATGAATCAGCACTCATCATCGTTTAGGAGTGTAAAAACAGGAAAGAAAGGGACAATACCCAACTGAACAGGACTAATTGTCAGCAGTAGTGAGTGCTCAACTCGCATAGTATTAAATCATTCATAGAATAATTGAAATAAACTAATCGCATTTTATTTATGAAGCTGCACGCCTCGTATTGTCCTCTTCAAATTATAATTCGAATTTACTAGGAAGAATTAAGACCGGTAGTCGAAAAATGGGTGTAAACTGCCAAGAATAACTTCTTTAAAAAACAAATTCTCGAATTTCCGGGGAATATTTACTGATTCATGTTTGCGAATTCCAGGTGATTCCTGGTTAAACGCCATGAATCAAGTTTATATGACAGGATAGCGGAAATATTATTTTAGCGTAAATGAAGTTTCAAGTATTAATAAAGAAGTACAAGTTCGTTGAAAAATTGTTTAAGTGGTACACTCTCGGCAGCCCATTCATTTAAAGGTCTATTATCGGTACATAATATTTCAATGCTTCACTATGTGTACAGCACATATGTGATTGAAGAGAAGTAGCCGATCACTGCCGGTGACTAAATCACTGAATACTCGAAATCACTGCGACTGTGAATAGGGTGAAGATAGCTTCGACTGCAGGAATGATGAATAAAACATATCAATCACCAAATTGATCCACAAAAAACATAAGTAAAGAATGCCATAGTTTATGGTGACAAGAAGTTTACATCAATTAGAAGCTCGTAGCAGTGTTTCTAACTTTGTTAGAACGAATGTTTAAGTTCTTTACCATTTGAAACGATGTGACATGCCTCTTCCAGAAGAGTTGTTTCTGAACCTCCGGCCCTAAAGTGGACAGGAAGTAGTAGGAATACATAACGACGTGGACTCCAGAGTTCAAAAATCCAACGAAAGTTGTGTGGCCACCTGAAAAACGACGGAAAAAATTACATAGAAAAAATATACCAATACTTATATAAAATATGTGTTCTCGAATTGTTCCTGACTAAACGGATTGCTTTTAAATACAGAGTCATATTCCATACGTTATACCTGGCATACACGGTATAGTTTGGTTGACATACTAGTTGATAGTAAAACTGATGTTGTGATAACAAAAGTCTCCAGTCGAAAACAGTTTCCCATGTTTGTAAAGCCTTCCTAACTAAATAAAGAGAAAATGGCGGCCGCATTCATGGGTAAGCAAATGATAAGGAAATGTGGAGACAAAAGAGAAGTGACACCAGTGAGTACTTCACAAGGTATTAAAATATGTGTAGTAAAGAAGCGAAGGAAGAAAGTGGCGAACCTTATTTTAGTAAAGGAATAAGACAAAAATATGGTTCGGGTTGACAGGAGAGACGATCTTATGAATCAGGCCGGACGACGAAACGATTTTCGTTTTAGCATCTACCGTCACAAAAGCATACGCTGCCTAAAGGCCTGTTTACACGGTACACTAACCCATAGAAGTTAATGTCTAAATTTTTGAACGCGTGAATGAACGCAAAAATGCACCGTATAACCTGTGCGAATGCATGTCCAGAAAATAGAATTTGGTCTAATTTGGTTCAGGCATTCGTACATGTTCCGCTCCGGTCCACCAAAATCATTCATGCATTCACACATTTACTTGTACATAGTACTGATCGAAATACCTATCGCTAACTGTGATTGAAACACCATCGCTTAAAAGTAGCAGTCACTGTCGGTGACTTAATACTCGAAATCACTGTGACTGGATCAATGGATTCGGTCAAGGTAGCTCAGGCTGCTATTAAGTGATGAGCGATACACCGCTACCCGTGATT
This sequence comes from Ischnura elegans, assembly GCF_921293095.1. Taxonomy (NCBI): domain Eukaryota; kingdom Metazoa; phylum Arthropoda; class Insecta; order Odonata; family Coenagrionidae; genus Ischnura; species Ischnura elegans. The sequence goes on along the minus strand of NC_060255.1, from coordinate 39,600,800 downwards.
GAAGAGCCGAACACTGCCGGTGAATAAATCACTAAATACTCGAAATTACTGCGACGGTGAATTGGGTGAAGATAGCTTCGACTGCATGAATGATGAATAAAACATAATTACGAAATATACATCTAACGGTTTGAATATAAAATATGTTAAAAAATGCCGACGGGATTTTAATGATTGCCCTTATCCATTCCTTTACCATATCAAATTTACTTAATTATCGTAACATAAACTCAGAATCAGAAATATTCCCTCAAAAAAATAAATTTCCAATTTTAAATAAGTTTATTCATTCCTATTTATGATAGCTCATTCATTGGAATAAGACAAAATAGCAGGAATAGCCGCGACGCAAATCATGGCTGACTTTCACGAGTGATTCTCCTCGGTGATCGCAATCACAGTTAAGAATCAAAGTCACTGAAGACTAGCAGTCACAAGTAACGAAGTGATTGGAATATCACAGTTCCGCTCAACACTGCTTGTACTTGTTAATGTATCGTGTAAACAGGCCTTTGCGGTCCAGGAGTTCGTGTCAGCTGGGAGTGTGTTAATGTCATAATAAAGATCACGGTTTCCAGGCAAATGCTAGGTTTTCTGGGGAAAGTTTGGACTCGTAGTCCAATGGCTCGATGATCATCATCAATTCGATATTTGATCTTCGATGAGTGTAATCTTACTCACCAGGAACGAACTTGGCTCCAGCCCACGCACTCATCGGCATTACGCTGTGGTGGATAACATGCAGGTTACTCACGTGGCTCTTTTTCTTCCTCAGAACGAAGGTTATCTGTAGAAATTAAGAAAGCGTTAATTCCACGCATAGGATTAAGTGCCATTACAAGTTGGAACGAAATGTAAATTTCGTACTATATTTCTCAACTGTTAGGTTATTTTTTTTCCGTAAAATCAATGTACACCCGCTGTGAATTTAATGCAAGAAACAATAATTAGGCCCCCCTCTATACCAAATACTTAATATTTTAAGCGAGTTATACTGAATACGAGCTTGAAATCCAGAGCATTTAGAATATTTTTACACTTTAGAGTGAATTCCGCCCTGTAATCGGTATTCCATATTTATATCAGCTAACTTTCCTTGAACCCTTTATATTGCCGTCATTAAAATATTTTTTTTGAATAAATTTTCTATTTTGTTAAAGACGTCAGATGTCAGGTCCAGGTTACGATGAAATTAACATGGAAGCAAAAATCATTTTCAAAAAGCAGAGCATTTCGAATATTTTAACACTTTCGAGTAAAATCTATTCTGTAATCCGTATTCCACGTTTATATCAACTATCAGCGCATTAAGTGACGTAGGTGCGTTACAGCTGTCCCGGTAAACCAAGTTCACCCTAACCGTCCAGTTTACAATATATTATACATATTGTGCGCATTTGTTTGTGATGAGAGTATAGTGTTGTGCTTTCGTGAGCAGAAACTAAAAACTAATAATCGTGTTGAGCAATATGAAATATTATAAAGACAGGATTTATAATTTTTTCTCTTTTTTATAATCACATTTTTTCCATTTTTTAATTTTTGAACTTTTTCTATTTTTATTTTTGATAGTAAAAAGCATTTCTTTTATTTTATCCTTTTTTGTTTGTATTTGTTAAAACAAAGCTATAAAATTAATAGTGCAACATATAAAAAAAATATGCATTAATAATTTAGTTACTAAATCTACACGAAGGAAAGACATAGATGAGACTCTTAGTCGAGTAATTTATTGAGGCAGTTCATACGTAGCTGGAAGTGTTGGGTTTTAGTTCCATATGTTTGTGAGGATCGTGTTCTGGGTTGTCCCGAGTCTCGATTTGAAGTATTTGACTAGTTTGGTGATGAACTCGTTAACTGTGGGCAGCTTGCGGTTACAAAGGACGTAAGGCATGCAGACAAGACGTGGTAGGTTTAGGAGTAGGCGAAGGGATTTAATTTGGAAATTTTCAGTTTTTCCCTAATGGATTATTTTAGCAGTGTCTACACAGCGGAACTTTTCGCAATTAAGATGGCTTTGGAAGCTTTAAGTGACGATGGTGGCTTCTTCGTCATTTGCACCGACTCCCTTAGCTCCCTACTGTCTATTTCTGGCTTCTCGCCCATGCACCCAATTGTCCAAGATATTCACTCAACGCTGCTGACCCTCGAGAGAAAGGGAGTCATTTTATGCTTTCTCTGGGTTCCGGGACATGTGGGGATATTGGGGAACGAAAAAGCAGACGTCTTGGCCAAGGAAGCTCTAAGCGACGAAGTGCACACATCAATGCTAGTTCCATACGAAGACTTGAGAGCGTCCCTTAGAAAATCTGTGCTTGAACAGTGGATGGAATCGTGGAGGACCCTGAACGATAATAAATTGCGAAGAATCAAAGCGACAACTTCAGCTTGACCCTCCTCGGCCAGGAACAATCGAAGGGAGGAAGTGGTAATTACTCGGCTGAGGATTGGGCACTGTCGATTGACTCATTCCTTTCTCCCTACGGAAGAGAAGGAAGTGCCTCAGTGTGATGAGTGCGGATGTCTTTTAAGTATCCGACATATCCTGACAGGGTGAGACAAATGCTGTGACGCGCGGATTCGGCTCCATATAGGGGAGGACCTTGAATCCCTCCTCGGAGGCAATCCGACTAATCTGAATGGTATAATTTTGGTCTGTTCAATCAAATTTAAATTTTTATAAATAATGTCTGATTGTTTCTAATCTATATAAATAATTATGCAGTGACGATCCTTCTAATTTACGACTTGAATCTAATGACTGAGTAGTGGGGTGCAGAATGACCTAGCCGTCGACGCACCCTAACGATCAATACTATTACTACTACTGATTATTTTGAATTTGGAAACATTTTGCAGGCGTACAGGAGGGAAGGACGGATCATAGATGAATACAATTTGGTTCTGCAGCTGTGGGATAGTGGAGAAGTGCGGGAGGATAATGAGCTTAATGCTTGCCTGACTGATGTTGACTTTTCCTTGAACCTTTTATATTGCCGTCATTAGAATAATTTTCAAAATAAAATTTCTACTTTGTTACAGACGCCAGATGTCAGTTCAAGATTACGGTGAAGACAATATGGAAGCAATCTACATCTATCTACATCTACATAATACCCTGCAAGCCGCCTAAAAGGCGTGTGTCAGGAGGTGTTAGGACACCAGCATTTCATACACGAAAAAGGAGTGCTCTAAGGAAATAACGACTTTATTTTTTAAAGTCCTTAATGGTTCGGGCGAAAATCGAATTCCCATATCTATCCGTTCGGCAAAACATCTCTCTTAATTTATCGCTTCTATCGGACCTGGAAATATATGTGGGTGAAGTAATTATTTTAAGCGAAATTTTATACATATTGCAGATTGATTTGAATTTAAAAACAATCTATAAACGAGTCCGTTCACACTCGGTTACACTACACACACACGCTTAATCGCAATACAAGACAAATAAATTAAGCTCTCCTTCCCTCGAAAACAACCATTTAAACCAAATTATGTAACCTGCCAAACGGCAACGCTTACAATAAATAACGCCAATAATACTAAAAGCGAAATAACACAAACATCATTGTATGTTATTTATTTCCACGAGACGAGGCGAAAAATAAAAGTTTGTCTGTGAGCGAATAAATTTCCCTACTTTTGATTTAAAATATGATTTGTACAGTTACATTAGCATACTAACGTTGAAAATTCTTGAAAAAAATGACGATGTACAGCCGTGTTATCACAAATTAATGATATAACTGATAACTTCAGGCTTTCTGAAACCTCTCCATACTGGAAATAAAGCATTGCAAGGTTCACTGTTATTTAATTATGGGCACGTCCCGGGTTTCGTAACTTGGTTACCTGACGATGTACAAATTAATGATAGTGAGTAACCTGTTTTATAATTCTACTTCACAGACAACTTGCAAAGAGTTGGCGATTTTTTCCATGGTACTCACCGCGTCTGTTAATTCCGTCACCTTCAGGAAGAAGTACCACCAAACTAAAGAGGCCACCTTCAAATGAAAAGGAAAATAACATCAATTTCATTTTGGAGCGAAGGTAAGTAGGGGTTCTCGTCGCTAACTAAGTACCACTACCGTTGTGGAGCACAACTTCCCCAGCATTGATTACTTCAATAACAAAAACTGGTAAAATACAACAGGGAGAACAAATTACTGCTTTAATTAGGAACTCAGTAAATTTGCCCTCCATACACCAAAATAAAAAGGAGGTTTACTGAAATAACTATAACGCGTTTAATTTTTCTTTTCCTCAGCTCTATATCAGCTTAATATGAAAATGGATAATACATTATTATTTATACATTAAATTATGTATCCGTTTTTAATTTCAAGCTCTGAGTAAGGTTTTAAAATAAACCGATACTGTCAGAAACTGTCTAAATAGTAAAATTTTTTTCAATGCCTACAATCTAAGATAATGATTGAATAATAATTATTTCGTTACATTCATACACCAAATGCATCACTATGTTGCACTGGAAAAAGAACTGTCTTCGTGACAAAAAATTATATATATTCCTTAACTTGCTCTTCATTATTATTCCTTTACATAACGTTAAATCTCATTGAGGTTCAGTGATTATACACTTAATAAAATATGCGGTGGATACAACAGACCTTCATAGCGAATGGTTGACGGCTGTAGTCTACAGGAACACAGGCGAGGGGCTGATAGTTTGATGACCACAGAACCAACCCCTGAAAAGTTAATACAAAATACAATTAGTCCATTCGTACAAATTGACACTGTCGATACAAATTTTCTGCGCTCGCATGGTTTATTTGCTATTTTTTACCCAGCATTTTCTCTAACTAATGATTTTTTAAAATTATGGTTTTAGAATTAGTGTACAATTGAAACATTAGCAATAGCGAATACATTGAGTATTTTCCCGCACAATTTTGTCCAAAAGACTATCAACTAGGGATGGCCGCATCGGATACTTCGGATCCAAATATCCGCGGATATTGCCCTTCATCGGATGCACCGGATCCAAATTCGCGGAAGGCATCGGATTTAGATCCGAAAATTTAAATAATAGCTTCAGTGAATGGAACACCCCATAAGAGTGGAAAGAGTTCCGATTCTCTCTTCGAATGCGCCGTCGCATGCATTTCTTGTCCTAATCATGAACCGATTTGCTTGAAAGCTCTCGCAGAGGTTATGTAAGAGAATTTCAGCCGTGGAAAATAAAAAAGGCAAAATACAACCGGCAGATAGTGTGACTCTTCCTAAGAGATTGAACAATCATTGAACATTGAAAAGTGAACATTGAACAATCTCAGCGTCAGGAATTTGAAAATGCATTTGGATCCGAAAATATCCGATCCGAAAGATCCGACTCCGAAAATCAAGGATCCGATCCGAATCCGGATCCGAAAGAAATCCTGGATCCGTCCATCCCTACTATCAACAAATGATCTCGGAAATTAGCGAATATTCCAATTGCTAAGCGCAACCTGGCAACGGTAAAATTTTTGAAGAGTTGTACTGTAGCCATGCCTCATAAAAGAGCCACCCGTTGAAGCACACTTGGAAAACGTTGTAGAACTGGAGAAACCTCCTTAGGTCATAAGGCTCCTTGTTCTCCATCCATTTTGGTCCGGCATACCTGACGAACCAAATATATGTGGCAATTATACTGGCTAGCGGAATAGGACTGCTCATTAGAAACCAGTCTTCAACTCTATCATCTGAAAGGAAAGAAGAAGGAAATGAGGATTACAATTGTAGAAGAGATTGATTTCAACGATGCTTAGTCTATAGACGCAACCACTCCCTGTTAACTTGACCATCAGTGATGCCACTGATTGTAGGTAAAAACAACCGATTTACCGGTGATGATTACATTTCAGTAAGCTGTGCTGGTAATCGTTAACTTTAAAAAAATAATTATTGTTAATATTTATATTTTAAAACAATATTTCCTTCATGTATGCGCAAAGGAATACGATGAGTTAATTAACAAAGTGTTCCAGAATATGACTGATCACCACAAAAATAAAAAATGGTTGATTGAGCGAGCACTCTTAACGGCCTAGAACATGAATGCAAAACTTGTAACTGTGTAACAAACGAAAACGAAATCACCAACTATCTATCGGAATATTTAAAGCCTTTGGGCGTGCCTAGCTAAATGTAGGCTCTGTGTTCATGGTCTTTCGAAACCTAAATCAACCAAAACTATCCAACGGAACGCGTTTGTTCATTTAAAAATGTGATAGTGAATGAGATTCACGCGACTTAACGCAAAGGAAAATTCAAAGATACGGAACTTCTCATTCCGAAGATTCCATGATCCCAACTTATATACCATTTTGAGCTTTAAACGTATTCAATTTCCAATTCGTGTTGCATTCGTGATAACGATTAACAAATCGCATGGTCAGTCTTTCAGTTTTTGTGATGATTGTTTAATGAATACCCATGAAAACTAATCCATACTAATGAAAACCCCACGTTGCCTGATCGCCTGCAGTGTTGCCGGTGTCATTACTTTTCTCACACACATCGTAGAATGATTTAATTACAAATATTTTTGAGATCTTACGCGCAAACTTCTAAACTCATGAACAAGAGATTTCCTCAATTAACATAACAACAGTTTCTCTTTTCTGAAAGTATTTGAAAAGACAAAAATATGGAAAAATTTATAATGCATTAATGCTACACCTGTTCTTATTCATTAAGAAAAAATTATCTGTAATATTACTAGAGTACTTTATCCTAGTATCCTATTTACTATCTGGCGATGGTTCAACTGCAGCAATTTGCCTTAAATAAATAAAATACGCAAAAGCTTCCTCCGTCGGTCGTGCATACACACCAGGCTTATCAAAATAGCTGTGTGAAAAATTAGCGAATCGCGTGAAAAGCGTTGATATTTTGCTAGATTTGAACTGTTCTTTAACTGTAGAATTAAAAAAATAACCCGCTAAAGATTCTCGTAGATTAACCTCATAGGTAATTCCGTAAGGGTTAATGAAACGTATCTGTATTTGTATTTTTAACTCATTACTCAATTTAAAATAATTAATGCAACTCATCATATGATAAAAAAGTTGTTAGTAAACACTTTTTACTTATTATCGTCATTTAAAACATTTCCACTGGCTGACATATCTCGTTTAAGTATTTTCTATCTAGATAATTGTCCATAATAACAACTATTCACAATTTGTATTGGGAAAAATACATTACTGAATAAGTTACAAGGACTTGAAAACTGTATTGATATGCACTTCCATCATCATCATTCAACTATCATAAGATTGGTTTGACGCAGCTCTCCATTCCTCTCTCCTATCCCTTTCATTCTTTCTCTCCTATCGCTAGCCTTTTCATAGCGATGTATTTCTTCTCTTTGCATCATCTATAACCTGTCCTATGTAACTCATTCGAGGTCGTCCCTTGCCCTTCTTCCCCTCTACCGGTTTCAGTGTTGAATTATTGCAATTGTGCAAAAATTGAATTGTGCAAAAATTAAATTTAAAGTTTAGTTGGCAAAATCTATGACGCAAACAATGCATATGAATAAATAGAATTAAAGTAAAAGCCACCCGCGCAACACAACTCATTTTTGCCTAGGTAGGGTATCCTTTCGAAAATTCTATTTTGAGGGCTAAACTGAATGTAAAATAATATTAATTTCGATTGAATTTCATTTTTTCGGTAATTTTAAATTTAATTTTGTTAAACTATAAATATGAATCCGATCTTAATATTATCCATTATCCCATATGTACATAAAATTAGTCTTCATAATCGATTGATTCTGAAATCAGCCTGATTTTTCGCAAAATTTTTAAAACTTTAGAGCCCGGGCGGCAGAGGTCAATATCATCCGATTAGAAAAAAAATTGTGTGCGAAATCCTGATATTTCGCACCTTCGCAGAGATAATGGGACCCTGCTAAGGATGACAAGTAACCAAAAAAACACACTCACTCACTAAAAAAATTAGCGCTACGTAAAGGAAACCTTTGCTAGGCTATAGGAACTTCGCTAAGGTACCTAGGATTGTAACCTGAGAGGCTTCGAGGGGCTGTATTGTATTGCTTAGAGGCCGTTGAACTCAATATCACCTTATTCAAACTTTGACGAAGAAAAATAACAGTTTCATTATCATCATAAAATAATGCAGCAATAATAAAGCAACGGATCATGTAACTCCATATCCAGGAAAAATTGGCAAAATTAAAGGGTGTTTCAGGATGAATCTGAAATTCTTCATGAGGTAGTTGGGGAGACAATTTTGAGCATTGTTTTGTCCGATAAACATGGGGTCGCCACTCCTTAGTTACTGGCATGGTGAATATTTTTGGATGCAGGGCAGTAACCATGACAACTGTTTCTCTTGGGTATCCAGCCTTTTCGACATTTTATTAAATAATCTGGATTGTTAAAGAAATTTAATTATAGGGTAGTTTCCTTCATCTAAGAAAACGAAAGGCATTAATTGCGATTCGTTACCCATCATTATTATATTCATAATATACAAATTATTTGGTTTTAGAAATCCCAGTTTAGACGAATGGTAATGGTCAATTTTATCCTCATTTGAAAAAAGCCACATTGGCGCCCATGCGATGCCACTCCACGTGACGTCACAGGGACCTAGTTTCTATACGAGTAGATAGGAGTTTTACATCGTCTGAGGTTACCAATGCATGCATGAGGCACAGAGCTCAGGGAAACATCTCTTAATAATCACCTATTAAAAATGCCTATGGTCGGAAAGTTTGCTTCGTTTGATAGGGTATTGATAATTCTTATTTAGGCCAAGCGCTACCTGCTAGCAGAGTACTCTACGCTACCGCCATGCTCGGAAGCAAGCAGCCTGCATAGCGGCGTTCATAGCATCGCACCCACGTGGCCTCAAACAGCAACAGCCAGACGTCACACGGGCTTTTCCCAGCATTCACGTTTAGCCGTCGCGTTTTCGCGCGCTTGAAAATGTTCACTTTTCATTTAATCACGACAAATTGATATCGTCATTTAAAAATCTAAAAGCGTGAAATACGTACTCCAGGATTCTCTTTTTTTGTTTTAAATCTTTTGATTTAGGCAATAAAAAAATAGGAAACCACCCTATAACGATTGGACGAAAATGTGCTATTATAATTGTCTAAAGGCCTGGTTACACGGTACATTAGAATGTACAAGAATCTGTACATTTTTCTGAAAGGTTTTCTGAACGGATTCTTGTACATTCTCATGGACAAGATCCACGAGTAGGTGGTTACACGGTACATTTTTTCGGACATTTTTTCGTACATTTTTAAGTGCGCAACAAATTATTTCAACTTCAAATATAAACCGATGGGGAACATGCAACCTTTTTTAAAAGTACTAGAATAATAAGATCCTTGCCTCAAATGTACTTGCCGAAAATTTCGCGGATGAATAATGTTTTATAGCTGAGATATGAGTCTTTAAAAATAATCTTCATCGACTGTTTGAAAACACGTGACGGAGCGTGCGCGCGTTACATCACGGCCTGGAATCCACTGATGACAGACTGAGGAAGTGGATAGAAAAACTGTCTATGTGGGGCCTCAAACGCAAATTTGGCGAATATAATTGCTGCTTTAACGTCAAACTTCGGATTGTGAATATATTGGGTTGCCAAGGCGTTGTTGAAATAAAGAAAGGCGATTGATTGTTTGGGGGGCTTTGGAAAGATTAAATTAAAATAAGTTGATTGCAGATTGTGATCTACGTTACACACCTACATCATTTGCTTAAAGCAGTAAGTATATTGCAGCATGGACATTCAATAGAAAAACGTGTGAAAACCATATAAATCGTGTATCCCATAAAACCATATAAAGTGCCCCGACGTCTAGTACCTCTATTTACTCGCCGGAGAAGTTTTTTGCTTGTGTTCGAAGGGACAATAATAAGAGGAATAAGTGGTTGATGATCCACAGAATGGAGTCAAGTACATTATTGTCAACGGTACAGTACAGTATTGTCAACGGGATATCCTCAACGTAAGTACACTCTTAAATCAGGGTTACCGCAGGATTTTGTCAAATTACTTATTTCACTTTGTAAACAACTCTATAAATGTACCCATCACTCTACCCATTGTAGGATCAAATTATAAGGAAAGTGGCTGTTTACGAGAATAAATACTGATTACGATTACACCACGGTGAAAAATAAGGAATGTAATGGGCGGCCGGCCTCTCGTCATAAGGAGCCCCTAACAAGGAATATTCACGAAGTGTCTTTCGCCGATATCGTTAAAATTTTGTTGGATAGTAGTGTTCCATAATAAAAGTACATTTTAAAAATTTCTCGTGCCCTTAAGCCTTGTGATATAATAAACAGGACATAATAATGGCAGTTGAATTTTAGACTTGAAAGCGAGTGTGTCGTGATTTCTCTCCATCCTTCTCCTGTGAATCGGCGCACGCTACAGGAATATACGAGAAATATGAGGATTTTGGCAAGGTAAATTCAATATTTATTACTGCGATGCCCGTAGCGTTCGCTGCATGTCAATGCAATACCTAAAATTTCGACTCGTTTTGCAGTCGGTCTTGATTCAAAAACAGGAACTCGAGTAAATACAGCGTAAATAGTACTTGAAACTTATTTCTTTGCCTATCACATGCTTTTTTATGACCTTTTAACGATCATTTGGATCTCATTCTTGGACAATTCTCGCGGTTCATACATTAATGGCCTTTCCATCTGATCCTTCCTTTTACCCATCCCCTTTTCTTGTGTTCCATTCTTTCGCTACCCATATCCAATCAGTGAGATATCCAAGTCCAGCAAGGTCATATTAAATCCAAATTACTATCGGGGCCGTACGTAAACAAATAAGTCGCCTATACAAGCCAGATGAAATGAATGTGTCGTTTTCGTAGTCTGCCACCAGATGACTCTGAGTTCAAATTGTATGATTGTCTGAACGAAATTAGAGCAGGCGTTCAGAAATTCATACATTCTTACATTTTGCGTGGTTACACGGTGCATTTTCGCGTTCATTCTGAGATTCAGACATTCTCACATTTTCTTGTACATTCTCATGTACCGTGTAACCAGGCCTTAAGACAATGTCAAAATGAATGAGTATGCACAATGTTATTGTTTGATACTCGCACAAAGCTCTAGTTTGATCAAAGATGAATTGTGATAATTGTCACATAGTACTTGTTTATTGCTGTTTCTATTACGGTTTTCGTGCCCAAAGAACTTCAATAAAGCTTACCACCAAAATAAATAGGATTATACCTCAACGTAAAAGTTGCTCCAACGTCAACAGAATCAAGGTCAGGTGGGCGGAAGAACTTACCGGCGCGCCGCGGCGCCATCCCAAGTTTCAACTTACCTTTCCATCGCTCACCTCTCCCTCTACCCGAATATTTTTCCAACACCATTGAAATTTTTTGCGCATCCATGTCAAAGTAACAAAAAACAAAATGATAGATTCTGGAATAGCCTATCACTGAGTTGGTCCTAGCTAGAAGCGCTATGGTTCCCCAGTGGAACAGCGTAGTATCCATGTTCAAACCACAACGTCCAGGGAAGAATCACAAGGCTACTCAGGCTACATTGGCAAGATGGGAATTGGGAATAACTGGAATGACAAAAAGTAGGAGGTTGTCGCCCTCAGTCGCACAATCAACGCCATTATACCTGTCAATTAAGAATGCCATGCCGTTTTTATTGTTAATCACATAAGAGTCTGATACCGATAGTGCCTTACAATGGCGTGGAGAACACTTTCCGGTTTGCTCACCAAACAAGTTTTTCTATTAACGCTGTAAACGTCCAGTCCTCTCTCTATCTAATTATCACAACGCTTTAGATTGGCAGTCATTTATCGAACGACTATGTCGCTTTTTCTGTGCCTGGACATTTTATTTCATTTATTTGGCGGGTCACAAACGTGTGAGTGTCATGTATGGTCGAAAAAACATCACCCTTTTTAATCAAGTTCTTTTACTGTTGAGTTACACCAAGTCCATGTAAGTAAAAAAGTAATACCACTTCTAGCTTGTACCTTTACTGAGCGAGGAGAACAAATAAGCCAAATGTTGAGCTAACTCGCGTAAATCTCTTTATATGTAAGAAAGTCGAAAATCGTGTTAGTTAGAACACTTATAACTCGAGAACGGCTGCATTAATTTTAATGATATTAGGTTCTTTGGATTGGTATCAGTCCCGGATAACATATAGAACATTAAAAAAATAGGAAAAGTTCACAAAAAATTCATTTTTTCGTAGGGATATGTTTTTAGGAGTTAGTAACTCAACAACAATTGATAAGTCGCTCAAAACTACTGATTAAATTATTTGTTTTGTTTCTACCAATTTAATAACTGAAATTCGTAACAATAAAACATTTTAATTACTAAATATATTCAAAATATTGAAATTGTGCTTAAAAAATTTAATTCGAGCTAATTGTAAGCCAGGCTCAAGTTGACACTTCACTACAGTATTTGTAAACAAATCTCCAAGCAATTGTTGACAATCAATAATGTTCGTGTCCCTGTGGGGGAATTGAGAAGTTTGATTTCACTTCCTCGGAATGTTGCAAATTAGTTTCATCGGAAGGTGAGCTCATTAACAAAGTGTTCCAGAATATGACTTATGACCACAAAAATAAAAAAAATGGTTGATTGAGCGAGCACTCTTAACGGCCTAGACCGAAGATGTGTCCTGTGAGTGATGGAAATTGAGTTCTCTGGGTCATAGTTCAATTGCTAGTAGTATGATATTAGAATTAATGTATTATTTTTTACTATAGGTGTCGATTGTGTTTCTTACTATGTTCAATAATGTTGATGATGGTAATAATCATAATATTTCAATATGATTGAATTAAACTACGATTTCTTCTGGAGAATATGCGTTTGTTCCTATTTGCTGACATCCCTATCGATGCTTAACGGAATTTCCTATTTGCAAAAGTAAGAATTTTTAATGACAAAAATTAATTGACATTACTTATTATAGTACTTAACAATAGAAAAGGAAATTAGGAGCTTATGGGTCTTATTTTAAATGCCCTGCTTTTGAATCTTAACCAGGTCACCTTACGTAATTCTACATCAGTTTAACTTTCAGTGCACTGAAGTATGAGTTTCTTATGGCTTAAGCGACGAAAATATTTTATTAGAATGGAAAATACAATGCACAAGGAAGAAAAAAATCGCCCCCTCCAATCCTTTAAACCTTCTTACCCTCCTTTAGGCACAATGGGATGCATTACTACAACTATAAAATTAAATAAAAATTCATATTCGCAAGGCATATTTAAAAAAAAATTCTTTATATATAGGTGTAAAAGAAATGTAATGAGTTAGCAACTATAATTTTACGAACTTTCCGCGAACGTCGAATCTATTTTCCTTTTGAAGAGTTCCCAAATTAACCAATGGCATCATTACTTTTTTGGAAGAATTTGAAAATTACAAAAATATAGAAGCTTGGGATTAATTTTATATAGCATAATTGGATGCCTGCGTTTATTCACTACATCAACAAACCTATCGTACTAACCAAGTATTTACTTAAGAGTCGACATCAGTTTAGCTTTATGTGCACTAGTACGAGTTCTTAGTACCAGTCCCTTATGACTTAAGCGCGGGAGAGATTTTAGTAGAGTATAAAATACAATCGACGAGGCAAAGCTCAATATCATTGTTACCATCGGGCGATGGTTCAACTGCAGTAATTTTCATAAATAAAATACGCCTTGGCTAATACCGACGGTCCGTCGCGATGGTCGTGCGAACACACAAAGCTACAGAAAAAATCTGTATTACTCCTCCTGAAAAATGGTGCTATGTATCCAGTATTTGCTATCAATAAATTGTGCCTAAACTGTACATTAATAAAATCAAACTATTCGTTCTCGTGGATTAGTCTCTTAGGTAATTTCCACGAGGGTAAATAGTAAACATGAAAGTACTGGTATTTCTTATTTATTCCAGGGACACAAATTATTATTTTAACACTTCATAGGTTACAAATGTTACAAAGCATTTGTATATAAGCACTTTAATTTATTATCGGTTTACAATCGGATCGGATTTTTTCATCGGATTAAAAAAGTAATACATAGATTCTAATGGATAGGTAATTCCTCCATGGTTTATTGAAAAGTAATAATTACTGCTGTGGCAACTCGTTAGGTAGTGCATATCATAAAATTTAGCCTCAATTCCTCGCGCTTCCATACGGTTTGGGACGAAGACACTCACCAGCCTTCTTCATCAGCTCACGATAGCTCCGAATGAAGGCAGCGGCCATTCCGGATGTCGTTTCGATTTGTGACTTTCAGCAAAAAAAACCTAGTCGATGTAGGCGTATTATGTAATGCTTGATCACTCGTTAACACGGAGAAAACAATAATGAGGGGTCTTGAATTCTAGGCCGAATCACAGTCAAAGCTCTTCCGTCCGCCAAGCAAACACAACGTGCGGAGCGAAGCTATAATGATAGACCTTGCCCTCCACGCGGTTAATATACTCTAGTGGTAGCCCATTCTCACGAAATGCCACAGCGATTTGATATTCTTCCTCGCTACCTCACCCTCCAACATTCATCGCAATCTTTAACCTTCCAACCTGCCCGTCCCACAGTGGGCGGAAATCGGAAAAAACAGGTTTTTTTTAGCTTTAAACTTGAAACTTCGCAGCTATACTAAAAAATAATAGAAATTTATGGATATGAACTACATTTGACATATATCCCACCCGTTGCTGAGATACGGAGGCTCAAACGTGAGCAAATTTCCATAAAAACGCCGTATTCAATTTTCTCTGAAAATCTTCCGAAGTGAGTAGATGTGAAGTTATAGGTGGATTCTTTCGTAATAAAAACCCACATTATCTGATGGCATGGTGCTTTTTCTTTAATTTTCCGTAATCTTAAAGAATATAATCGATAAGTTCCTACAGTGCAGCTACAAAATGCGGACACTGTTTTTTTTTACAATGTTTTACAATTGGGTGCTTTCTTTTATTTTTTTATGCCTAAATTGAAAGATTATTAATCCTGGAGTACGTATTTCACGCTTTTAGATTTTTAAATGACGATATCTATTTCTCACGATTAAATGAAAAGTGAAAAATATCAAGCGCGCGAAAACGCGACGGGTAAGTATGAATGCCAGGAAAACTCCGTGTAACGTCGTTCTGGTTACCGCTACCGCAAGAGAGGTGACCTTGGGGCGCGCCTCTGAGCGCTGATACGACCCAGGATACTAGCAGGTAGAGAAGCACCATGCTGGCTGTTAGCACTTGGCTTAAATGAGGATTGTCATTACCTTATCAAACGAAGAAAACTTTCCGACCTTAGCCAGTTTTAATAGGTGATTATTAAGAGATGTCTCCTTGAGCTCTGTGCCTCATGCATGCATTGGTAACCCTAGACGATGTAAAACTCCTATCTGCTCGTATAGAAACTAGGTCACTGTGACGTCACGTGGAATAGCATCACATGGGCGCCAGTCTGGACTTTTTCAAATGAGGATAAAATTGACCCTTGCCATCCGTCTAAACCGGTGCAGTGAAGTTTTCTCGGGTTTCACACCGGGTCAGGTCCTCCATTTCTCCTTCGGAGGAGAAATGGAGGACCTGACCCTGTGTGACACCCGAGAAAACTTCACTGCAATTTTTCGCCGGGAAAAAAACAAAAATTATATTACGTCTAAACCGGTATTTCTAAAGCCAAATAATTTGTATATTATGAATACACTATAATGGTGGGTAATGAATCGCAAGCATTGCCTTTCGTTTTCTTTGATGAAGGAAACTACCCTATCAGGTAGAGTTTCAAATTGGTTTTCGGCAAAGTCACGCGGAGTAACTCATGTGAGAGTATTGTTTGAAGATATATCGAGGTGTTTATGCAGTCTACTTTGAAATAAGTTTGCGACGTCGGAAATAACATTGATTTTTCGATCGCGCGGCACGTATTGTCTCCGAGCGTCGGGAGTTGGATTATCCGCGACGTGGTGAGGTTATTGAAGCTGTATGGGTTTTAATGCTCAGCATTCACCGTTTTTATGTTTTGCTTCAAGACATCGATTCTCAAATGGGCTATGGTGAGGGCAGTGATGGTTTTACAGCCGAGCTAAGATGACGTTTCATTGAAGTTCATTTAGTTTTCTTTGAATACGATCAAAGACCATGCTTCTATTAAAAGCTTTCAAACCTCGATAAAGTGAGTTGTTTTCCTGGGATTCATACAAGAAGACCTACCAGAAAGACACCAGCTGAGACCCTCATACCCTCTTTATTCCGCGATCCCTGACCTCCAGGATTCTACTGCGAAAACGCTCGTTTTATGACACCGCGGAGGGGAGCCTTTGACCGTCTTAACAGCGTATTTCCACGGGAACCTCTAGCTTTTTTAAGATGTGTATTTTGCCTTCAGTGCTACTTTGACTGTGGTTAAGAAAAGTTAAGTTCTCTAGAGTGCGCAGAATATGTGAAAGTGATTTGAACTCGTTTGCGGAACGTAGTAATTTCAGACTTCCACGTGCCTGTAAGTACGTTTTTGAATAAATTCCTGAACATCGTTTTGACGAACCCTGCCGCGCGATCGAAAAATCAATGTTATTCCGGTGTCGCAAACATATTTCATAGTTAACTGCAGAAACACCTCAATAAATCTTCAAACAATACTCTCACATGAGTTACTCCGCGTGACTTTGCCGAAAACCCATTTGAAACTCTACCTAATTGTAAAACTGTCGAAAAAGTATCCGCCATTTTGTAGCTGTACGGTACGTACTTATCGATTATATTCTTTAAGATTACGGAAAATTAAAGAGTAAACACCATGGCAACAGATTATGTGGGTTTTTATTCCGCAAGAAACCATCTATAACTTCACCATCTGCTTGCTACGGAAGATTTTCAGAGAAAAATGAATACGGCGTTTTTATGGAAATTTGCTCACGTTTGAGCCTCCGTATCTCAGTAACGGGTGGTATCTATGTCAAATGAAGTTCTTATCCACAAATTTCAATCATTTTTGAGCATACATGCGAAGTTTCAAGCCCACTGTGCGTCCCGCCCAACAAGTAGGACTGCGAAACAGAATCACTTATTCCCAACCACCCGCATATCAGTTATATTATTCTATATTTTTTAATGAGTCAATTGTAGCTTGAATTTTATCAAGCACGTTTGGGAGGGGGCTGGGAACATATCTGTGTCACCTGTGTTCGAGTATTGGGTCCACAAGTTGCTTAATAAGCGAAAAAACATAATATCGTTTAAATGGATGAGATAGACGGAGGGTACGCTCCACCGCCATAAACAATACTTTACGTCGTCTTAGCAACCACAATAATATAAGCGTTGAGACATCGTTTTGAGTAGAATATTTACGCAATGGAGAGAAATATGAAATTAATGACGGATGAACTTGTGAAATATAGCCGGGTTTCGTATATTAGCCCTTACCCTCGGATTGTACCTCCTCCATTTCTGATAATGAGGGTTTCAACCCAACAAACTTAAACAAATTAAAACGGCATTTTGTTTTAAATAAACGGACTGAGACCAATAAATACCAATACCAATCCGCTCAAGTTGATTTCGAAGACATAATCCAAAATATCGAGGATCTATTATATGCTATCACCTTACAAGTGAGAGAAGACGCCACCAACGTTCTGTCCCCAAAAATCCAGCATCCGCATATTCCTTGAGGTATATTTATAAAAATTCGACAATTCATACACATGTTCATCTACACATAACTATAAGGCAAGGGATGGCTACATGAACGCGGAATAACTTGAAACATATCTATCACCTTGTCTGAAATTAATTTTCACAAACAGCCATAAATTAACTATTCTAAAACCTGTTCTTTTTTTCTGAGATGAGAGATAGCAATAGGAGCGTCGCAAAAATATCACCAGGCACGTAAGTTATTTTCATTAACATTACGCATAACAATAGCAATTCTAAAGCATGTGTTTAATGTTCCCGTATAGATTGCGTCACGAACGAAAATCAGCGTCCGACGGTTTTCACAACCAGACGCGATACTTTCATAATCATTATATATTAGGGCAGTTCCATGGTGTCGGACGTAGAATTTGTACAAATATTCTCATTGTTTTGTAATGTTTCATTTACTTCAAAGTATTAAAATTAGTTGTGAGTTATATCACTTGAAAGACCAGTTTTCTAGGAACATTTTGACATATAATCCATTACAAAAATATGTTTAATTATTAGTGGAGTAAATAATTTCTTTGGTGTCGGACGTAAAGTGTACAAGTTTCACTTTATTCTTTTTCAAACTTTTATTCAAAACTCTACGATTTGTGAATGCCTATGCAAATGACAAAAATTATGATTATTAAATGGACTATAAGCTTCAAAATGGGACCAATTTCACCTTTATTGATTGAGTAGTTTTACTTCAAGAAATATTTTTCTAAGGTGTCGGACGTAGGATTTTTGGTGTCGGACGTAGAATGTACGCATATTACATGGATTTTTGAGGAAAAAAATTGTAAACCCTTATTATATTTTTATTTTTATAATATAGTACTTATTAAAACAGATTATTACACAGAAGTAATTGGTATATCAATATTTAAACCCTAAAATATAATTATAACGTACTTATAGCTAGCCTGAACTAAATGAATCTGGTCCTATAATACTTTTGAATTCATATTGTTTTCTTGTTCTTCCGTATGGTTCAGGAGACACAATTTTCTTTATAATGTCTGTTTTTTAAGACTAATGCAGTCTTCATCGGCAGCCCAGAAGTAGTTTGCACCTGACTTGGAACAGTGCATTACTTTCACCACGGCTTCATTTTCCAAAACAGATTGAACTTCGCCCGGATAGTAGGTATCATCATACCAACAACCCAGTCCTGCATTGCTACTAGGTCCTTAAGACTTATGATTGTGATGAGTGCTGCGAAATCTTCACAAACATTTTACTGTCAGAATCAAGACTTGGTACTAGTCTTTCTTTGCGCTTCATAGTGTCGTCACTTGTTTCGCCAACTAGCACTAATTAGTTTGAACCAGCTGGTGTCGCAGAGTGCACTTTGTGTGTATTCAACATCGGAATGGCTGACTCCCAGACATGTTGCACTTCATGTGCCGTTTCTTGCACATCCTTACTAGACAAATGAATTATCACAATGTTGGGGTTTCTTAAGGTTGCATCAGCAAAGTTATCTGCAGAGCTGAAAACGATTTCTGTATTATTTGCTTTGGCATTATTCCAAACACCTCTCTTCATTGTTCCTCCTATCCAATCTACTACTCCTTTCCCATGGGAGGTTGCGAAGTAGTACCAGTGTAAATTAATGTCACACTTACTCTGAAGTAAAGGAAGAACAGAAAAAATGAAACGATTCTTGAACTGGGCTGATGTTTCATCAGAAAAATTGTGTACCGTCGAAATATCCGCATAAACAGATTTCAGATGTGCCAGAAGAAAGCTCACATAACAATAAATTTGATTTTTTGTGTGACCAAGGTCATTGGATATAATAACAGAGGTCTGGCTGATTCCTTCAGAGATCCAAGCGTGTGTTATGAAAACTGTAGCCTGATTGTGAGTCCAATGGGCCGAATGAATTTTGTTTTGATGAATAAGGGTGACATATTCCGAAAAATCCATCTGTATCAGTATTTTACTTCCATTTACTTTTGCTTTAAGGTTTTGAAATACATCAGCTTGTCTTCCTTTGATGCATGTGTAAGAATATATTTCGTCTGGGGTTTTAACTCCTCAAATGCTTCATTAACTGAACTAACTATTTCAGCTTTCTGTATCTGTCCATCAAACTTTTGCCATTGAATGTACTTCAAGGGTTCGTTGTCACCGATACGCTTGAATAGATATATCTATCTGATTTACGCAATCATTGCATTTTCTTGCATACAGGTTTTAGATTCTTAGTTACAAATAACAAGGCATAAAAATGTACTGTATTTTGTTGATAGTCCTGTATGTGGCTTTAAGGCTGTTAGCAACAAGCGAACATTCTCGTGATAAGAGCAAACACAAACGTTATGTGGAATGTTTGAGAAACATTTAACATGTTTAGGACGAAGGCTGCAAAATTTTAATAGCCCTATTTTAACATTTGGGTTTTTATCTTTGAAAATTGTCCAAGCTTGTTTTAAACTCACAACTAGGTATCGAGTGTGATCGTGTATTTTAATTTTTTTGCTCATATTTTTTTCTGTAAATAACACGGTCCTTCCAACCCGGAACCTGCCAGGTCACAACATCACTGTTGTAAACTTCTACAACTTCTTTATAATAAACTTCATTATTATCTACAACTTTGCAGGTTGAAGGTTTATTTATAACTGGAATACCAACATGCTTGGCTTAACAATGTGAGCCTAATATGGTTTACAACATTGCTGTTATAGTGAAGTATTTTTTCTTAGAGTATAATAAATTATTAATACCAGATTTCACTTTTAGGTTATCCTTTATGGATTATGCTTAACTTTAGTTTAAATAAACACAATTCCTACCAATGATGATAATAGTCTAATAATTGAAACTTAATACAGCCAATATAAATGAAGTTTGCAGCATTTAAAGGCTGGTGTCGGACGTAGAGTCGGACGTAGACTTCTTTTTCTACGTCCGACACCAGTATAAAAACAAAACTGTGGGACATAATATTTTTCAACTCCAGGATCCTTTAGCTATAAATAAACTCACTTTAAATCTTAACTTTCATGGTTTAAAAAAATTTTGTGTGACTGCTATAAAACTAAAACTCCTTTTTTGGTGTCGGACGTAGAACGAATTGTAACTCAAAGTTAAACTACTCTGTCATGGTAACTAAGAGAGTTAAAAAGTTGTAAATGGCAAGAATGTTTTATTTGGTTCCTTAATCAACCAAAAAAATTAACTTTGGTTTGATATGATTTTTCTTTTTTATTCCATTTATAGTAATATGACGTTATTGCAAAAACCAACTAGAAAAACACTAAATAAAATTGAAAAACAAAGTACCATATCTTTTTATTGTGGAAAATTTTCCTAAAACAAATACTAGAACTTTATAACTGGTACTTTAAGCTTTCCAAAAATGTATAATACATAGGGGTTTGCAATAAAAAAATAATAGTGTTGGTCTTTGCCAGGAATTTTCAATTTTTTGGCTTTGGCATTCATTTATTGTGACGCCTTACACGACATTCATTAGACATCGATTCCCGATTTCTGAAATCCCATACAATTCCCGCGTAAAACATTATTAAACCATGAATTACGAGAAGAAATGGTTACCGTTACTATTAAAAGTCAGCATTGTTAAACAAATTAAAAACAGCATTAGGTGAATTGGAGTTGGATAACCAGGCTTCAACAATCACATCCCGCCTTAGCAACCACAGCGAAAATGTGAATTCAATCGTATGTATAATGATCACAGCATTATTTCCATTTACTTTCCACTGAATATAGGTATCGTTATTATATGAACACAAAAAGGGGCCCAAAACATAATGGACGATTATTTATGAAATATTGACAGCCTCTTAATTATCTGGTAATAAAGGATACGTGTCTAAAATACTGTAAGAGATACTTGATGGTATCATACATATTTTATGGTATCATGGTATGATACATATTTTAATCAATATATCTTAACACTTTAGCAATGTAGGTAATGATAATTGATATGTACCATTAATATATTGCTGTCCAAGTACACTGGATGAATCTAAGTTCCATAAACATAACAGTGATGCTGCTGTGTGCAACTATCAAGTGTACCAATTTTTAGGGCCAAAACTTTAATTGCATTACCGCTATTTGCAAGATTTAACGTTAATTTGATTGGATAGCCTAATATTAACATTATATGTGAGTTTCAGCCTTGTATCTCATGAAATGAAAAAATTACTAGCGAAAAGTCGTATCCAAAGAAAGTCGATCAGATCTTAGACACATAAAAATTGATTATTTGAAACGACCATCATTCACAAATGTGACAAACGCGATAAGGATTATGCCCTTAAAATTTCGTTCGTCACGCATAATAGAATGGTATTGAGAAGGATTTGACGTTTTCCCCCTTTACTTTGCATTGATGTTAGATATCTATATAAAATGAAAACAATGGTTGGCGAGGAGACTAAATTTTCACTAAATAATCATATTGTGAACAAGGTATGACACTGATAGTTTCGGACAGGTAAGGTCAATATCATAGGAGAAAATGAAACCTATCGATAATATTTCATATCGAAATATCTTCATAAGGAAACGTAGCACCTCAAAATCTATATATATAAAAGAAAGTCGAAAATTGTGTTAGTTAGAACACTTATAACTCGAGAACGGCTGCACCGATTTCAATGAGATTTGGTTCTTTGGATTCGTCTCAGGCGGGGTTAACATATAGGCTATTAAAAAAAGGATAATTTCACCAAAAAAAATTCATCTCTTTCTTAGTGACATGTTTTTAGGAGTTAGTAACGCAACAACAATTGATAAGTCGGTCAAAACTACAAATTAAATTATTTGTTTTGTTTTTACCAATTTAATAACTGAATTTTGTAGCAATATAACATTTTAATTACTAAATATATTCAAAATATTGAAATTGCATTTAAAAAATTTAATTAGAGCTGATTGTAAGCCCAGCTCGAGTTGACTCTTAACTACCGTGTTTGTAAACAAATCTCCAAGCAATTGTTGACAAACGGTAATGTCCGTGTTCCTGTCGAGGCGAAGACGAAGTCACTAACTATCTATCTGAATATTTAAAGTCCTTGGACGTACCTGGGTTACCACGATCTACAGCTAAAGGTAGGCTCTGTGTTAATAATCTTTCGAAACATACCCCAACCATAACTATCCAACGGAATGCGTTTGGTGATTTAAAAAATTGATAATGAATGTGATTCACGCGACTTTACTCAAAGGAAAACTCAAAGATGAGGAAGTTCTCATTCCGAAGATTCCATGATCCCAACTTATATGCCCTTTTGAGCTAAACGTATTCAATTTCCAATTCGTGTTGCACTCGTGATAACGATTAACAAATCGCATGGTCAGTCTTTCAGTTTTTGTGATGTTGGTGCTCACGTGCTAATGAAAACCCATGATTTTCTCATGATCAATTAAACGTGGTATGTTAACGAGTCGGTAAACCATCCGCTGTATTTCTTCCTTCGGTTCTAGGGCGCAGCTAGGAAATAAGGATAGGGGGTTTTAAGGGACAGCAAATACTACGGGTCTGTAGGGTATAGAAAACTCGCTTAGGTAAGGGGGGGTTTTAACACCAAAAAACCCCCTCGCTGCGTCACTGCTTCACTTCGCTATATTTATTTAGCTTAATCCGCTTTATCCTGCGCCTGATAACAAAACAAAAACTGTAGTTTATCAGAAGGTGCTTGACGCAAGACATTAAACTCGAATGTGTAGGGCACACCGTGGTGCGTTTACGCATGCAGCACGTTTACGCAGTGCATTTCTTCCAAACAGAGATACTATACCTGGCGCGCCTAAAGTCATTTGATACGAATGTTGCTTCATAGGGGCATTTCTCACACGATTTTGAGCATCAGTCAAGCTTCGGTCTGGCGTTGTGTTAGCCTGCCCCGTGAACGGGCCAAGTTTACGCAACGGACTTGGACCTAAAAACATTTTTTTTACAGTTAATTACACAAATAGCCAACAACTGAATCCGTATAATTTTTATTTCATTAACTGCTTTTTGAAACCACAATGCCCAAAATCTCTTAAGCTAAAATGTAACAAAATTCATTGAAAAAAATCCGCGTAAACGTGCTCCGATCCACCCTATGTAGATTCAATAAAGAAAATGTCTTCCTGACAAACAATTTTGATACTCATTTACGTAGTTTTATTGAATTTGTATCCTTATTTTATTATAATAAATTAAACATGATTAAAAACGATACAGCCGCTCTTGATTTATTAATGGTGTAACTAAACTGTAAGTTCATTGATTGTTAGGCGTTACGAAGTTCGCCGGGTCAGCTAGTAATTTATATATTGAACTAGTTGACCCGGCGAACTTCGTACCGCCTAACAATCACTGAACTTAGTTTAGTTACACCATTTATAAATCAAGAGCGGCTATATCGTTTTTAATCATATTTGATTTATTATAATACAATAAGGATATAAATTCAATAAAACTACGTAAGTGAGTATCAAAATTGCTAGTCAGAACGACATTTTCTTCTTTAAATCTGCATTGCGTTGATCGGAGTACTTTTACGCGGATTTTTTTCAATGAATTTTCTTACCTTTTGGATTAAGAAATTTTGAGCATTGTGGTTTTATAAAGCAGTTAATGACATAAAAATTATATGTATTCGGTCGTTGGCTATTCGTATTATTAACCGTAAAAAAATGTTTTTAGTTCTAAGTCAGTTGCGTAAACTTGGCCAAAACACGGGGCGGGTTAACGCAATGCCAGACCAACGCTTGACTGATACTAAAATCGTGTAAGATAAGCCCCTATGAATCCTAAGCCCCCATTCGTATCAAATGACTTTAGGCAGGCCAGTTATGGTATCTCCGTTGGGAAAAAATGCACTGCGTAAACGTGTTGCTTGCGTAAACGCATCACGGTGTGCCAAACACATCCGGGTTTAATGTCTTGCGTCAAGCACGTTTTGATAAACAACAGTTTTTGTTTTGTTATCAGGCGCTAGATAAAGCGGATGAAGCTAAAGAAATAAAGCGAAGCGAAGCAGTGACGCAGCGAGGGGTTTTTGGGGGATAAACACCCCTCCCCCAAGAGTTCAGAGAAATAAAAAAAAAAAAAATTTGTAACTAATATTAGGGGGATGGATGAGTCACAAAAGAAACATATTAACTATTCACACAGCCGCAAAACTCACCATTTTTAACCATGTGTGCCTGGGGGAGAGCCCCCACACCTCTCGCATACCTAGGCGGGTTTTCTATACCCTACAGACCCGCCAGTATTAGCTGGGCCTAAAACCTCCCGAACCTTAATTCCTAGCTGCGAAGGAAGAAATACAATGGATGGTTTACCGAATCGTAAACATTCCACAGATAATTTACCATGAGAAAATCATGGGTTTCCATTAGCAATTGAGCACAAACATCACAAAAACTGAAGACTGACCTTGCGATTTGTTAATCGTTATCACGAATGCAACAGGAATTGGAAATTGAATACGTTTAAAGCTCAAAAGGGCATATAAGTTGGGATCTTGGAATCTTCGGAATGAGAACTTCCTCATCTTTGAATTTTCCTTTGAGCATAGTCGCGTGAATCACATTCATTATCAGTTTTTTAAATAACCAAACGCGTTCCGTTGGATAGTTTTGGTTGGTTGAAAGATCATGAACAAAGAGACTACATTTAGCTGTAAATCGTGACTTAGTAAGCCATGTGCGTCCAAGGACTTTAAATATTCAGATATATAGTTGGTGATTTCGTCTTCGTTTGTTACACAGTTAAAAGATTTGAATTCATTCAGAGTACCAACTATTTGATACATTATTAATACATTAATTCTAATATCATACCACTAGCAATTAAACTATGACCCAGAGAAGAGACCCAGCATGGTGCTCTGCTGCCTGCTAGTATCCTGGGTCGTATCAGCGCTCAGAGGCTCGCCCCAAGGTCACCTCTCTTGCGGTAGCGGTAACCAGAACGACGTTACACGGAGTTTTCCTGGCATTCATACTTACCCGTCGCGTTTTCGCGCGCTTGATATTTTTCACTTTTCATTTAATCGTGAGAAATGGATATCGTCATTTAAAAATCTAAAAGCGTGAAATACGTACTCCAGGATTAATAATCTTTCAATTTAGGCATAAAAAAATAAAAGAAAGCACCCAATTGTAAAACTTTGTCAAAAAAACAGTGTCCGCCATTTTGTAGCTGCACTGTAGGAACTTATCGATTATATTCTTTAAGATTACGGAAAATTAAAGAAAAAGCACCATGCCATCAGATAATGTGGGTTTTTATTACGAAAGAATCCACCTATAACTTCACATCTACTCACTTCGGAAGATTTTCGGAGGAAATTGAATACGGCGTTTTTATGGAAATTTGCTCACGTTTGAGCCTCCGTATCTCAGCAACGGGTGGGATATATGTCAAATGTAGTTCATATCCATAAATTTCTATCATTTTTTAGTATAGCTGCGAAGTTTCAAGTTTAAAGCTAAAAAAAAACCTGTTTTTTCCGATTTCCGCCCACTGTGGGACGGGCAGGTTGGAAGGTTAAAGATTGCGAAGAATGTTGGAGGGTGAGGTAGCGAGGAAGAATATCAAATCGCTGTGGCATTTCGTGAGAATGGGCTACCACTAGAGTATATTAACCGCGTGGAGGGCAAGGTCTATCATTATAGCTTCGCTCCGCACGTTGTGTTTGCTTGGCGGACGGAAGAGCTTTGACTGTGATTCGGCCTAGAATTCAAGACCCCTCATTATTGTTTTCTCCGTGTTAACGAGTGATCAAGCATTACATAATACGCCTACATCGACTAGGTTTTTTTTGCTGAAAGTCACAAATCGAAACGACATCCGGAATGGCCGCTGCCTTCATTCGGAGCTATCGTGAGCTGATGAAGAAGGCTGGTGAGTGTCTTCGTCCCAAACCGTATGGAAGCGCGAGGAATTGAGGCTAAATTTTATGATATGCACTACCTAACGAGTTGCCACAGCAGTAATTATTACTTTTCAATAAACCATGGAGGAATTACCTATCCATTAGAATCTATGTATTACTTTTTTAATCCGATGAAAAAATCCGATCCGATTGTAAACCGATAATAAATTAAAGTGCTTATATACAAATGCTTTGTAACATTTGTAACCTATGAAGTGTTAAAATAATAATTTGTGTCCCTGGAATAAATAAGAAATACCAGTACTTTCATGTTTACTATTTACCCTCGTGGAAATTACCTAAGAGACTAATCCACGAGAACGAATAGTTTGATTTTATTAATGTACAGTTTAGGCACAATTTATTGATAGCAAATACTGGATACATAGCACCATTTTTCAGGAGGAGTAATACAGATTTTTTCTGTAGCTTTGTGTGTTCGCACGACCATCGCGACGGACCGTCGGTATTAGCCAAGGCGTATTTTATTTATGAAAATTACTGCAGTTGAACCATCGCCCGATGGTAACAATGATATTGAGCTTTGCCTCGTCGATTGTATTTTATACTCTACTAAAATCTCTCCCGCGCTTAAGTCATAAGGGACTGGTACTAAGAACTCGTACTAGTGCACATAAAGCTAAACTGATGTCGACTCTTAAGTAAATACTTGGTTAGTACGATAGGTTTGTTGATGTAGTGAATAAACGCAGGCATCCAATTATGCTATATAAAATTAATCCCAAGCTTCTATATTTTTGTAATTTTCAAATTCTTCCAAAAAAGTAATGATGCCATTGGTTAATTTGGGAACTCTTCAAAAGGAAAATAGATTCGACGTTCGCGGAAAGTTCGTAAAATTATAGTTGCTAACTCATTACATTTCTTTTACACCTATATATAAAGAATTTTTTTTAAATATGCCTTGCGAATATGAATTTTTATTTAATTTTATAGTTGTAGTAATGCATCCCATTGTACCTAAAGGAGGGTAAGAAGGTTTAAAGGATTGGAGGGGGCGATTTTTTTCTTCCTTGTGCATTGTATTTTCCATTCTAATAAAATATTTTCGTCGCTTAAGCCATAAGAAACTCATACTTCAGTGCACTGAAAGTTAAACTGATGTAGAATTACGTAAGGTGACCTGGTTAAGATTCAAAAGCAGGGCATTTAAAATAAGACCCATAAGCTCCTAATTTCCTTTTCTTTTGTTAAGTACTATAATAAGTAATGTCTATTAATTTTTGTCATTAAAAATTCTTACTTTTGCAAATAGCAAATTCCGTTAAGCATCGATAGGGATGTCAGCAAATAGGAACAAACGCATATTCTCCAGAAGAAATCGTAGGTTAATTCAATCATATTGAAATATTATGATTATTACCATCATCAACATTATTGAACATAGTAAGAAACACAATCGACACCTATAGTAAAAAATAATACATTAATTCTAATATCATACTACTAGCAATTGAACTATGACCCAGATAACTCAATTTCCATCACTCCATAAAATACATTAATTATAATATCATACCAATGACAATGAGCATTGATTCGATTATCCCAATTTCAAATTCTCCGTAATAAACCACTATGTAATTAACCAATTAATTATGAACCCTTATTCCTAAAAAAATTCGCATTTGCGGAGAAGATCTTAGAAATTACTTCAGGTAGGTCGTTCCACTCCTTTATCCCTCTATGTAGCACGGATTTTTTCAAAAAGTCGGTTTTGTGTTTTTCAACCTAATATTGACTTTGTGATCATTTCTTCCTATGAAGCAGGGTGAGTCCAGCTTTAGAGCTATTTTTTTCCATCCCCGCTCTTTCGTAAAGGCTTTGTACACCCTCCAACGGAAAAAAAAGATTTGATTAAAACTATCGAACTGGTGTGGTAGGGAGTATTTTTGTTAAATATACTTCAACTTTGATGCAAATTATTAAGCACTTGATTTATTTTACCGAACGCTAGCGTGAGCTCTTGATATATTTCATCAAACATTTTGATATTTTATGATTAGGTCAATTGCACGGATGAGTTTGGTAAAAATAACCGAATTAATTCAATATGATTCTGAGTTTGGTAACTTTTATCAAAGTTACGATTAATTTTACGAAGGTGATTGCTTGTTTGGTAAAAATTATCAAACTCTACATTGCTATGCTAATTTGGTTTGATAGAATTTACCAGGTGTTTCGTAGTCCATCGAACGGTCTGTCGTTCCTCTTATGTTTATACCAATACACACTTGCAGTTGAAAGATTCTGAAACAGGCCTTACGTATAAGATAGGTGGGTAGAAATGATTTTTTTTTCATTATTTGTTATGGCGATAACGTTTTAATTTTGTTTACGTTCATTTTTCTGTTTTTTTCCTGCTTTAAATTGCAATGCTATCCGTTAGCTGGTGCATCAAACACAATGATTGAATAGCGTATTATCATAGATATTAAAGCTGTAAGGAGATGTTTCTGTATTTAGACACATTAAAACTGTAATAAGAGGTATTCCTGAGGTATAATAATTCGCGATCATGTTTAATAACATGTGATAAAAGTCGACATACTAGACCCAACTCATGCTAAGGATATCACCCAGCACTTAAAAGTCATCTCTATATCGATGTAAAAAGTCTGCAAATAAAGTTTTCTTGCGCATCTGCACTAGATATTCATATGGAGTAACTACGTAATGCAATTGAGTGCATCGAGTATTCCTCTTAAGCTTAAAAAGGGAATCTGTAGTCACACCTTATTCATATTTCAAAAGAAAGGTTGATTACTTACATAATAATACTAGCTGACCCGGCGAAATTCGTACCGCCTAACAATCAATGAACTTACAGTTTTGAACGTAGGTTTTCGCAGCGAGGGGCATCGTTGATAATGGCTTCCGGGTGCAGCTGCGTGTTGCGCTTTGTCGTGCAAGCTTTCGCGACCGTTGCAGGACGCATCATCAGGCGATGAATGAAATTACGGAAATCGGTGGTCAATTAATATACTCGTCCACCTCCCCCATCCTCCGGAGTAGTGGGGGAGGGGGGCGGAGTTGACGTCAGCAGAACTCTCACCCCTGTCCTTGAGCGACGAGCGGACTCTTCTTGTCTAGCGAATAACCTTGTTGGTAACATATTCGTCGTCTTCTCTTTCGGAAAATCGTTTTCCACGTCTGGCTGAGTTTAACGCCGTCCACTCTGTTGAAATTTTGGGGGAATTTTTCAATTTCAATATCCTCCCGAATTAGTCGTCGATGATAAAATTTTTCTTGGGCTAACACCTGCGTCTCGTCGATTAAAATTCGATGTCCATCTTCTGAGTAGGCATGCTCCGCTATCGCCGATTTCTCCGTGTCACGATGTAATATCGCACGGCTGTGTTCTTTAAGACGAGAAGTCACGGAGCGCCCTGTCTGCCCGACGTAAGATTTCCCGCATGAGCACGGGATTCTATAAACGCCTTCCACGTTGAGGGGATGTAGTCGGTCCTTGGCAGATGGAAACAAGTCGCTCATCTTCTTTAATGCTCTGTGGCGCGTCACGATGCCTGCTTTTCTCAGCACACGCGAAATTCTCTCAGACGTTCCAGCGACGTATGGGATGGTGGCATAGGCCACTGGCTTGTTTTTCTCTCTTCTCTCCGCGCAATCTTCAGGTAGGCGTTTACAGAGCATTAAAGAAGATGAGCGACTTGTTTCCATCTGCCAAGGACCGACTACATCCCCTCAACGTGGAAGGCGTTTATGGAATCCCGTGCTCATGCGGGAAATCTTACGTCGGGCAGACAGGGCGCTCCGTGACTTCTCGTCTCAAAGAACACAGCCGTGCGATATTACATCGTGACACGGAGAAATCGGCGATAGCGGAGCATGCCTACTCAGAAGATGGACATCGAATTTTAATCGACGAGACGCAGGTGTTAGCCCAAGAAAAATTTTATCATCGACGACTAATTCGGGAGGATATTGAAATTGAAAAATTCCCCCAAAATTTCAACAGAGTGGACGGCGTTAAACTCAGCCAGACGTGGAAAACGATTTTCCGAAAGAGAAGACGACGAATATGTTACCAACAAGGTTATTCGCTAGACAAGAAGAGTCCGCTCGTCGCTCAAGGACAGGGGTGAGAGTTCTGCTGACGTCAACTCCGCCCCCCTCCCCCACTACTCCGGTGGATGGGGGAGGTGGACGAGTATATTAATTGACCACCGATTTCCGTAATTTCATTCATCGCCTGATGATGCGTCCTGCAACGGTCGCGAAAGCTTGCACGACAAAGCGCAACACGCAGCTGCACCCGGAAGCCATTATCAACGAACTTACAGTTTACTTACACCATTTATAAATCAAGAGCGGCTGTATCGTTTTTAATCATGTTTAATTTATTATAATAAAATAGGGATACAAATTCAATAAAACTACGTAAATGAGTACCAAAATTGCTTGTCAGAAAGACATTTTCTTTATTGAATCTACATAGGGTGAATCGGAGCACGTTTACGCGGATTTTTTTCAACAAATTTTCTAACGTTTTAGCTTAAGAAATTTTGGGCATTGTGGTTTGATAAAGCAGTTCATGAAATAAAAATTATACGCATTCAGTTGTTGGCTATTTGCGTTATTAGCTGTAAAAAAATGTTTTTAGGTCCAAGTCTGTTGCATACACTTGGCCCATTCAGGGGGCAGGTTGACACGACCCCAGACCGACGCTTGACTGATGCTCAAAATCGTGCAAGAAAAGCCCCTATGAAGTAGCATTCGCATTAAATGACTTAAGGAGCGCCAGTTTTAGTATCTCTGTTTGGAAAAAATGCACTGCGTAAACGTACTGCATGCGTAAACGCACCACGGTGAGCCCTACACATTCGGGTTTAATGTCTTGCGTCAAGCACCTTCTGAGAAACAACAGTTTTTGTTTTGTTATCAGGCGCAAGATGAAGCGGATGAAGCTAAATAAATATAGCGAAGCAAAGCAATGACGCAGCGAGGGGAGGTTTTGGGGGAGAATTTTTTTATGAAAGATTTTGTTATTAATATTTGGGGGACGGATGACTAACAAACAAAACATATTTAACTATTCACACAGCCACAAAACCCACTATTTTGAACCATTTATCTTAAAAAATTTCTGGGGGAAGTGCTCCCACACTTCCCGCTTACCTTAGTGAGTTTTCTATACCCTACAGACCCGTGGTATTAGCTGCGCCCAAAACCCCCTATCCTAGCTACGCACTTGAAGCGAAGGAAGAAATACAGAGGATGGTTTATCGACTCGTGAACATAGCACGCTAAATTGACCATGAGAAAATCATGGGTTTTCATTAGCACATGAGCACAAACAAAACAAAAACTGAAAGAATGACCATGCGATTTTTTAATCGTTATCACGAATGCAACATGAATTGTAAATTGAATACGTTTAAGCTCAAAAGGGCATATGAGTTGAGATCATGGAATCTACGGAATGAGAACTTCCTAACCTTTGAATTTTCTTTTGAGTAAAGTTGCGTGAATCACATTCATCACCAATTTTTTTAATGATCAAACACGTTCCGTTGGATAGTTATGGTTGGTTTAGGCTTCGAAAGATCATGAGCACAGAAACTATATTTTTCTGTAAATCGTGCCTTGGTAAGCCAGGTACGTCCAAGGACTTAAAATATTCAGATAGATAGTTGGTGATTTCGTCTTCGTTTGTTACACATTTAAAAGATTCGAATCCATGCAGAGTACGAACTATCTGAATTTACCTCGTTTTAGTCATCCACATATTCGTTCTTGCTCGCAAAATCAACCATCTTTGATTCTTTTGGTGATCAATCATATTCTGGAACTCTTTGTTGATGAGCTCCCCTTTCGCTGAAACTAATTTGCAATCATTCCAAGGAAATGAGTTAAAACTACTCGATTCCTCGACAGGAACACGGATATTACCGTTTGTCAACAATTGCTTGGAGATTTGTTTACAAACACGGTAGTGAAGTGTCAACTCGAGCTGGGCCACGGCTGGGCTTACAATCAGCTCGAATTAAATTTTTAAATTTAATTTCAATTTAATTAATATTTTGAATATATTTAGTAATTAAAATGTTATATTGTTACTAAATTCAGTTATTAAAGTGGTAAAAACAAAACAAATTATTTAATTTGTAGTTTTGACCGACTTATCAATTGTTGTGTTACTATAACTCCTAAAAGCATGCCCATAGGAAAGAGATGAATTTTTTTGTGAAATTATCCTTTTTTTAATGGCCTATATGTTAACCCCGCCTGAGACGAATCCAAAGAACCATATCTCATTGAAATCGGTGCAGCCGTTCTCGAGTTATAAGTGTTCTAACCAGCCCCATGACACTTCCTATCCCACTCCATTGGGAACCCATGGTCTTTTATTGAAGTCGTTTCCTCAACCTGCCGCACGTTTGCCGGGGCGGCGCCACGTATTCTGGAGGGCAAGAATTAGCGGGTAAGTTAATTTCCGTATTGTTGAGCGCATACTACAGGTGAGTGGAAATAGTCATTTTTGTAATTGATTAAGATTTAGTTTTAATTTATTTTCGAATGTTAGTCTTCTGCATTATTTCCTTATTGTTCTACATTAATATTTCGCGGATATATATCGCGGATTTACTGAAAAAAGGAAAATGCCGTGGACGTGTGTGGTACCGCGTTGCACCACTGGTTATGGCCACAAGACTTCGGGGATTTCGCTTTTTAGAGTCCCCAAGGACCCTGAGAAGCGATGAAATAGCTGTACGATTCCTATTTTTGGTGTGCTAAAGCTCCAAAATTTATACATATTTTAAATTACAGGTTCTGCTGTTCCAGTGTTCAATGTCATTCACAGTGGAGGAATGAAGTAACACTGAGAAAATGCAAGATGTGCGACGGCTTTCATCAATTATTCATCATTCTCTCCTACTAAATTGAATCTCTTAGAATGATTGGTAATTAGAAATAGAAATTAGTAATAGAAAGAATTAATAGAAATGTTAAATTGTGAGTACTTAAAATTTATTTTTCATGACATTACCTTGCATTGATTGTATAAATAATCTCAGTTTCAATAGCATTGTGTAATCATTCTGGAAATGTAGATTTGATGTGTGTGTACATTATATAAGTTGGAAAAATGTGAATCGTTTTCATTCTTAATACCTCTTTCGATGATTTCTTTTAATGCAGCTGTTATCGATGGTGCGTGCAACTCTCATGAAAAGTACATTTACCGCGTATTCGCAGTATTAGCCTGTGGTTTCTGTCGTACAGTGGCGCCAACTCCATGGGGCCTGAGGGGGCCCGAGCCCCCCCAAAAATTCGTAACAGACGTGAGGAAAAAATGTGTCAGGCTAGTCAATTTTCCCCGGAGTATCCAGATATCGAGATTCGAGTGATCAGGGTTCTAATGTTGATCATATGGCTCTTCTAAAATGCTTAAAAAAACTTAAATTTCACAACTTATAAAATTTACCGGGGCAAGGTCCTCGGTTTGGGCCCCCCCCAATTTTTTTTGTAAGTCGGCACCCTTGCTGTCGTACTACTCATCTTATTTTTGGGTGAGGGATAATATTTCAGATTTTCCAGCACCTGAAAGTGATCAGACATCCGCGAATCCCTCGGATTATATCCATTGCACTGTTTTCGTGGAAGTTTATTCGGAAATTATTTGCAAAATCACTTTCGTTCTTATCTTTCATATGGTATTTTACTTCCTTAAATCTCAAATTATTCCTTTGGTGAGTAGGCAAGCATCGTTATAAAATAGCCTTTAACGGTAATAATGGTACTTCCGGAAATTATTCACCCCGTTCAACGATTAAATATGCCTATTCTATACCCGCAAAACGTCCCTAGGATAGAATCATTTTTTAGGTTTGCTGTGCCCTGCCATTATTATTATCACTTGATCGAGACTCAGGAGATTAAAAACATTAACACACGTCACTTCATAAGAAGTATTTCACTTCGGCCTTGGTAAGAAGCCGTTTGCGTTTCTGATATTATATTTGTTAATAGTGTTTGAAAGCAAGGAATAACATCTATATTCTTATAAGGCCGTGGAAACATGCCGATGGGCTCAGAGGCAATGGTGCGTACGTAGCTTCTATGACAACTTATATTAACGTTTACCACAAGATAGCTATAAATAATTATTTCCTTAAATATACCTTTCCTCACTACATAAGGTTTTAACTGCTGACAATCTTTCGTTATGGCTGTAACTGATTTTACAAAGGTATGGAAGCAGACGAAGCTGAAATCCAACGCCTTCCATTTGATTAATACTCACGTATGAGAACGATTTCTAGGTATT
Source organism: Ischnura elegans (assembly GCF_921293095.1). Taxonomy (NCBI): domain Eukaryota; kingdom Metazoa; phylum Arthropoda; class Insecta; order Odonata; family Coenagrionidae; genus Ischnura; species Ischnura elegans. The sequence continues at coordinate 39,565,828 of NC_060255.1, read as the reverse complement.
TTTCGCTATAAGATGTTAAGTGCATATGAACTTGTTAACTAGTAACCATTGTCGATGTGTTTATATTCATTTTTGCCATAAATTAGTTCATAATTACTGAAGTATCGTATACAGATACGTAGGAAACTTGCCCTTCAGGATAGGTGGCGCCCCTACCGGCCTCAACGGGAAACGGCTTCATTAAATGACCATGCCTGAACGGAGAGTGTCCAGACCTTCTCATATTCTAAGACCGTGGTTCTAACTAACACGATTTTCGACTTTCTTTTATATATATATATATAGATATTAGGGCGTTTGAGTTACCAATGGTTATGGCGACTGGTATAGACTAGTTGTTAGAATCCGTGGCTACCACGCGGCGGTACCACGTATAATGCTTCGTGCAATCGTAATATTTTTTAAATTATTTGGCTGCATTTATTTTGCAGAAACTTAAGTTAAACTCCTAATTTTATTATTTTAAATCAGAATAGTGTTTTCTAAATAGAAAATCTTTCACGTGTGCACGCTACAACGGTTTTATTATCCATTCGATTTTGAAAGTTTTTATCGAACTGCTGTGGCCATTTCGGTAACAATTAACAAACCAGTTTGATAGAATTTATCAAACTGGTTTGTTAATTTTTACCGAAATTTGATAGAATTTATCAAACTGGTTTGTTTGATAAATTCTATCAAACTGGTTTGGTAATAATTACTGAATTTTTCAATGTGCCATATGAACGCAAAAGTTTGATAAATTTCATCAGAATTCGATAGTTCTAACTAATTTTTTTTCCGTGGCATAACCTATGTATGATTCTTCTCATTTTTAGATGTTTTCATCCTTAATGACCTAGCATAGCTTTTGCACTTTCCCTCTCTATGAATATCTATATACCTGGCTGTCTTACGGTGAACTTTTTCAAGCTTTAAAAATTCTTTTTTACAGTGGGGGTCCCACACTGAAGTAGCATATTTTAGTATAAGTCGAACCATAGCCAGTTGGCTATTTCTTTGTTTTCTTTTTTACTCCCTTTTATATTTCTCATGACCCAATGCAGAGTTTAAAATGATTTACCCACCACCGGATCAATATGCATTCCCCAAATCAAAATTGGATGTGAAATTAACCACCAATTGTTTACAATAGTTAAAGTTGGAAATATTTTCCCCGATCAATATGCGAACTAGAGGAGGAAGTTGAAATTGAAGTAATACGAGGCTAGTCATACAGCATAGCGAGATTTGAGGCTGTTAACCGGTGCAGTGGTCAATTTGTGTTTTTTTAATGATTTCTATAATCCAGGTTAATGAGGATGTATGGGTGTTTCAATTTAGATTAACATGGGGTCATAACTGCTTAGTTACTGAGGTATGGCAACGCAAACATTTTTTTACATTTTGCAGATACCATGAAAACGTCTGTGCTTGGTATTCAGATTCTTCGACATTTAAAATAATAATCTGGATTTTTAAGAATATGAATAAATAAACTTGGACGAAAACGTGCTATAATAATTGCCTGAGTCGATACATGTGCAAGTGAAATGAATCTGTGGAAGGAGACCTAGTTACTGTGTCATTTGTGTAATCCAACTAAATGGCTGTTGAACCTTCAACTAGTAAACTTTTTTTCTTATAAGATGTATTCCATGATTTAGTAGCGGACGTTTTTGATTTATCAATAACTAGCCAGCCGGATGCTAGCTATTCAAAAAGAGGACATGTTCGGTCATTTTCAGAAGCATGGAAGCTCTACACTGTCATTTGAAAAGCATTAATGCGCCTCAAGTGGAGCCAATCGATGGTATATTTCTGTCAAGTTTCTAGTTGTTTTCTATTATAGACTAGCTGAACCTCGAATTTCGTGCCACCTAATAATCAATGAGCAGTTTAGCTACACCATTTATAAATCAAGAGCGGCTGTATCGTTTTTGATCATATTTGATTTATCATATTAAAATAAGGATATAAATTAAATAAAACTAAGCAAATGAGTATCAAAATTGCTTGTCAGAACGACATTTTCTTTATTGAATCTACATATGGTGGATCTGAGCACGTATACATGGATTTTTTTCAATGAATCTTCTTACGTGTTAACTTGAGAAATTTTGGGCATTGTGGTTTTATAAAGCAGTTAATGACATAAAAATTATACGCATTCAGTTGTTGGCTGATTGTGTTATTAACCGTAAAAAAGTGTTTGCCCGTAAAAAAGTGCCCGTTCACGGGAAGCTAGACCGGCGCTTGACGGATGCTCAAAATTGTGTAAGAAAAGCACCTATGAAGCAGCATCGAAGTGAAGCAGTGACACAGCGAGGGGGTTTTTGGGTGATAAACCTCCCTCCCCCAAGAGCTCAGAGAAATTTTTTTATAAAAAAATTTGTAACTAATATTAGGGGGACGAATAAGTCCCAAACGAAATATATTTAACTATTCACACAGCCGCAAAACCCACCATTTTTAACCATGCGTGTTAAAAAATGCCTGGGGGAGAGCCCCCACAACTCTCGCTTACCTAGGCGAGTTTTCTATACCCTACAGACCCGCCAGTATTAGCTGCACCTAAAACCCCCCTATCCTTATTTCTAGCTGCGCCCTAGAACCGAAGGAAGAAATACAGCGAATGGTCTACCGACTTGAAAACATACCACATATACCTGACCATGAGAAAATCATGGGTTTTCATGTGCACATGAGAACAAACATCACAAAAACTGAAAGACTGACCATGCGATTTGTTAATCGTTATCACGAATGCGACACGAATTGGAAATTCAATACGTTAAAAGTTCAAAAAGGCATATAAGTTGGGATCATGGAATCTTCGGAATGAGAAGTTCCGTATCTTTGAATTTTCCTTTGCGTTAAGTCGCGTGAATCTCATTCACTATCACATTTTTAAATGAACAAACGCGTTCCGTTGGATAGTTTTGGTTGATTTAGGTTTCGAAAGACCATGAACACAGAGCCTACATTTAGCTAGACACGTCCAAAGGCTTTAAATATTCAGATAAATAGTTGGTGATTTCGTTTTCGTTTGTTACACAGTTAAAAGCTTTGAATTCATGCAGAGTACCAACTATTTGATCCTGATTTACCTAGTTTGAGTCATCCACATCTTCGGTCTAGGCCGTTAAGAGTGCTCGCTCAATCAACCATTTTTTTATTTTTGTGGTCATAAGTCATATTCTGGAACACTTTGTTAATGAGCTCACCTCCGGTGAAACTAATTTGCAACATTCCGAGGAAGTGAAATCAAACTTCTCAATTCCTCCACAGGGACACAAACATTATTGATTGTCAACAATTGCTTGGAGATTTGTTTACAAATACGGTAGTGAAGTGTCAACTTGAGCCTGGCTTACAATTAGCTCGAATTAAATTTTTAAGCACAATTTCAATATTTTGAATATATTTAGTAATTAAAATGTTATATTGTTACGAATTTCAGTTATTAAATTGGTAGAAACAAAACAAATAATTTAATCAGTAGTTTTGAGCGACTTATCAATTGTTATTGAGTTACTAACTCCTAAAAACATATCCCTACGAAAAAATGAATTTTTTGTGAACTTTTCCTATTTTTTAATGTTCTATATGTTATCCGGGACTGATACCAATCCAAAGAACCTAATATCTTTAAAATTAATGCAGCCGTTCTCGAGTTATAAGTGTTCTAACTAACACGATTTTCGACTTTCTTACATATAAAGAGATTTACGCGAGTTAGCTCAACATTTGGCTTATTTGTTCTCCTCGCTCAGTAAAGGTACAAGCTAGAAGTGGTATTACTTTTTTACTTACATGGACTTGGTGTAACTCAACAGTAAAAGAACTTGATTAAAAAGGGTGATGTTTTTTCGACCATACATGACACTCACACGTTTGTGACCCGCCAAATAAATGAAATAAAATGTCCAGGCACAGAAAAAGCGACATAGTCGTTCGATAAATGACTGCCAATCTAAAGCGTTGTGATAATTAGATAGAGAGAGGACTGGACGTTTACAGCGTTAATAGAAAAACTTGTTTGGTGAGCAAACCGGAAAGTGTTCTCCACGCCATTGTAAGGCACTATCGGTATCAGACTCTTATGTGATTTACAATAAAAACGGCATGGCATTCTTAATTGACAGGTATAATGGCGTTGATTGTGCGACTGAGGGCGACAACCTCCTACTTTTTGTCATTCCAGTTATTCCCAATTCCCATCTTGCTAATGTAGCCTGAGTAGCCTTGTGATTCTTCCCTGGACGTTGTGGTTTGAACATGGATACTACGCTGTTCCACTGGGGAACCATAGCGCTTCTAGCTAGGACCAACTAAGTGATAGGCTATTCCAGGATCTATTATTTTGTTTTTTGTTACTTTGACATGGATGCGCAAAAAATTTCAATGGTGTTGGAAAAATATTCGGGTAGAGGGAGAGGTGAGCGATGGAAAGGTAAGTTGAAACTTGGGATGGCGCCGCGGCGCGCCGGTAAGTTCTTCCGCCCACCTGACCTTGATTCTGTTGACGTTGGAGCAACTTTTACGTTGAGGTATAATCCTATTTATTTTGGTGGTAAGCTTTATTGAAGTTCTTTGGGCACGAAAACCGTAATAGAAACAGCAATAAACAAGTACTATGTGACAATTATCACAATTCATCTTTGATCAAACTAGAGCTTTGTGCGAGTATCAAACAATAACATTGTGCATACTCATTCATTTTGACATTGTCTTAAGGCCTGGTTACACGGTACATGAGAATGTACAAGAAAATGTGAGAATGTCTGAATCTCAGAATGAACGCGAAAATGCACCGCGTAACCACGCAAAATGTAAGAATGTATGAATTTCTGAACGCCTGCTCTAATTTCATTCAGACAATCATACAATTTGAACTCAGAGTCACCTGGTGGCAGACTACGAAAACGACACATTCATTTCATCTGGCTTGTATAGGCGACTTCTTTGTTCACGTACGGCCCCGATAGTTATTTCTATTTGATATGATCTTGCTTGACTTGGATATCTCACTGATTGAATATGGGTAGCGAAAGAATGGAACACAAGAGAAGGGGATGGGTAAAAGGAAGGATCAGATGGAAAGGCGCTGAATGTATGAACCGCGAGAATTGTCAAAGATTGAGATACAAATGATCGTTAAAAGGTCATAAAAAAAGCATGTGATAGGCAAATAAATAAGATTCAAGTACTATTTACGCTGTATTTACTCAAGTTCCTGTTTTTGAATCGAGGCCGACTGCAAAACGAGTCGAAATTTTAGGTGTTGCGTTGACATGCAGCGAACGTTATGGGCATCGCAGTAATAAATATTGAATTTACCTTGCCATAAGCCTCATATTTCTCGTATATTCCTGTAGCGTGCGCCGATTCACAGGAGAAGGATGGAGAGAAATCACGACACACTCGCTTTCAAGTCTAAAATTCAACTGCCTTTATTATGTCCTGTTTATTATATCACACGGCTTAAGGGCACGAGAAATTTTGAAAATGTGCTTTTATTATGGAACACTAGTATCCAACAAAATTATAACGATATCGGCGAAAGACACTTCGTGAATATTCCTTGTTAGGGGCTCCTTTCGACGAGAGGCCGGCCGCCGCTTGCATTCCTTATTTTTCACCGTGGTTTAATCGTAATCAGTATTTATTCTCGTAAACAGCCACTTTCCTTATAATTTGATCCTACAATGGGTAGAGTGATGGGTACATTTATAGAGTTGTTTACAAAGTGAAATAAGTAACTTGATAATATCCTGCGATAACCCTGATTTAAGAGTGTATTTACGTTGAGGATATCCCGTTGACAATATAGATAATGTATTTGACTCCATTCTGTGGATCATCAACCACTTATTCCTCTTATTTTTGTCCCTTCGAACACAAGCAAAAAACTTCTCCTGCGAGTAAGTAGAAGTACTAGACGTCAGGGCACTATATATGGTTTTATGGGATACACGATTTATATGGTTTTCACACGTTTTTCTATTGAAGGTCCATGCTGCAATATACTTACTGCATTAAGCAAATGATATAGGTGTGTAACGTAGATCACAATCTGCAATCAACTTATTTGGATTTAATCTTTCCAAAGCTCCCCAAACAATCGCCTTTATTTATTTCAACAACGCCTTGGCAACCCAATATATTCACAATCCGAAGTTTGACGTTAAAGTAGCAATTATATTCGCCAAATTTGCGTTTGAGTCCCTACATAGACAGTTTTTCTATCCACTTCCTCAGTCTGTCATCAGTGGATTCCAGGCCGTGATGTAACGCGCGCACGCTCCGTCACGTGTTTTCAAACAGTCGATGAAGATTATTTTTAAAGACTCATATCTCAGCTATAAAACATTATTCATCCGCGAAATTTTCGGCAAGTACATTTGAGGTAAGGATCTTATTATTCTAGTACTTTTAAAAAAGGTTGCATGTTCCCCATCGGTTTATATTTGAAGTTGAAATAATTTGTTGCGCACTTAAAAATGTACGAAAAAATGTCCGAAAAAATGTACCGTGTAACCACCTACTCGTGGATCTTGTCCATGAGAATGTACAAGAATCCGTTCAGAAAACCTTTCAGAAAAATGTACAGATTCTTGTACATTCTAATGTACCGTGTAACCAGGCCTTTAGACAATTATAATAGCACATTTTCGTCCAATCGTTATAGGGTGGTTTCCTATTTTTTTATTGCCTAAATCAAAAGATTTAAAACAAAGAAAGAGAATCCTGGAGTACGTATTTCACGCTTTTAGATTTTTAAATGACGATATCAATTTGTCGTGATTAAATGAAAAGTGAACATTTTCAAGCGCGCGAAAACGCGACGGCTAAACGTGAATGCTGGGAAAAGCCCGTGTGACGTCTGGCTGTTGCTGTTTGAGGCCACGTGGGTGCGATGCTATGAACGCCGCTATGCAGGCTGCTTGCTTCCGAGCATGGCGGTAGCGTAGAGTACTCTGCTAGCAGGTAGCGCTTGGCCTAAATAAGAATTATCAATACCCTATCAAACGAAGCAAACTTTCCGACCATAGGCATTTTTAATAGGTGATTATTAAGAGATGTTTCCCTGAGCTCTGTGCCTCATGCATGCATTGGTAACCTCAGACGATGTAAAACTCCTATCTACTCGTATAGAAACTAGGTCCCTGTGACGTCACGTGGAGTGGCATCGCATGGGCGCCAATGTGGCTTTTTTCAAATGAGGATAAAATTGACCATTACCATTCGTCTAAACTGGGATTTCTAAAACCAAATAATTTGTATATTATGAATACAATAATGATGGGTAACGAATCGCAATTAATGCCTTTCGTTTTCTTAGATGAAGGAAACTACCCTATAATTAAATTTCTTTAACAATCCAGATTATTTAATAAAATGTCGAAAAGGCTGGATACCCAAGAGAAACAGTTGTCATGGTTACTGCCCTGCATCCAAAAATATTCACCATGCCAGTAACTAAGGAGTGGCGACCCCATGTTTATCGGACAAAACAATGCTCAAAATTGTCTCCCCAACTACCTCATGAAGAATTTCAGATTCATCCTGAAACACCCTTTAATTTTGCCAATTTTTCCTGGACATGGAGTTACGTGATTTCGTTTTCGTTTGTTACACAGTTAAAAGTTTTGAATTCATGCAGAGTACCAACTATTTGATCCTAATTTACCTATTTTGAGTCATCCACATCATCGTTCTAGGCCGTTAAGAGTGCTCACTCAATCAACCATTTTTTATTTTTGTGGTGATCAGTCATATTCTGGAACACTTTATTAATGAGCTCACCTTCCGATGAAACTAATTTGCAAACATTCCGAGGAAGTGAAATCAAACCTCTCGATTCCTCGACAGGGACACGAACATTACTGACTGTCAACAATTGATTGGAGATTTGTTTACAAATACGGTAGAGAAGTGTCAAGTCGAGCCTGGCTTACAATTAGCTCGAATTAAATTTTTTAAGCACAATTTCAACATTTTGAATATATTTAGTAATTAAATGTCATATTGCTACGAAGTTCAGTTATTAAATTGGTAAAAACAAAACAAATAATTTAATTGGTAGTTTTGACCGACTTAACAATTGTTTCGCGTTACTTACTCCTAAAAACATATCACTAAGAAAGATTTGAATTATTTTGTGAAATTATCCTTTTTTTCAATGTCCTATATGTTTTCCGGGGCTAAGACGAATCCAACGAACCTAATATCATTAAAATCGGTGCAGCCGTTCTCGTGTTATAAGGTTTCTAACTAACACGATTTTCGACTTTCTTTTGCATGTATAGATAGTAAATTAGTTTCTTAACATACTGTTAAAAGACTTACCCAATTACTTTTAAAATTTGTCTGGAAAAGGGATCTATTGAATGTACACTTGTATCGATTATTACTTCGACTATAATTACAGCATTATTTTTATTTAACTTTTATCATATTATTTAGCTAACTTTTACCTTTCAGCAAGATTTTCAGACCCTTGCTCTAATAAATAAATTATATATTAGGGGAAAATCGAATTTCAGGATTTTCGATATGATTTTTCTCGCTGGTTAATTGAGGAAGCGGATTGTCCATCATTGCTAATTGTGACCTCTGCGATAAGGATTATATCCTTAAATTTTCGTCGATATAAAATAAAAACTATGATTTCCATGGAGCCCTAAATACAACGAAAAATTTAAATTACCAATCAGATCCTACCCTGAAATTTTCGCACTGGTACGGTTTATGACAAAGGAGAAAATGAGACCTATCGATATTAATTCAAATCGATATATCTTCATAAAGACTCGTTACTCATTAAAATAATTTATATGTGTGCATAGAGCTATTCTCTCTAAGCAAATTGTTAACATTTTTCTCCCCGTAACTATTTAAATAGGTCTGAAAGAGAGTTCTATGGAGTGCACACTTGGATCGATAACAACTTCGATTCTAATCAATCGATCCGCTTGATTTAACTTTTGTTGGATAAAACACATTAGCAGTTGTACTATTTATGACTTTCACATTCAAAACTTGCTTAACAACTTTCATTCATCTAGCTGAAACGGTTGCCAAGTAATTCAAAATAGTGTGATCCCCAAAAAAATGACGATTTTTTTCAGAAAAATTTTTCACGCGCAGTATATTTTTCGGAATTTTACAATGAATTAACCAAGAGGGTTGCGGAAAAAATAGGGTAGATCGTTAGGGTGCGAAGGAGGCTTAGATTGCTTGAACAATTGAGAATGGATATCTTTAAGAGCGTCACAGAGAACATAATAATAGAGCCACACTATATGTCCAGGTCCGATAGAAGCGATAAATTAAGAGAGATGTTTTGCCGAACGGATAAATATGGGAATTCGTTTTTTCCCCGAACCAATATAGGACTTCAATAAACGCTAGGCCCGTCTTCGCTAGAGCACTTCATTTTTTACGTGTATATGGCTGGTGTCCTAACACCCCCTTCCACACGCCTCTTAGGCGGCCTGCGGGGTATTATGTAGATGTAGACTCAGGACGGGGGATGTCCTGAAAGCCCCTGTTGCCAGGTGCAGATCTGCAAGAAGGACAGTTGATAGCGGCTTCAGGTACGAGTCGCGTCCCGTCGAATAGAATTGTTGTAAAACTACTGCACAACAATTAGAAATCACTGAAAGGACTTAAATCGCAGACTTCAACAAAACTCAGACCTTCCTAATTGGAAGATGAGAAAAAATGGTATCGGTATAAATGGTATACCGATAGAAATTATTTTGATTCAGCCATTAAACTTCACATGATTCCCATATCCTCAGACACAAGTTTTCTGTTGAACCTCCATCTGTCAGCATTTCCAGCGTCTGGGTAGGCATGTAATATTTACTTTTAGGTGATTAATTTGCTTTAATATTTATTTAAGCGATTCAACGGCTCTACATATATTATTAAACCAGCTTCAGTTTGACTTGTATTGTATAGACGGATATTCCCAGTCATTTTTGGTATTTATTACCCTACAATTACTTCCGATTTTGCTTGGTAGTGCAGGTTACATGGTATGAACTCACACTTGGCGGAATGAACCCTTAACTTATTTATGAAAGGACTATGGTAGCGTGCACGGAGTCAACTATTAAGTGGAACAATGAATCTATTCAACTTCTAAAACAATGAACCGTCTCACCAATGTCATGGTAAATGGATACATGAATTAAATTTAATGCGACAGTAATTATTGTATTGGACAAAAGTGTTTATTTCCTGATGAAAATGTAGTTAAACAAATAGTTAAGAATTTAGAAAAAGTCCAGTGATTTCATTTTAGTCAGTTTTGCGGCTCTTCTGACACAATAAAGATTACCAAGCGGAGATTAAGAGAGTGATCTAACCTGGAAAAAAAATAATAAGTACACAAAGAGAATCGGGAAGTGAAAACAATCTACAAGTTTGGTTTAATAATACATTTAATGAAATAAAATAGTTATTTTTACATAAAATTTTAGAACGATGATAACAAAATATTTTGAAAAATAACGATAAAATTTTATAAAACATTTCAACTGAGTTACATCGACAATTACCCAGAATATTTACACATAAAAACAACTCAAATGAACCTTAGGCGCAAAAACATCCACAATAGGGTAAAATGATTGATATTTTTATACACATTATTATAAGAAAAGCTATCTGGATAATAGAGCATGTCTACAAATACCTTTTTTCATGGTAAAAAAGGCAGCTGGGTAAACAACTAATTTACATGGTGAATGCAACGAAAACGTATTGATCAAATGTCAGTTTTGAAGGACGGTCTGCAGTATAGACAGCGAGCTAAGAATCCAGAAGAAATCCATATTCATTCTTTTTCGTATTTAAACATTGATGGAGTTTTCAAGATTTTGCACATTTTCTGCTAGTCCCACCTTTAAAATCGTTGAATCTAATAATCTATTTAGAATATATACCCATTAACAATAAATATAAAGGAATTATGGCCGGTTTTATGATGTCTGGTTAAGGCTAACTATAAGATTCCAATTTCCCAGGCGGTGAGCGGTAGTCGTTGTTAGCTTGTTTTTATGATCAGACTTCAAACAGACCACGCATTTCAGTCAGTGCTAAGTAAAGCTGTATCATCTTATGAACAACGCCAACCAGATGAGTGGGTGAGAAGCTAAGGGGTACACGTGATTTATCTTTTCTAAGCAGAGTTTGGTACAGAAATTACATTTGGTACAGAGGTGCATTTGATGTTCCGCTCGATGACAGCTCGGAACTGAGACTCACTCATACACCCCTTCATGTAAAATCGGCTCTTTAAGATAAGAGCTAAGTTCACTAAATTAATTAGACCGGCTTCGGACAGGAAATGGTGGTATCGATTACAAAATCCAATCACACCAACACAAATAAACCATTTTAGCCACATCATAATTTGAATGAACTGGAGGATAACACTAATGGATATTAAATGACCAATCCTTGATTGACCTTACTTCAGTAAATTGACACCTGGAGCGAAAACACATAATTCAAAAACGCTGACAAAAAAGGCAGAGACGTGACCACAAAAAATTATAACGGGCCTTCAAATACGGGACGTTGTCCGCCAATTATTTCCTCAGCGGATAAATACAGTGGAGTCCGGTTAATTGGGACATATCGGGACTTGTGCAGTTTGCCCCAATTAAGCGGCTGTCCCAATTAGGCGAACTATCCTGTATATGGGCATAAACAAACGTTGAAATGATAGCAAGAATACTAAAGAATGTGTATAATGCAACATAGGTATATTGAACTATTAATTTGATTAATAAATCAGCGAGATTAGTTAATTTATTATGATTTTTATGAATTATAACAATTTGGATAAAAATATTTTTCACAGCCTCGGGGGACACTGAAAGAATATCTTTTACTAAGTCCTATTAAAGAAAGGTCCTATCCTATTGCGGATAGTATAACAACAAGAACTTTCAAAATAGGGTAAGAATAGGAACATCTGTGAAAAATAAGAGTAAATCAAAGGAGGTAAATATAAAGAAATAGTATTCTGAGAATAAAAATTTTTAATTTCGTTGCGAGTATAGAGTCTATGTCGCCGACTCATGGCCCAATGAAGCGGCATGCTGTCCCAATTAAGCGGAGAATACTCTGGGATATTCCTCTATTGGGTTCTGTTCTCCAAGATCTGCCCAAATAAAGCGGCTGCACCAACTAACCGGTGGACCCGATTAAACGGAATCTACTGTATATACCAGTCATCGTCTTCGCCACACAAAAAGGGCAATCACTTTTTCGTAAGATTTCGGAAGGGGAAGGAAATCACCTTCGCGGCTGACAGATGAGAAATTAACCGTCCTCTGGTTGATTTTGACGATGGTTTGATCTTCCATGCCCAACGAGCCGTGAATGGCGAGGTAAGACATCTCTCCCACCGACAAAGCACGCGATCCCAAAATTTCCACGACTGGCCGAGCTTCTCCATTAGGCGGGCTCGCACTTTTTATTTCTGCAACACGAAGAGGGAGAGAAATTAATCATGGTCTGGACACAAGAAAGGTCGGACTGAGTGACAATTTTGCACCCCACGGTCGAATGAAAGATATTGCAGCTTGAAGCCACGTCCTTGCTCTCAGAGGAGAGCCGAAAGTGTGTCGTTTTATTATTCTAACGTTGTTCTATTATTCTAAGTCAGTGGTTTGGACGCAAAGGCATGATTCAAAACCGATGCTTTAGTTTATATATATTTCATAAAAGGTTATGTTTTCATATACGAGGTTTTTAGATGCTGATAGGGAAAATTTGGTAACAAAGATGTGTAAAATTCAATGCATATACTCCACAAATTTAATGTTTTTAAGCCCTTTTTCCCATAGGCGTACACAACGGGGGGCAGGAGGGGCAGCTTCCCGCCCCCCGCCCCTAGAAGCAAAAATCGCAAAATCTAAAAAAAAAAAATCAGGACCTGATTGAAGCTGAAGTTATCAACCAATTTTCTTTAAACCCACGAAAAATATGTTTGTTATGATGATATGATATGATGAACGCTTTGATATAAAAATATGATAAAATATGTTTTTACGAAAAATGATATTAGTATAAGAGATATAAAGACAACTAAAATAATTTTTATAAGCAAATAATTTCATGAACTCATAAAGCGCTGTTTCTTACTGTGTTGGTTTCATTCACCTTCCCCACGCAGACTGTTATAACTTAAACGACGATGCCTTGCGCCACCCCTTGTTTTGCTACTGGCTTCACCCTTCCTTTGTGCCGGCTGTGTCAGAATTATATTAAACTAATGTATTTAGACTTCCTTCTAAGTTGTCAGCATTGATGAACAAGTTATAAAGGTTACATAATTCATAACGATCAAGTAATGTTTTTTTTTGGCTTTTAATTCACAAAGCGATATGTTGAGATGTGGTTTCATTCATAATATTATATCTATAAGTAACTGAGGCAGGCATTATTGGAGGACATAAATAATAGAACCAACGGGAAAATTCTTCCGCAAATTCTATGCTCTATAAAAGCGGGAATATGACTTAACATGCTAAATAAGTTGACAAAATCGGAATTCTGTTGATACGATTGTCTTGGTATAAGCCCTCTTTTTCAGTAAAAATTATTATTATTAACTGAGAAAAATGACGGATAATTAAGTAATGACTCCTCTAGTACACCAACGGCAATATTGAAAGTGGAAATTTGAAGGAAACCTTCATAGAGTTCTCATCATCATCATCATCACTGGTCGACTAACCTAAGTTATTTTTTCAATTCTCCTATCGAGTAATCTATTCCCACCTACGTATTTCATCACTTTCACATCCTTCTTTACATATTCCAAATTTTTCGTTTGAGGTCTTCCTTTTCCGTTCTTGCCAGCCTCTCGTCCTTTGAAGATTGTGCCCATCAGACTCAAGGTGTGGCTTATCAGGTTATTTCATCTTCTTATCAAGGTTTTCTCATAATGTCTACGTCGCACAGTGGGGCCAAATGCTTAAAAGGTGGTCATAATTATTAAATATCATGTAATTTGTTTGAAATTTGGAATATATCCGTTTTCGAGGTCGCTAATTCCGAATATGATGTTGAAATATAAAGAAAATTTATATTTGGCCAAAAAATTGGAATTTTTGCTAAAATAAGACAGTAATTGTTCCTCATGTCCAGTAAAAAGGGGGAATATTTTTAATTATATTATATTACGAATATGAAACTGATTTTGAAAATTATATGAAATACATTTCAAAGCTTTAAGGCAATCGATTAATAATTTTATTAATTATTTTAAATAAATATCATCATTTTATGGCTATTTTTAATTTTCAAACATTCTAAACGAATCAATTTCCGATATTGTTACATGTATCTTAAAGTACACGATATAAGCATGTATGCATACTTATGGCTTAAATATATATCCTGGAAAATAATAAGGTAGCAAAGAAATTATAAAACATTATTGTATAACAGTCAATCTGCGTAGAATATGAACAGGCCCGCGACCACTCAAAAAAATGCAAACACTAAATATAATCTATCTCTAATTCGTCCCATGAATAATTATCTAAGAACAAAACAGCATTATTGAATAAACCCACTTATTATTTTAAATATAAAATGAAAACTAATAACTTAAATGTCTTTTTAAGAATATATAAAAAGTTAACAAACACATTTACATCACACATTATTATATAGTAGGTTTTCTACGTTGAATATGAAAAGAGCTGAGCACACAGGCTTATAAACGTAAACAAAAATTTCAATCAGACTTCGTTCCATCCAAAGAATCGTCTACCGATTCCGATGAAGATCCTGATTCTATCAGGTAGGATTCATACAAAATATTCATGGCTCCGGAACATAAAATTGTCGATGACTTGGACCGCATCACAATCTGACTTACAATAATCGAGTCAGAATGTAACATCAATCTCACGACCAAGTCCACTACAGTTTTTTCCTCGAGCACTTTCGGGTAAAATCTTCCCTGAATTTCCTCAACAATTTGTTGTTCGCTTCCTGCGATCCCTCTGGCATTTTTCCGATTGGTAACAATGAATTTTGTATGGCATTCCTTTCGTGCAACAGTATTTAGGGTAAACATTGTTGGCATGCAAAACCAGTGATATAATTCAACAATAGCCGGGCTGTTTAGATAGAATACACTTCGCAGATATCTATATTTATTCTATAGCCAGAAGACAGCTTGTAAAACAGTATTAAATCTCTAAAGAAGCTCCAAATTGAGGCCTGTTATATTGGCGGAAATTTCAGAGTTCTCGAGCTGTGTTGTCGTCATTACTACTACCATAAACCTGCTTTGGCCGGTTTAAACTAAGCTCCTGTTTAAGTCCTTCTCCTTCTTAGGCTCCTCCACCAATTTTTTAGCGTTTGTATTGCAGGTCTGCAAGGTTTTAACTTACATTCTGAAAGCCACTCGCAAGCAGCATCCGAATCCATGCATGCAACGTGGTTAAACTACATTAGGGATATCATTCTTTACTGGACGAGATATTATAGCATCAACTTTGTATATACTTTGTCTTGAGTCTTTGTTGCGTCAATTTATTGCAAAAGAACTCATTTTGTTACGCCGATTATAAAGTAAGTGCTCCCTCTTGCATGCAACGTGTCAACGAGCTGCGCGCTTCGGCGTCCATACGGTTGGAGGTTACTTACGTATTTCTTCATTAATTCACGAAGGGGCGGGTTGGGGCGGTTAATTTTTTTTTGTTTTGATAGCCGAGAGTTGTGGCTACAATAATATAACTATATAAGAGCACTGCAGAGCACTGCAATATAACTTAATGATGTTCGTATTTTTATTTTTGAATAAAAGTTGTGCAATTTATTGGTTAATATTTATGTTAATAATAATTTTAATTTTGTTTCAATGTTATGGTAAAGCAACATTTGTTATCTATGCACATTGCTGCGTTGATTCTATTTTTTAAATTTTAAATTTAGCCAATTAGGTAGCTGAGGAGGAGTCTTGAAGATGAGGGTATTTCGAAGCGAGAGGGAGGCTATGTATCCCAGCAGCGTACCTGCCACTTTGAAAGTGATTTTTACGAAGAGGTGAACACTTACCTGCTTCTCAAACTTATTTCTCAGCAGCTCAAATAAGTGTCTTCCCAACCATGTAAAAATAAATCATAACCCCGAACTTTTATTTTTCTAATTATGGCCACCTTTTTTGGATTTGGCCCCACTGTGCGTCGGTGAATTTCGCATAAAACCAGTGATAGTGAAAGTAATTAGTCACGTTCAGGCGAGTATTGCGGTGAGTCACCGGTGCCTCACCGGTAAGCGGTGCGCGCTACTATCGGCTGAACGGGAATCTCAGCAACCGGTACAAATTCTGGCCACGTGACTTGTAGCAGACAGACATCCGAAGATGGGCGCCAACGATGTAGTGAGAGATTTGGCTCTATTCATCGCCGTCGACGACGATTTCATGCCAAATATATTAAATTAGATTCAGCATGAAATTTCTGTGAGTTTTCTGAGCTATCTTCAATCTGAATGGTCATCCCATTGTAAATATTAGTAACACAAGTTATATTTTCACCGGAAGATGTCATGGGCGCAGCCATATTGATTCTCAACATGTTACCAATTCGAACCGGAGATGAATCCCGGTGGAAAAAATTGCGTCTAATCTGCAACATGTTGACTCACCGGTGAGCGTTCAGGAGATAATTTCCACCGAAGCCGCAACTGTTGAGTCGCCTGAACGCGATCTTTGGTGTGTATTCTGGTGCATCAGCCGACGGCATAGGTTAGTTCGCGAAAGTGAAGAAAACACTGACACAGGAAAGCGCTTGCCAGGTGTTTAAATGACTGGTAACTAATTACGGACGTAAATTATTTGTTTAAAAATCTTCTGAGAATTATGTTTTTAACGTGGATACTAAAATAAAAATAGGTACTTGGTTCCGTGTTTACATTTAATTTTTAAATTTAAAATTGAATGCGTTAGAAATTTCAAGATTTTTTGACAGGCTAGTATGGCAAACGTTCTTTTATTTTAAATGTGAACTCCTAAGGTAATGTTTGATTCGATGATTCCTATACGGAAGTCTCTTCCCATTTGGACAGCTGATTAAACAGCATTAATATTGTTCATATTCCTAGAGTATGTTAGTGGATATATTCTGGATTAAATTTATAATATCATTATGAAAAATCTATAAGATCATAGACTTATAGTGATGAAATTGATCCAATGTTACGATTTGCAAAAAATCAAAAGGGAAGTGTGGTAATAAACACAAAAAAGTTGGACTTTTCCCTAGTAAGTATTGAATACGAAACTTTCGACGTGAAAGCTTAGCTATTATTTAAATGTTAACGCACATTTTCTCACTATCGTATCAAAATTTACATAAAATTGGAAATTATAAGTTTTAAATATTAGAATTAACTGAACGTAATTTTTTTTGTAGAAAGAAAATCCGAAGGAGAGAATTCTAAAAACATTTAATAAGAAAAATGCCAGTTTTGAAACGAAGATGTATGCAAGGATGAAATTCACAAAGAAAAATTCATTTTCCTGATTCGGAATCCAAATACGGATCTGGAGATTGCAAGTAAGGCATTCCACCATTATATACTAACAAGCTAGGCTAGTAAGTAACTTACCACTTTTTCCCGGAGCGCTCCATTGAGGCCCAAAGTCTTCCCGTACTGCTGCTTGTAAAATCCATCGAACAATACATAGAACATGATGGCCTGAAAGACTATCCAAGCAGCAAACGACTTAGGGTAATTACAGTCACTGCGCAGCAGCATCTGCATTGAGTGCAGCATAATGATGACGAATTGGTACTGCGTTGGAGAGAAGGAGAAAATTCGAAACATTTGTTAAATATAATATATAAATCCTTAAAGGTAAAATATTTTCCAGAATGTAAACATGGTGTCAACTGGTTTAACAAAATTGAATTCAAGAATTATCCCAGGTTTAAATGAAATTTAGTTGCACATTTTCCACAATTATTTAATTGTGGACATGATACATAATTAAGAATTGGAATAAATTTTTTTCGAATTATATTTTGCCAGTATGAGGTCGCAGGTGTGGTTGAAATCCTTGCTGCTAGAAATCCTTCTAATTAGATGAATTTAGCAGCCGTGAAACTGGCAGTTGTTTGCGACTGTGAATAAAAGTGGAGGGAGCGTATAGGAGTGTAACAATAGGAAGGAAAGGGACAGCACTTAAATGAACATAACTGTTTATCAGCAGTAGTGAGCGCTCAACTGGAAGAGTACTCGCGTAGTATTAAATCACTCGTAGAACAATTGAAATGACTTAATCGCATTATTATGTTATGAAGCTTCACGCCTCGTAATGTCCTTTTCCAATTATGACTCGAATTTACTGGAAAGATTTAAGAGCGCTAATTAAAAAATGGGCACTAAAGATGAAGAATAAAATCTTTAAGAGAGAAATTCTCGAATTTCCGGGGGATATTTACTGATTCATGCTTGCGAATTCCAAGTGATTCCTGGTTAAACACGATCAATTTTATATGACAGGTTACCGGAGTAGCGGTTTAATAAGAAAGAAGACCAAGGTCGTTGAAAAGATTTTTAAGTGTTACATTCTTTGGAGCCCATTAATATTGAACTCTACAACTGGTGTGTAATATTTAAATGCTTCACTACGTGTACAGCAAAGAGTATCAATCACTAAAGTAATGCACAAAAAATATAGGTAAAGAGTGCCATAGTTATGGTGAGTGAAGTTTAAAACTATTAAAAGCTCGAAGTAATGTTTTTGTAATTGTAAATTTGTTAGAAAGAATTATTAATTTCATTACCATTTGCAGCGATGTAACATGCCTCTTCCAGAAGAGTTTTTTCTGAACCTCGGGCCCGAAAGTGGACAGGAAGTAGTAGGAATACATAACGACGTGGACTCCAGTGTTAAATAATCCAACGACAGTAGTATGGCCACCTGAAAAACGACAGAAAAAATCTCACTGCAAAAAAATATGCAAATCCTGATATAAAATATTACTTATCTTATTGTTCTTGATTCATTGGACTGCTTACTAAGGAGGAAACATATTCCATACGTTGCATCTGGCACCAGGAAAAGCAATCGAAACTTACGACAGTCTGAACCAGAAAAATTTCAATAGTTTCGTTCCCAGGAGCGAAATGAAGAAACGAAACGAAATGGATTTAAATCCGGGGAGCTTAACTCAGGGTCGAAACGATATCGGAGTCAAAACTACTTCGGGTGGCAACTAGACAAAATCTCTGGGACGAAACTATACGAAGATAATGTTTCACTCCGGAGGGACCACGAGCTTCACCTTCGAACAGTTTAGTTTTGACTCACACACTCAGTACTGAGCATGGTTGAATGAAGTAGAGGTTTGGCCTACCGCCATTAGATGTATGGAGCACTGATATTTTCAACACTCACTGGAGAACGTTGAACGCATACTATTCATTCGATTTTTAAGCTCAATGTTTTAACCTCTATACACTTACTTACGTCGAACGTAATTGGAGGAATCCCTCTTATCTCCCACATCTCAACTCCTCGTACCGAAACTTAACTATGAGCAGCAGAGTCCCGATTAATTTAGTTTCGTTCCCGGGAGTAAAGTTTCGTCCCGGGACGGAACTAAACTCCTTGTTGATTTTAATTTCGTGCGGGAACGAATGTAAACCTAGGCCTCGTATTTTTGTTTCCCTCTGGGTCGAAACGAAACATTTTCGTTTCGTTTAACTTGCCATCCCCGCCTTGCACAAGCGGCATTAGTTGGTTGACAGATTTGTTGATCTTAAAACCGATTTTGTGGTAACAGCGGTCTCCAGTCGAAAAGTACGTCCCATGTTTGTAAAGACTTCCTAACTAAAGAAAGAGAAAATGGCAGCCGCATTCAAGGACAAACAAATAATTAACTGTCTTAAAGGCCTGTTTACACGGTACATTAACCCTTAGAAGCTCATGTACAAATGTATGAACGCGTGAATGAACGCAAAAATTCACCGAGTAACAAGTCAACATGCGCGAATGCATGTTCAGAAAGTAGAGCCTGTGATAATTTGGTTCAGGCATTCGCACATGTTCCGCTCCGGTCCACCAAAATCGTTCATGTATTCACACATTAATTGGTACGTGTTGACGTATCATGTAAACAGGCCTTGAGGTCCCAGGAGTTCGTGCCATATACGAGTGTGTGAATGTCATAATAATAATCACGGTATACATGTTAACGCTTGGTTTTCCGGGGAAAGTTTGGACTCGTAGTCCGATGGCTCGATGATCATCATCAATCCTATATTTGCTTTTCGATGAGTGTAATCTTACTCACCAGGAACGAACTTGGTTCCAGCCCACGCACTCATCGGCATTGCGCTGTGGTGGAGAACATGCAGGTTACTCACGTGGCTCTTTTTCTTCCTCAGAACGAAGGTTATCTGTAGAAATTAAGAAAGTATTAATTCCACGCATTGGATAAAGCGCCATCATACGCTGGAACCAAATGAAACTTTCGGACAATACTTCTTAACTGTTAGGTTCTTTTCTCCGTAAAAATCAGTGTACTCCCGTTGTGAAATTAATACGAGAAACAATGATTAGCTCCCCCTCTATACCAAATACTTAATTTTTTTAAACGAGTTATACTGAATACGAGCTTGAAATCCAGAGCATTTCGAATGTTTTAACACTTTCGAATGAAATCTGACCTTTAATCGGTATTCCATATTTATATCAAGTAACCTTCCTTGAACCTTTTATATTGCCGACATTAGAATAATTTTTTTGAATAAATTTTCTATTTTGTTAAATACGTCAGATGTCAGGTCCAAGTTACGATGAAATAAATATGGAAGCAAAAATGGGGTGAAATCATTATTTTAAGCGAAATTTTATCCAAATTGAAGATTGATTTGAACTTAAAAATAATGTATTAAATTTTAATAACCAAGTCGTCCGTCGCTTTCGTAATAGAAGTGGTAATTCGTACAGTGGGTATGGAAATAATTATTTTGATAAAAACACCCTGAAATGGCGATAGTATGAGTACGCTACGCTTTATTTTTTGTTACATAAAATTTTCCGTAAGTTATCCGCGTTCGAAATAGTTGAAATTTTATCTCAGACTGCAGGCCGGAAAAAAATTATAATAATAATTTCGTTTATTTTCGTGAGCACTGAGGCCCATGAGAAAATAAATGTACAACTTTTTACATTTTCAGTATTGGTACATAAAAGAGGAAAAGAAATAAATAAATAAATAGAATTTCAGACAAATGCATAATCTGCAGATAGCCAACAGCATGAATAAAATTCAGCAAAACAAATTATCAACAAAAGAAAAATATCACACTTTGATATAACCGACTAATTACAAGATTCTAAGAGATAATTCATTATGGCAATAGTGTCAAACAAACAATATCTTTTTCCAAAAATAAACCAAAACATTAGGATAACACTGTGATTTAGTCAGTTCTAAACTCGGTTAGCCATTTATTCTCAGGAGTATCAACAAAAATAACAATTGCAATAATAATTAGCCTAAGCATGAATATAAACAAGAGGAATTCAACTTGAAGTTAATGAAGCATTTTATCAGAAACCCATATGTGCTATGTTTAAATTTATATTATTATTATTATTGTTAAATGGTTACAAGTAGGCCATTGGCCTGGTGGTAACATGTACACATATGATGCAAAAACAATAGAAAAACATTATAAGAAGCCCTTAGTCCCTACTTCTTCAACCGCTTTTTAAAAATATGTAAATTTTTCGGGAAGGGGTCAAATAGTTTTGCTGGTACGTCGTTCCAGTCCCTTATGGTCCTATTCAAGAAGGAGAACTGCTTTGTATTTGTCCTTTGTGATCGGCACTTTATCTTGAACAGGTGATCATTTTTTTCCAACAAAGCAGGGTTTCGATATGTCCTTCCCAAATTCTTCCCATGCTTTTTCCCCACTCATTATTCTAAACATGCCACATAGCCTGCTTCTTTTCCTCCTCTCTTGTAAACTCTCCCACCTTAGAACTCTGAGCATTTCTGAAACACTTTCCATTTTTTAATGCTTTCCCAGCACATACCTAGCTGCTTTTCTCTGCACCCGCTCCAATTTCTTCGCCTCTCCTTTAAAATGCGGGTCCCAGACAAGAGATGCGTACTCTAAAGTTGGTCGTACTAGGGTTGTATAGTAGGGCGGATCGCAAAAATCGATTTTTTTCAAATCCATCTGGCCCAATGAAAAAAGGTTGTGGGACCGATCAAAAATAAGGCCTGAAAAATTTGAGGCCCCTGACCCTCGCTCAAATGCAATTTAGGGGGGGAGGGTCAACATTCGAAAAATATAATATTTTATGGCCATTCCCTATAGATTTTGCCGAGTTACTGCCCTTATAGGAAAACTTTCGTGCATTTTGACGTATCTGCCACCGTTTAGCCACAAAATGCTTAATTTGAGTCCGCGCCCGCGAAGAAAACATTCCAACGCCCACGCAGCGCCGCGGATACAAGAGCAGCAAGCCGATCCCGTCCCCTCCCCGCTCGCTTCTCCCCCTCCAACGCCTCGAATGCAGCAAAATTCATCCCGCGTGTGCTGCTAGGAAAAAAAAATCGATTTTTGGGATCCGCCCTATTGTATAGGCCATTTCTTTGGTGGCCCTGGTGCTTCCTCTGAGGTTTCTCATCACCCAGTGCAATACTTAAAAAGATTTTTTGATTGCGTGTTCGATTTTTAAACCCCATCTCAAATTCTTAGTTAAATGGACACCCAAATATTTAAAGTTGTTTGATTTTGGAATCAAACTACCCGAAAATTTATAATTTCTATTTCTGCATTTTCTTCTGTTGCTGAAGTTAACAAGTTTGCATTTATTTGCATTTACTTCCATCCCGTTTCTCGATACCGAATTCATTAATTTGTTTAAGTCATCCTGAAAGAGTTATATCCAGAAAAAGTATATTTTTTAAAGAAAGGTATACTTTAAAAAATTTATTTATGTATTTTTAAATTTATTATATCAAGCAATCAGATATTTCATACACGAGGGTAGCCTTTTACGTGTCGGGAATGAAGAA
This sequence comes from Ischnura elegans, assembly GCF_921293095.1. NCBI lineage: Eukaryota > Metazoa > Arthropoda > Insecta > Odonata > Coenagrionidae > Ischnura > Ischnura elegans. Next base: position 39,542,747 of record NC_060255.1, on the reverse strand, counting down.
AACTAGAAGAGGTAAAATAACGCAATTTTGTAAAATTTTTTTCAAATTACTCTCCACGATAGTCAACGCACTTTTGTATTCGATGGAACCAGTCGTTATAACATTTATTCCATTCTGAAGTAGGGGTAGTCAAAATGGCTGTTTTGTATGCATCAACCGCATCTTCAAACTTCTGGAAGCGCTTTCCGCGTAGCATATTCTTGATTGTGGGGAATGTGACAAAATCATTGGGGCTTAAATCCGGGCTGTATGGAGGATGATCAAGAATTTCGACGTTTTGCTGTTCCAAAAACGACTTAGTGACTCGAGCGGTGTGTGAGCTTGTGTTGGCATGATGAAGCGTAAGGGCCCCCGCGCACTGGCAACTTTTACAAAGCAACTATCTAGTTGCTTTGTGGATGTTCAAATGAAACACACGAAATTGACTGTGGCCCCGCGCACGGGCAACTTTTTAGTTGCCGCAAATGCCGTGTGTTCCATAGGGACTTCCTCAAAGCAACTAAATAGTTGCTTTGTAAAAGGTACCAGTGCGCGGGGGCCCTAATGCGTCGATTTGGGTTATCTTTCCAAACCTTGGCGATCACTTCCGGCCAGCAAATGGTCGTATACCATTGAGTATTAACTGTTCTTTGCTTTTCAAGAGCAATTGTCGCTACATGCCCTGATTTGGCTACGAACAATGCGACCATTTTCATGGAAACGCAGCGAGAGCTAACAACTTTTGTCGGTTTGAGCTCAATTTGGAAGACCCATACTGAAGATTGGCATTTTGATTCAGCATCGTGGCTATAGATTCATGATTTATCACCACTTACGATGTTGTGAACGTGCTTTGATGCTCCTGAGTTGAATCGTTGTAGAGTATTTCGATATCATATGACTCGAGGTACTTTCTGTTCTTCTGTGAGGAGGTGCAGTATCCAGCGGGAAACCAATTTTTCAACACCTAACTCTTCGTGTAAGATCTTTGAACTGAGGTCCCTGAGACGTCCAATAATGCCTGAATCTCACGGTATGTAAGATGACGATCTTCCATAATCACGTTACGTACAGCATCCACGTTTTATTGGGTGATGGCGGTTTTCGGTCGCCCTTCACGCGGTTCGTCACTGAGGCTAGAGCGTCCTTGTTGAAACTCTGCATACCAGCGATTCACGGTTGTCTTTGATGGTGCTTCTTCGCCAAAAACAACAAAAAGTTCAGTAACGCATTCTTGCTGGGTGAGGATTCGTCGAAAGCTATAGAGAATTATGGTGCGATACTGTTCATGACTTAATTCCATCCCGTACAGCGACTTGGGAACTTTGACACGCCACCGATTTAAAACTATCTGGCCGATTTAAATGAAACTTTGAATGGGCATTAACCAACTCACAAAGTTGTATATAAACACCATAAATAGTTGCTAGGTGATAAGAAACGTTCTATAAAGGCTACCCTCATATAACGCCAGTATTAGGAATTAAACGCGAAATCACTCTAACATTTATTATTTTATTAATATACATTATTTATTTTACTAACAAATGTATAATTAGTATAGATAATAGTAAATTTTAATTAAATTAACTAAATATTAGTAAATTGTTTGCAATTTATTTTACTAGCATACGTTATTTATTACACGAATGCAATTTATTTCCACGAAACGTGGCGAACACTGAATGATGTGTAGTGAGCGAATACTTTTACCTACAGCTTTAATTTAAAATACGATTTGTACAATAATATATATGCATATTGGCGTTGGATATTCTTGAATAAATGATGGTGTAAATACGCGTTAACACAAATTAATCATATTGAGTAGCCTGTATTACAATTCTACTTTATAGAAAACTTGCAAAGAGTTGGCGATTTCTTCCATGGTACTCACCGTGTCTGTTAATTCCGTCAACTTAAGGATGAAGTACCACCAAACTAAAGAAGTCACCTTCAAATGAAAAAGGGAAATAAAATCAATTTCACTTATGAGCGAAGGAAAGTAGGGCTGCTCAACGCTAACTAGACCCAACCGTTGTGGAGTACAACTTTCCCAGCATTGATTACATTAATAACAAAAACTGGCACAATACAACAGGGAGAACAAATCACTACGCTAATTAAGAACTCGGAAAATCTTTCCTCTATACAATATTACATACAAAAAATGGTTAATTTTATAGAAATAACAATAAGTTAATTTTTTTCCTGAGCTCTATATTTGCTAAGAATAATAAAGGGATACATAATTTTGATATATAAATTATATATCCATTAAATTATACATCCATTTTCATTTCAAGCTCTGAGGAAGGCTTAAAAATAAACGGAAAGTTGGTCAAAATTGCTTTTAAATTTTTTCTATATCCACACTCAAAGATGATGTTTAATTATTACGTTGCATTTACACATCAAATTTATCATATTGTCACTGGAAAAAGAACTGTCGTTGTGCCAAAAAAATATGAATTCCTTAATTTTTGTATGACGATTTTCACAGGTTCTTTTATCAATGTTGGTGGTTGCTTTCCGGAAATGTTGTGTAGGTAACATTATCTCCTCCTCCAGTTGCCAATTGTCCTACTGGGAGCGTTTTCAAGAGAATGGGAGTGAAACCGTTCTCGACCCTATCTTATATAAGTTTCGTTAACCCATTGTTGACTCGATTTGAATTTTCACGGAAGGCGATAGCCGTTGGTCATTAGATTGGGCCATGAAACCTCTCCATATGCGGCTGAGGTTATATCCATCATCCCTATTGAAATTGTTTGGCCTTTTCGCTATCTCGACGGATTCACGTATAAGACGCGGTTCGCGTATCAGCGGTCGCTGAACATTACGCCTCCAGCCCTGGGCATAAAATAATGCTTAACCCTACACGGGCGAAGACGCAAGAATATCATCCGCGTCTTATACGTGAATCCGTCGAGATAGCGAAAGGCTTAACAATTTCAATAGGTTGTAACATAATGTACACAAGCCACCATATTGTTTGTAAATAATTTAAAACTAACAATGGTAGTGAGGGACGGGGAGATTGTTGTGAACGGAAAAGGGGATTCGTGTATGGAGAGAAGGAGGAGGTAGACGTGTTATAAAGAAAGATCGGGAGAAAGACTAAAGTAGCGGGGTATTGAGAGAGCGGATGAAGAAATACGGCAGAATTCAAGATCGGCAGGGAGAAGGAGAGAACGCAGAGAAAAGGAGGCGCCTACGAGAGGAGAAGAGAACGGGAGGAAGAGATACGGCAGAACTCAAGATCCACACTGGTGCACTTCATGGCGGTGGTTCAGTGAGTGGTAGTACGGATAATATAAATGGGATTGTGATAATCATGGTGGCTTTTTGATGTTGTTTTTTTGCTCCCATATTTCAAAATATAGAGCTTATTTTTGAATTGTACTGAAATTATTTGTTAAGTTAGTAGTGGATATTTTAAAAACGTTACAAGGTAGAATGGATATAACCTCAGCAGCATATGGAGAGGGTGCCTGGCCCAATCTAATGAACAACGGCTATCGCCTTCCGTTGAAATCGTCTGAGCTTAAACCGTTTTACACGTAATAATATATGTAGTGGATCCAACAGACCTTAACAGCAAATGGTTGACGGCTGTAGTCTACAGGAGCACAGAATAAATGTTGCAAGTGTGCGGACCACCCAACCAATCCCTGAAAAGTAAACACAAAACACAATAAGTCCATTCGTACACATTGAGACTGTAAAAACAAATGCTCTGCGCTCGCGTGGCTCATTTGCGAATTTTTGCCCAGCATTTTCTCTTATCAATGATTTCTTTCATTATGGCTTTTATTAGTACTCATAACCCCAATTGAAATTAGGATTCGTCAAGCGTATTGTGGGAAGATTTTCGGATGAGAAAGTGAAAGAAAGGTGCTATTTCGCTCTCGTCCGACAGCACCTTGAATATGCAGCGAGCGTATGGGATCCCGTGCAGAAAGACTAAATCCGCGAACTGAATAAAATACAAAGGAAGGCTGCGCGTTTCGTCAAAAACTGCTACGGGCGTACAGACAGCTTTACTCAGATGTTAAGCGAACTAGTCTGGGAGCCATTGGAGACTCGGAGGCTGCGCGTTGCTTGAACAACTGAGAATGGATATCTTTAAGAGCAACACAGAGAACATAATATTAGAGCCACACCATATTTCCAGGTCCAATAGAATCGATAAATTAAGAGAGATGTTTTGCCGAACGGATAGATATGGGAATTCGTTTTCCCCCCGAACCATAAAGGACTTTAATAAACGCTAGTACCAACCTCGTTAGAGTACTTCATTTTTTTTAAGCTGTAAACGGCTGGTGTCCTAACACCCCCTGCCACACGCCTTTGAGGCAGCTTGCGGGATATTATATAGATGTAGATGTAGACAAATGAGACGGAGAGATCTACGAGAGGCAAAGGTTCTGAATTTTTTTGCAATTCTTCTTAAATTTGCAAAATAGCAACCATTTAGTAAGCGATAAAAAAATATGTAATGCCATTGTTTTAAAACAAATTCTTGAGCAGCGGAAAGGTGAGGATTTCTTTCAGAGGCCCGAGTTCAGAGTTTAAAAAATGGTAGAGGGACTCAGATTCGTACTTAGATTCGAGCAGAATGCAATTAAATTATCTTACCGCCCGTTGGATGGCTCGAATAAGCCACAAGCATTAACGGAGGTAAAGAGAGTCGAAAGAGCTTCGTATCCTCAATTAAAAATGATAACATGCTAATGAAAAATAATCTCTTAAAATCCTTCAACACCTTGCATATGGGCATCTAACGATTAAAAAAATCATCCTACCCAGTTAATACAGCAGAATATCATCGGTAAAAAAATAGAAATGAATACAATGGAAGGAGTGACAACACATACTACTAAGGAATCTGCAGATGAACTTTCAGACAGAATACAAAGTTCAAATTTTAAAGGACAGAATATTACAAATGCCAATGTAGTAGCATAATAACGCCTCAAATTACTAGGAAAGGATAAAATGAAGAATATTGCTGTTATAAGGCTGTGTTCAATGAATGGGACATTATATGGATAGGCTAAGTATAAAATTCAAACATAAATAATAGCGCATATATTATGAATTTTCCCGCCCGATTTTGTTCACTGAGGTGTATACAAATGAACTTGGAAAATGGCGAGTATCCCAATTGCTAAGAGCTAGCTCCTGGCAACGTTTAAAATTAAAGAAGAGTTGTACTGTAGCCATGCCTCATAAAAGAGCCACCCGTTGAAGCACACTTGGAAAACGTTGTAGAACTGGAGAAACCTCCTAAGGTCATAAGGCTCCTTGTTCTCCATCCATTTTGGACCGGCATACTTGACGAACCATATATATGTGGCAATTATACAGGCCAGCGGTAGTGGACTGCTCATTAGAAACCAATCTTCAACTCTATCATCTGAAAGGAAAGAAAAAGGAAATGAGGATATCAAGCATAGAAGAGATTTATTTCAATGAGGCTTAGTTCCTAGACGCAATCTCTTCCTATTAACTTGACCATCAGGGATGCTGGTGAACAACTGATTTACCTGTGATGATTAAATGTAAGGAAATTTTACTGGCGATCGTTAAATTAAAAAAAATTGTTTTTCCCCTTCCGTTTCCGACGATATTAGTCATTTTCTCTTCACTACTGGAAAAAAAGGACATGCAGCTGTGAGTGCTTCCCAATCGCGTAACTGCGCTGATCTGTTTAAAACTGTTTAGCTCAGAGCGTGTTCCAAGCGCAGCTGTGACGTCATATGAGCCAAACAGATGGAAACACATCCTGCACCGTTGTTCGCCTGTGCTAGCCGACAAAATTTGTCATGGCGGGAAAATAGATGGCTGACGGAAAATGAATTACACCAACTCAAAGATAAATATGATCATCATGTGAGAATAATAAACAATAATTTGGTCTATATGTTTAAGGCCTGGTTACACGGTACATTAGAATGTACAAGATTCTGTAAATTTTTCTGAATGGTTTTCTGAACAGATTCTTGTACATTCTCTTTGTCAAGATTGCTTAATGCAGTAAGTGTATTGCAGCATGGACCTTCAATAGAAAAAAGTGTGAAAACCATATAAATCGTGTATCCCATAAAACCATATAAAGTGCTTCGTCGTCTAGTACCTCTATTTACTCGCCGGAGAAGTTTTTTGCTTGTTTTCGAAAGGAAAAAAATAAGTGGAATAAGTGGTTAATGATTCACAGAATGGAGTCAAATACATTATCTATATTGTCAACGGGATATCCTCAACGTAAGTACACTCTTAAATCAAGGTTAACGCAGGATTTTATCAAGTTACTTATTTCACTTTGTAAACAACTGTGTAAATGTACCTATCATTCTACCCGTTGTAGGATCAAATTATAAGGAAAGTGGCTATTTACGAGAATAAATACTGATTACGATTAAACCACGGAGAAAAATAAGGAATGTAAGGGGCGGCCGGCCTCTCGTCGAAAGGAGCCCCTAACAAGGAATATTCACGATGTTCTTTCGCCGATATCGTTCAAATTTTGTTGGATAGTAGTGTTCCATAATAAAAGCACATTTTAAAATTTACTCGTGCCCTTAAGCCTTGTGATATAAAAAACAGGACATAATAAAGGCAGTTGAATGTTAGTCTTGAAAGCGAATGTGTCATCATTTCTCTCCATCCGTCTCCTGTGAACCGGCGCACGCTACAGGAATATACGAGAAATATGAGGCTTTTGGCAAGGTAAATTCAACATTTATTACTGCGATGCCCATAACGTTCGCTACATGTCAACGCAGCACCTAAAATTTCGACTCGTTTTGCAGTTGGTCTTGATTCAAAAACAGGAACTCGAGTAAATACAGCGTAAATAGTACTTGAAACTTATTTCTTCGCCTATCATATGCTTTTTATGACCTTTTAACGATCATTTGTATCTCAATCTTGGACAATTCTCGCGGTTCATACATTCAGCGCCTTTCCATCTGATCCTTACTTTTACCCATCCCCTTTTCTTATGTTCCATCCTCTCGCTACCCATATCCAATCAGTGAAATATCCAAGTCAAGCAAGATGTCATAATCCAAATAACTATAGGTGCCGTACGTATACAAAGAAGTCGCCAATAAAAGCCAGATGAACCGAATGTGTCGTTTTCGTAGTCTCCCACCAGGTGACTCTGAGTTCAAATTGTATGATTGTCTGAATGAAATTAGAGCAGGCGTTCAGAAATTCATACATTCTTACATTTTGCGTGGTTACACGGTGCATTTTCGCGTTCATTCTGAGATTCAGACGTTCTCACATTTTCTTGTACATTCTCATGTACCGTGTAACCAGGCCTTATTTTCGTTCAGACAATCGTACAAGTTGGACTCATAACAGAGTCACCTGGTGGTGTGACAGTTCTGCCGCGGGTTAAGCTCTGGGTCGAGGTCCGTTGTGATGAACGATTGGGCGCCAGTACGGGATGCTGAGCAAGAGTGAAATTATTCCGCCCGTACTCGGAATAATACCAACTTCCCACTTGGGGAAGGTAATTCCCTCAGTAAAAGTTGGGGAGGGACCGTGCTAGCGGTCAAACCTATCCCTTTTTCATCACTGGGAATTAGGGGAAGGTAATCAGGATAAAAAAAAACTAAGGTATAGAGCTTACTCGAAGCGAGGATCTGGGTAGCAGGTCACTCGGCCACATAAAGAAAAAAACTACGTTACCGAAAATTAAAACCTCAGTGATTCGGGCAGGCTTCGCCCTCGGGACTTCTTCGAACGACTGCCTCGAGTATCCCTCTCTGGCTCACCTCCTCGCTACCTAATGAAGCGCCACCGCCGCGGTCGGAGGTGGAAATATAGTGATGACAAAAGAAGAGCGGCGAGCGCAGTGGCGTAGGACCGGGCAGCCGTCACATCATCCCCCCCCCCCCCAGAAGAACACACTGAACGTGCAATTGAAAACAAACAAAAAAAAAACCCGCAGCGATGCGCTCGACCGCCGCAGTAGGTTAGTATACCGGTTTCAAGTCTCGTACGTGCCAATCGCCAGAGGCTTTGCCCTTGAGGGTGATTAAGCGGTAGATTGACTCTGAAACCCTGTCTTTCACGACATATGGCCCTAAAAACCTCGGTTCGAGTTTGGCCGCCGTGAACTCGGCCGCATCAGAACGGGGAAAATTCCGACGCCACACCAGCGTATCCTTGGGGAACTGCACCCGTCGACGCCTCAAATTATAGTAGTGGGCTTGTCGCGTCGACGCCTTTCTCTGGGCCTCCGAGGCCTCCGCAAACATTTTCGTCAGGGACACCTTTAATTTCCCCACATAGGTCTGAGGATCGAATTCCTCCAAATCTCCAGAATTACACTCTTGATATAATTCCTTGGGTTTTCTAAGTCGCCTGCCAAAATTTAGTTCCGCCGGGGAGAAACCCGTGGTCTCTGATACGGCGGTTCTGAGCGCGAACATGATATCCGAGAGATTTTCGTCCCACTTCCGCTGACATCCTTCGCAATAGATCGACAGCATGGTTTTGAGGGACCGGTTCGTTCTCTCGCAAGGATTCGCCTGCGGCAAATAGGGAGCGGTGTGGCACAATTTGATACCAAACAGGGTGCATACTTTCTTTAAGGTTCGGCTGACATATTGGGGGCCGTTGTCGGTCAAGAGCACCTCGGGGCAGCCCCAAACATTAACTACTTCGTTACGCAAATAATTTACTACATGGGTGGTATTTACCGTTCTTAAGGGAAGCGCGATGGGCCAGCGCGTACTCGTGTCCAGGAAAACCAAAATATAACGGTTACCTTTGAGAGATCGCGGCAGGGGGCCAATTATGTCCGAAGCGACGACCGACCAGGGCTGCACCATACCATGCGGTCTCATGATCCCGGCCGGTTTCGACTGCGTCACCTTATACCGCTGGCAAGTTCGACAGCGACGGACGAAATCACTTACATCTTTGCGGAGGGACGGCCACGAATAAAATTCGTTCACCTTCCGGTAGGTTTTATAAAAACCGAGGTGGCCACCCCTACTAGAAGAATGGTTATCTTCGAGAACCTGCAGCCGGGCAGCTGCTGGAATCAAACATTTCCACGTACCGTCGCCGCACCTATAATATAATTTTTCACCCACAATACGTAAGTTTCCGCCCTCGGAAGAGTTACTTTCCGCGTCGCGCAAGAGGTTCGAATACCACGGGTCATCAATGTTCGATGGGATAGGCGCGGGATCCCCCTTTAATGTGGCGATCCTAGATAATGCGTCCGGCACTACATGGCATCCCCCTTTGCGGTGGACTATTTCGCAGTCAAACTGCTGGAGTTGCGAAATCCCTCTCGCGAGGCGGCCCTGGGGGTTATTGAAGTTTGCAAGCCACTTGAGGGAGGCATGGTCCGTGATGACCAGGAAGCGATAGCCTTCGACATAGGGTTTAAATTTACTAATGGCAAATAATACGGCCAAACATTCCCTCTCGGTCGTGCTGTAATTCCTTTCGGCAGGTGTTAAGGTTCGCGAACAGTAGGCAATGACGCGGTCCCGCCCTTCATCTTTTTGGGTCAAAACGCCTCCTATTCCTACCCCGGAGGCGTCGCACTCTATAATAAACGGCAAGTCAAAGTTGGGGCAGGTTAAAATGGGCGCGGATATGAGACACTCTTTCAATTTAATAAAAGAAGCCTCTTGTTCCTCTGACCAATAAAATTTTTTTCGACTATTTTTCAACAAGTCCGTGAGCGGCGCGGCTATGGACGCAAAACGGGGTACGAACCTGCGATACCAACCTACGAATCCTAGAAACCGCCGGAGTTCGGTAACATTTGTGGGTGGGGGATATTTGGCTACAGCGGAAATCTTTTCTGGGTCGGTTTCCAATTCCCCATTGCCCACGATATATCCCAAAAATTTCAGGCGGGGTTTGGCAAACTGGCATTTTTCTACGTTAATCTTTAAACCCGCTTTTCTCAGGCGTTTAAATACCTCTCTTAAATGACTTAAGTGATCACGAAACGAAGAGCTCACTATAACAATATCATCTAAATAAGCAAACGTGTGGGGTTCTAATTCGGCTCCTATAATCTTGTCCATGAGCCGTTGGAAAGTTGCCCCTGCGCTATGTAGACCGAAGGGCATTACTTTAAATTGGAACAAACCACGGCCGGGGATGGTGAAAGCCGTAACCTCCCGACTTCCTTCTTCTAATTCCACTTGCCAATACCCTTTTTCTAGGTCTAAAGTAGAGACATACTTTCCCGCCCTCAGTTTATCGAGTATGCTGGCAATATACGGCAGGGGGTATGCGTCTTTTCTACTAACACTATTAACTTTCCTGAAGTCCACAACAAATCTTCTGGTCCCGTCCTTTTTGGGGACCAGTAAGACGGGGGAAGACCACGAACTATTTGAAGGTTCGATAATCCCCCTTTTCAACATCTCTTCCACCTGGACGTTAATCATGCTTTGTATTACGGGAGAGACGGGATAGTATCTTTGTTTGATGGGAGTGGCATTGTCTAACACGATTTTATGTTTCACCACACGAGTGCGTCCCGGAACAAGGTCAAATTGTTTAATCTCTGCGTCCAGAAATCGCATAAGGGCGTCATCCTCCTCGGGCTTGAGATGACAGTCGGCACGTAGTGCCTGCAAGCTCCCCTCGTCCCGCGCGGGGTAATCAAAAGAAGGACTGACGGGGATATCCGCGGTGCCTATTTTTACAGTGTTTTCCGAAAAATCTAGTCTCGCACCGACTTTCGTAAGATAATCCGTTCCCAATACCACACAATAGGGCATACGCGGGAGGATGGCAACCACTATCCGAACTTCTCTATCGCCCGCGAGTACGGGAAGGACTGCGGATTTTAGGCTGGAAGCCCTGCTCCCGTCAGCCATTTCTAGTTGGGTATTACGCTCCTGTGTGGGAATATCTAGCCGGCGTAACCATTTTTCCACGGAGGCATTAATTACCGACTGAGTCGCACCGGTATCTATCAGCGCTGGCCATTTACGACTAAAGATCTCTACCTCCACGAACATTCGCCCGGAGACAGAGCACACCAAAGGCTTTGGCTGACACATGGCATGCCTAACCGTAATAAGCCAATCTTCCCAATTATTTTCCAGGCCTGCAGGTCTATACTGGCCACTACGACGCTCATGGCCTGGATTCAGAGCGTCGTTCTTTCGTTTCCCGAGCAATCGCAATTATTAACGACTCGTCCCTTTTTACCACAGCGGTGGCAGAACTTTGAGAGAGGTTTGCCGCATTGGCGAAAGAAGTGATTCGGGGAGTCGCAATTCCAACACTTTACTGCCGGGGGCCGATCTTTTTCTGCAGAACTTAGAACCGGCACGGACCCAAAACCTACAGCACTATCGCGGGCAAAACCAAATTCAGAATCTACCATATCAGACTGCTCCGGAGGCGGTTTATATGCTTCTTTCCGCGATCTCTGCTCCTCCACAGCGCGACCAAAAATAAGCAATTCTCTCATGCTGGAAAATGTGTTTGACAAACTGAGTCCTAAGTAGTCTGGGTGTAAATTCCCATACGCCAACTCAGTTAAATCCCTCTCAGCCAGCGGTTGTCTTAGACGCCTATTCATGGCGGACATGCATGTTAAAAATGCATTTATTCTCTCACCCGCCCCTTGCGTACGCACGAACATGTCTTTCCGCAGCCGCATGTCGTAATCTGCTGGCAGATAAGCTTCGCGGAGTCTATCTCTAAGACAGGAAAATGAGTCAAATGACTCGCGGTTCACTCGAAACCACTTCAAAGCCTGCCCTTTTAAGACTTCCGGAGCGAGTCGCAGCATAACGGTATCGGTAGCCTCGTTGAATATTTGAAACTCCTCACAGGCTTCCAAGAATGAAGCAACGCTTTCTGTTTCATCCCCGCGGAAGGAAAGTCCCTTTCTAGCGGCTAATTTCGACCAATCGATAGGTCCTAAACGCGGATTTACACTAACCGTAGCCTCCGCTAAACGTTTCAATAAACTATCGACCGAGTTCCCCTCAAAAACGGGAGGCGCGGTCGAAGCCTCAGCGGCAGGTAGATTTTTACAATACTCCCTTAACGCACTTCGAATCTGATCTAAAGTACCCTCTGTTGGTAAACCGAATCTCGTGCAATAAGAGATCGCTTCCGTCTTGGATAACTCATTTATCCACGAGGTACCTGTTTTGCCTTCCATCACTAGCTACAAACAAAAGGAAAAAGGAGATGAGGTACTAATCTTCTTTTCCCGGGGTTCGTCGGGATAAACTACAGGGCAGGGTGAACCACGGGAAGGAACCAACGATGGGATAGGGAAAACAACGTTGACCCTAACGAAAACACTAACCTTGAACCTCGTGGTGGAAGCGGATGGACGTCTCCCAATGCAATTCTGGCCCCACGTTGCTGCGCCAAAATGTGACAGTTCTGCCGCGGGTTAAGCTCTGGGTCGAGGTCCGTTGTGATGAACGATTGGGCGCCAGTACGGGATGCTGAGCAAGAGTGAAATTATTCCGCCCGTACTCGGAATAATACCAACTTCCCACTTGGGGAAGGTAATTCCCTCAGTAAAAGTTGGGGAGGGACCGTGCTAGCGGTCAAACCTATCCCTTTTTCATCACTGGGAATTAGGGGAAGGTAATCAGGATAAAAAAAAACTAAGGTATAGAGCTTACTCGAAGCGAGGATCTGGGTAGCAGGTCACTCGGCCACATAAAGAAAAAAACTACGTTACCGAAAATTAAAACCTCAGTGATTCGGGCAGGCTTCGCCCTCGGGACTTCTTCGAACGACTGCCTCGAGTATCCCTCTCTGGCTCACCTCCTCGCTACCTAATGAAGCGCCACCGCCGCGGTCGGAGGTGGAAATATAGTGATGACAAAAGAAGAGCGGCGAGCGCAGTGGCGTAGGACCGGGCAGCCGTCACAGTGGGAGACTACGAAAACGACACATTCAGTTCATCTGGCTTTTATTGGCGACTTAATTAGTTTGACACCTGCACGGAATGAAATATAGCTTAGCGTGTAAATAAGGGTTAAAGTTGCTTGTATTTGTGTGCGTAAGTATAATATGAAAATTTTTTTGTCTAGGCATTCAGATTTTTCGAAATTTTATAAAATAATCTAGATTTTAAAGGATATGAAATAATTAAGGTTGGACGAAAATGTGCGATTATAATTTTCTGTGTCGATATATTTTGTGCAAATGAAATAAATCTGAAGAAGGAGACCAAGTAACTGTGTCATTTTTGTAAACCAACTGAAACGTTGTTGAACCTTAAACTAGTTAGCGTGTTTTCCATGATGTATTCCATGATTTGTCGGCGGGCGATTTGGATTTATCAAGAACTAGCCTGATGGACGCTGGCTAGTAAAAAAATAGGGCATGCTTGGTGAAATTCATACGCATGGATGTTATACACTGTCATTTGAAAATCATTAATGCGCCTCAACTGGAGCGAATCAGTGGTATAATTGTGGCGAGTTTATTGTTGCTTTATATTATGGATTTCCGGGAGTTAGCTGTACAATTAGCTTATTTATTCCATTTGCTCAGTGAAGGTACATCTCATGCAAGTCTACATTTGTTTAACTTTAAGTGCACTAAATTACAAGTTTCTTATGATTTAAGAGAAGAAAATATTTTATTAGAACCGAATATGCAATGAACGAGGCAAAAAAACTAACCATTCCTTAATACCTTGTGACCACCCTTTTGGTACAAAGGGAGGCATAACCACAACTATAAAACAAAATGAAAATTCACATTCACAAGACGTATTTTTAAAAAAAGGTTCATATAGGTGTAAAAGTAATGGAATGAGTTAACTACTAAAATTTTAGGAACTTTCGGCGTACGTCAAAACTATTTCAGACGAGAAGACATCAGTGTAACTTTAACTGCACTAGTACGAGTACTTAGTACCAGTTTCTTACGACTTTGGCGCGGGAAAGATTTTTTTAGAATAGAAAATACAAAAGACGAGGTAAATCTCAATATCCTTGTTACCATCGGGCGATGGTTCAACTACAATAATTTTCCTAAATAAAAGAAATAAAATACGCCTCGGCTAACATCGTTGGTCGTGTGAACATACAAGCCTATCCAAAATAACTGTGCTACTCCTTCACCTGAAAGTGGGTGCAATGTTACGTAGTAGTTGTGAATAAGCACTATAACTTAAATACAACAACGGATGAAGTTCGCCCTGAAAGAATATTTGACTTAGTCGGGATAAGAACCCGGATCTCCCGATTGACGGTCAGGCGCGTTAACCAGTTCCACCACCAAGCCATTTTCTCATGGCGAACTTCGGGATGGATTTTGCCGAAAAAGATGTTGACGTCACAAGTCCACACTGTGGCACATGGCGAGGGTCGTGCTTCCTAAGCCACTTTCAGGGTATCCCAGCCAAGTCAAATATTTTTTCATGGCCAACTTCATCCGTTGGTGTATTTAACTTTGCACCCGCGCGCGTTAACTGCGTACAAAGTCACTTGTTCCTGCAGTACTATACCGTAATATCGGCTTTCAATCGGACGGGATTTTTTATCGGATTAAAGAATTAATATATAAATCCTAATTAATAGCTAATTTCCGCATGGATGAATGAAAAGTAATCATGCCTGCTGTTACAACTTTTAGGGTGAGATTAGCGTAAAATTTGGTCACAATTCCTAGCGTTTCCCTATGGTTTAGGACAAACACACTCACCAGCCTTCTCCATCAGCTCACGATAGCTCCGAATGAAGCCAGCGGCCATTCCGGATGCCATGCCGAATTGTGATTTTTATCACAAAAACTTGGCTGAAGTAAGCGTATTTCGGTAACGCTTGATCGATCGTTAACGCGAAGAAAACAATAATGAGGCGTCTTGAATTCTCAGCCGAGTCACAGTAGAAGATCTTCCATCCGCCAAGCACACACAACGTCCGGAGCCAATCTATTGTGATAGACCTTCCCCTCCAGGCGGTTTATATAGCCTAGTCGCAGACCATTCTCACGATATGCCTCGGCGCCTTGATCCTCCCCCCCCGCTAACTCACCCTACAACATCCATCGCGACCTAGCCACTCAGTCTAAACTGCCCGCGCCTCCCAACGTGAAGGACTTCGAAACAGAATCAGGTAGTCACAACCACCCGCATCTCAATAGTATTATTCCCTATTTTTTAAAACTAAATTATTCACAGACTGAATTCCCACTCAAGCTAAATTATAAAATTCACGGTTTTTTCCAGGTTTTCACGGTCTACGTCGTCAAATTCACGGTTTGTTGATAAGCCATTATAGGCAGAAATATTGAACATGGAAAAATCACCGGTCGCACATTAACTAAAAAATTTAACAAACGCAACAGACGCACAGTGGGCTGAAATCGAAAAAAGCTGGAAAAAACCTCGAAGTCAATTTTTTTGAGTGCGGAAATTGAAACTTTGAGCAGTTGTTGTTAATACAATAGTGCATTTTTGACGCAAACCGTTTTTCATAGGTAAATATTTTAAACAAATTGCTTGGCCTCAAAGTTGAGCAAATTTCGCAAAAGTTGCCCTCATTGAATTATTTCGAAATTCATCATGTTAAAACTAATGCCACACCTTCTGTAGTTATTCAATAGAAACAAATATTTAAATTATTATTATGCAATTCATCATTGCTAATTCTTGGCAACTTTCACGACTCAGTTGCATTCTTTGTGGCCGATACGATACAAAATGGCGGACCCTGTTATTCGTCGAAATTTTGTGTTCATGTAGGATTATAAAAAAATGATCACCGAGTTACCTCGAGATATTTACAACACACATACAACAAAACCTATAGAGTATCATACCAAAAGGAGAATTGCGGCCACCGGCGAAGCCAAAATTAAGATAGATTTTTCGAACGTGCGGCACAGTTCGCAGCTCGCTATCGGCCACGGGGAAAATCGTTCTCGATAGATGTTGGACCTTGAATCTTATAAAAGCAGATTAATTGTATAAAAGCTATAATATCTTAGTACCACATTTCATTATCATTTCATGCAACCTAATTTCTTTACTTTCTTGCGATATTTGTCGTCGATACGATACAAAATGGTGGACCCTGTTTTCTGTCGAAATTTTGTGTTCATTTACGATTATAAAAAAAGGATCACCGAGTTACCTCGAGATATTTACACCACATATACAACAAAACCTATAGAGAATTATACCAAAAGGAGAATTTCGTCCACCAGCGATGCCGAAATAAAGATCGATTTTTCGAACGTTCGGCACAGTTCGTAGCTTGCTGCTGGCCACGGGGATTACCGTACTCGACGGACGTTGGAAAGTGAATGTTTTAGTAAGTGAATAGTGTATTAGATATAATTTATTTAGTTCCACATTTAGTTTAAATTTCATATAATCTCGCCACATTTATTTTAAATTTCATATAATCTCGTTACATTGAATGTAAAATAAATGTGGTATAAATATACAAGTTCGAAATTGTTGGCGAAATAGGTCTTCATTGGTTGATATTCTTGAGAGGTTTCACATGACGCTTCCCATTTAATTTGCCATCGAATGAGAAAAATATCGATTGAGAATATAACTGAGAACTTTGGTGTCCTAAATATTTACTTGTGAGTGAATTTTTCCGTCGCATAATTCGCATAATATCAATCGTATCAAAATAATCACATCTAGCGACGAATTCGGCATTTAACAATTTTTATAAAGCATTGCAAGAGTAACCTCGATACCAGGCATTTTAGTGCTTACCCCAAAAACTTATGTTTCATTTTTTAAATCAACTCTGGTTCCATATCAGCGAACGAGTAACCAATAGCACAAAATATACGTCGAAATTGAAGGAAGGGTCAATTTGAGAGCGTCTTTTAACATTATATATAGAAAATATAGAAATTGCCAGCTCCACGTATGTACATCAAGACAAAATATTAAGAACTTCAAATTAAAATCTGTTAGCAGGTTGGAAAATAGATAACTGGTGAATGACTGATGCCATACAGGCAGCTAGAGAAGAATCCCTCTCAGATTCTCAGGATTTCTGAATAACCAAAATGCGTGCATCCGAGTACAACCAAAAATCACCGGAGCACATCTTACATCTTCTACTGAATGTTCGAAATTAAATTCAAACACCTGTCTGGATGCCGAATTTTCGAAAATACCTTAGAGTGAACGCAGACAAGGAACACGGGGTCATTAAAAGGACCTTTTTGCAACAACCGTGGCGGGGTGGACGGGCAAATACCCACCAGAAGTAGGCTGGCCAGAAGGTTGTAAACACGATTCCATCTTTGAGGTTAAAAGTAGCCTAAAGTGAAGTGTTACACACACCAAGGGTTAAAATGTGCGTACGAAATTGTCAGAGTTTGATTTAAGTTAGTTCGGAAATTAACAGAAAAATGGTGCCTAGTACGTAACTATGGATTAGGAAGGAAATTGGGAGGGAAAGCCCTATGGTGGCATCAATCCCATATGAAATACAATGGTTATATCATCAGGGAGCTGCCGCGGACTGCGCGCGCGGCCAAAACATCAATTTTTATTTTGCTTGATGCTATCGGTCGTACTTGATTTCTTTGGATGGACAATCTAAAACGTTTGATGTCATTTAACGTAAACACCTCGAGGTAACTCGGTGATCCTTTTCTTATGATCCCAAATAAACACAAAATTTTTACGAAAAACTGAGTCCTCCAATTTGTATCGTATCGGCGATAAATATCGCAAGACAGCGAAGAAATTATGTTATATGAAATGTAAAATAAATGTGACACTAAATAAATTATATCTAATACACAATTCACTTACTAAAGCCTGAATCACACGATCATTTTTTTTTCGTCGCGAAAGTGATCACTGTCGCGATCACTGCGCAAAATGATCGTCGCCGGCAATTGTTTTTCGTGATCGCGATGAGGACTCCCATCGCTATTTTTCATCACTCGTCCGGTCGCTTTTTCCGTCGCTAAAACCGTCACTAAAACCCCATATCAGCCAATCGGAACGCATTCCCCTATGGAGCGATTGCAGCTCAACGTTTGACAATTGTGGGAACGACACAAATAAACAAACACGCTATATAATTTCGTGATGTGGTTCCTATGACAACGAGCTGTGATATCGAAAGTGATGCGAAAAGCGACGGCGGGAGTGACCGTGTGATTCAGAAAAATGATCACAAGAGCGATTGCTTTTCGCGACGGGAAAAGTGATCTCGATAGTGATCACTTTCGCGACGAAAAAAATGATCGTGTGATTCAGGCTTAAAACAGTCACTTTCCAACGTCCGTCGAGTACGGTAATCCCCGTGGCCAGCAGCAAGGTCCGAGCTGTGCCGAACGTTCGAAAAATCGATCTTTATTTCGGCGTCGCAGGTGGTCGCAATTCTCCTTTTGGCATAATCTTCTATATATATATATATAAAAGAAAGTCGAAAATCGTGTTAGAACACTTATAACTCGAGAACGGCTGCACCGATTTTAGTGACATTAGGCTCTTTGGATTCGTCTCAGCCTCGGATAACATACAGGACATTAAAACATGGAAAAAGTTCACAAAAAATTCAACTTTATCTTAGAGATATGTTTTTAGGAGTTGATTGTTAAGGTGGTCAAAAAAATTAGATTTTCTTCGTTTTTACTAATGTATTGACTGATATTTTTAACAATATTAAAAAAATTTAAATGTTCAAACATGTTAAAAATATTAAAGTAATATTAAAATAGTATTAAAATAATTGAATAAGAGGTAAGCTCAGCTCGAATTGAGATGTCAATAAACACATAACTACCGTGTGTGTAAACAAATCTCCAAGCAATTGTTGATTATCAGTATTGTCCGTATACTCTGCATGAATTCAAATCTTTTAACTTTGTAATAAACGAAGACGAAGTCACCAACTATCTATCTGAATATTTAAAGTCCTTGGACGCACCTGGCTTACCACGGCACGATTTACAGCTAAAGGTAGGCTCTGTGTTCATGATCTTTCGAAACCTAAACCAACCAAAACTATCCAACGGAACGTGTTTGGTTATTAAAAAAACTGACAATGAAAGTGATTCACGCCACTATACTCAAAGGAAAATTCAAAGATGAGGAAGTTCTCAATCCGAAGATTCCATGATCCCAACTTATATGCCCTTATGAGCTTAAACGTATTCAATTTCCAATTCGTGTTGCATTCGTGATAACGATTAAAAAATCGCATGGTCAGTCTTTCAGTTTTTGTGATGTTTGTTCTCATGTGTCAGGGAAAACCCATGATTCTCTCATGGTAAATAATATGTGGTATGTTTACAAGTCGGTAAACCATTCGCTGTATTTCTTCCTTCGCTTCAAGGGCGCAGCTAGGAATTAAGGATAGGCGCAGCTAATACTGGCGGGTCTGTAGGGTATAGAAAACTCGCCAAGGTAAGCGAGAGGTGTGGGGGTCCTCGCCAGGCATTTATTAGGATAAAAGGTTCAAAATGGTAGGTTTTGCGGCTGTGTGAACAGTTAAATATTTTGTGACTCATCCGTCCCCCTAATATTAATAACCAAATGTTTTATAAAAAGATTCTCTGAGCTTTTGGGGGGGGGGGTTAAACCCCCAAAACCCCCCTCGCTGCGTCCCTGCTTCGCTTCGCTATTTTTATTTAGCTTCATTCGCTTTATCTTGCGCCTGATAACAAAAAAACTGTTGTTTATCAGAAGGCGCTTGACGCAAGACATTAAACCCGAATGTGTAGGGCACACCGTGATGCGTTTACGCATGCAGCACGTTTACGCAGTGCATTTTTTCCAAACAGAGATACTATAACTGTCGCGCCTAAAGTCATTTGATACGAATGCTGCTTCATAGGGGCTTTTCTTACATTATTTTGAGCATCAATCAAGCGTCGGTCTAGCGTTGCGTTAACCTGCCCCGTGAACGAGCCAAGTTTACGCTGCGGACTTAGACCTAAAAACATTTTTTTACGGTTAATAACACAAATAGCCAAAAACTGAATGCGTATAATTTTTATTTCATCAATATTTTCTCATTTAATTTATAATAAATCAAATGTGATTAAAACGATACAGCCGCTCTTTATTTATAAATGGTGCAACTAAACTGTAAGTTCATTGAATGTTAGGCGGTACGAAGTTCGCCGGGTCAGCTAGTACTCTATAGGCTTTGTTGTATGTATGGTGTAAATATCTCGAGGTAACTCGGAGATCCTTTTTTTATAATCCTACGTGAACACAAAATTTCGAAGAAAAACAGGGTCCGCCATTTTGTATCGCATCGGGCACAAAGAATGCAACTGACTCGTGAAAGTTGCCAAGAATTAGCAATGATAAATTGCATATTAATACTGTAAATTTTTGTTTCTATTGAATTGCTAAAGAAGGTTGGCATTAGTTTTAACATGCTGAATTTCGAAAAAATTCAATGAGGGCAATTTTTGCGAAATTTGCTCTACTTTGAGGCCAAGTAATTTGTTTAAAATATTTACCTATGAAAAACGGTTTGCGTCAAAAATGCACTATTGTATTGACAACAACTGTGCAAAGTTTCAATTTCCGCAATCAAAAAAATTGACTTCGAGGTTTTGTCCACCTTTTTTCGATTTCAGCCCACTGTGAGACGCTGTGAATGCAAATGCAGCAATGAAACTGCTATCTCTCCTAACGTCACATATCGTGTGCAATATTCAGCTCCAGCTAAAGGTTGCGAGTGCAACAATGGGGTTCCCGTGGTGTCAGGGAAGTTAAGTGTCTCGATTTCTGCCATTGTTCGTGAACACTAGGGTTACTAGACTTCCGGTTTTGATGCAGGCTCAAGGTCAATGCGCCGTCAAGGCAGAGGACCAATTGTTGCGCTTCGAATATACGTATGCAGTTAAATGCGTGGAGATTGCCTGCGTGTGAACTTGAAATGTGATCGAAATTTCCAGTTTTATTATGGAAATAAAGAAATAAAAACTTTGTAAGGTTCACTGTTATTTAATTATGGGCACGACCCGGGTTTCGTAACTTGGTTACATCGTCAGGTCACTGATCTTACATGCATCATATATTTATACACGCATATGACAGTGAGGACATCTATCTCACTCTCATAAGTTTGTATAAATATGTGATGCATGTAAGATCAGTCACCTAACGATGTAACCAAGTTACGAAACCCGGGTCGTGCCCATAATTAAATAACAGTGAACCTTACAAATTTTTTATTTCTTTATTTCCAATATGGCGAGGTTTCACAGAGTAAAGCCTGAAGTTATCAATGACAGTTTTCTTTTGATCCGTCAATTGTAGTTATAAATTCAATTTTGAGAGATTTTTAAGGTTCCACGACGAAATGCATGGCTTTTTCCAGGATTTTTTTTCACGGCAGGCAAAATTCACGGCTTATTCACGGTTGAGTGGGAAGCTTGACAATCCTTCTTTAACAATTCCCTGAAGGGGATATTTGCTCATCACGTTAAATTTATAGAGATAATATTAGTACTTAAAGCAACTTACAATATCATTTTAATATCTATACCAGTGGCGCACAGTGGTCCCAAATCGAAAAAAGCTGGCCAAAAGTCATTATTCCACTTTTTACGAGGAAGTTTTGAATTATGCATTCGGATTCTACAGGATATGGCCTATAATATTTCGTTCCTGATAGGTCTGTGTGATTAGTATGTTGACCTATGTAACCCGTCAAACATGGGCATGTTCAGCCTAAAACGCCCGAGGCGTAGAAATAGTCGATTTTAGGGTAATTCAACTTAATAAATTACTATTTTAATTTCAAGGGATTCATTTGTCAATTTTAATACGGTATTTTTGCATATTATTTTACAATATTATAGTATTTTTTGTTCGTTTCAGAATTTATTATAACAATATTTAATTATTTACAATGTTAGCTATTTTTGAGCCTATTTTTAGTCAAATTTGTAGATATAGTTTTGTGCCCCTCGAAGATTCCTATTCTGAATCCTTAGGAAGAGTATATATCACAAGATGGAGACAAAAAATCTTGCCTATACTTGCCTATCCGATATCTAGAGGGTTCTAAGTTGAGCGATGCACCGCTCCGCTGAGGGTGGCTGGCCGGCGGCCGGCGGGAGACAGTGGCATTATCGCTCAAATATTCCTGTATCGGTGGTCAAACTTGCATGCTGTATACTTAGCATAATTCTACATCCTGTACAATTACATGCATCAAGTGCTTCACGCCTATCGTATGCACACTTCTTTTTTGTGCACTCACCTTCAAATATTCATGAAACCAATGAGGGCCGGTTTTGATGCTCTTAATGAGAATAATTATGAGTGATCAAAAGCGACTTCTTAAGTCACTATGCGAGAACCTTACAGTAACCACAAGATGCTTTTATTTGCAAAACTTTCCTCATATTTTTATAGAGAAGAGATCCCTTACATGCCGTACAGCGTTGTCAGGACGTTATTCCGAAATAAGGTATTGGCGATAAGAGAAATAAATGCTCCCTAATGATAAGAATTGTTCACAGGGTCATTTCAACAGCCCATAGACGTAGATAGGATTGAATTCGGAGGGAAAAATTCGTCTATACCCACCAATGGAGCGTGCATCTTGCAAGTGCATTTTTTAATGATAATGGAATGAGGATGACGGCCTCCCTCACCAAAGCCATTGCATGGATGTGGTAAATATTTCCCACTCAATTTTATTTAATGATTTTCTTAGTGAACAAGTGCTGTGCTCCGAACAGTGGCTAACTCGAGAAACTTCTCCTGTCCAGATAATTAAAACACTTAGTTTGCCAATGTTTGGCATTCAAATTTCATAATGCGCCGGATTGGTTAAAAATAGACAACTTTTAGAAATCACATTCATCGTTTCAGCCGTTAATACACCTGCCAAATTTGAATTATGGGTGCCGCAAATTTTTTCGTACCTTGCGGTGTACAATAAAAATACAGAGAGAAAAGAATATTCATAAGCGAAGAAGATGGAATATGTCGTGGAATATTTGAAAACAAGATTTCGACTGAATGAAATCAAGCATGCAAAAAAATATTCTGACGCGTTTTGCGCGAAGAATGTTTTCTCGAAATACCTAAGAAAGTGGAATCAAAGGTCGAGGACAATTGAGCATTTCAAAGAGACGTTCAAAAGCTGGTTGCAGAAGGAAATGAAATTCCCTCCAGAAGTATATCAATATCTCCCTCTCTCATCTAGTGAGTGCAAATGATTACCGTGTATGCACAGTCGGCGAATATATGCAGTGTATAAAAATAATCACTCATTAATCTCAATCATCATATTTTTAGAAGTGGAGTTTTAATTCAGGATTTCATTTCAGACAAGACGAAATTACGCGTAAATATAAAATTATAATCAATAAGTAAGAAATATTGGACCCGTTTCCATAATTTTGAAAAATCTACGAACAAATGCTTTATGTGTATGAAATGTAATTATTAATGTGATTTGCAATTTTCACGACAGGTATCTATGAAAGACTTGTCCATAGACTTACAGTGATATTAAAATCTCTATCCTGCGGCTATGAGATAAATAATGAAGCCTTCAGCGAGTATTGCATTGAAATAGCTGAGCTGTACACCGATATGGTTGGTATTATATGCTGCTCATTCCAAGTTTCCCACTGCTCTGGCATCCAAACGGAGCAACGTTGGGGGTCATGCTAGTCATTAATGATAGTAGGAGTAAAAGAAATACAGTAAATGCTTAAAATTGTCTCCCCTACCACATCCTGAAGTATTGCAGATTGCTTCTAATTGCAACACCCTGTATGTTGTACTGCTAAAACTGAGAAATTATGAAACGACCCTCTCTCCCAGAACCTTCAATATTCCCACTTCCCCACACCAAAACCTCTATCTTCCCATTAATCCCTCTGCTTTAGCAATTGGCCATATAATGAGGACATGAATGCCTTCTGCTGCGTAGCTTTTCTTTCTCAAATTTTATCTTAGTGTATAGTTAAGATATTGATGCATGTGTCTTTATGACCAATATCACTTTTGTATATGTTTAGTTTATTTTCTGTTTTTAAGTTCATTTGTTGTTTGTTTCGTTTATTTGTGAGCATGTTTCTTTTTATTTTGATTTCTTTTATTTCTTTGTTTGAGACGATGCTATGGCGATAAAAGATAAATAATGAATTGTTAAGGAGAGAGCCATCTTGAAGTGGATGTAAAATAGGATTGAGAATAAAACAGAGTGTCAAGTGATATTTACATTGAATTTAATTGCTGTGATACGTTAATATGACTAGTGATCTAGGCATGGAGGCACACTCCATATTTTATTCCTTGTTTTTCGCAAGAAGTATGCTAATATTGCATTACTTTATTTCCTCGGCACTGCAGCCCGGTATGGGCTTTGGCCTCCCTTTTCGTAACAGAACATATTTTTAAGGTGTGGGATTGTTAGCCCCACGCCCAACCCCCAACCTGGAGGACCAGGCTATCTCTTTTTGTCTGTCCTATCCCCTTTGACCTGTCCGGCTTGGGTGGCCCTACCAGGAGCTTTCGCTCCCGCCGGCATAGCTCTCAGGTTCACTTAGGCACGCAAGCCCCCTCATCACGACAAGCTAGAGATACCAGCGAGGGGGACTATTATTGCATTAAATCATACTTCTGCCGAGCCATCAAATTGTCACTTTCAGAATTGTGAAACTTACTAATAAATAGGGGTGTAAATGCCGGCAACGCAAAAACACAACTTGACTACCAGAAGATTATTCCGTGCGATAAAAGTAAAATACTCAACAGATGTCATACCTTGAATACATTCCGGTTTATTTTTATATACAATTTAATTTTCTTGATTTTATGGACCTGTAATAATCAATATTGGACAAAAATGTAAGATAATAATTGTCAGAAACAATTAATATTCGGGCTTAATGAAACGAGAGTTTTGAATGAGTATGAACAACACAATTGCGCAATATCACCCATTTTGAGACCGTTTCAGACTAACTTAACTTCAGAATTTGCCACAAAGAGCATCATTACTATGGGCGTGCGCAGCGAGGGGCAGGAGAAGGCAGCTGCTCCCCCTTAGAAGCAAAAATCGCAAATGTCCTTAAGAAAAATAGTATTTTTTCAAGTAAATATTTGTAAAACTTAATGTAGAGCTGTTACAGTTTCCTTAAAATGTTGATTTCATTCACCTTTTCCATGCTTAAATCTTACCCTCAACGTGAACAACCATGGCTTGCTCCCCCCCCCTAGTTTTGATCCTGGGTATGCCCTTGATCATTCACTTGGTCACCTTTCAAAACTTTTGGTTGTGGACATTATAGCCCGGTCAAAATAGACATTGACCCTTGCATAAATTGCCAACAAGCTGAAAATTTGCATGAACCTCAAGGATACCACTCTAATGAAATCCTGAAAAGTCCCCATCGATCCCGTGTGTGCAAAAAATTTTATTCAAGGTCAAAGGTCACAAAAATGAGTTTTTTGCATTTTTTGGCCATAATGTTAGTTATATCATAAAAGATCTCAGATCAAAATTGTAGATCAGAAAATTATCTACAAAATTGTCATTTCTATTTTTTCTCTAAGATTTACCGTTTCTGAGAAAAAGCCTTTCGAATGTAGGCTTGAGCTG
Organism: Ischnura elegans; assembly: GCF_921293095.1. Taxonomy (NCBI): domain Eukaryota; kingdom Metazoa; phylum Arthropoda; class Insecta; order Odonata; family Coenagrionidae; genus Ischnura; species Ischnura elegans. The sequence goes on along the minus strand of NC_060255.1, from coordinate 39,517,185 downwards.
TACTCTCCGTAATATGTTTGACTATATTGTTGCGTTCTCCGAACATTATTCAGTATTATTTACAAGGTTTTTTAGCGGTTATATTGACTATTATTCATCGGAAGAATTTGAAAACTTTCTCTGGATATACAGTGAAGCTTCATAGCTATATTATTTACGATGAATAAAAAGAACTTAACTAGTGAGAGCTTTTGCTCTGTTAATTTAATATTTATTTAAACGATTCAACGGCTCTACAGATATTATTAAATCAGCTTCAGTTTGACTTGTATTGTATAGAATGATATTCCCAGTCATTTTCGGTATATATTACCCGACAATTACTTCCGATTTTGCGTGGTAGTGCAGGTTACATGGTATGAACTCACACTTGGCGGAATGAACCCTTAACTTATTTATGAAAGGACTATGGTAGCGTGCACGGAGTCAACTATTAAGTAGAACAATGTATCTATTCAACTTCTAAAACAATGAACCATCTCACCGATTTCATGGTAAATGGATACATGAATTAACTTTAATGCGACAGTAGTTATTGCATTGACACAAAAAATGATTATTTCCAAATGAAAATGTAGTTAAACAAATAGTTAAGAATTTAGAAAAAGTAACGGTCCAATGATTTCATTTGAGTCAGTTTTACGGCTTTTCTGACACAAGAAAGATTACCAAGCGGAGATTTAAGAGAGTGATCTAACCTGGAAAAAAAATAATAAGTACACAAAGAGAATAGGGAAGTGAATACAATCTACAAGTTCGGTTTTATAATAAATTTAATGAAATAAAATAGTTATTTTTACATAAAATTTTAGAACGATAATAACAAAATATTTTGAAAAAAAACGATAAAGTTTTATAAAACATTTCAACTTAGTCACATCGACAATTACCCAGAATATTTACACAAAAAAAACAACTCAAATGGACCTTAGGCGCAAAAACATCCAGAATAGGGTAAAATGATTGATATTTTTATACACATTATTATAAGAAAAGGTATCTGGATAATAGAGCATGTCAACAAATATCTTTTTTCGTGGTAAGAAAGGCACCTGAGTATACAACAAATTTACATGTTAAATGACACGAAAACGTATAGATCAAATGTCAGTTTTGAAGGACGGACTGCAGCACAGAAAGCGAACTAAGAATCCAGAAGAAATTCATATTCATTCTTATTCGTATTTAAACATTGATGGAGTTTTCAAGATTTTGCACATTTTTTACTTGTCCCAGCTTTAAAAGCGTTGAATCTAATAATCTATTTAGGATCTATACCAATTAACAATAAATATAAAGGAATTATGGCCGGTGTTATGACGACTGGTTAATGCTAACCATAAGATTCAAATTTCCCAGGCGGTGAGTGGCAGTTCTTGTTAGCTTGTTTATATGATCAGACTTCAAACTGACCACACATTTCAGTCACTGCTCAGTAAAGCTGTATCATCTTATGGTTAGCGCTAACCAGATGAGTGGATGAGAAGCCAAGGGGTACACGTGATTTCTCTTTTCTAAACAGAGTTTGGTACAGAAATTAGGTATGGATAGCAAACGAGATCAATTAGATATTTAGAGGTGCATTTGATGTTCCATTCGGTCTAGCTCAGAACTGAGACTCACTCATACAGCCCCTCATCTAAAATCGGCTCTTTAAGATAAGAGCTAAGTTCACTAAATTCATTAGACCGGCTTCGGACTGGAAATGGTGGTATCGATTACAGAATCCAATCACACCAACACAAATAAACCATTTTAGCCATATCATAATTTTGAATGAACTGGAGGATAACACTAATGGATATTAAATGACCAATCCTTGATTGACCTTACTTCAGTAAATTGACACCTGGAGCGAAAACAAATAATTCCAAAACGCTGACAAAAAAAGCAGAGACGTGACCACAAAAAATTATAACGGGCCTTCAAATACGGGACATTGTCCGCCAATTATTTCCTCAGCGGATAAATACAGTGGAGTCCGGTTAATTGGGACATATCGGGACTTGTGCACTTTGCCCCAATTAAGCGGCTGTCCCAATTAGGCGAACTATCCTGTATATGGGCATAAACAAACGTTGAAATGATAGCAAGAATACTAAAGAATGTGTATAATGCAACATAGGTTAATGAACTATTAATTTGATTAATAAATCAGCGAGATTAGTTAATTTATTATGATTTTTAAGAATTATAACAATTTGGATAAAAATATTTTTCACAGCCTCGGGCGACACTGAATGTATGCCTTTTACTAAGTCCTATTAAAGAAAGGTCCTATCCTATTGCGGATAGTATAACAACAAGAACTTTCAAAATAGGGTAAGAATAGGAACATCTGTGAAAAAGAAGAGTAAATCAAAGGAGGTAAATATAAAGAAATAGTATTCTGAAAATAAAAAAAAATAATTTCTCGCGAGTATAGAGTCTATGTCGCCGACTCATGGCCCAATGAAGCGGCATGCTGTCCCAATTAAGCGGAGAATACCCTGGGATATTCCTCTATTGGGTTCTGTTCTCCAAGATCTGCCCAAATAAAGCGGCTGCACCAACTAACCGGTTGACCCATTAAACGGAATCTACTGTATATACCAGTCATCGTCTTTGGCACACAAAAAGGGCCGTCACTTTTTCGTAAGACACAGGGAAGAGGAAGGAAATCACCTTCGCGGCTGACAGCTGAGAAATTAACCGTCCTCGGGTTGATTTTGACGATGGTTTGATCTTCCATGCCGAACGAGCCGTGAATGGCGAGGTAAGACATCTCTCCCAGCGACAAGGCACGCGATCCCAAAATTTCCACGACTGGCCGAGCGTCTCCATCAGGTGGGCTCGCACTTTTTATTTCTGCAACACGAAGAGGGAGAGAAATTAATCATGGTCTGGACACAAGGAAGGTCGGACTGAGTGACAATTTTACACCCCGCGGTCGAATGAAAGATATTGCAGCTTGAAGCCACGTCCTTGCTCTCAGAGGAGAGCCGAAAGTGTTTTGTTCTATTATTCTAAGTCCGTGATTTCGACGCAAAGGCATGATTCAAAACCGATGCTTTAGTCATATGATGTTATAAAAGGTTCTGTTTTCATATGCGGGGTTTTAGATGCTGATGGGGAAAATTTGGTAACAATCTTCTATATTATTTCTACTGTATAGATACCTTTTTCTCAACTTATACGCAACCAAACTCTACAAATGAGGTTCTAAAATGCACAGAATTTATCAGAGAACATGCGACGGCATATCTTACTTCCCAAATAATGCTATTGTTTCCTAAAATTGGTTTTTAAATAATAAAAAAAAACAAAAGAGAACAAAAAAACAAAAACCGGTAAATATTCCTGACGTTAACGGCGCACAAACTGATACATTTGTTCATTTGCAACAATATCAAGTTCAAGTCTCCTGCTGATACGTAGGTATGAGTCATCATATGCGTTTAACAGAGGATAGTGTAATTACTTCCAATGTTTTTTTCTACATTTTAAAATTAGAAACGCGCCTATCCCTCTGTGGACCTGCATTGAAAAGAAGCGGGAAAAGCGCACAGCACGCTCGTGATGTGTAAAATTCAATGCTTATACTCCACAAATTTAATGTTTTTCAGCACTTTGTGCCATAGGCGTACACAGCGGGGGGCAAGAGGGGCAGCTCACCCCCCCCCCCTAGAAGCAAAAGTCTTAAAAAAAAAAATCAGGACCGAATTTCAGCTGAAGTTGTCAACCAAATTTCTTTAAACCAACGAAAAATATGTTTGTTATGATGATATGATATGATGACTGCTATGATATAAAAATATGATAAAATATGTTTTACGAAAGATGATATTAGTATAAGAGATATAAAGACAACTAAAATAATTTTTTTAGTAAATAATTTTATAAACTCACAAAGCGCTGTTTCTTACTGTGTTGGTTTCATTCACCTTCCCCACGCTAAAATGTTATAACTTAAACGACCATGCCTTGCGCCTCACCTTGTTTTGCTACTGGCTTCACCCTTCCTTTGTGCCGGCTGTGTCAGAATCATATAAAACTAATGTATATAGACTTCGTCCTAAGTTTTCAGCATTTATGGACAAGTGAAAAAGGTTACATAATTTACCTACAACGATCATATAATATTTTTGGCTTGTAATTCATAAAGTGATATGTTGAGATTTGGTTTCATTGATAATGAATATCATGTCTAAAAGTAACTGAGGCAGCCATAATTGAAGGGCATGAATATTAATAGAACCAACGGGAAAATTCTTCCGCTAATTCTATGCTCAAAGAAAAGCGGGAATATGACTTAGCATGCTAAATAAGTAGACGAAATCGGAATCCTGTAGATACGATTGTCATGATGTAAGCCCTCTTTTTCGGTAAAAATTATTTTTATTAACTGAGAAAAATGACGGATAATTAAATAATGACTTCTCTGGTACACTAACGGCAATATTGAAAGTGGAAATTTGAAGGAAACCTTTATAGAGTTCACTAAAAATGTCTCATCATCATCATCACTGGTCGACTAACCTAAGTTAATTTTCAATTCTCCTATCGAGTAATCTATTCCTTCCTACGTATTTCATCACTTTCACATCCTTCTTTACATATTCCAAATTTTTCGTTTGAGGTCTTCCTTTTCCGTACTTGCCATCTACTCGTCCTTCGAAGATTGTGCTCAACAGATTCAAGGTGCGGCTTATCCGGCTGTTTTATCTTCTTATCAAGGTTTTCTCAAAATGTCTACGTCGGTGAATTTTGCATAAAACCACTGATAGTGAAAGTAATTGGTGTGTATTCTGGTGCATCAGCCGACGGCATAGGTTAGTTCGCGAAAGTGAAGAAAACACTGACACAGGAAAGCGCTTCATAGGAGTTTAAATGACTGGTAACTAATTACGGACGTAAATTATTTGTTTAAAAATCATCTGATAATTATGTATTTAACGTGGATACTATAATAAAAATACTTGGTTCCGTGTTTACATTTAATTTTACATATCAAATTGAATGCGTTAGAAATTTCATGATTTTTTGACAGGCTGGTATGACAAACGTTCTTTTATTTTGAATGTGAACTCCTAAGGTAATGTTTGATTTGATGATTCCTATACGGAAGTCTCTTCCCATTTGGACACCTGATTTAACATTATTAATATTGTTCATATTCCTAGAGTATTTTAGTGGATATATTCTGCATTAAATTTACAATATCACAATAAAAAAAATCTATAAGATCATGGACTTATGGGGATGAAATTAATCCAATGTTAGGAATTGCAAAAAAAAACAAAAGGGAAGTCTGGTAATAAATACAAAAAAATGGGCATTTTCCTAATTAGTGATGAAAACGATACATTGGCCGTGAAAGCTTAGCCGATAAATTAAAGTCAATGCACATTTTTACACTATCGCGTCAAAATCTACATATAACTGGAAGTTTTAAATGTCAGAATCAATAGAATGTATTACTTTTTCTCGGCAAACAATCCGAGCGAAAAATACTAGCTACTTCAATATTAAAAATGCCAGTTTTGAAACCAAGATGTATGAAAGGATGAAATTCACAAAGAAAAATTAGTTTTCCTGGATCGGAATTCAAATGCGGAACCAGCGATTGCAAGTAAGGCATTCCACCATTATATACTACCACGCTAAGCAAGTAAGTAACTCACCACTTTTTCCCGGAGCGCACCATTGAGGCCCAAAGTCTTCCCGTACTGCTGCTTGTAAAATCCATTGAACAGTACAAAGAACATGATGGCTTGAAAGACTATCCAAGTAGCAAACGACTTAGGGTAATTACAGTCACTGCGCAACAGCATCAGAATTGAGTGCAGCATAATGATGAGGAAGTGGGACTGCATTGGAGAGAAGGAGAAAATTCGAAACGGATGATAAATATAATCCATAAATCACTTAAGGTAAAATATTTTCCAGAATGTAAACATGGTGTCAACTGGTTTAACGAAATTGAATTCAAGAGTTATCCCAGGTTTGAATGAAAGGTAGTTGCACAATTTCCACACTTATTAAATTGTGGAAATGATACATTATTAATACTGTAAAAACAATTTGTTTCGAATTATATTTTACCAGTATGAAGTCGTAGGTATAGTTGGAATTCTTGCCTAAAGAATTCCTTCTTGTTAGATAAATTATATCAATTATCACTAGTGAAAATGATAGTTTTTATGCGAGTCTGAACAAATGTTAGTGAATGCATAGGAGTGTAAGAATAGGAAGGAAGGGACCCAACTTAACAGGACTGATTCTGACAGCGGTAGTGAGTGCTCAAGTGAAAAATCACTCGCCTAGTATTAAATTATTCATATAGAAATTGAAATGAACTAATCGCATTCTATTTATTAAGCTTCATGCCTCGTTATATCCTCTTCTCATTATGACTCGAATTAACAAGAAAGAAGTTAGAGCGGTAATCTAAAATATGGGTGCAAACTGTGAAAAATAACTTCTTTTAAAGGCAAATTCTCGAATTTCCGGGGTATTTTTACTGATTCATGTTTTCGTATTCTAGGTGATTCCTGGTAAAAAACCATGCATCAAGTTATTACAGGTTAGCGGAAATATAAAGATAATTTTAAAGAAAAGTTTTTAAGCAATAACAAAGAAGACCAAGTTCTTTGAAGTTTTTTTTTAAGTGGTACACTCCTGGCAGTCCATTAATTTTAGAGTCTACTACTGGTACATAATATGTCAATGCTTCATATGTTTACAGCAATGAGCAGCACTCACCAAATTTTTCATCAAATTCACAAAAATCATAAGTAAAAAGTGCCACAGTTTATGGTGACCAGAAGTTAAATCCATCCAAAGACCATCAATTAAAACCTTAGCGTAGTGTTTCTTATTTTGTTAAATCAATAAGTTCTTTACCATTTGTAGCGATGTGAGATACCTCTTCCAGAAGATTATTTTCTGAACCTCCGGCCCAAAAGTGGACAGGAAGTAGTAGGAATACATAACGACGTGGACTCCAGAGTTCAAAAATCCACCGAAAGTTGTATGGCCACCTGAAAAACGACATAAAAAATTACATTGCAAAAAATATAAAAATCCTAATATAAAATATTAATTCTCATATTGTTCTTGACTAATCAGATTGCTTTCTCATAAAGAGACATATTCCATACGTTACACCTGGTAAACACGGCATGTCATTGGATTATATTGATGTGTTGATTACATTGAGCCAATTTCTGTATACTAGGCAATTATTTTATTTATCATTCCCTCTTCCTTCATCTTGTTGACTATGGTATGTTATGTGTCTATGAGCTAGTTGCCATTAAAGTTATTTGAAAGTTAGAGGAGTATCGTTCTTGTACCTATAAAATCACAGGTTATGGGCCCGGGCTCACTTTATACTGCGCGACGGTGAAAATTAATACATGTTTTAAGTGAGTGCCCAATGAATTAATTTATGTTGGATTAGAGTCGTTGTGAACCGCATGAAGATAATTAACAACGGACAATGAGGTGTTCAAGTAAACATATTTGACTCAAAGTTACTCGAAAAACAGTGGCTGGCAATTCGAAAATTGCATTAATTTGAAGTTTCTGAATCTAAATCTGGAAATGAGAGATTGAATATGTTGCTATGCAACCGTAGTTTCTTCTGCGAACATAATTCGAATTCGATCGTCACCATCGAACTGCTCGTCATGAACTACTCCTGTACGATAGAAATATTGACCAAACCCAAAGTTTAAATAATTTATTCAATGGCACTTCACAGAATTACCTCAAAACTTTATTTTATATAATACCATTTTCACTGACAAAGCCCCTGGTAAAGAGCGCGGCTACTTCTCGTAATGCAAGTCAGCGCTCAACTCAACCACGTTCGAAAAATAAAAAAATGACTACATTTCCGTATACATTACGTTCACTATCCAAGCCCTTGCAAAATATCCATACCACATCACATAATACCCCTTGGCACGCGGGTGAACTCGACTGTGTGTGTGCTTCTAAATTTAACTTGACGAAAAGGTCAAAACATTTTGATTGTCAAAGGAAAACAAAATCAAGCATATATATTTATTTGACCGGCAAATTTCAAAAACATAAATTCACGATACAGAATCATTTTTGCATTGTTCAAGTACAAGATTCATCTTTGGCAAATCAACAGCAAATATAAACATACACAAGGCATTGAGTGAGGCCAAAAATATAAAACCGATCTGTAAAACAGTATGAGGCGATTGCGATGTTCACTGCACGAAAGTTGTAGAGTGACTGCGGCCACCTACACACTTTCACCTGCCACTCTTCCATGATTGGTTATAAGAGTGGGTTGAACTCGAGTGCGTTCAAGATCACCCGCCATTAGTTAGGAAAAAGGGTATAATATTGGTTTTGGCTGGTATTATTCTAAAGTTAAGATACTTGTTTTTTCCACAGTGTGCTTAACAAAGGTAAGTGTCATTTGATTATATTCAAGCGTTGATCAAATTGTATCCTAGGTAATTATTCCATTTATTACCCCCTATTGTTTCATCTAGTTGACTATGATGTGTTATGTATCCAAGAGCTAGTCGCCATTAAAGTAATATGTAAGTTATAGTAATATCGTTCTTGTGCCTATAAAACCACACGGCATTGGTTAGATGACAGACGTGTTGATAGTAAAACTGATGTTGTGGTAACAATGGTGTCCGGTCGATAAGAGTGTTCCATGTTTGTAAAGACTGCCTAACTAAAGAAAGGGAAAAAGACAGCCACCTTCATGGGTAAGCAAATGATAATGAAATGTGGATACAAAAGAGAATTGACACCACTAAGAATTTTCCAAGGTGTTAAAATATGTGAAGTAAAGAAACGAAGTAAGAAAGTGGCAAACCTTATTTTAGTGCAGGAATAAGTCAAAAATATGGTTGGGGTTGACAGGAGCGACGGCTTTACGAATCAGGGCGGACGATAGAACGATTTTTGTTTAAGCATAAACCGACACAAACATATGCTGCCTAAAGGCCTACTTACACGGTACAATAAACTGTAGAAGTTAATTTCTAAATGTATAAGCGCGTGAATGAACGCAAAAATGCATTGTTAACCACTCAACTTGTGCGAATGCTTGTTCAGAAAATAGAACTTGGTCTAATTCGGTTTAGGCATTCGTACATGTTCCGCTCACGGTCCACCAAAATTGTCCATGCATTCACATATTATTTTGTACGTGTTGATGTATCATGTAAAGGGGTCTTGAGGTCTCATGAGCTCGTGCCAGCTGGGTGTGTGTGAATTTCATGATAATGTTCACGGTTTCCGTGTAAACGGTTGGTTTTCTGGGGGATGTTTGGACTCGTAGCTCAATGACTCGATAATCATAATGACTTCGATAAGTCAGTGTAAGTATATTAAGTTCGATAAGTAAGTGTAATCTTACTCACCAGGAACGAACTTGGCTGCAGCCCACGCAGTCATCGGCATCACGCTGTGGTGGATAACATGCAGGTTACTAACTTGGCTCTTTTTCTTCCTCAGAACAAAGGTTATCTGTAGAAATTAAGCAAGTATTAATTTTCACGCATAGGATAAAGTGCCATCATAAGTTGGAACAAAAGGTAAGTTTCGGACTATATTTCTCAACTGTTAGGCTATATTTTCAGTAAAATTAATGTACACACGTTGTGTTATTAAAAATATTGAGCGTTCAACATTTGGGTAATAGTACGGGCCTTATGGAGAACAGTGTTGCCAAGACTCCGACTTTTGCTCCGCCGGCAGGCATCCCGAAGCGTATGCAACCACACATAAAGGATTGCCAAACTGCTGTAGTTCAAAAAGAAGTTTGGGATCGCAAGAAAGACGGCGTAAATCAGGAATTTTAAAGCGTCAACTAAAATACCTTTGCTTACAATTCTAATATATCGACAACTTGCAAAGAGTTGGCGATTTCTTCCACGGTACTCACCGTGTCTGTTAATTCCGTCAACTTTACGATGAAGTACCACCAAACTACAGAGGCCACCTTCAAATGAAAAGGAAAATAAAATCAATTTCACTTTGGAGCGACTAACTAGACACCACCGTTGTGGAATATAACTTTCCCCACATTGATTACTTCACTAATAAAAACTGGCATAATGCAACAGGGAGAAAAATTTTTTTACGTTAATTAAGAAATCGGAAAATTTTTCCTTAATACACCATAACAAAAAAGAGTGAGATTTATTGAAAAAAATGTAACTCGTTTATGTTTTGTTTTCCTGAGCTCTTTATTGGCTTAAAATGAAAATGGATAAAAAATTATTATTTATCAATTAAATTATATATCCATTTTCATTTCAAGCTCTGAGTACGGTTTTAAAATAAACCAAAACTGTCAAAAATTGCTTTAAATTTTTTTTATTTACCTACATTCTAAGATAATTATTAAAAAATAACTATTACATTGCATTTACACACCAACTGCATCACTTTGTTGCAGTAGAAAAAGAACTGTCGTTGTGCTAAAAACGTGCATTCCTTAACTTGCTAGTTATTATTATTTCTGGACATACTTAACTTACCAGTGATTATACACTTAATAAAATATGTGGTGGATACAACAGACCTTCAAAGCGAATGGTTGACGGCTGTAGTCTACAGGAGCACAGGAGAGGGGATGATAGTGTAATGTCCACAGAACCAGTGTCTGAAAAGTTAACGTAAAGCACAATAAGTCCATTTGTACACATTGAGACAGTCGATTCAAATGCTCTGCGCTCGGGTGGTTTATTTGGGAATTTTTACCCAGCTTTTTCTTTTAGCAATATTTTGTTTCATTATGGTTTTCATTAGTAAACATTAAGACAAGTGAGACGGAAAGTTCTAAGAGATGCAAAGCTTCTGAAATGTTTGCAATTCTTCTGAAAATTGCAAAATAACAACCATTTAGTGAGTAGTTAAGAATATGCAATGCCAATGTTTAAAAAAAATTCCTTAGCAGTGGAAAGGTGAGGATTTCTTCTTGAGACCCGAGTTCAGAGTTCAAAAAAAGGTTACGGCAACTCCGATTCGTACTTAAATTCCTGCAGAATGCAATTTAAGTATCTTACCGCCCGTTGGATGCTTCAAATAGCTACAAGCATTAGAGGAAGTGGAGAGAGTCGAAAGACGTTCGTATTCTCAATTTAAAATGATAATGCTGATTTTTTGCTAAATTTTCTCTTAAAAGTCTTCAACACGTTCCCTACCGGCATCTGAGGATCAAAAGTCATCTTACCTAGTTCATACCGCAAAATTTCATCAGACCAACAATGGAAATATATGCAATGGAAGGCGTGACAGCATTTACGGAATAAAAAGTTTAAATTTTAAAGGATAGAGTATTACAAATGTCAACATTGGCGCCGACTCCATGGGGCCTGAGGGGGCCCGAGCCCCCTCAAAAATTCGTTATGGGTGTGAGGAAAAAATGTGTCAGGCTTGTCGATTTTCCCCGGAGTGTTCAGATATCAAGAATCGAGTTATCAGGGTTCTAATGTTGATCATATGATTCTTCTAAAATGCTTAAAAAACTTCAAACTCACTACTTATAAAATGTCACGGGGCAAGATACCCGGTTTGGGCCCCCCCAATATTTTTTGTAAGTCGGCGCGCCTGAATGTCAATGTAGTAGTATAATAACGCCTCGAATAACAGCGAAAGGATTATATGAAGAATATTTCAATTATCAGACTGTGATCAATAAAATGGGACATTATATTGATAGTCTAAGTACACAAAGGAAACGTTAATAATAGTTAATATGTTATGGATTTCCCCGCACGATTCTGTCCACAAGACTCAACAAATGAACTAGGAAAATAACGATTATCCAAATCGCTAAGAGCCATCTCCTCGCAACGATAAAAATGAAAGAAGAGTTGTACTCCAGCCATGCCTCATAAAAGATCCACCCGTTGAAGCACACTTGCAAAACGTTGTAGAACTGGAGAAACCTCCTAAGGTCATAAGGCTCCTTGTTCTCCATCCATTTTGGTCCGGCATACTTGACGAACCAAATATATGTGGCAATTATACAGGCAAGCGGAATAGGACTGCTCATTAGAAACCAGTCTTCAACTCGATCATCTGAAAGGAAAGAAGATGGAAATGATGATATCAATCATAGAAGAGATTGATTTCAATGAGGCTTAGTCCCTAGTCGCAATCACTTCCTATTTACTCGATTATAATCTATTTTAATCTATATTAACTTGATTGTAATTATCAGTGATGCCACTGATTTTAGGTAAAAACAATTGATTTATCTTTGATGATTACATTTAAATAAGTTTTACTGGTAATCGTTAAATTTGAAAATATAATCATTGTTTTTTCTCTTCTGTGTCTGACGATATTTGTCATTTTCTCTCCTTTACTCAAACAAAAATACATGCAGCCATGTTACGTAGTGAAGAAAGGAAAGTTTTGGCATTAAGAACCATAAATAAGATGTGTGGTACCTTTGAAGTATTTTCAAAAGAAATGTCACGATAAGAAATAAATCAAGACCTCTCGGTCTATCGGGTCCGGCAAAACCACCCTTGGTATGTAGGGAGGCATTGCCACAATTATATAGTTAGCGTTGGTATTCAGAAAAGATATTTTAAAACAATATTTTGTTCATGTAGGCACAAAGGAATAGAATGGGTGGATTACAAATATTTTTGACTCTCGTATTCTTGAAAACTCGTTCATCTACAATGTGCAATGTCTATTACACCTCAGTAACGAAAATAATGCTGAAGTTATGGACCAAACTGCAATCAATTACCTGCCAGGAGAATTTTTCCTATGCTGACCTCGCCAAATTTCCAAACCAGACGATTTTTCGGGGTGAATATGGTCCATTTATATTGCATTATCCTTGGCGAATTTTATATATTTCCCACACCCGACATAATCCTTTTCAACTGATGATTTCCTTATCTTTAGCTACAATTGCTCATTTCCGAGCCACCCATGTCTTTATTTTACTTCTGCGTCTGCAACTACTGAAGTTAATCTCTCTTCTTAGCGGAAATATGGAATAAGTCGTACATAAGACAAATCGTAGCAATTTACAGATAACAAGTCTCATGTTCTTCCCAAACCAAACAAAAAATACTCAAAAGGTGCTCTAAATTTTAAGAGGCAATTTTCTCCAATTGTTTGCCACCTATAAATCTTTAATTTTACTTTAAAATAGTTTATTTCCCCAAAAAATATTACTTTCACCAGCAGGGGATATTTTTTATTTACTAATGGCGACAAGTACTTCAGTGTTACTGGGCCATAGCACATACGGGCAAATGGCCTTAGGGTTAACTTAGCTTCACTGTGTATAATAATGCCAGTACCATGCTTTGATGACCGTAAAATTTGGCATCACTCGCCAAATCAAACAACTACTCTACCCGAACAACCCTCCTGTGGCAGTTTTACTTCCTCGCCAGGGACTGCCACAGTCGCAGACACACTACCCGAATGAAGCCTTTGCAAGGCTTTACAGTAGGGTGAGCTGAAAAGTTTTTGCAAAAATTCAGGCTGATTTCAGAGTCAAACGGTTATGAAGGACAACTTAGTTGGTCACATTTTGAGGCACGATGGTCAGATGAAGACAATCGTGGAAGGACAAGTGGAAGGGAAAAAGGGCAAGGGACGGCCCCGAATGAGTTATATAGGACAGGTTATAAAGGATGTAAAAGAGAATAAATATGTAGCTATGAAGAGATTAGCGGATAGGAGAGAGAAATGGAGAGCTGCGTCAAACCAATCTTAGGATTGTTGACTAATGATGATGATGATGATGATGATGACAGTTATGAAGACTAATTTTATGCAAATATGGGATAATGAATTATATTAAAGATCGGATGCATGTTAATAGTAAAAAAAATAAATTTAAACTTTACTAAAAAAAGAAATTCAATCAAAATTAATATTATTTTATACTTAAATTAGCCCGCAAAATAGAATTTTCGAAACGATACCCTACCTAGGCACAAATGAGTTGTGTTGTGAAAAACCTTTTTTCGGCCCACCCTACTACATAGACCTCGCTAAGGTAACCTTTGGTTTTCACCTGGGAAACCTATGTGGGGCTTATGGGACCCCTTTAAGGATGCCGTGTTATCACCGCAAACACACTGCCTGCGATCCTTCGCAGAGCTAATGAGATCCTGCTAAGGATGGCAAGTAACTACAAAAACACTCACTAAAAATTAACACCACATAAATGAAACCTTTGCAAGGCTGTGGAAACCTCGCTAAGGTAACTTGGGTTGTAACCTCAGAGCCTTTGAGGGGATTTATTGTATTGCTTAGAGACCGTCGAGCTCAATTTCTCCTTATTCAAACTTTGATGAAGCAAAAAAACTGCCTCATCATCATCATCATCATGAAATAGTGCAGCAATTATCAAGCAACGGATCATGTAACTCCGTGTCTAGGAAAAAATTGGCAAAAATACAGGTTGTTTCAGGATGAATCTGAAATTCTTTAGGAGGTGGTATGGGAGACAATTTTAAGCATTTTTTGTCCGATAAACATGGGGTCGCAACTCCGTAGTTACTGTTCTATGGCAACGCAAACATTGTTTGGATGCGCTTTGTAGTAACGATGGCAACCGTTTCTCTTGGGTAAGCATCCTTTTCGACATTTTATTGAATACTCTGGATTTTAGAGGGCAATAAATAATTAAGATTGGACGAAAATGTGCTACTTCTTTATATATACTCGCTTTGCTCGCCCCCCCCCGAAAAAGGCCTGCGGCCTGTTATGGCCACTGTGGGAGGCCATTCCATTTTTATATTAATCACACATCGGATACCGATAGTGCCTTACAATGACGTGGAGAATACTTTCCGGTTTGCTCACGAAACAAGTTTGCGAAAACATGCCAACCCCTATCTAACTAATTATCATAACATTTATTTTATTTTTTCACGCTTTAAATCGGCAGTAATTGCCGAACGACTATGTTACTCTTTCTGTGCCTGAATATTTTATTTCATTTTTTCACGTGTCACACACGTGTGAGTGCGTGTCATGCATGGTCGAAAAAACATCACCCTTTCTAATCAAGTTATTTTACTGCTGAGTTACACCAAGTCAATGTAAGTAAAAAAGTAAACCCATTACTTGGTGGTACTTTTACTGAGCGAAGAGAACAAATAAGCCAACCGTTGAGCTAACTCGCGGAAATCTATAATATAAAACAACAAGAAACTTGCCAGAATTATACCACTCATTTGCTCCAGTAGAGGTGCATTAATGATTTTCAAATGACAGCGTAGATTCTGCACGCGTCTGAATTTCACCGAACATGTCCTCTTTTTGAATCGTCCGGCAGGCTAGTTCTTGATGAATCCAAAACGTCCTCCACCAAATCGCGGAATACATCATATAAGAAAGAAACTCACAGGATGAAGGTTCAACAGCGTTTTAGTTGGATTACACGAATGACACAGAAACTAGGACTCCTTCCACAGATTCATTTCATTTGCACATGTATCGACTCAGGCAATTACAATCGTACATTTTCGTCAACCTTTAATTATTTCATATCCTTAAAAATCGAAATTATTATTTAAATTGTCGAAGAATCTGAATACCAAGAAAAAACGTTTTTATGGTAACTGAAAAGTGTATTAAAAATGTTTTCTTTGCCATAGCTCTGTAACTAAGGAGTTAGACCCCATATTTATGCAAATCGAAATACCTCTACATCCGCATTAATCTAGATTACAGCAATCATTAAAAACACTAATTGACCTTCGGTTAACAGCCTCTAATCTCGTTACGCTGTATGGCTAGCCTCGTGTTTATTTCAATTTCAACTTCCTCCTTTTGTTCGCATATTGCTCGGGGAAAATATTTCCATCTTTGTAAACAATTGGTGGTGCGAAAAATCCACATCCGCCTTGACCGGGATTCGAACCCGGATCCCTCGGATTCCGGCCGAGTGCTTTAGCCAGTTAAGCTACCGAGGCGTCATTATTTCCTGTGGAAATTTGTGGACTATACGGACATGGTGGTATGGACTGCCGAGCATATTATGCGACGAGCAGTCCAAATCGTGCGCATGGCGCCTTATGATATTATAATTAATGTATTTTATGGAGTGATTTAAATTGGGTTATCTGGGTCATTGTTCAATTGCTAGTTGTATGATATTAGAATCAATGTATTATTTTTTACTATAGGTGTCCTTTGTGTTTCTTACTATGTTCAATAATGATGATGATGATAGTAATAATATTTCAATATGATTGAATTAACTTGCGATTTCTACTCGAGAATATGCGTTTGTTCCTATTTGCTGACATCCCTATCGATGCTTAACGGAATTTACTATTTGCAAAAAAAAATAATTTTTAATGAAAAAAAGTAACAGACATTACCATTCATAATACTTAACAAATGAAAAGGAAATTAAGGTGCTTATGGGCCTTATTTTAAATGCCCTGCCTTTGAATCTTAACCATGTGACCTCACGTAATTCTATATCAGAGTAACTTTCAGTGCACTGAAGGATGAGTTTAATATGGCTTAAGCGAAGAAAATATTTTATTAGAACGGAAAATACAATGAACGAGGAAGAAAAACTCGCCCCCTCCAATCCTTAAAACCTTCTTACCACCCTTTAGGCACAGAGGGAGGCATTGCTACAACTATAAAATTAAATAAAATTCATATTCATAAGACATATATAAAAATATTTGCTTTATATACAGGTGTAAAAGAAATGTAATGAGTTAACTACTAACATTTTAGGAACTTTCCGCGAACATCAAATCTATTTTCCTTTTGAAGAGTTCCCAAATAATACCTATGCCATTATTACTTCTCTGGAATAATTTGGAAATTACAAAAATATAGAAGCTTGGGATTAATTTTATATTGCATAAATGCGATACCTACGTTTATTCACTAAATCAACAAATATATCGAACTACCCAAGCATTTACTTAAGACTCGACATCAGTGCAGCTTTAAGTGCACTAGTGCGAGTGCTTAGTAGAGTTCCTTACGACTTAAGCGTGGGAAAGATTTTATTAGAGTAGAAAATACAATCGACGAGAAAAAGCTCAATATCATTGTTACTATCGGGCGATGGTTAAAGTGCAGTAATTTACATAAATTAAAAAAAAATAAAACACGCCTTGGCTAATACCGTCGGTCGTGTGAACACACAAGGCTACCCAAAATAACTGTGCTACTCCTTCCCCTGCAAAAAGGGTGCTAAGCATCCACTATTTTCTAGCAATAAATTGTGCTTCAACTGTATATTTAAAAAATCAAACTATTCGTTCTCGTGGATTAACCTCATAGGTAATTTCCACAAGGGTAAGTATATATATAGTAAACATAAAAGTACTTGTACTTCTAATTTATTACAGGAATGCAAATTATTATTGTTACTCATAGGTTAAAAATGTTACAAAGTAGTTGTAAATTAGCAATTTAACATAATATCGTATTTTTTAACGGAATTAAAAAGTAATCATGCCTGCTGTGAACACTCTTTTGGGTGAGATTAGCGTAAACCTTACCCACAATTCCTCGCGTTCCCTACTTTTTTTTTGGACAAATACACTCACCAGCCTTCTCCATCAGCTCACGATAGCTCCAAGGTAAGCCAGCGGCCATTCCTGATGCCATGTCGATTTGTGATTTTTATCACAAAAACCTGACTTACGTAAGCGTACTCTGTAACGCTTGATAACTCGTTAACACGGATAAAACAATAATGTGGAGTCTTGAATTCTCAGCCGAATCACAGTAGAAGCTCTTCCGTCCGCCAAGCGCACACAACGTCCGGAATCAAACTATTACGATAGACCTTCCCCTGCACGCGGTATATATACCCTAGTCGTAGGCCATTCTGTCGAAATCCCTCGGCGCCTTGATCCTCTCCACCGCTACATCACCCTTGAACATAAGTCGCAATCGTAGCCACTCATTCCAACCTGCCCCTCCGTGCCAACAAGGAGGACTGCGAAACAGATTCACCTAGCCGCAACCATCCGCGTATCTGAAAAATTATTTTCTCTATTTTTTAAACTAAATAATTCACAGAACACATCCTTCTTTCACAGTTCGCTGAAGGGGACATTGTTGATTACGTTAAATTACGGGCTACGCACCCTAGAACCCCCAGATCCAGCTTCGCCGTCTTATGTATATAAAATCTTGATGAAAGCGCACCGCTGAAACGTCTGCGAGTTTTTGTGAGTGTCCTTTCTTTATGTGTTTCTGTGTTTTTGAAGTGTCAACTTTTGTCCGTTCTCTTCGATCGGCCATATATATGTAAGTATAAAAATTTTGAAAAACGTTTTTATAAAGAACTTGAAGCACTATGCATTATCCGATACGCATTTTGTAACGTAATGAAATTATTGAAAATTTGTAATGCAATTAATGAAATAATGCCAAAAGAAAATACTCATATTTTCCTTGGCATAATTTTGTTAGAGATAATTTTTAATCGCTCTTTATGCATAAATTTACTACCCATTAAGTGAATTAAAGATGCGGTTAATATGCTTCTAGGGAAAATATCTTCAGAAAAGTTGCATAAGAATACGTGAAAGATTTCTGGAAACTTCTGCGTTAATGATTTGGACATGATTGGCAAGTATATGCTGAAATAAAAATTTAATTGAAACGGCTCTGATAGATTTTTCAGCGTATCTAGATTCTTTGGTCACCCACTGCATTTGCCAATCGAAAGTCATTAATAGTTTAATGCAAAATTATATACTTATAGTTTAATGCAAAATATCTAAGTTGCGATAGTAGTTGGTAAAGAGGAAGAATATCTCGACTGTTGAGTGTTTTACTAATTATTCACCTTTCAAACACGATGGAATCCGAGTTCCATAGGCTTCATCTACATCTACATAATACCCCGCGAGCCGCATAAAAGGCGTTTGGCAGGGGGTGTTAGGACAGCCGCCGTTTACAGCTAAAAAAGTGAAGTGCTCTAACGAGGTTGGGAATAGCGTTTATTAAAGTCCTTTATGGTTCGGGGGAAAACGAATTCCCATATCTATCCGTTCGGCAAATCATCTCTCTTAATTTATCGCCTCTATCGGACCTAGAAATGTAGTATTTCTCTCTATAATATTATGTTCTCTGTGTCGCTCTTAAAGATATTCATTCTCAATTGTTCAAGCAATCTAAGCCTATCGCGCAGCCTCCGTGTCTCCAACGGCTCCCAGCCTAATTCGCTTAACATCTGGGTAACACTGCCTTTACACCCTAAAATAGCACTTTTTGACGAAACGCGCAGCCTTCCTTTGTATTTTATTCAGTTCGCGGATTAAGTTTCCTGCGCCGGATCCCATACGCTCGCTGCATATTCAAGGTGCGGTCGGACGAGAGCGAAATAGCACCTTTCTTTTACTTTCTCATCCGAAAATCTTCCCAAAATACGCTAAACGAATCCTAATCTCTTCACGGCTATGCCGCAAATATCTTGTCCTTAGCTTGTGTCCAAAAGAGGTCTCACTTTTCAAGTTGTTCAAATAATGGCTTCCGATTGTCGCCACCCTCCCACCACGTTGAGGCTGCAGTTAGGATTTGAGGAGGGTATGCACTAGAACTACTCTAAACTATTGTCTATATTAAAACTGATAGATACAGTTGAAAATTAAAAGTAGCAAAAATGAGCATCGGAATAATTACGTAATAATATTTGCCACGCGTATCTGTTTATGCGATTTAAATTAGGTTGATATGCATTTAAATATTTTTATTTTTTCTTTTGCCTCAATCTCTTCTAAACACATGTGTACGGGTTACATGAAATTTAAGTATGCATTATATATTAAAACATAATAAATTATGAGAATACAAGAACGTGAAAATAATAATGTTGTTAAATATTTTTTTTGCTTTTCTTGATCCATGCCAGATTTTAAAGGCAAAAGTTTAATCAATGAACTGCATCTAGCTACAAACATGCATAATTATAAATGCATACACAATATAGGCATGCAAATATAACGAATATGTTAGTAAATTAATAATTTTAATGCACAATTTTTATTTTATGAACATATTTTTCAGTTTTATCTCTCAAAGAAAGAAACTATTGCAACATACTGATCATAGGCATGCAGATTTACAAATAAGGAGGAACAATAGGAAAAAAGAAGCAAGATGTGCATGCACGATAGATATGTTGCGTGCATTTACGTTACAAATTTGACTCAATACTTATTTTTGTATTTTCATTTTCTTATTTTTTGTTTTGTTTTTAATTTTTTTAATCAACACTAGGTAAATATACTGCAACCTGGTTTTAAGTTAAAATGCATTTCAGGCTGACTACTAAATAAGTATTTTTTATATTTCTTTTTAAAATGTTTTTTGTTTTTCTCATTTTAAGGTACCTATCCTATTTCGTTTCTGTGAACCTACAACGGGGTATGCATAACGCAGTCTATACGTGCTGGGGTTATTTCCATAGATTATCAGTTTTTTGGGAATTTTTAAAAATATATTCTAATCAGCCTCCACTCTATCCACCCCGGAAACCATCCGATCGGAACGGCGCACAGTGGGGCCAAATGCTTAAAAGCTGGTCATAATTATTAAATATCATGTAATGTGTTCGAAATTCGGAATATAACTGTTTTCGAGGTCGCTAATTCCGAATATGATATTGAAATATAAATAAAATTTATATTTTGCCAAAAAATTGGAATTTTTGCTAAAATAAGACAGTAATTCTTCCTTATGTCCAGTAAAAAGGGGGGAATATTTTGAATTATATTATATTATGAACATGAAACTGATTTTGAAAATTATATGAAATACATTTCAAAGCTTTAAGGCAATCGACTAATAATTTTATGAATTATTTTAAATAAATATCATCATTCGAAGCGAGAGGGAGTCTATGCATCTCAGCACCACACCCGTCACTATGCCAGTGAATTATACGAAGATGTGCATACTTACTTGCTTTTCAAATTAATTTCTCAGCATCTCAAATAAGTGTCTTCCCAACCATGACATAAAAAATCAAAACCCTGAACTTCTATTTTTATAATTATGACCACCTTTTATAGATTTGGCCCCACTGTGCGGCGTATAATTGGTCTCCCTATGATGTACACCGATAACGATGGAATGCACCCAGGGGTCATCACACTCTCTACTCCACTGTAATTACACGGATTCACGGAAAATGGAGCTCCTATTATTTTAGTTTGCAGCGTTCTTCATGCGGAAATTCCATCTCCGGCCTTGGTTTTGACGGCTTCACTTCTTGCAGCGGTCTTCGTCTCTCCGACTCTCTTCTTCGTGGAAACACCCGTGGTGCCTTCTCCCCTCTACTCTACCCACCCCGGAGACCAGCCGATATGAACAGCGTCTATTTGGTCTCCCTAAAATACCTACCGATGACGATGGAAGGCACGCGAGGGTCATCTCTCAGCCTACTCCTCTAAAATCCTACAGAATCACGGACGAAAAAGATCATCGAGCAGAGTATTCTTCAAAGTTGCACACCAGAGGTTATCACAACGCAAATATTGAATTTATCCATCTTCAGAATAGGAGATTTTCGAAAACTATATTCTTGACGTGAGCTACTCCATCAATTACTCTATTACGTGGAACATGAACGACGATATCTTCGGGGCTTCGTAATCGACTCAACAAAAACATAGAGCTAACCGTGAGTAAAACAGTCAGTTCTTAAATCAACTCCAATGTAATCAATTGTTTGACCCTGACTCTTGTAACTGGTCATGTAATAGGCCAATGTCAAAGGAAATTGGCGGCGTCGCACACGAAGTGTTGACCCTTCGGTAAATGGAAAGCTAAACGTTACCATAGGAATTGCAATAGGTTGGTTGTTCCCGGGCATCCTTAACAGTTATGAGGCGGCTGCTGATCGCTGTCACGATCACTTTTGTACCGTTCACAAGTCCACCGCCGATACTTAAATTCCTCATTACTAGGCACACAGAGCCCACCTTAAGATGTAGTATGTGATCTGGTAAACCACTTCCAGAAGCTTGATTCAATAGGTGGACATCGATGTCCATTGTCCAGCCCGTCGTTGTCTTCTTTGTCTACAGTGTCTGCACTCCTCGGTTCATGGATACGACCTGGAGATGAATGGAGAACTAGATGATTTAGACGTTCAGAGTGGATAGAATGGCTCTTCTTGCGCACAGCTATGGATCGCTTACGACAATCTCGGGAAAGACGAAAGACAGCAGTTCCTTTAGTGAAGCGACGCGACGGATCTAATCCCTACGTATATCCCTCATTAACTCTCCAAGCTTAATCTGGAAAATTCGGCAGGCAGTAGCCGAGTCACTGAGCCCGATGCCATGAGGACAAGCCTTTTTATTTTCATCCCAATTCGCGCTGTACGTGAATGTGAGGAAAAATGTCGGAGAAACAAAATGAGAAAAGAGACCCATGGCGTTCTCGTAGTGAACTTTCATGTATCGCGGGCCTCCAGTGAAAGAACTAGGAGACACACTTTTCCTGGCTCGACTCCACCTTCTCCTGGAACGGTTTCGTCACGATGTAAATCCTCCATGAATTGTCCAATACCTTGCCTATTCCTCTCTACTTCGACCAGCTCGTCCAGCGGTACCACCCGCAAGGCTGTTTCCGTCGTTAACCTATATTGTGAGAATCTTATGAATCGAAGACGTGCATCTTCATATCATGCGAACATTTCGACCTGCCAAGCCTGCGAAAGTCGTCCAGTGTGCGACAATAAAAGGCTCCGTGAATAGTTAAATTGCGTCAGCTTTCTCCCGTGGTTGTCGATACGATCAATATACCGTCCAATTTCACCTTCAGGGTAAAGAAGGGGGTACTGGAATGGCTCCATTAGGGGGCTAAGCAAATCTATCGAAGACGGATGTTGGTTACTTCTCTTCCAGATGGTGAGCTGCCGAGGATGCGTTAGGGAACCATCATTACTCAATACGGCGTGAACTTCTATTCCGGTATGTCTGTCATCAAGAGTTGGCCGTTTGTAGATCTACTGGTGACCTGAAAAGTTAAGTGAGCTTCAATGGTTGGGTCATCTCTCAGTTTTTTATAGTCCTTAATGAATGGATTGCATCCTCTGAGAAATTCTTCAATCTCATTTATTACCCTTGGACTGAGAGATCTTACCATGGCATTTTTTATCCGTTCTTCTCCGTCATCTATGTATAACCGGCAGCGGTTGACAAACTGGACGTTCCCATTTTTGGTCCTGAACCTCTGACCGGGTGCTTCCAGACTATGGACCTGGTGGTACATCTTCCCTTCGATCTTCGATCATCCTTAAGAAAGCTATTACTGAAGGATGTCGGTAACCACCTGAAATTTCTAGGTCACAGAATACGAAGAAATCGTTGTAATAACGCGCACTCTTTAGGAAATATTTATTCAAGTAGAATGGTACGAGGAGGCAGGCGGAGCACGTTGTACGATTCCTGGCCGCAACACCATTTCTTCCTGTCCTTTTCTTCATCAAATAGCCGTGCTTGGCAATCAGAACATCAGTATATTCCATGATCCCACAGATTTGATTTCTTCAAATTATACGGATGGATGTCATCGAGTGCGTCTGCATTCCAGGAAACCATAGGCCCCATGTATACAATATTTCTCGCGGAAGCAGAAGAAATGTGTCGTAAGTCTTTCCTTTCTGGATTTCTCCGTCTGAATTGTCTTGTTTTTGTTGTGTTGCCAAAGGATTTCGTTCATTGTAGCGTCGCATTGATTCCCTATTAATCTCTGGTCGCTCCTGGGTGTACCTCCTCACAGCTTCCTAATTAACTTCAGGATGAGCTGCTGTGTACCGCCTAACTGCTTCCCTGTTGACGTTCCTATGTTCTTGGCTGTGTCGACGAGCCGATTTTTTAAATTATCTCTGGGTTCTTGGCGGCATATTTTTTCTTTGGATGCCTTATTCTTCACGACTTCATAAAAGTGTTTTAGGACGACCTCGTTTCCTTCTCTCAGGTCTTTCTGCGCGATTTGTGTTCTCCGATATTTATATTCCAATAGAGAAAGGAGAACGACTGGCTTCATGAAGAGCAGCTTCGGGTCTACAGATATGCTGTTACGCGAGGTAGAGGTAGTTTGGTCGTAAATAGTACCCTGAGGAGCCTTAAGAAGTAATCGATCCTCAAATTGCGAGAAAGTAAGCCGAGTAACTATGAATTGGGCAATCCTGCCATCCAACATCAGAAACCTGGCCAGTAACAAACAGCTGTCACGTTGGAAGAGACGTGCTAAATTTTTATCTTTGTTTTCCATGTCATGCCTACGCTCACAGTCTACGGCGTGCTAGTCGAACAGAAATAGCTCATTGTTTAGATTCCAAAACGAAATAGTCTTATGCGGTCCAATGAACAAATACCCAACGTCCCTCTTGAAAGTAGATAGCAGTTCCTGTAAAACTTCTGAAAATGATCTCACACACACATCAACATTAGCATCGTTCTGAGGGTGTAATCCGTAGTGCACTTCTGATACATCAATGCGCACGCGTCGTCCGAAAAGGTCGAAACCCCTCGGTAGCTCATCCGGGTACAGTAAAGGTTCTTCACCGGAGACTCTTGGATTTCTCACATTCTATTACAACCTGTCTACACTCAGTAAAATAGAGTCAATGGAATGTGTGGTGAATGTTCCATCAGCAAACTTCCATGCCAGAGCACAAGCCGAGTTCGCAACGCATTGAACATTATTAATCCACCTAAACAGCTTCTCGTTATCCTGGCTGAAAGACCCCGACGCTGTGCAAACAAAGCCCTTGTCACCGCAATGCATTGCTAAAGACATTTATTAAAAAAATGATAAATGAAAATAAAATACAAATAAAAGTTTTACTACATTCAATGAAAATGGAAATAAACTACCAATAATAATTTAATTAAATATTTAATAAGTACTTAATAACTAACTACCAATTCGATAAATATACCCCGTCAATTTTTATGAGGTACCCAAAAATATTGACAGGGTATAGTTTCAACGGCCGGAAACTATGCACAAGTAGTAGTAATGTAAGAACGCCGGGAATAACTTCTGGAACGCCCACTCAAAATCTACTGAAGGTACACTGAAATATAAGTTTAGATGTTACAGTAGCACACACAATCATAGACTATAGGGGAATGAATTTAAATTTTTTTACAAATTAAAAGATAATTGTGCTGCCGTTAGGTACCTTTCATTTCAATAATAATGCACGTAAATTATTGGGCAACATTAGTCCAAAGAACTTTTTATATAGGTTATCCAAAGAACATCGTACACAGATAAAAGTACTGTCATAACACCAGTATATAAATGACAGACACTTTTACAACGCCAATATTATCAACTCATTTACTTCAAGCGATCTTGTTTTTCAATAGCACAACAATATGTTGCATTTTATTCTATGTGAAACTGATTTTATTGATTGGTGAAGTAAATATTAATTTTCTTTGAGAGCACAGAGGCCTTTTTCAATCCTCAATTAATTTATATTTTGAGTATGTGCAGGGACTACTAAAATGTTTGTAAGCCCTAAGTATAGTTACAGAGACTGAGTTTCCATGAATGAATGAGATAATAATAACTGAAGCAGTGGGGAAAAGAGGAGTCATGAAAATTTTACGAAGACGGAACAACCTGACCGGCCTCACATTGAAACAAAAGCTGCTGTTGTGGAACATTTTCTAAGGATGGCAAAGCGGAAAAGAAGACACGATCACAATTACAATACATTCTTTATAAATGAAATTATCGTAATAGATATCACAATGTGCAATGGGGATCCTCCACGATTATTTGCTCAAAAATGTTTTTTGTTTTCAAGGCTGCCTTCTTAAGGCCTCGTTATAAACAAAATCAACAGATATAAACTTCGAAATGGAGGATATGGCTGAGTGATGATGTGTTGTTCGTTAACCGTGTAAAAAACGCAGTTGAGCACCCTTTCTAGGACTGAAGGTGTTATCTCCTGCACGTGTTATGCCGGTTACTATACTATTATGGCGGGCAACAATAAAAATTTTAATAAAAAACCAATAGAAAAGCTAACACAGTACTCGAAAAGAATGACAAAGCCCAGGTTATGGTGGATAAAAAACCTCATTGATGCGACGTAAAATTGGTGTAATAAGACTCCACGTGATGTAATGCATGAATTATGGATGAAACTGCCCCGATAAACGACATCTGATATCGATCATTACCATCTGCCTTTAATTTGCAGTGAAAAAGGCGGAGGAAACTCACGATGGTAAAAGATGTAAAAAATCAAGAGCATACTTTCTTTCATACTTAGATAAGGACTTACGTTCCTATTAACGTGTCATCCATTATTCTGCAGCTTTGTCCAAGCTGGCTATCGAAGAAGAAGCTCGAAACTCAAGAAAGGAGTCACCTTTTCAGGAAAACACTTTCCTTACAATTGCTCAACTTACTTCCATCACTAAGAAATTCAATGTTAGTCCAAGGAATATTATCCGTTTTCCTGTTTATGGTGATTAAATAACCTCATTGATGCAACGTAAAATTGGTGTAATGAGACTCCACGTGATATGTTGCATGAATTATGGAGGAAACTGCCCACTTGCTGCCAATAATTACAGAGCTTACCGATGGTTATCGTGACTTCATATTCAGATTTTAAATAATTAAATTTCTTTGGAAATCCTACTGCGTTGAGAGGTTCAGAAAATGAAACAGAAATAGTGTAGACCAGGGGTCTCCAATTTACTAAGCCACGAAGGCCACATTCCAAGTTCCAAATCGCCCCGCGGGCCGGATAGTAAATTTGCCGATTACTGAAGTATACGATAATCGATACTTGAAACGAGTGCGCGGGCCGGATGAAAGCCCTTCACGGGCAGTATTTTGGAGACCCCTGGTGTAGAGGGCAGGCGATGGTAGACTGGCCATTCATTGCATGCACGCTGGCGGAGTGACCATTTCATAGGACGTGCTCTGATAATAACGACAGTGATCCTTAAGGGCAATGGCAAGGTTAATAATTATGTTGCGGGTATCTTTCTGAGCAATTGTTGCATGATACTGTCATCATCAAGAGAAAAGTCGTAACAAGAGGAAATAACTAGCATTCAATAAATTGTTGGGTTGTTCACTGAATTAAATGATTCATCTATGTTGAAGCGCCTGGCGGAATCGTCGTGAAGTATTTTTTGATCACGAAAATAGCTTTCTATTTGCTTTCTGATTGTGTTTTATGACATTTAATTGATACTTCTAACGTAAAGTCATCGGTGTTCGTCTCTCCACTTACGCGCTCCATTAAGGCCCGTGAACTTCAATCAATGTTAAGGACCAAGATAAAACAAAATAAAACTTAATTGCGCACTAACTAAAATAATACTCGAATAACTGCGTACAAAAAAGTGAAGATCATTCAACAATGGCTCTTCCTGTCTCATTAATAATGGACAAATACGACCGTGTTTTGGGATAAACCATTAGTTTCAACCCCGGATATTAAAAGGGGCTGAAATCGTAATATTGTAATGAGCGTAATGAGCTGTAGTGAGTTGTCTTCACGTAGGGTAATTACTTCATTATAGTTTGCGTAACAGATAAACACAAGATTCATCATGGCGGGCTTGTTCTTTATCCAAAAATACATTTCACAACAATAAAGGCGCCCTGAAAAAAAAGCATCGAAAATGGAAGAGGCGCTAACTTGAACCTGTCGTAGATAAAGATACAGTTGCTTCCACTGTGTGGGAATCACAACACAACGGTGGGAAGTTCGAAAAAAAATCTTGACGGATTAAATGAGAAACACATAAGTGGTTTAGCACACATGTTTGTAATCTAAGAGACATTTGACGCTTTGCTTATGACGATTGGGATCAATCTCTTGACTATGACCTTCGGCGCTCAGGTTAAATAAATACATCTATGATCCGTTACAATGGAGTGAGAATAAAATTTTTTTTAAGCGCTGGCATATTTTGATAGTACAGTAGATTCCGTTTAATGGGTCCACCGGTTACTTGGGGCAGCCGCTTAATTAGGGCAGATCTTGAAAAACAGAACCCAATAGAGGAATATCCCAGAGTATTCTCCGCTTAATTGGGACTGCATGCCGCTTTATTAGGCCATGAGTCGGCGACATAGACTCTACACTCGCGACGAAATTAAAATGTTTTGTTTTCAGAATGCTATTTTTTATATTTTCCTCATTTGATTTACTCTTATTTTTCACTAATGTTCCTATTCTTGCCCTATTTAGAATGTTCTTGTTGTTATACTATCCGTAAGAGAATAGGACTTTTCTTTAATAGGACTTGGTAAAAGACATTCATTCAGGCCGTGAAAAATATTTTTAGCAAAAATGTTATAATTCTGAAAAATGATAATAAATTAAGGAAACTCACTGATTTATTAATTCAATTAATAGTTTAATAAACTTTTGCTGCATCATAAACATTATTTAGTCTTCTTTCTACCATTTCAAAGTTTTTTATGCCCATATACAAGAGGGTTCACCTAATTGGGGCAAAGTGCACAAGTCCCGATATGTCCCAATTAACCGAAACCTACTGTGCTTATGATCAGTGGCGCAGCGAGGGGGGTTTTGGGGGATAAAACCACCCCCAGAGCTCAGAGAAACTTTTAAGTTTAATCCATTTTACTTCATTTGATTAATATACTTATATAAAAGTGTAAGGATTAATAAAATATCCATCAGAAAGCCATAAAACTCATCATTTTGAACCATATACCTAAAAATATTTCTTCGGGAGGGCCCACGAACCTCCCACTTATCCTGGCGAGTATACCACGCATCCTAGGTCTAGTTGCGCCGGAAACCCCTCTAGCCTTAATTCCTAGCTGCGCCCCTGCTTATGATAATTCGGGTGTTTCGTGGGAGTAATATTTGCATTTTTATTCCATATCGCCGCAATAGTTACACCGTTTTAGTAATTCCTAACAAGTATTTAGAATATTCTGCAGAATGGATCGATATTTTAAATTTCTTTAATCACAACCTGAGTGAAAAATTAGAATGTCGGGAATTTCATAAGCCTGCCTAATTTTTTTGTGGAATTTTCAGAATATGACGGTTAGAAAAAAAAAGTTTGATGGATGAAGCATATGGTACAGTATAGAGGTATTGCGTCGGAAGAGTTTATGTACGTGTCTTGGTAGAATTGCGGCCGTTTGGCAATTCCTATTCTAGGTCATGGATGTGGCAGTGCTGATTATAATTAATAAATGCTCTAAATTACCTGTAATTATGGTTATTAAAATTACTGATGCCAAAAATAATATATTCTGCAAATGGAAGCCGAAGCGTGAGATAAAAAGCAAAATTAACTTCGGTAAGGTCACGGTGCTTGCAAAAATACGAGTTTTCAGGGCAAAGGTGATTATCCATGATAAAAATAACACAATGGTAATTTCCACACTTTCCACGTCACAACTCAGCAACCTACCATGGTTTCAACACGTAAGTGTCATTTTCAAGGTGAAAAATCCAGTACTCTCTCGGTATATATACCCAGGCCAAGGTGGGAGGTGGGGGCATATGGAATTAGGAGTGGGGGAGTCGGAGGGGAAACGGTTTTGGCGAACAAGTGAGCGAAGGACGAGAACATACATCGAGTGGGTCGGAGTGAAGATCAGGGTTTTGACGTCATGGGGATGCATTTTAACAAAAGAGAGTCATTACAAAATAAAACATCATTACAAAGTCCATCCGGGCTATTGGCAATTTCGAATTTTTCCATAAAATCTAGTTTAAGCCCTTTGTCAATACAATGTAAAATATGTATGTCAAAATTGCTAAAATGGTTACAGAGGCATAAATGATTGGCGAAACAAGATTTCTGATACTTTTAATGTCACAACTCAGCAACCAACCATGGTTTCAACACGTAACAACAACACAAGGGCTGATATTTAGGAAGTCAATGCTGTGCAAATCTATTCTCCCTCATGAGATAATCGGAGTTAGAAGTGATAAGATATTTATAATCTTCTTGCATTTTGGAACATGGTCGGTTCCCTTCTCTTTCGTAATTCAATCGTAATCAGTTTAAATAATCTGATACACATGATTGCGACACTATCTTTACGCGGTAACACATGTTGATGTCCTTTTATGTAAATCTACTTTATTTACACTATTCTATCCCCTTAATGGAAAAGTGCGTAAGCGTGAAATTTTCTATTTTTCATGAAATTACTCTATTTCCTCGTATAATTGGATAGAAGTCATTTTTACGGCACCGCAGATAGCTCCGTCTCCAACTCGGCAGTGATGTAATAAGCCACCGACAGATCGGGGAAGTTATTTACCGCGTCGAGCATGGGATAGGTTAGGTACTTAATGACTGGTGTGAGGTACGCCATTCGCCGCAAGAGCCCAAAGAGCGAGAGAGCATGATTCTCGATGGAGTAAACCCTTTCCCTCTCATTTCGAAATGGCACGCATAGTTAGGTACACATTATGAAGACACTTGGACCTCCATTGGCGTGACAAAATTAAAAAACAAATACTTTATTCAGAGTTTTAGTAAGTATGTAGACAAATATAACCTAGTATTCCTCAATGTGAAGCTGTGGCTGAACATCTCTGAAAAAATGCTTTCACATTTTATTAATAAACTATTTGCTCCCATAAATGATCACCAATGACAATAAAAATAAATGTACGTTTCATAAAACTACTAGAAAATGGGATTTGTAAAATTGAAAAGGAATAAATTGTGACGATTATACTACCAAAAACATGCATAATGCTTAAATCACTTTGAAAAAGCCCAATTACTCTCAAAATTAATGAAATGATACTTGCATATATTGCAATGAAGTAGTCACATAAAATGTGTCGTAACATATGAAAATTAATAACTTCCGAGTAAAAAACAATATTAAATCTCATTACAAGTAATTTAGCAATACATATATATGAGTAAAACGTTGATTTTATAAAACTACTTTTACGTTGCAAAATTACCTTCTTAAACGCATTACATACAAGTCGGCGGAGAACAACTATTGAAGCCAGCAAGAATCGCCGACCGTATGTAAATATTGGATCTATCCACCCATCAAAGCACGATAGGGCATAGAAAAGCTAATTCTAGATAGAACTTCGGCACGACGGTAAATAACTTCCCCGAGTCAAAAAATGCTTCTACAGAAGATTATTTGTCCTAGCATGACATTAACAGATGGAGAAATATTTCATGAAAAGTATATATATATATTTTTATATTAAATCTAAAAATCTATTTAAAATATATATTTTTGTATTCAACTTTGAAATATATTTAAAAAGTGTATTTTATATTCAACCTTGGAATCTATTTAAAATACATATTTTGATATTTATCTTTAATTGAAGGTAAAACTTGGGGTTTAAAATAAGGGGTGGTGAAACTAATGACCATGACTCAAGAACCACATGTGTGAGCAAAATCGAAATTTCTATTCCTCTATGTCCAGAATCTTAATCAACTATATGTATGCTTTCATTTTGAGGCACGGTCATGAAAATATTAAAAATTCTCCTGTTGTTTAAAATAACATAAATTTTTTGATACAATGCGAATCTATAAGGTAAAAATAAAATGTAGTCACTCACGCTACACTTATCTTCGAGCTACTAGTTTCTTGCGTCGTCCATCGTTGGTAATCAGGCTTCCTAACTAACATTAATCTTGAACCTCTTCAAGCTTTTGTTTTTCCTAGCTTAATGTTTGCGCTAGCGTCCTATCTTTTTTTTGGCATGCAGAAATTCTGAAATATTTTTCTATTTTCTACTTTTTAGTGGCGAATTATGTAATCGATTGAAACAGATTTGTTAAAGAAATTTCTGCAAAAAAATTGTAAATAACGTTACCTTTGAGAAAATTAAAAAAACATATTTCCGTAGGGAAATTTAGTTAATTAACTATAGCACAATGGAAAAAATCAAATGTCTGATTATTGAATATTGTATTGCAATCGGATGCAAGCAAGTTTGCAACAATGAATACCGACGATGAAAAGTGGTTTAA
Source organism: Ischnura elegans (assembly GCF_921293095.1). NCBI lineage: Eukaryota > Metazoa > Arthropoda > Insecta > Odonata > Coenagrionidae > Ischnura > Ischnura elegans. Next base: position 39,485,176 of record NC_060255.1, on the reverse strand, counting down.
AAATCAATTGCAAGATTACATCGATGAAACAGACATATAGACGATGAAAGTTAAGAAAAAGCATGTAAAGAGTAACTGTAACTGAACCCAGTTACAAGAAATAAAATAACAATGTTTTATTCCACACTTTATTTTAAATCGTATGACCCGGGTTTCAACATCTAGTGTTATCATCAGGTAAAATTAGATGGGTGGCACGCTCTTAAATAGGTAAACGTGGGTGGAAGTGGGGGATCAAAAAAGGGACGGGTGGGAAGGAACATTGATGGCGGGTAAAGCTGCTTTTTGAAGAAAGGAGTGGGGGAGGCCTTGGGCTGGCTTGCTTGGGATAAACGACAAGTAAAAAGGGGATAAAGGGGGGAGGGGTTCTCAAAAGGTTTAAAAGACATGAGGGAATCAGGGTTGAGGGTCGTAGGGGGGTGGTAGTGTGACGTTAAGTAAAGGTGATTGGGAGGGGAACATATGGTCATTACAAAGTTTAGTGGGGCAATTCACAATTTCAAACTGTTCTAAAAAGTCCATTTTTCTCCCCTTGTTAATACAATGTAAAATCCTGGGCTCAAAATTACATCAATGGTATTCGTCACATAAATGTTTTGCTAACCCAGTTACTTTTTATTTGGGTACTCCACCCAGCTATGATAATATTTGAAGGCTCAACTTTATTTTAACAACACGAGATGTATTTATTTCTTTTGATTATCCGTCAAGGCGGAAGGAACCTCCTTGGCCAAACATTGATCAGCGCGTCCTCTGAAAACAAAATCCTACCTCGCCACTCCCTTTCCCACCCAAAGTTTGCACCTATGGTGAACTCGAACAAATAAATCCTTCACAGACCTCCATTTTGGTAAAAACCCACGATGTAGTTTACCTCATAGGGTCCATGCTTGACTCAAAGCGCAATATTCAGTTTTGTTCTCGAACCCACCGAGAAGGTACGCATACGTCTCATTTAACGATGTAAATAAACTAACTTGCATGAGCGAAAATTTGTAGATTTTCTTGCTCTAGCGAAATATCGCGCCGAAGAACTTAAACTTATAAGTCTAACAGCAAAAAGAGGTCGCTCAAGATGGCTGAATGCACCATGCACATAGGTTTACGTACGTATATCTCAGTGAGTTGCATCCTCATAGACAACGTGAAGATAAGGCATTACATAATCCATTCTATTATCGTTTCCTAGATAACTGAATCAATAACAGCGATGAAAATCCACATCGCTATTAATCCATGCCGGATGCTGGTGTCTATATCTGTCATTAGATGGATTGTTATATTTTTTTTTATTTTCCCGTTATGCACAATAAAACAATGTTGAACAGTATTTTCAAAGGTTCCAATTGACAATTTCACCAACGGTATTACGTCCTAATTAAGTCACATGTTCTTATGGTTACATTAAAAGTTATATCACGTCCAGTACCCACAGTGAAGTCCATTTTATTGCATAGGTAGCTGTAATTAAATTTCTTAACTTGGTTATCGATGAGAATTTGAACATTGCAAAAGAGAATATTTTATTTTACAAGGGGAAAAACGACTTTGTTTTCTTCTGCGGATTTATTTTCCAAAGAAAACGAAGTCATTTTGTCTTTTGTGAACTTAAACTTCCACAAAGTTGAGCCAGAAACCATTGAATTTATAGTGAATAGTTTTATCATTCGCGATGTGGTAATTAAAGGTGCCTCCCTCCCCCCCCCCCCCACTGACTCCGCCCTCAACCTCCACACCCTCGAATTGGCTTGCATTTGGCACTTTCAAGCCAATGGCTTTCCGGGTTTGAACGTAGCATCCTAACGTCTATTCCTAACCCCCCCTTCCCATACACCTCTCCCCTTTCCCCTCTTTTCCCTTATACAACACTCCTTTCCTCACCATTCTTACTTCAGCTGAGGAAGAGGCCTCAAGTGCTTCGAAAGCTTCTAGTTAATATCGCGTGTGAGTGTTTCTTTTCTGTGTTTCTATGTGTATTGATATTGACTTAAAACTATTTATATTTATATTGCGTGCTACGTGCATCTCGTTTTTCTAAACATTGTATATATATATATATATGTGTATATATATATTACATCAGGGTGATACTGCCAATATATATGTTTTCACAAAGTGTCTCCATTCTAATTTCCTCGGAGCAAATTCCTTTATGTCATGAATGCGGTCGAGCGAGGTTTGCGATCGCAGGTTATCACGCTCCCAAATAAAATGATTGATTCTACGCAGGAATATTGATAAATTTAATTTTTTACCAATTCCAGGCGGTCTTCACCCTCTTCTGGCCCATGTTCTTGACTACCCGTCAGTCATATATCCAGTGGACCTCGACCTCGTGGTACCCAGGTGGATGAACCACGTCATCCACACCAATATTCTAGTCCTCATCATTCTCGAAGTTATCCTCTGCCCTCACGATTACTCTCCAAGGTCGGAATCCTTCCCTCGGATGTGCGTTGTTCCAGTGTCATACATCATTTGGTAAGTCTAGCGCAGTAGCGGATACAGAAAAAACTCAAGGGGGGAGGGCGCAAAAGATATGTTGAGCTGACATTACTTTTATCGTAATAAAAAATAGTCAAGTCATATGTAGAGTTTAAAAAAGTTTTATTTAAGCTGATTATTTTGCATATACATAACCAGGGGCGTAACTATGGGGGGTGATGAGGGGATGTAATCCCCCTCAAAGCCGCAGAGAAATCAAAAAATTATTTAAAAATCTTGTCTGGATTTGATTCATAATAACTGCCTCTGCTTAAAATTAAATTAGAAGTGCCAAAATGATGTAAAATTCATCATCTACGACTCAATTAGGAAAAGATATAGCGCAGAAGGGTTGCCAATTTTAAAGAAATACCCCAGAACAGGTGCCTGCTGCAACTTAAATCACGATAGATTAGTATCGGGACTACCCTAAGATCGCGATTTCAAATTCTGCGTGAGAAATCGATGATGCACTTATGGTTGCGGTGCTAGGTCCTCAGTCAGTCACATAGTAACTTTAACAGCTTCGTCACGTTGAGCGTCCACTCTATAGACAATTTTATTACACTGGTAGCTATAATCAAATCATTCAATCGCGATGTAGAAAATTGATCGGCCCGTAGCAGACTCCCTGTCACCAATGATAACGAATTGCATCTGAAAGCGTTTTTCTATGCACAAGATCACAAAAATGGTTGCAGTTCGACCAGTTAGGCAAACAGCGGCAAATGAGAAGAAGCGAAAACAATTAGGTTTCGATATTACAGGCAGTGTTGATAAATGAATTTTGATGGAAGGCTGTGCAAAAATTTGTAATATACATAGATTTCCATGACATTCGTACATGTTACAAGGGAGAGTATCAATTCATCCACGTGAATTGCAAAATTAGTGTGTAAGTTCAAATCATATCATCAAACTTTTCTTGAATTAGAGTAATGTACAAGTGAGTGAAGGAATAATTCGAGCCTGTATAAATTATAATCTAAACATGTCTGGATGTCGAGTACAACTGGTCATAGTGACTTTCAAGACCTCAAATAACATCCGTAGGGAAGACGGCTAAAATTTACTTACTTTTGGAGGTGTGTCTTCAAAAAGCTCGGTCACGTTTCTAGACTGATACGGGAAAAGGCCTCAGTCGGGAAAGGGGATCTAACAGCTTCGATATTAGTGAGTGACCGTTGATTTTATTCATTTATTTGCATTAAATACAAAAACAGTCTAGAAGACCTTTTACATTGGATTATTTAACATGGGTTTATATAACAAGAAATGACAGCAACACAAAACAATCCTAGAATACACTCAGATATCGCGTATTATTATTTTAATTTTATGACCGCCTCATCTGCTCTTTTTATATGTCGGTTCTAAGTGATAAAATTGATGATGTTTTATCAACAGAAAGAGATTTGTTGGAACTGTAGGTAAGAGGTAGCCGGTAGGTAAGGGATCTCTGAGTCACAGGTGGTGAGGTAGATGGAAAAGAGACGAGTTTCGCATTTCATCGGAAGGGACAATTTGTGTCGTAACTGCGTCCCCTCCAAATGAAACCTTCCCTGAAATACACCCAATAAACCCCCAGAAATGCACAAAATGAACCCCATTCTTTTTACAGAAAATTTTTTCTGGCTTTGACATTGCTCCGAGGAAGGTTTTACTGTAAGACTAATTACCTACTGAATATTACTTAAATCTACACACTAAAGCATAAGGCTATACACAACACTAATGGCAAGAAAAAATAAATGTAATTAAGGGCACACCTAAATTATGTCCAAGATTACATCAATACGAGTACGCACGTAGATTCCAAGGGCATGTTCCCAGTGCAAGAAGTAGTTTACTTTCACAACGTGTCATTTGCAGCGAAACCTTTTCCCTTTCCCTCTCGAAGAGAGACAGGAGTTGTGTAGATCTTCCTCAAACGAAGGTCAAGCTTCTTCCGGCGTCAATCTAAGTTCAACCGTTGTGTCACTTTGTTTTCTACTAACACAATGGCCAGCCGAGGATGCGAATATCAGCTCGAAAGGAAGTGGGAGAAATGGATTTTTTCAACACAAGTGATAACATTTACATTAAAGTTGAAATTTACTCTTTCTTTACGATTAATTTGAATTTAATTAAAATTTTAAGCTTTCGCTATATTTCTTGTATGCTTGCGTTTGAGTATTAAGACAGCACCATTAAATTAAAAAAATAACAGGCATAATGGTAGTAGCATATTTAAAAAAAATCGAATTATTTTCGCGAATTAATTTAACAAAATCATTTCGATTGTTTCTAGCTATACACTGGCTATTTATGACTTTTATGAAAGCGGTGAAGCAGTACAACCTGCGATTAATTTTTTGTTTAATCCCAGGCAATTTAAAGAGTAAGCAAGTTATTTGGGATATCTTTTTCTGTCATCAGCGTGGAAAAAGCGTTCCTCTTGGAGGCGGAATTCTAAGGAAGTAAGGCGTAAGTGCAGGAGAATTGTTGACCATAATCAATAAAGTGGGCCACTTTATCCGGCAATTATAATTCCTATCGGTTTATTGGCGTTACCCAAATATTTTAGTACCTTAAGCTAGTCAGACTTGGAGACATTAGGGGACAAAATCATGAATTAAAGATTTCAATGACCCCAAACCCACGGATTTCACAGTAATCATCAAAAATTGCTAATTCAGTACCAATTTCCTTATCACTAGTTCCATGCACGGATTAATACCGATTTATCAATCGTCTCAGGCATTGGAAGCTATCATTCAAATGCACGTGAGTGAGGTGAATGAAGGGGTGAAATTACCCGGTCGTTCAATGGCTGTGGTAGCTATAACGTAAGACATTTTTTATTTACCTTAGTAGGTAGTTTATGTAAACCTTATTGAATATAAGAATATGTTTACAATTACCTATGTTAGTTTGTCAGGTTTTGTGGTTTTGAGCAGAGCTGAGAGTTGATTTTTGGAGAAGGGAGGGGGATTTCCACTCCGTTGTACGAATTATAAGAAAATAAATTGTTGAAGTCAATTAAGACTGAAGTTATACAGCAGCAGTTTTTTTCTTCAAGCGATATGGTTTTTCTATTGAGAAGTATAAATATAGATTTCAAATTGAATTTAATTTAAAGACAAAAAGGTATGCCAAAAGACTCGAATGTCATAAGAAGGCAGTCACTCGTGTCACAGTGCTGGTGTAATATTCTTTGTCTAGATAATGCTCATGTCTATTTCCGCGATAGCATATTTGACAGTTCCCTTGTTAACCTTGGGAGGGCTTATCTTAGACGTAAAATCCAAATGGGGGCGATCATTCTCCCAGTGTTGTTCATCGCAGCCATAATTCCATAAAATTATGTTGTTTTTTTCGCGGAAATCACTATAAAATGAGTTTTTTCTTGTTTTATTTCTCCTTTGTTACACAAACCTCCTAAGCGTTTTTCCCTCCATACACAATGGACGTGGAGCAAGGCCAACGGAGGATCTTGACACTGAACGCTAACAGCTGATCGCAGGAGAAAGCACCACCACCTTTGAGCCAAGCATTGGGACAAGGTCTGGTCTGGGAAGCAACACGAGCAGTTTTCCACGGGAAACGCCATCTCCTGAGGAAAAGTTAAAGCTCCGTCTTGAGTCCGTCACATTCGGGAAGTTTAAATTGATCGCACGACGGCCGAGTATTCGCTATGGTTTTATAAATAATAATGCGATGATATACAGATTTTCACACATGCTATAACAGTATAAAAATTAATGCGTTAGATAACAGATAATTAGCAAATTTGAAAGGTAAATGTAGTTGAAATTATTTAGGATTTCTGAAACTTGGTAAAAAGTTCGGTGAAAATATTCCAGATTATCTTTCAATCCGAGTGCAGAGTGTAAATGAGTGAACTAAAACTTCTGTAATCATTAATAATACCTATTCTTTCTAGTAGTACAATATTTAGGCTCAGATTACACGGACCTGTTCTATATTTCATTTCCACCTCGCATGCCACCTCGATTAGGATGTGCCGGGAGGTGTAAAGACAACTTACAACCTGCACAAGAATACTAAAAGTAAATTAGGTGTACGTTGCAAGAGATTTGGTTGCCTTTGTTTGATGTATCATTCATTAGAGCCCTTTCACACAGTAGGGATATACAAAAGGGACATTAGGTGGCTTTACCATAGGTTTCTCTGTATTGAAAAATGCGCACGGCGGCCACATTGAAACAAAGTAATATCATGCGGTAAATTCTGCAAAGTAAGGAACGATCACAAATTCAAAATTGAGTTCAAGAAGTAGAAAAGAGATATTTTGTAAAAATTCTTTCTACATAGAGGAATAAATGAGTGGAACGACCTACCTGAAGTAATTTTTAAGATCTTCCATGTAAATGCGAAAATTTAGAATTTTATGATTAGATATTAGAATTTTATGTATTTTTTATGTTATAAGTGTATTGTGTGTTTATTTACTTTGTAATTAGATTGGTTGACCTGTAATTCGTTAAAAAAATCTAATGGTGCCACCAGGCAAGAGCTTACAATCATCAATATGAAATAGACTAATAAATATGCTCGAGCAATATTTGTCTAGCCCATAGCTTCTGAATCTTTAGCGCTTCCCACCTAATACGCATAAAAGCCGTGTTAACACGTAACGTTACGGCAATGTTAAAATCCCTCGCACCGCTCTTTATAGGCATGTATTTATACCTGAATCTTTAATATGCACTCTTCTCTTCATAGTGCCATTTTTTATAATTTTCAACAATTGTTTACTGCCGTAACGCCGCTCTAAACATTCCAAGCTTGGTCAATTGGGTTATTAAAAATACTATTTGAAAAGGATCATAATACTCAACTGATTTTGTTGGAACATAAGGGGATATGATTAAAAAATATTGAGTAAGATCAGGGGCGGTCTGAGGTGATAAGGGGCCCTCGGCTGGGGATCATGATGGGGCCCTCTTTGACGGGAGTTCTTCCCCAAAAAAATTAGGGAATAGGATAGTTTCCTTCATCAAAGAAAATGAAAGGCAATGATTGCGACTCGTTACCCACCTATACACATTATTTGGTTTTAGAAATACCGGTTTAGACGAATGGCAAGGGTCAATTTGATCATCATTTGAAAAAGGCCATATTGGCGCCCACGCGATGCCACTCCACGTGTCGTCACAGGGACCTAGTTTCTATATTAGTAGATAGGAGTTTTACATCGTCTGAGATTACCAATGCATGAATGAGGCACAGAGCTAAGGGAAACGTCTCTTAATAATCATAACCTATTAAAACTGCCTATGGTCGGAAAGTGTCCTTCGTTTGATAGGGTATTAATAACCTTTATTTAAGCCAAGCGCTACCTTCTGGCAGGGTACTCTGCTATCTGCTAGCATCCTGCGTCGTATCAGCGTTCAGAGCCTCACCCCAAGGTCACCTCACTTGCTGCAGCGGGAACCATAACGACGTCACACGGGAGTTTTCCCGGCATTCATACTTACCCGTCGTGTTTTCGCGCGCTTGAAAATTTTCACTTTTCATTTAATCGCGAAAAATAGATATCGTCATTTAAAAATTTAAACCGTGAAATACGTACTCCAGGAGTAATAATATTTCGATTTAGGCAGTTAAAAATAATAGGAATCCACCCTATTGCATTTCCGGAAATGGATTTGACGCTATTTTGGCTCTAAAAACTGAACGAAGGCTAATAAAGTAGCAATTTCGTGGGAAAAATGCTGTTAAAAATGAGAATTTCACAGTTAATAAAATTTAATAATCTATTATCTATTTAGTGAGTTTTTTCTTGAACAGCGCTGAATTAAAAAAAATTCTTGAATAATTGTTCCGAATGACACTTTTATAATAGCATCAGGATCTCTATATTATTTTGATACCTTTATTTCATTTATTGAAACGATCCTACTGCCTTGAGTGCGTTGCAAATAAAGATAAGCAATTAAAACGTTGAATTTTATGATATCAAAAAAGTTTGTCGAAGTAATATGAGCCTCTTTTTATCACAACTTTCATATACGCCTTACGATAAACGCGATCGTTGCGGAGGGGTCCCTAAGCTCGGGGCCCTCGGCGATCGCCGACCAGCCCAGACCGCCTCAGAGTATAATTGATCCTACCTTTATGTTAATAATTTCTCAGCTGAAACATGAAAGTGAGGTTGTCTCTTTTGTAGCCTTCTCACCACCATTGCCATCCGTGGAACATGGCCATATCCTCTCCTCGGCATGATCGGTCACCTTGGAAGGTTCCTCTTCTTTCCCTTCTCATTCCTCGTCGTATGGCTGTCCTCATTGGCTGGAGAAAGGATCAACGCCAAACTATGGGGTAAGTATTACAATGGGGTTTGTCATAAACATAACTGCGTCATTCCTCGCCACTTCGGACTGGAGTTGACATTGAGACCACTCGGATTTTGAGAAAAATCGCAGAAAAGGTTTCCTCCCACAAAAAGTGCCTCACACTCACTTTTAATGCCCAGCTCAACTGGTTTCGTGATTATCCGAATTCGTTGGTCAAATGTTTGAGTACCTGGTAGAACTCTTTTTTTAGAACTAAATATAGATACATGAAAAGCGGTATTTGGTTTCTGCCTATATATATACACAATGTTTTGGAAAATATGATATGCACGTGGCACGTAATATAAATAGTACAAGTTAATATCGATAAACACATTCCTCACTGCCGGATCCAGGACAGGGATCATGGTGAGAACTGGGGGGTAACCTCTCAGCAGTAGTGGTGGTCGGGGAGGTAATGGAAATTTTGAGAATTTCGATGCTTCTAACAACACTTCAACATTGTCTCAATACTTATTTGCTGAAGGACTAAGAATTAAAAAGATATATTTACGTACATTTGTAGTACGTTTACCTCATGATAAGTTTCTATAAAGCATTACGTTTTTATTCCATAACATAAAAGTATGTATATTCTACTTATGAACGAAGAACCACGTTATCTAGTGTAAATTGGATATCCAAGCAGTGGCGGATCCAGGATAGGGACAAGGGGGGGGCCAAGTGGGGGTCGAAATTCCAGCAGTATTGGGGGTCGGAAAAAGATTACCATTCTATGTAGTGTAAATTAAATATCCAAGGGGGGGTTTAAAGCTCCCATAGCCCCCGATAGATCCACCACTGTATCCAAAGTATATCCAATTTACTCTCTGGATCCGCCGCGAATATTCCTCGGTATGATTCAAGAAAATTAAGGAACCAAATTACATTGATACACATTTGAATTTATAGCCGCATAAATAAAACAGCTGCTGGAGTACAAACTCATACTTCCCAGTAATATATATGAGATAAATTTAAAATAAACGGAACCAAAGAAGAGCATGCATGTTCACCCGAATAAAACGAATGAATACAATGGGTCATCGTAAAAAGTCACGGTCTCTCTTCTAGGGATAACCACTCACCTTTCCAACTGGTTCTATTCTCCCTTTTCCACTAGTTAAAATGAAACATAAACCCAGCCTCATCTATGACTCTCACGGTTAAAAAATATTTCATCATTTTCCTGTGATAGAATCGTTTGAGATTTTAATTCTGTACTCTTTTTCCTTCGCAAGCGAAAGCAGTAATAGCCAGGTTGCACAGAAAAAGGATCGTGAGCAGATAAAGATACACTAATTTTAACGAGAAGATTTTATCAATTTTTATACTATGTATTTTTTTAATTATTTACACATAAAAATAATGATTTTTAATAAAAATAGAAAACCATTATCTCATATTGGTGTATATTTATTTTTCCTAATATTAAATTTATCATTGTTATGTTAAATAGTAAAGGTCCAATGATTTCATTTCAGCCAGTTTCACGGCATTTCTGATAAATAACAAAGATGACTAAGCGGAGATTTAAGAGGTTTAAACATACTTTTAATGGAATATAATAGTTATTTTTACACAAAAGTTTAGAATAATAAAATAACAAAATATTTTGCAAAAAACGATAAAATTTTTTAAAACATTGCAACATGAGTTTCATCGACGATTACCCACAACATTTACACATAAAACAAAAAGTATGCCCAAAAACATTAAGGAGAAGGAAAAATGATTGAATGATTGACAGATTTAACACAAATTATTCAAAGAAAAGGTATCCGGAGTCATGAATGCAAACACCTAGTTCCTGGTAAGCAATGCAGCCTGGTAAACTACAAATTTACATAGTTAATGAAACTGAAACATATTGCTCAAATGTCAGTTTTGAAAGAATGTCTGTAGTGGAGAAAGCAAAATAGAAATCCACAAGAAATTCATTTTATTTTGACATTCATTGAGATTTCAAGATTTTGCGCATTTTCTCATAGTTCCACCTTTAAAAGCGTTGACTCTAATTATCTATTTAGGATATATACCAATTTACAATAAATATAACGGACTTATAGCCGGTTTTATAACGTCTGGTTAGGGCTAACCATAATATCCCATTCCATAGATTCCCATTCGCCAGGCGTTGGGCTGGTAGTACTGGATAGTTTGTTTAAATGATCAGACTTCAAACTAACCAAAAATTTCAGTCACTCCTAAGTAAAGCTGAAGGCTGTGCCATCTTATGGTTAACGATAAACAGACATAAAATCGGCTCCTTCAGTGAAGAGCTAAGTCCACTTAATCAATTTGGCCGGCTTTGGACTGGAAATGGTGGTATCAATTACAAAATCCCAGCGCACTCACCCGAAAAAAAAATTTGTTATTTAACACTTTGAATGAACTGGAGGAAAACACTAATGGATGTTAATTGACCAATCCTTTAATGACCTTTTTTCAGTAAATTGACACCTGGAGCACAGGCACATAATACTAGAACGCTGATAAAAAAGCAGAGACGTGACCACAAAAAAATATAATGAGCCTTCAAATACCGGACGTTCTCCATCACCGCTCGGCTAAATATCTACCGGTCTTCGTCTTCACCACACAAAGAGGGCAGTCAATTTTCCCTGAGACACAGGAAAGTGGAAGGAAATCACCTTCGCGGCCGACAGCTGAGAAATTGGTCGTCCTCGGGTTGATTTTGACGATGGTTTGATCTTCCATGCCCAACGCGCCGTAAATGGCGAGACAAGGCGTCTTTTCCAGCGACAGAGCACGCGATCCCAAACCTTCCACGACTTGCTGGGCCTCTCCAGAAGGTGGGCTCGCACTTTTTATTTCTGCAACATGAAGAAGGAGATAAATTAATCATGGTCTGGAAACAAGGAAGGTCGGACTTAGAGACAAACTCGCATCCCGTGGTCGAATGAAAGAGGGATATTGCAGATTGAAGCCACGGTCTTGCTCTCAGGGGAGAGCCGAAAGTGCGTTGCGACGCAAAGTCATGATTCAAAACCGATGCTTTAGTAATGCGATGCGAAAAAAGGTTTTGTTTTTGTACAGGGTGTCCCATTTATCTTGACCCACCGAAATGACTTTTTGTCCAGATGCAAATTCGAAAATTAGTCAAGCAAATGTTCATTAGCCGTCAGAGGGACATTAATGAGCATGATTGCCTTCCTTGTAGGTTTGTTATTTACAAAGTTATGAACAGCGGTATGTCTTTTTTAAATGGCACCCTATATTTTTTATTCGGCAATTCAACGGACGATGGTTGACTGAATGACTAGTGTGCATTTTACTATGTCTTCATTTGTTCACTGTCAACGTCAGCAAGTGGCGTAGTACCAATACCCGCGTGCCTGCACTAACCGCTAGTGAGTCAGTCATTTTTCATAACACTGTGTTTATGATAATGGTCCACTGTTCTACATTTTTGCACAAGCCTTTAGGAGAGGAAATGAATTGCCGATTAAAAAATATAGGGTGCCATTTATAAAAGACACACCGCTGTTCATGTCTTTGTAAATAACAAAGCTAAAAGGAAGGCAATCATGCTAATTAATGTCCCCCTGATGGCTCTTGAACATTTGCTTCACACATTTTTGAATTTACATCAGGACAAAAAGTTACTTCGGGTGGTCAAGATAAATGGGACACCCTGTATAAGAGGTTTTTAGATGCTAATAGGCAACATTTAGTAACAGGAATGTGTAAAATTCATTGCATTACTCCATAAATGTTATATTTTTCAGCACTTTGTGCCAAAGGCGAACCCAGCTGGGGGCAGGAGCAGCCGAAGAAGTGTTTCTATCAATATTATTTTTTCTTTCGGGGTAAACTGAAGGACTAGATACTGTTTAAACATTTTCACTATTTTACCACAAAATATGCGTTTTAAAAATAAGCAAAAGCCATTTTATTAATCTACATTATTATTATATTAATCTACATTGCAACTTATTGTGGAAGATGAATGTTGTAAACTTAGTAGTTTTACCTAGGTTGCGTTACAAAGTTCATAAAGTTGACAAAACGGCTAATTTTACGGTGCGCGAAGTCATGTATTGCACTCATATGTCTACATATTTGAAATGTTCATGAAACAAAAATAAATCAGAAATGAAAATAAAATTTCCTTTAAAATGACGTAATATTCATAATTATGGCTATCATTGAAGTTCACATATAAATTAGCAAAGTACAGCGGCACAGCATTTTGACGCTGACAGTAGGGAATAGCAAGGAGTACTTTTTGTTCGCGAGTCGATTATCGACTCGATTTGAAAACTACTCGCGAGTGTGGAGTCGAGTCGAGTATGGCAATGTCTGGACAAGGCTATACAACAACGCATGCTCCAACATAATCTCATTTTTCCAACCCCATTGTAAATTTTCTTTTCTGAATGTTTAGCATCAAGTAAAAAGGAAAATTTAATGAGGAATGTTGATGGTAACTGTCAGAACTTGGAGACGATGAAAATTTATGTCTTAAAGAGTTCCACGAGAACAATTGAAATGAATTAACCTCTAGAAGGTAACGTGTCGAAAATGTAATTAATAAACGTATCCAAACTGCTAAAAAGAGCCCTGAGTATAGGCATTTGCACAATTGTACTAGAGATTTAATTCTCAAATGAGTCATGTAGTATTTGATCCTTTCACATTCTCATACAGAAATGCTAATTATTCTGTATGCTCAGGCTGCACGTTTTCACGTCTCAATATTACAGTATTACTGCTTGTAGAAAATTGCCTTCCGCTACACACTTGCGTGGCTGGACAAACACACTCTAGAGAATATTGCTAGATTTGAGAACCTCTTGAGAAGATTTTTGATCTTCTTTGAATCTAAGTGGACGAAGCGAACGAAATATAGAACGTAGCTATAGCTTTATCGTCAAAAAATGTTTCATAACTTCTCATTTCATGTAATCAGCCTTAGCGGCTGTTGTTATTTAAGTTCAAGAGGGAAAATAAACGCATCAAAGGAATAAAGGTTATTACATTTCAAATCACCCATTATAAATGAAAATTTGCTGCTTGACATATTTCATTAGTCTAATTGGTTCCCTACAAATAGACAATCACAAAACACTTTTGGAAACTAACGTACAAGCTATACTTTTTTGGAAATTAATTTACAAGCTATACTTTTTAGCAGCCATTTTTAAAAGGGAGGCTGGGCAAATTTTTATGAAAAACTTGGTCTGCACAATGTTTAATTTCGAGTCTTTTTCAAAGATATCAGAATAATAAAAAACAGTAGGTTCAGTATGAAAACAGCTGCAGGAAACCATTTTTTTCCCATCACAAAAGACAGTCAAAATCTTTCCGTAAAAACACTGCAAATATTGGTCAATACTAACTTTTTAGCACCATATATTTTTACGAAGGAAACTCACTAATAAAATGCTATTTTTGAGTTGAACACTTAAAAAACTACTTGCAGTATAAGTTTTAGCTCTGAGAATGCACTACCTTTTTAAGATATTTTCTAATAAAATTCGCACTACTTGTGATATCAAACATCCGGAAAAAACCGGCATTGTCAGCTAAAACCTGTAATTTACGTATTTTTACTACAAATCTTAACAATGCTTGCGTGTTATATAGGCTTTTGAGTTAAGAAAAAAGGGTGGGGTATAAAAATATCGCATAAGGAAGTATGAGCGATGCAGCGGTCCACTCCGATTACTTCGGATGCGCTGCCGGGTCGGAAGACGGTAGGACGCCGCCGCTGAAACGGAAAGGTATTCGGCGCCAACGACTACTGTAGTGGTTGACTGCTATGTATACTAGGGTGGGCCGAAAAGGTTTTTTTTCCTGATCAAATTTGCCCCTAGCGGGAAAGTTGCGAAATGATATAAGGATCTCGCACACAATTTTTTTCAAATCGGTTAATATTAACCACTGCCGCCCGAGCTCTAAAGTTTAAAATTTTGCGAAAAATCAGGCTGATTTCAAAATCAAACGGTTATTAAAACTAATTTCATGCAAATATAGGATAGTGGATAATATTAAGAGTGGATACATGTTTATAGTTTACAAAAATGAAATTTGAAGTTTATTTGACAAAATCTATGGTTCTATGAATAAACAACAAAATTAAAGTATATACCACGCGCACAACACAACTCATTTTTGCCTAGGCAGAGCATCGTTACGAAAATTCCATTTTGGGGGCTATATTGCACATAAAATAGTATTATAATTATTTGGATTGAATTTCATTTTTTAGTAAATAAGTCATCATATGTTAGTAAATAATCCCTCAAAAAGTAATAATAAGGTAAATTACTTTAAATCAACATCAATCGAATGACGAATAACGTACCCGTGAAGCTATTTTCAACAAGAAATTCAGCCAAAGCTGAGAAAGAGTAGAACCTGAACACAAAGTATTTCACTAAGTAGCTTTCTGTTAGTTTCGTGAATAAACTACCCAGAACTCACCATGGGGTAGTGGCTACCATCGAGTTCCTCCCCTTTCCCCCCAACCAACCTTCCAAAGGATTACTAGATGATTGACGCAATGGTGAAAGTAGAGAAAAAAACGTACCAGGTGTAGAGTGGAGTGCGTGATATTAGGTGCACCCGAAAAGTTCAAGGGTAATGTTTTGCCCACTTATGAAGACGAATTTAAGTATGCCGGGACTAGCCACGGTGATAACTTTTACGGGAGTCACCCGCAATGCACAATTGTGCGAAAAATCCACAGAGAAAAAATCATTCGCCTTGACCGGGATTCGAACCCGGATCCCTCGATTACCGGCCGAGTGCTTTAGCCAGTTAAGCTACCGAGGCGTCATTCATCCCTGTGGAAATTTGTGGACTATACGGGACAAGGTGGTATGGACTGCTGAGCATATTATGCGACGAGCAGTCCAAATCGTGCGCACGGCGCCACAGCCGGAGAGTAAAGTCCGAACTTTGAACACATATAGGTGTTCTCTCTTTGACGAATTTAAGTATGCCGGGACGAGCCACGGTGATAACTTTTACGGGAGTCACGCGGAGTGGAGTCACGGGAGTCTCCGGCTGTGGCGCCGTGCGCACGATTTGGACTGCTCGTCGCATAATATGCTCAGCAGTCCATACCACCTTGTCCGGTATAGTCCACAAATTTCCACAGGGATGAATGACGCCTCGGTAGCTCAACTGGCTAAAGAATTCGGCCGGTAATCGAGGGATCCGGGTTCGAATCCCGGTCAAGGCGAATGATTTTTTCTCTGTGGATTTTTCGCACACTTATGAAGAGATGATGAAAATGTTTTTGTACTCTGGGTGCATTGACGAAGAAAGTAAAAATACCGATATTTCTCTGCTGGGTCGAGTCGAGTACCAACTACTCAACTTGACTCAAATTTCCGAGTACTCGCTCATCCCGAGTAACTACAGATATTGCAGAGATGATATTCACATCAGTGGCGCAGTGAGGGAGGGGTTTGGGGGTTAAAACCCCCCCCAAAGCTGAGAGAAATGATTAAGTTTAATCCATTTTACTCAATTGGGTTGATGTTACTAATAGAATAGTTTAAGGGTTAATAAAATATCCCTCAGAAAGCCGTAAAACTCACCATTTTGAACAGATTATCTACAAAGGCTACAAAGATAAAAATTCTTGGTTATGAGTTTCATCTAATTTTATATTTCAAAATGAATGTCTTAGAAATTTCAAGATTTTGTGACACAGACTGGTTTGGCTAACTTTCTTCAATTTTTATTTTGCACTCCTACGGTAATGTTTGAGTCGGTGATCTCTAAACGGGAGTTTCTTCCCATTAGGACACCGATTCCACGGCATTAATATTGTTCATATTCCTAGATTACCCTAATGAATGAATTCTGCATTAAATTTGCAATATCATTATGAAAAATCTATAAGATCATTGACTTATAGGGATGAAATTAATCCAATGTTATGATTTTCGAAACAACAAAAGGGAAGTGTGGTAATAAATACAAAATAGTGTAGCATTTCCCTAATTAGTGATGAATACGAAACTTTTGACGTGAAAGCTTAGCTGTTATATTAAAGTCAATGAACATCTTCTCACTATGGTATCAAAATTTACACAAAATTGGAAATCGTAAGTTTTAACTGCTAGAATCAGCAGAATCTATCATTTTTTGTCGAAAAACAACCCGAACGAAAGAATTCTAGATATTTTTAACAGTAAAAATGATAGTTTTGAAACCAGGATACACGCAAGGATAACATTCACAATGAATAATTCATTTTCCTGGGCCGGCGTTTAAACGCGGATCTGCCGATTGCAAAGAGGTATTCCACCAATATATACCACCAATCTAAGCAAGTAAGTAACTTACCACTTTTTTCCGGAGCGCACCATTGAGGCCCACAGTCTTCCCGTACTGCTGCTTGTAGAATTCATTGAACAATACATAGAACATGATGCTTTGAAAGACTATCCAAGAAGCATAAGGCTTGGGGTAATTACAGTCACTGCGCATCAGCAGCTGAATTGAGTGCAGCATAATGACGAGGAAGTGGTACTGCATTGGAGAGAAGGAGAAAATGAGAAACGGTTGATAAATATAATCCATAAATCACTTGAGGTAAAATATTTTCCAGAATGTAAACATGGTGTCAACTGTAGAATCTGAGTTTTTCCCGGCGTATGCTCTGTAGGAATATTTCTCGGGTTTCCCACCGGGTGTCGTATCGGGTTGTAGTTCCCAACGTTTCCATGCCCCTATCATTAACCATTGATCATTAACCCCTGATGACGATGACGGACTTAGTCATGGAAACGTTGGGAACTACAACCCGATACGACACCCGGTGGGAAACCCGAGAAATATTCCTACATGGTGTCAACTGGTTTAACGAAATTGAATTCAAGAGTTTTCCCAGGTTTAAATGTAAGGTAAATGCACATTTTCTACAGTTATTAAACTCCGGAAATGATACATAATTATAACTGTAAAACAATTTTTTCGATTTATAATTTACCAGTATGAAGTCACAGGTAATGTTGGAATTCTTGCTGCAAGTATTCCTTCTTATTAGATAAATTATATTAATTAGACCTCGCAAAAATGGCTGTTTTTTGCGAGTGTTAACAAATGAGGGAGGAAGGGTATAGGAGTGTAAGAATAGGAAGGCAAGGGACAATACCCAACTGAACAGGTCTGATTGTCCGCAGTAGTGAGTGCTCAACTGAAAAAGTATTCGCGAGGTATTAAATCATTCATAAAATGATTGAAATGAACTAATTTCATTATTATTTATGAAGCTGCACATCTCGTATTCTCTTCCAATTATGACTCGAATTTACGTAAAAGAATTAAGAGCGGTAATCGAAAAGTGGGTGTAAACTATGAAGAATAACATCTATAAAAACGACAAATTCCCGAATTTCTGGAAGATTTTTACTCATTCATATTTGCGAATGCCAGGTGATTACTGGTTATACACTATGCATCAAGTTATGACAGGTTAGCGAAAATATCATTTTAAAGAAAAGTTTTTATGATATAAAAAGGAAGACCAAGTTCTTTGAAGTTTTTTAATTGGTACACTCCTGGCAGTCCATTAATGTTAAAGTCTACTACTGGTACATCATATGTCAATCCTTCATGTGTTTTCAGCGAAGAGTAGCATTCATTATATTTTTCACCAAATTCACAAAAAATCATAATTAAAAATTTCCATAGTTTATGGTGACCAGAAGTTTACATCAATTAAAACCTTGCGGTAGTGTTCCTTATTTTGTAAGAAAGAATCATTAAGTTCTTTACCATTTGCAGCGATGTGACATGCCTCTTCCAGAAGAGTTGTTTCTGAACCTCCGGCCCTAAAGTGGACAGGAAGTAGTAGGAATACATAACGACGTGGACTCCAGTGTTCAAAACTCCAACGAAAGTTGTATGACCACCTGAAAAACGGCAGAAAAAAAATCCACTGCAAAAAATATACAAATCCTAATTTAAAATATTAATTCTCGTATTGTTCTTGACTAATCAGATAATCTTCTCATTCTGATTCTCGTATAAAGACATATTCCATACGTCACACCTGGTACACACGGCATTTCATTGGATTATATTCATGTGTTGATCACATTGAACCAATTCCTGAATCCTAGGCATTTATTTTATTCATGATTCCCTATTGTTTCATCTTGTTGACTATGATATGTTATGTATCTATCAGGTAGTCGCCATTAAATTTCCTTGAAAGTTATAGGAGTATCATTCTTGTACCTATAAAATCACAGGTTGTGGGTCCAGGCCAGCCCAGTGCAACTCCCGAACCCTGGTAATGTCAAGCGATGTCGTCCTTATTGTCGCCCGGCGATGGTTTCAAACATGGCAGCACCAAAGCTCACCCGTGTGCTCTATTCATTTACCTTGTTAGGACTTAGCGGAAAAGGCTCTCAATATGAATTTATATCTTTTAAATACTGACTAAAGCTCTGAAATTTATTCTCACAATTAAAAATCTTTGTTCTATGAAATAAATGCGTGGAGAACCATGAAATAAGCCCCGAACATGACATTCTCTACCTCATTGCATTCCGTCCGCTAGGCTTCAAACAGATCAATCAACGGCGTCAATCAAGCACAAACTCTACAGAATGGGATTATAGCTAATACTTATCGCAACAGCTTATCAGTGGAATTCAACTTCCTGTATTATAAGCACGTAATTCCGATTCAAGGAGATATATCATGCTATGAAACAGTCCCAGACTAGAGATGATAGTATTTTATCAACTTATTATTCTAAGTCCGTGGTCCAGGCTCAATTTATCCTGCGCGACGGTGAAAATAAATACACGTATTAAGTGACGGATAAGTACGTGAAGAACTGAAGACGGTGCGAGATCATATGTGACCGACGACGGCGTGAGTTTCAGCCGACGACGACGGTTCCTGCCGACGACGAGTGTTTTCCGCGGAGGACGACTATATCTTTTTGTCCAAACCAGAATTGCTTCATTTTTGTACCTCCGATTCGACGATGGGATCTGAAAAAAATAAGGATTCAGCCCCTGGGCGACGATGATTACGGCACTTGCTCAATTAGAATACGATTGATGATGCATGAAAGAAGAGTATGGGAGTCCGTTGAATCCGGATATCTAGACGAAATTGAAGAGTGGACTATCACTCAGCGAAATCGTAATGTAGAAGCCCTGAAATTTATAATTGAACATGTTGACGACCAGCACTTAACGCAATTAGAAACTTTTACGCAAGCTCGTGAAGCATGGCAAGTACTTAAAGCTATTCACAGCAACTTTTCCTGGCTACACCTATACTAACGTTAATAGAAGAGCTAGCAAAAATAGATAAGTCCGATGACGGGCCCATGAATGATTATTTTTCTAAAATTTAGGAGGAAATTAAATCGAGGGGGAATCATATTACCAGAAAAAGCGCCCGTAGGTTTTGTGGTCAGGGGGCTACCAAAGGAAGGGTATGAGGGATTGATTTTGTCCTTAGATCGAGATAAAGACCATGTTACGATGGCAGGGCTAAAAAGTAAATTGTTTTTAGAAGAAAAACGAGAAAATTTAGTGAGAGAGCACGAAAGGAATGAGGAAGTGAAGGCGTGAATGACGAAAAGAAAACCGTATAAGACGAAGTAAATAGGGTGGTTTCCTATTATTTAATTATTGCCTAAATCGAAAGATTATTACTCCTGGAGTACGTATTTCACGCTTTTAGATTTTTAAATGACGATATCTATTTTTCGCGATTAAATGAAAAGTGAAAATTTTCAAGCGCGCGAAAACGCGACGGGTAAGTATGAATGCCGGGAAATCTCTCCGTGTGACGTATTTCTCGTTCCCGCTGCCGCCCTGTGAGGTGACCTTGAGAGAGGCTTGAGCGCTGATGCGACGCAGGCTGCTAGCGGGTAGCTGAGTACCCTGCTAGCTGGTAGCGCTTGGCTTAAATAAGGACTATTAATACCTTATCAAACGAGAAAACTTTCCGACCTTAGCCAGTTTTAATAAGTGATTATTAAGACATGTTTCCCTGAGCTCTGCGCCTCATGCATGCATTGGCAACCTCAGACGATGTATCCTATCTACTCGCATAGGAACTAGGTCCCTGTGACGTCACGTGGAGTGGCATCGCGTGGGCGCCAATCTGGCCTTTTTCAAATGAGGATAAAAATGGACCATTGGCATTCGTCTAAACCGGTATTTCTAAAACCAAATAATTTGTACATTATGAATACACCAATGGTGGGTAACGAATCGCAATCAATGCCTTTCGTTTTCTTTGATGAAGGAAACTACCCTATTAGGCCGGCATTGATGATACCCGATGAACATGAGAAAGGCAGAGACATAAATGAGAGAAGTCCTTGGCGTGATGGAAGATGAAAACGGTCCACAGAGGCGTGAATGAGGAAAGTCCTTGGAGTGATGGAAGCTGAAATGTCGTCTGCTATGCATGCAATAACATAGCCAGGAATCGCCCTAAGGTTGGAATGGACAAGGAAAGCGTACACGGCAAAACGGGAGGGAAGAAGAAGAAGAAGAAGAGAAAAGCACTAATAGCAAGGTAGCAGACGTGGTGAATGAAGAAGATATGGAGGTGGAAGGGTCGGAATCTGAGATTTTTGATTTATCGGTGAAAGTGAAAGGGGAAAGGTGGATAAGTAACCATAATACAAGATTAATGTACAAAGTCAACTGGCGATCTGGTGGTTGGTAAGAATAATGATCTCGGAAACTGGGCAGTCTGCTGGGCAGTAATGAACTGGAGGCCGCCATATTGAATCTCGCTGTAAACAAAGGTGATATTGAGGCTTATTGATGATTATTAGTGTTAACTGCAGACTTTTTTTTATTGGTTAGTGTCCCTTACGATTTTGGAATGTGCTCGATGAAGGATACGAGTCTCAATGATCTTTGTTATTGCTAAATTGCATGGGTATGAAATGTATTTGGTGATGAAAATGTGAGTAATTCTTTGTATCCTTCATTATTCCATGTTAATTTCAACGTGTGATTAGCTAACCTTTTCTCATGTTTTAAACATTTCATGGTGTCTTGTATTCCTAATATTTCAATATGTTTTTCATTGTATTTTCAGTTTTTCTAGTGTTCGAACTACTCATGAATCACTACAGCTAAGTTTTGGTTTGTTTAATGCTAATAATTTTGTTGGTTATGTATTTAATTTGCTATTTCAACTCCGTCCTTTCAACTGTTTAATTGTCATCAATTGAGCATAATTCATTAAGTGTTCTACAATGTTTACATTTCTTAAAACTTTCTCTTTCATTTTGAAGTAAGAACTTAATTTCTACTACATAGGTATAAAATATTCATCACTTTTCTCGTTTTCTACTTTTGGAATACTTTCTTTCGTATAAGTGATGGATATTAACTTCTAATAACCTTTCATTTTAAGACTTCTCTGCCAAGATATGTTATATATCTCAATGGGTACTCATCATGAACTACTTTCTACGAAATAATGTCCTTCTCCTTTCATAATTAAAAAATTATCTTCCATGAAATGATATCCAAACTTGCAGGCTTATTTCTACTGAAGTGTTGTTATGGTCTATGGTTTCAGGATTAGCATTATTTTCCCTGTCCCAGAGCTGTTGCAAGATACATCTACCTCAAAGAAAATTGGGTCACCTTCTTTGTCTATAAGTGTGGAGTGTTTACTTGAGTAATGGAATCTGTCTCCTATTACGCAAAGGCTGCTCATCTCTCATTGCAATGTACTGTTGTCATTGATATTTGTTGCTTGTGCATCTCATGTGCTTGCAGAATTGTTAACTTCCACAGATTTCATCTCTAGTATGTCATATTTAAATTGTTATTGTTGTATTTCTTTTACCAGTTATTGTATCAATAAATACCAATGACCACTGAAGTAAGTTTCCGAGATCATTATTCTTACCAACCACCAGATCGCCAATTGACTTTGTACATTAATCTTGTATTATGGTTACTAGTTTAGTAATCTGGGGAAGTTCATCAGGAAGATTTTCCTACATTCATCGTTTTTAAGTTTCTCGCAATTACAGTAGCATTATTAGCACGCCCTATCGTGACACGTAAAAAAGGTCTGAAACACGCGCCGAGATGTGCGTTCAAACTTCGCGGCAGCCTTGGACCACTGGCATAGATGGCACTGATGTATCAAAACCTATACGCATTATCCTTATGGGTATGTCGCCCCCTTGGTTCGGTCAACTATCGACTGGACGATCGCTCGGACAATCGTAATGTGAACGAGGCATTACTCACCAGGAACGAACTTGGCTGCAGCCCACGCACTCATCGGCATTACGCTGTGGTGGAGAACATGCAGGTTACTCACGTGGCTCTTTTTCTTCCTCAGAGCGAAGGTTACCTGTAGAAATTAAGCAAGTGTTAATTCCACGGGTAGGATAAAGGGCCATCATATTTTGGAACAAAATGGAAATTTTGGACTATATTTCTCAATTATTAGGTTATTTTTTCCATAAAATTAATGTACAGACGCTGTGAAATTAATATTAGAAACAATAATTAGGTACCCCTTTCCAGCAAATATTTATTTTTTTGCTAATCTATTTTGCTTTTTGTCATACTGATTACGAGCTCAAAATCCAGAGCATTTCGAATATTTTAACTTTACCGAGTGAAATCTGCTTTGCAATCTGTATTCCAAGTTTATATCAGCTATCACCGCATTAAGCCGTAGGTGCGTTACAGCTGTCCCGGTAAATCAAATTCACCCTAACCGGCCAGTTTATAATTGATTATATATTGTGTGCCTTTGTTTGTGATGATTGTATAGTGTTGTGTTTTTGTGAGGAGAAACTTAACACTAATAACTGTGTTGTGCATTATGATTATTACAGAGATAGGATGTATAGCCATTTTTTCTTTTTTGTCAGGATTTAAAATAAAATATATTTTTATTCTTTTGCACTTTTATTAATTTTTTTAATAGTAAGAAGTAGTTTTCTTTATATTATCCATTTTTTTGTATTTTTAATGAAGTTATAAAAATAATATAGCAACACACAAAAAAATAATCTATTGATAATTTACTTACTACACTTACCATAAGGAAATACATAAAAGAGACTCATAGACGGGTAATTTGCCGTGGGAGTTTACATGTTTATATGCATCTAGAATTGTTGGGTTATTATTGCAGATGTTTGTGAGGATCGTGTTCTGGGTTTCCTTGAGTTGGAATTGAAGTTTTTGACTAGCTAGTTATTGATAAAACTATTCCTGTGTTCAATCACTCGATCTTTAAATCTCCTCCCAGTCTGTCCTACATAACAAATAGCACAATTATTACACTTTATCAAGTATACACCACTTTTGTTTTCTTGGTTATACATGTCCTTAGAGTTACACAATCGATTCTCCAAAGTTGCCGGGGTATAGAACGAGACTCTAGCTTTGTCTTTGGGATTATTTTCTTTAGATTGTATGATAATTTACCTACAAATGGCAGTTTTACCCAACGGGAAGGCACATTTCTCTGAAATGACAGAGAGGTTAGTGATTGTGTGGCTTTCTTCTCATAAATTTGCTGCTATGAGGTGCATGACAAATAGGTTACTCAAACTTCCCCTGTCAATTCCCAAATCTGAAAAGGAGTTGCTGACTATCAAAACTATAGCTATCCGTAATCGCTTCAACGCGTTGTGTACGAGACCATTCACACTCAAATGCACACACGCGGTTAAACGCAATACAAGAAAAATATATGAAGCCATCGTTCCCTCGAGAACATCCATGTAAACCAAATTATGCAACCTGCCAAACGTCAACGCTTACAATTGATTGTTTGAGGCGTAACTTGGTGAAAGCGATTCATAATTAAAATTAAAAAGAAAAAATTTTTGATTTCACATAAATATTTATTCACAAATTTATGACCATGGTTTCAACGTTGGACGTCATCATCAGGTGACGTCTAACGTTGAAACCATGGTCGTAAATTTGTGAATAAATATTAATGTGAAAGCACAAAGTTCTTATTTTTAATGTTAATTAGTCAACGCTTACAATAAGTAACGCTAATAATACTAAAAGCGAAATCACTCTAATATCATTGTATGTAATTTCTTTCAACGAAACGTGGCGAACACTGAATAATGTGTTGTGAGCGAATACTTTTACCTAGCTTTGATTTAAAATACGATTTATACAGTTTTATACGCATATTGGCGTTGAATATTCTTGAATAAATGACGATGTAAATACGCGTTAACACAAATTAATGATATTGAGTAGCCTGTATCACAATTCTACTTTATAGACAACTCGTAAAGAGTTGGCGATTTCTTCCATGGTACTCACCGTGTCTGTTAATTCCGTCAACTTAAGGAAGAAGTACCACCAAACTAAAGAGGCCACCTTCAAATGAAAAGGAAAATAAAATCAATTTCACTTTGGAGCGACTAACTAGACACCACCGTTGTGGAATATAACTTTCCCAACATTGATTACTTCAATAATAAAAACTGGCGCAATACAACAGGGAGAACAAATTACTACGTTAGTTAAGAAATCGGAAACTTTTTCCTCTATACACCATGACAAAAAAGAGTGAGATTTATTGAAAAAAAATTAATGCGTTAATGTTTTCTTTTCCTAAGCTCTGTATTGGCTTGAAATGAAAATGGATAGTAAATTATTATTTATCAATTAAATTATATATCCATTTTCATTTCAAGCTCTGAGCACGGTTTTAAAATAAACCAAAACTGTCAAATATTGCTTTCAATTTTTTTCAATACCTACACTCTAAGTTAATTATTAAATAATAACTATTACATTACATTTACACAACAACTGCATCACTTTGTTGCACTGGAAAAAGAACTGTCGCTGTGCTAAAAAACGTGCATTCTTTAACTTGCTAGTAATTATTACTTCTGGACATAACTTTAACCCTCATTGAACTTACCAGTGATTATACAATTAATAAAATATGTGGTGGATACAACAGACCTTCAAAGGGAATGGTTTACGGCTGTAGTCTACAGGAGCACAGGAGAGGGGATGATAGTGAAATGTCCACAGAACCAATGCCTGAAAAGTTAACATAAAACACAGTAAGTTCATTTTTACACATTCAGACTGTCGATACAAATGTTCTGCGCTCGGTTGGTTTATTTGCGAATTTTCACCCAGCTTTTCTTTTACCAATATTTTGTCTCATTATGGTTTTCATTAGTACACATTACGACATTTAGAGACAGACCCTCTTAAATTTGCAAAATAAAAAACATTTAGAAAGTAATCGAAAAATATTCAATGTCATTGTTTAAAATAAATCCTTAGCAGTGGAAAGGTGAGGATTTCTTCTTGAGGCCCGAGTCCAGAGATAAAAAAGGATAGGAGAACTCCGATTCGTACTTAGATTCGTTTAGAATGTAATTTAAGAATCTTACCCACCGTTTGATGGTTCAAATAAACTACAAGTATTAGCGGAGGTGGTGAGAGTCGAAAGATGCTCGTATTCTCTATTTAAAATGATAATGCTATTTTTTTGCTAAATGTTCTCTTAAAACCCTTCAACAAATTCCCTAACGGGCATCTAAGGATCAAAAGTCATCTTACCTAGTTCATACTGCAAAATATCATCGATATAACA
Source organism: Ischnura elegans (assembly GCF_921293095.1). Lineage (NCBI taxonomy): Eukaryota > Metazoa > Arthropoda > Insecta > Odonata > Coenagrionidae > Ischnura > Ischnura elegans. The sequence continues at coordinate 39,458,735 of NC_060255.1, read as the reverse complement.
ATGGAAATATATGCAATGGAAGGAGTGCCAGCATTTACTGCCAAGTAAATTGCAAATGAACTTTCTGAAGGAGTACAAAGTTTAAATTTTAAAGGACAGAATATTACAAATGCCAATATAGTAGTACAATAACGCCACAAATATCAACGAAAGGATAATATGAAGAATATTTCAATGATAAGGCTGTGATCAATGAATACAATATATTTATAGGCTAAGTACACAATTAAACGTAAATGATAGCGAATATATCATGAATTTCCCCGCATGATTTTGTCCACAAGACTGTCAACAAATTAACTAGGAAAATCACGAATATCCATTTCGCTACGAGCTAGCTCCTGGCAACGATATAAATTAAAGAAGAGTATTACTGTAGCCATGCCTCATAAAAGAGCCACCCGTTGAAGCACACTTGGAAAACGTTGTAGAACTGGAGAAACCATCTTAGGTCATATGGCTCCTTGTTCTCCATCCATTTTGGCCCGGCATACTTGACGAACCAAATATAGATGGAAATAATACAGGCTAGCGGTAGAGGACTGCTCATTAAAAACCAGTCTTCAACTCTATCATCTGAAAGGAAAGAAGAAAGAAATGAGGATATCAATCATAGAGGATATTGATTTTAATGAGGCTTAGTTCCTGGACGCAATCACTTCCTATTAACTCGATTATAATATATATTAACTTGATTATAATTATCAGAGATGCCACTGATTGTTGGAAAGTTTTCTTCGTTTGATAGGGTATTAATAATCCTTATTTCTTAATCTTATATTCTTAATCTTATAATCCTTAATCGTCATTTAAAAATGTAAAAGCGTGAAATACGTACTCCAGGAGTAATAATCTTTGGATTTAGGCAATAAAATAATAGGAAAACACCCTATTACGATTGGACGAAATGTGCTACTGTTGTGACCCTGGCCACAACCCCTTCACGGTCACCCCCACATTCCCTTCCTAATCGAGTTGGGCCGAGGCTAATCTTTAGAATAGGAGTCGAGGATTGACGTTTCCTTATCCGAACCCAAGCAGGAGCCATCTTCATAAAGGATAGCCCAGGGCCGCTTTCCACAAATACTTTCCAAACCTGCTGCCCCATAAATTCCTTTCTCAAAAATGAAAGCGGTTCTCACGATGCTCGAAGCCACCTGCATCGCGCATCTCCTAGGCTGTGGTAGGAGGAACGCCCTAGAGTTGCGTCATACCAACCACGGCCATTCTGTTGATTAAGCAATGCGTCTTAATTTATAGGAATACGTGTATACGGAATACGGTAGCACAATTTATGTGACAAAGCTCTCGTTTAATTGAGCTTTAAAAATAACTTTGTTAATGGTCACATAGTACTTGTTCCTATTATGGTTTTCGTGCCCAAACAAAATAAATACAATAAAGCTTACTACCAAAATCAACAGGATTATACCTCAGCGTAAAAGCCTCTACAACGTCAACAGAATCAAGGTCAGGTGGGCGGAAAAACTTGCCGGCGCCATCCCAACTTTCAACTAACCTTCCTATCGTTCGCCTTTCCCTGTACCAAAATATCATTTCCAACACCACTGACATTTTTTGCGTATCCATTTCAAGGTAAGAAAACCAAAATTATAGAATCTGGAATACCCTATCACAGAGTTGGTCTTAGCTAGATGCGCAGTAGTTCCCCAGTAGAACAGCGTAGTAACCACGTTCAAACCACAACGTCCAGCGAAGAATCACAAGGCTATCCAGGTTACCTTAGCAAGATGGGAATTGGGAATAAATGGAATGACAGTAAGAAGGAGGATGTCGCCCTTTGTCGCACAATTAACGCCATTATACCTGTCTATTAAGAATGACATTCCGTTTTTACCATTAATCACACAAGAGTCTGATAGCTACAGTGCCTTACAATGACGTGGAGAATACTTTCCGGTTTGCTACCAACAAGTTTTCCTATTAACACTGTAAATGCCGACCCCTCTTTTCAACTGATTATCATCACGTTTTAGATTGGCAGTCATTTATCGAAGGACTTTGTTACTCTTTCTGTGTCTGAACATTTTATTTAATTTTTTCGCGTTTATTTCATTTTTTAGCGCTTTGGATTGGCAGTCATTTATCGAACGACTATGTTAATCTTTCTGTGCCTGAAGATTTTATTTCATTTTTCCACGTTTCACACACGTGTAAGCGCCAGTCATGTATGGTCAAAAAAACATCACCCTTTCTAATGAAGTTCTTTTACTGCTGAGTTACACCAAGTCGATATAAGTAAAAAAGTAAAACCATTACTACGTTTTACCTTTACTGAGCGAAGAGAACAAATAGGCCAATTGTTGTGCTAACTCGCGGAAATCTATAACATAAAACAGCAAGAAACTTGCCATAATTATATCTCTGATTCGCTCCAGTTAAGGCGAGCTAATGATTTTCAAATGTAGAGTCTGCACGCGTCTGAATTTCACCGAACACGTCCTCTTATTGAATACCTATCGTCCGGCTGGCTAGTTATTGATAAATCCAAAACGTCCGCCACCAAATCATGGAGAACATCATATAAGAAAAAATTTCACTGGATGAAGGTTCAACAGCGTTTTAGTTGGATTACACAAATGACACAGTGACTAGGACTCCTTCCATTGATTCATTTCATTTCCACATGTATCGACTCAGACAATTACAATCGCAAATTTTCGTCCAACTTTAATTCCTTCATGTTCTTAAAAAATCCAGATTTTTATTTAAAATTTCGAAGAATCTGAATACCAAGAAAAAACGTTTTCATGGTAACTGCAAAGTGTAAAAAAATGTTTGCGTTGACACAGTTAAATCGAAATACCTTTACATCCAAATTAACCTTGATTATAGCAATCATTAAAAAACACAAATTGACCACCGGTTAACAGCCTCAAATCTCGTAACGCTGTATGGCTGGCCTCGTGTTCATTTCAATTTCCTCCTATAGTTCGCATATTGCTCGGGGAAAATATTTCCCACTTCAACTATTGTGAACAATTGGTGGTTAATTTCACATCCAAACTTGATAGGGGAATGCATATTGATCAGGTGGAGGGAAAATCATTTTAAACTCTGCATTGGGTCATGAGAAATATAAAAGGGAGTAAAAAAGAAAACAAAGAAATGGCCAAATGACTATGGTTCGACCTGCACTAGAATATGCTACTTCAGAGTGGGACCCCCACTGTAAAAAAGAATTTTTAAAGCTAGAAAAAGTTCAGCGAAAGGCAGCCAGGTATGCTCTAAATATACATAGATGAAGGTACAGAGTAACAGCTATGCTAGTGCGTTTAGGATGGAACAGGGGCGCCGACTTATAAAAAATATTGGGGGGGCCCATACCGCGGGTCTTGCCTCGGGAAATTTTCTAAATTTTAGATGAAAAATAGTGAGTTTTAAAGTTTTTTTAAAGCCTTTTCGAGGGGTCATATGATCAATATTAGAACCCCGAAAACTCGACTCTCTATAACTCGACACTTCGGGAAACTCTACAAGCCTGACACATTTTTTATGTCATTCTTCCATTCTTATAAAATTAGTCATTCTTCCATTTAAATCAACCGGGAGGCAGGTTACATCCCTCTTGGCCCGCCAGTTTGTACCCGAAGGTTCACGCACTGGGAAAAGTTCAGTGTGTCGCAGCCCCGAAACACTATCACGATTCACACCACTTTTTTCAGTTAACCTGTTTAATACCGTAATAATTATTTGTTTTATATCATCACTGAATTTATTTTAAAAGGTAACTATCGTCAAACAAGGAAAATAAAAAATACCAACATATTTTTGTGATTTTGCAAAGCATAACATAACTTAATTAATTTCTTGTATTATTGGGGGGGCTCCGCCCCCCCAAACGAATTATTGAGGGGGCTCGAGCCCCCTCAGGCCCCATGGAGTCGGCGCCTATGGGATGGAAACATCTAAAAATGAGATGATCCGTGGATAGGATATGGTGGGTGTACAAAGGCTTTACATAAGAGCGGGGTTGGAAAGAAATGGCTCTAAAGCTGGTCTCACCCTGCTTCATAGGAAGGAAATATCATAAAGTCAAAATTATGTTTGAAAAACAAACCTTCCTACATAGAGGAATAAAGGAGTGGAACGAACTACCTGAAGTTATTTCTAAGATCTTCTCCGCAAATGCGAAAATTTTTAGGAATAAGGGTTTATCTGAAGGTTTTAATTTATTTATGGACTAACCCTTAGCTGGACGCGCCCGCGAGGGTGGCGCTTATGCACGCTGGCGGCTTTTTTGCCGCACTTTAATATTTTTGGTTTTCCTATTTACAGATTAAGTTTTTTATTTATATAATAACGAGATTATAACTTCTAATAAGTAAAAGCACTTTAAATGTTTTTCTCTTTCATTTATAAACAAAAATAAATCATATTATTATTAAAAAAATTAACATGCAAACTTCTTGATAAATACTTTGAATAATTTTTCTTAAGGAATTGCAGACGATAACGTTCTTATTCGAGGAAAAAGCACAGGAATATAATACGAAAGTGTGCCACCAGTCATCTATGTACATCAAACGCGCTATTTCGAATTTTCGTAAGATGCTGCAAAATCCCCGCTAGGCGTGTAACTAAGGGTTAATTATCACTCATAAAAGGACTGGATGAGGCGTCCAATTTTAATTGGATAAGTGAAAGTTGGATGCAGTATCCACTGCAACAGACACGCAAGCCAACGCGATTAGGTGGTATAACTAATTAAAGTGGACAATCATAACTTGGTTGTAGTGTCCAAGTGTTGGTCCCCACACCAATCTCGAAGGGATCCCTCATCCAATAGTAGGATCCTACAGCCAACTCGATGGATAAGGCGACTATTAATCCTTATGCGTCAGTCATCGCTATAGTGACGGACTCCCAAACAATTCTTATAATAAACAACTCGTAAGTGCACTTGTTTGGCGTGCTTTGTGGTATGTAAATAGGTTTTAAGTTTGCTCTTACAAGAGAGAAAATATTGCCATTCAATTCAATTTTAATACTTTTTATATACTCTTAGAGCACTTGAACACGAGAAGGTAACCGATAACCGATATGAATAACCGAGCTAAGGATTTTCTTGATGCTTGGGGCCTGAACTGTCTCGTGGAAAAATTTACCGGTAAGTTTGCCTATTGTGTTTTGTTATTATGCGGAACTCTTTATATACCGTTGTTACTATCGGGCGATGGTTCAAATGCAATAATTTTCACAAATTAAATAAAATACGCCTTGGCTAACACCGTCAGTCGGTGAACACACAAGGCTACCCAAAATAACGGCGCTACTCCTTCCCCGGAAAATGGGTGCTATGCATCCATCGTATGCTAGGAAAAAATTGTGCTTAAACTGTACATTAAAAAAATCAAACTATTCGTTCTCGTGGATTAACCTCATCGGTAATTTCCACAAGCGTAAATAGTAAACATAAAAGTACTTGTATTTCTAATTTATTCCAGGAATACAAATTATTATTGTAACCCCTCATAGGTTAAAAATGTTACAAAGTTGTAAATAAGCACTTTAACACAATCGCATCGGTTTTTTTATCGGATTAAAAAAGTAATACATAGATTATAATAGATAGGTATTTCTGCATGGTTTACTGAAAAGTAATCATGCCTGCTGTGACAACTCTTTAGGTAGTGAATATAGTAAAATTTAGCCACAATTCCTCGCGCTTCGATACGGTTTAGGACAAAGACACTCACCAGCCTTCTCCATCAGCTCACGATAGCTCCGAATTAAGGCAGCGGCCATTCCGGATTCCGTTTCGATTTGTGATTTTTAGCAAAAACACCTGGTCGACGTAGGCGTATTCTATAACGCTTGATCACTCGTTAACACGGAGAAAACAATAATGAGGGGTCTTGAATTCTAGTCCGAATCACAGTCGAAACTCTTCCGTCCGCCAAGCAAACACAACGTGCGGAGCGAAGCTATAACGATGGACCTTCCCCTCCACGCGGTTTATATACTCTAGTCGTAGACCATCCTCACGAAATGCTGCGGCGATTTGATCTCCCTGGCTACCTCACCCCCCAACATCCATCGCAAACGTCAACATTCCAACCTGCCCGTCCCACGGTGGGCGGAAATCGGAAAAAGCCGGTTTTTTTAGCTATAAACTTGAAACTTCGCAGGTATACTAAACAATGATAGAAATTTATGGATATGAACTTCATTTGACATAGATCCCACCCGTTGCTGAGATACGGAGGCTCAAACGTGAGCAAATTTCCATAAAAACGCCGTATTCAATTTTCTCTGAAAATCTTCCGAAGTAAGTAGATGGTGAAGTTATGGGTGGATTCTAGCGGAATAAAAACCCACATAATCTGATGACATGGCGTTTTTTCTTTAATTTTCCGTAATCTTAAATAATATAATCGATAAGTTGTTACCGTGAAGCTACAAACTGGCGGATACTGTTTTTTGACAAAGTTTTACAATTGGGTGATTTCTATTATTTTTATAATGCCTAAATCGAAAGATTATTAATCCTGGAGTACGTATTTCACGCATTTAGATTTTTAAATGACGATATCTATTTTTCGCGATTAAATAAAAAGTGAAAAATATCAAGCGCGCGAAAACGCGACGGGTAAGTATGAATGCCGGGAAAACTCCGTGTGACGTCGTTCGGGTTCCCGCTGCCGCAAGAGAGATGACCTTGGGGCGAGCCTCTGAGCGCTGATACGACCCAGGATGCTAGCAGGTAGCAGAGCACCATGCTAGCTGGTAACGCTTGGCTTAAATAAGGATTGTTAATACCTTATCAAACGAAGAAAACTTTCCAACCTTAGCCAGTTTTAATAGGTAATTATTAAGATATGTTTCCCTGAGCTCTGTGCCTTATGCATGCATTGGTAACCCTAGACGATGTAAAACTCCTGTCTACTCGTATAGAAACTAAGTCCCTGTGACGTCACGTGGAATAGCATCACACGGGCGCCAATCTGGCCTTTTTCAAATGAGGATAAAATTGACCCTTGCCATCCGTCGAAACCGGTATTTCTAAAGCCAAATAATTTGTATATTATGAATACACTATAATGGTGGGTAACGAATCGCAAGCAATGCCTTTCGTTTTCTTGATGAAGGAAACTACCCTATTAGCTATAGTTTCAAATGGGTTTTTGGCAAAGTCACGCGGAGTAACTCAAATGTGAGAGTACCTATTGTTTGAAGATTTATTGAGGTGTTTATGCAGTTAACTTTGAAATAAGTTTGCGACGCCGGAAATAGCATTGATATTTCGATCGCGCGGCAGGGATCGTCTCCGCGCGTCGGGAGTTGGATTAGCCGCGACGCGGTGAGGTTATTGAAGCTGTACGGATTTTCACGCTCAGCATTCACCGTTTTTATGTTTTGCTTCAACACACCGATTCTCAAATGGGCTATGGTGAGGGCAGTGAAGGTTTTACAGCCGAGCTAAGATGATTTTTCATTGAAGTTCATTTCGTTTTCTTTGAATACGATCAAAGACCATGCTTCTATTAAAAGCGTTCAAACCTCGAAAAAGTGAGTTGTTTTCCGGGGATTCATACAAGAAGACCTACCAGAAAGACACCAGCTGAGAATCTCATACCTTCTTTACTCCCCGATCCCTGACCTCCAGGATTCTACTGCGAAAACGCTCGTTTTATGACACCGCGGAGCGGAGCCTTTGACCGTCTTAACGGGGTATTTCCACGGGTACCTCTAGCTTTTTTAAGATGTGTATTATGCCTTCAGTTCTACTTTGACTGTGGTTGAGGAAAGTTAAGTTCTCTAGAGTGCGTAGAATTTGTGAAAGTGATTTGAATTCGTTTGTGGAGCGTAGTAATTTCAAACTTCCACGTGCCTGTAAGTACGTTTTCGGATAAATCCCTGAACATCGTTTTGACGAACCCTGACGCGCGATCGAAAAATCAATGTTATTCCGGTGTCGCAAACTTATTTCATAGTTAACAGCATAAACACCTCAATAAATCTTCAAACAATACTCTCACATGAGTTATTCCGCGTGACTTTGCCGAAAACCCATTTGAAACTCTACCTAATTGTAAAACTGTCGAAAAAGTATCCGCCATTTTGTAGCTGCACGTTACGTACTTATCGATTATATTCTTTAAGATTACGGAAAATTAAAGAATAAACACCATGTCATCAGATTATGTGGGTTTTTATTCCCCAAGAATCCACTTATAACTTCACCATGTACTTACTTCGGAAGATTTTCAGAGAAAATTGAATACGGGCGTTTTTTATGGAAATTTGCTCACGTTTGAGCCTCTGTATCTCAGTAACGGGTGGGATCTATGTCAAATGAAGTTCATATCCACAAATTTCAATCATTTTTGAGCATACCTGCAAAGTTTCAAGCTTATAACTTAAAAGAAGCCATTTTCTGGTGTTATCCGGCTTTTTCCGATTTCCACCCACTTTCCCAACAAGTAGGACTGCGAAACAGAATCACTTATTCCCAACCACCCGCATATCAGTTATATTATTCTATATTTTTTAATGAGTCAATTGTCGCTTGAATTTTATCAAGCGGGTTTGGGAGGGGGGTGGGGGGGATGGGAACATATCTCTGTCACGTGTGTTCGAGTATTGGGTCCACAAGTTGCTTAATAAGCGAAAAAAAAACACAATATCGTTTAAATGGATGAAATAGACGGAGGGTACGCTCTTTCGCGCTAAACAATACTTTACGTCGTCATAGTAACCACAATAATCTATATTCTATATACCCCTCTATGTCCTATAGACTCCTAACGACCACTCACTCATACAAATGTTTGGGGTGAACGAGACGAGATACGACAAAAAGTCTTATGAAGACCCCCTCTAAAAATGTCTGAAACCCCAGGAAAAATTATGAAAACAATAAATTTCCGATTAATTATCCGTCTATTCATATGAAATTGAGTATGGGGATCAGTTAAAAAAATGGCCACCAAATTCCAGTGGCGGCGCGTCAGTCATACTAGCAAACAATCATAGCAACATATTTGTTTATGCAAACAAGAGGAGCTAAATTGGGAAAGAAGATAAAGGAATTAAAACGAAAGGATGATAAAGATAAGGTAGGATATTTACTTAGTAATTTTTGAAAAGTCAATCTTTTAATGGCTTCTTTCCGTATGAACAAAAATATAATCACATCAAAGCGTATTCAAAGGAAAAGAGGAGAAATACAAGGTAAACAAACCTTCCTTTAAAGATAGGTTGGTAAAAATGATTTTATTTTCATTCTTTGTGATGGCGATAACGTTTTATTTTTCTTTACGTCCTTTTTTTTACTAACCTTTTTAATGTGTAATGCTATCCGTGAGCTGGTGCATCAATGACAGTGAATAATAGAATATGGAGAATACGTGCGATTATAGAATCGAAAGTGTGGTCGTTATTAATTCCATAGTTTACAAGTGTGCATAATGTAGTTCCCCTCTTGTTGCCAATACTCGATTGTAGTAGAAAGATATCTAAACAACCTTTCCTTAAAAGATAGGTAGGTAAACATTATTTTTAGCGTTTTATTTTTCTTTACGTTCTTTTTCTGTTACAATTTTTTTAATGTGCAATTTTATCCGTGAGCTGGTGCATCTAAGGAAGTGAATAATAGAATATGGAGGATAAGTGCAATCATAGGTATTTCTTATTCAATTATTTGTCTTACGAAAAGAACGTTTCATTGAGTGACTAAGTTATTTAGCTTAAATATATTCTAAATCATGACATTTATGATGCCTTGTTCATTAAAAGTTGTCATCTGCTACTCACCAGATGATTTAATTTCGCATTATATTGGATACTACAGCTATAAGGAGATGTTTGTGTATACCGACTCATTAGAAAACTTATAGAGGTTTTCCTGGAGTGGTATCATTCGCGATCATGACGAATAATCGTTCAATAAAATCATCATTTCTAAATTAGTCATACTAGGCCCAATTCATGCTAAGGATCTCCACTTATCAATTAAAATGTAGTTTACTGTAGTTCATTGTATTTCGTAAATTCGTTATGTTATGATATTAAGTAGGTATAAATTGAGTGTTACAGGGGAACATGCTCTCGACGTTATTTTGTATTTGAATTGAATAAGTTAGAAACTCTGTTAGACTCATAAAAATCCATTTTATTTTCTTAGTCCCTCAGAAAAACGTTCCTCTTCATTAATATTTTACTTTTTATTATAACCCACGTACTATACGCTCGTTTTACTTGAAAGTAGAAATATTACTTATATCTAATCTAGCCTATTGAAAAGTAAAAGATCCGTAAGTAGCAAGCGGCAAACAAAAAGTACAAGACCTTCCATAGCGACCAAAACAAGGCCGAAGGCCTTTTACTCTGGGGGTCTGTGGGTCTGGGGGAAGTCTGGGGGTCGAGCAAAGCGAGTATATAAGCATTATGGACGATTATTTATGAAATGTTGACAGCCTCATAATTATCTGGAATGAAAAACTTTGCTGTTTCTACAATTTGGAACTTTATTTTCCTGACTAGTTTCGATACACTGTATCATATTCATAGGACTAGCAGTACAAGTAGCGTTGCTGTGGGTTATATACCAAAAAGGGGGGGGGGCAAAGAGTGGAAGGGGAGGGGAGGGGAAAGGGGTGGAGAGGAGATGTCTGTAGAGCGCTACATTGTTGCACTTCGCGTAGGAGGGGGGGAGAGGAAAGAGAACCTACTTAGGGAAGGCGGCGTGGGTTAGCGTCATGGGGATTATTTTTCGGGTGCAAAATTGGGATGTTCAGGAGGGGGGAGTGGAATGGGAAAAGGTGGTCATTAGTGATGGGCTCTTTCTTTTTAACTATTCTTAAAATTTTCAGTTGCTCCCTGATGTCCATGTCCCAGCTAAGGCAAAGAAGGCAAAACCCTGCAAAACCCAAAAAACTTGCACCCCAACATCAAATTCACGATGGAGTTACCAGAGGGACATTCTTTAAATTTTCTGGACCTTAATATTTCAATCACAAACGGGAAACACAAGTTCACTATTTATCGTAAACCCACGTGCACCGATCAGGTTATCCACTCATCCTCTAAACATTCCATTAATCAAAAATTAGCAGCCTTTCACTGCATGCTGCACAGAGCATTAGCCGTACCATTAGAGCCAACAGCTTTCATGTCAGAAATAATCACAATTTAAAAAATTGCAGTCGCCAACGGTTACGCTGAAAAATTAATCGACGATTTACTGGCAGGCAAAAGGAAAAAAATGTTAATCAAGGATTTTTACTTCTCAACCACAAATGACAAAGGATCGTGGCGACGCCTGAAGTATGTAGGACAACCCTCTATTAAAATAGGAAAGTTTCTCAAAGAAATGAACATTCATCCGGCTTACTACAATAACAGGAATCTAAAAAGCTTGCTTCCACCCATCAAAGACTCCATTAACCCAGCCCTCCATAGTGGGGCTTACCAACTAAAATGCAGTGATTGTGGCGCCAAATACGTGGGACAAACGGGGAGGAACCTAGCCATTAGAGGCGAAGAACACAGACGAGACTACACCAAGAAAACGGGGATGTCCCAGTTTGCCTCCCACCTCCTTGAAGAAGGACATCAGGCGAATTTCACCCCGGAGTTGCTGCACCGTGTGAAGAAAGGGTCACAAATGGACATCAGGGAGCAACTGGAAATTTTAAGAATAGTTAAAAAGAAAGAGCCCATCACTAATGACCACCTTTTCCCATTCCACTCCCCCCTCCTGGACATCCCAATTTTGCACCCGAAAAATAATCCCCATGACGCTAACCCATGCCGCCTTCCCTAAGGGGGCCTTCACAGTTCGGCGTTGCGTTGACGCCGCGGCTAGCGAGCCAATCAGAGCCCGTCTTTGAGAATTGATGACGTCACGTCTCCAGCTCGCTGCGTCGTCGCAGAAAAACTGAACCTGTTCAATTTTCTCTGCGTCAAGGCGGTAGTACGCCGACGATTTCGAATTGGTGTTTGTTTATGGGTATGCAAATATGCAAGATAAGCTCTAATGGGAGTGGCAAATGCTATTTATTTTATTATTTACTATTATTTTAAATTGTTCAGCTTAGATATTTCGTATCTTTCCTAAACATAAGACAAATGTTAACCCTAAATTAGATTACAATCACTGAGGAGCATAGATTAGCGTAACACATACCCGTAAATGGAATCAAAAGCTAAATACAGCGTGAGAGGTGCTTGTTGATGACTAAGGTCGTTTAAATTCCATTTTATATCCAATAATTGTGCCCTCATGATCTACTCAGTTAGAGCTATTTAGATAACATGACTAGGACACTCTGTTTGAACAACAGTTATCATTAATAAATATTCCTGATAATATTCCACGTTACTCATGTTCATTGAGTGAATGTAATTAGCTATTTTTCGAATATTCCGAGTTAGGAAATAAAATTTAAAGGTCATAATAATGCATAGGCAAGGGCCATCACTACATGCATTATTAACAACTTTATGGTCGCCATATTAACTTCAAATGCTATTTATAGTTAAGAAGAACATTTTAAGAAATGAAATTGGGTAAACATGCAGAAAACAGCATATGTATTGTGCGTTTGGTTCGAAATCCTAAGATGATATGCTCACAGGCCGATTTTTAGGAGCCGACGCTTTTAGCCTTTCATTTGTTTTTGCAACGCAGAGCTGTGAAGGCATGGAGAATACATTATAATGTATTCAGTGTAATGTATTAATCATGTGTGAAGGGCTCCAACTTGCTGCGATGAGTTAGCTCCGCCCCCAAGTACACAACGCCGAGCTATGAAGGCATCCTAAGTACGTTCCCTTTCCTCTCCCCCCCCCTCCTACGCGAAGTGCAACAATGTAGCGCTCTACAGACATCTCCCCTCCACCCCTTTCACTCTTTGCCCCCCCTTTTTGGTATATAACCCACAGCAACGCTACTTACGCAGGTGGTATATATACGCACCGGAGGTTGGACGAGTCAGGGGTATATAGGCCCGAACATTTTTGAGGATCGTCGTCGTCGTTGAACTGCTAGTTCTATGAATATGATACAGTGTATCGAAAGTAGTCAGGAAAATAAAGTTCCAAATTGTAGAAACAGCAAAGTTTTTCATTCACAAATCAGTAAGATGGATTTCTACAACGTGAAGGCCTCTACTATTCAGTGCATCATTATCTGGAAATAAAGGATACGTGCCTAAAATACTATAGGAGATATTTGATTGTATCGATACATATTTTAATCAACATATCTTAACACTTTAGCAATGCGGGTAATGATAAATGATATGTACCATTAATATATTGCTGTCCAAGTACACTGGATGAATTTAAGTTCCACAAACATAATAGTGATGCTGCTGTGTGCAACTATCAAGTGAACCAATTTTTAGGGCCAAAACTTTAATTGCATTACCGTTTTTTGCAAGATTTAACGTTAATTTGATTGGATAGCCTAATATTAACATTCAATGTGAGTTTCAGCCTTGTATCTCATGAAATGAAAAAAATATTAGCGAAAAGTCGTATCCAAAGAAAGTCGATCAGATCTTACACACATAAAAATTAATTACTTGGAGCGCCCATCATTCACAAATGTGACAAACGCGATAAGAATTATGCCCTTAAAATTTCGTTCGTCTCGCATTAATAGGTATTGAGAAGGATTTTATGTTTTCCCCTTAACTTTGCATTGATGTTAGATATCTATATAAAATGAAAACAATGGTTGGCAAGGAGACTAAATTTTCACTAAATAATCATATTGTTAACAAGGTATGACACACATAATTTCGGACAGGTAAGGTCAATATCATAGGAGAAAATGAAACCTATTGATAATATTTCATATCGAAATATCTTCATAAGGAAACGTAGCACCTCAAAATAATTTATATATTAAACTAGCTGACCCGGCGAACTTCGTACCGCCTAACAATCACTGAACTTAGTTTAGTTACACCATTTATAAATCAAGAGCGGCTGCATCGTTTTTAATCATATTTGATTTATTATAATACAATAAGGATACAAATTCAATAAAACTACGTAAATGAGTATCAAAATTGCTAGTCAGAACGACATTTTCTTCATTGAATCTACATTGCGTGGATCGGAGTATGTTTGCGCGGATTTTTTTCAATGAATTTTCTTACGTTTTGAATTAAGAAATTTTGAGCATTGTGGTTTTATAAAGCAGTTAATGACATAAAAATTATATGCATTCAGTCGTTGGCTATTTGTATATTAACCGTAAAAAATGTTTTTAGTTCTAAGTCAGTTGCGTAAACTTGGCCCGCTCACGGGGCAGGTAAACGCAATGCAAGACCGACGCGTCGGTCTTGCATTGCGTTTTTAGCATCAGTCAAGCGTCGCGACGCTTGACTGATGCTAAAATCGCGTAAGAAAAGCCCCTATGAATCCTAAGCCCCTAATCGTATCAAATGACTCTAGGCGCGCCAGTTATAGTATCTCCGTTGGGGAAAAATTCACTGCGTAAACGTGCTGCATGCGTAAACGCATCACGGTGTGCCCTACACATTCGGGTTTAATGTCTTGCGTCAAGCGCCTTCTGATAAACAACAGTTTTTGTTTTGCTATCAGGCGCAAGATAAAGCGGATGAAGCTAAAGAAATATAGCGAAGCGAAGCAGTGACGCAGCGAGGGGGGTTTTTGGGAGATAAACCCCCCCAAGAGCTCAGAGAACTTTTTTATAAAAATTTTGTTACTACTATTAGGGGAACGGATGAGTCACAAACAAAACAAATTTAACTTTTCACACAGCCGCAAATCCTGACCAAAATTTTGAACCATTTATCTTAAAAAATGCCTGGGAGAGGGCCTCCACACCTCTCGCTTACATTGGCGGGTTTTCTATTCCCTACAGACCCGCCAGTATTAGCTGGGCCTAAAACCTTCCGATCCTTAATTCCTAGCTGCGAAGAAATACAGAGGATGGTTTACCGACTCGTAAATATTCCACATATAATTTACCATTAGAAATTCATCGGTTTTCATTAGCAAATGAGCACAAACATCACAAAAACTGAAAGACTGACCATGCGATTTGTTAATCGTTATCACGAATGCAACACGAATTGGAAATTGAATACATTTAAGTTCAAAAGGGCATATAAGTTGGGATCATGGAATCTTCGGAATGAGAACTTCCTCATCTTTGAATTTTCCTTCGAGCATAGTCGCGTGAATCACATTCATTATCAATTTTTTAATCACCGAACGCGTTCCGTTACATAGTTACGGTTGGTTTAGGTTTCGAAAGATCATGAACACAGAGCCTACATTTAGCTGTAAAAAGTGGCTTAGTAAGCCAGGTACGTCCAAGGACTTAAAATATTCAGATATATAGTTGGTGATTTCGTCTTCGTTTGTTACACAGTTAAAAGATTTGATTTCATGCAGAGTACCAACTATTTGATCCTGACTTACCTAGTTTCAGTCATCCACATGTTCGTTCTGTCGTCAAAATTGCTCGCTCAATCAGCCATTCTTAATTTTTGTGGTGGTCAATCATATTCTGGAACACTTTGTTGATGTGCTCACCTTCCGATGAAACTAATTTGCAAACATTCGGAGGAAGTGAAATCAAACTACTCGATTCGTCGACAGGAACACGGACATTACCGATTGTCAACAATTGCTTGAAGATGTGTTAACAAAGACGGTAGTGCAGTGTCAGCTCGAGATGGGCTTACAATTATTTCGAATTAAATTTTTAAATAAAATTTCAATATTTTGAATATATTTAGCAATTAAATGTTATATTGCTACGACGTTCAGTATATAAATTGGTAAAAACAAAACAAATAATTTAATTTGTAGTTTTGACCGACTTATCAATTGTTGTTGCGTTACTTACTCCTAAAAACATATCACTAAGAGATGAATTTTTTGTGAAATTATCCTTTTTTTAATGTCCTATATGTTATCCGGGGCTAAGACGAATCCAAAGAACCTAATATCATTAAAAACGGTGCAGCCGTTCTCGAGTTATAAGTGTTCTAACTAACACGATTTTCGACTTTCTTTCATATACATAGATAGTAAATTAGTTTCTTAACATACTGTTAAAAGACTTACCCAATTACCTACTATTAAAATTTGTCTGGAAAAGGGATCTATTGACTGCACACTTGTATCAATTATAAATTCGAATACAATTACAGCATTATTTTTCTTTAACTTTTATCTTTTTATTTACCTAAATTTTACCTTTCAGCAAGAGTTTCAGACCCTTGCTTTAATAAATAAAAAATATATAAGGGGAAAATCGAATTTCAGGATTTTCGATACGATTTTTCTTGCTGGTTAATTGATGAAGCGGAATGTCTATCATTGCTAATTGTGACCTCTGTGATAAAAAGTATATCCTTAAATTTTCGTAGATATAAAATAAAAACTATGATTTCCATGGAGCCCTAAATACAACGTAAAATTTAATTTACCAATCAGATCCTACCCTGAAAATTTCGCACCGGTACGGTTTGTAACAAAGGAGAAAATGAGACCTATCGATATAAATTCAAATCGATATATCTTCATAAAGAATCGTTACTGATTAAAATAATTTATGTGTGCATTGAGCTATTCTCTCTTAGCAAATTGTTAACATTTATATCCCCGTAAATATTTAAATAGGTCTGAAAAAGAGCTCTATGGAATGCACACTTGGATCGATAATAACTTCGACTCTAATCAATCGATCCGCTTGATTTAACTTTTGTTGGATAAAACACATTAGCAGTTGTACTATTTATGACTTTCATATTCAAACTTGCTTAACAAAAAAGTTATTAGCGATTAAAGCGTATCCAAGGAGATTGGTATAGATATAACTCAATATATAACGATTGCAAAAGTTGACCTTTTTTATAATATTATTAATCTGAAACTTTCATTCATCTACCTGAAACGGTTGCCAAGTAATTCAAAATGGTGTGATCCCCTAAAAATGGCAATTTTTTTTCAGAAAAATTTTTCACGTGCAGGATATTTTTCGGAATTTTATTATATATTAACCAAGAGCGTTGCGGGAAAAATAGGGTAGATCGTTAGGGTAGGAAGGAGGCTTAGATTGCTTGAACAATTGAGAATGGATATCTTTAAAAGCGTCACAGAGAACATAATAATAGAGCCACACTATATTTCTAGGTCCGATAGAAGCGACAAATTAAGAGAGATGTTTTGCCGAACGGATAGATATTGGAATTCGTTTTTTCCCCGAAACATAAGGGACTTCAAAAAACGCTAGTCCCATCTTTGTTAGAGCACTTCATTTTTTATGTGTATATGGCTGGTGTCCTAACACCCCCTTCCACACGCCTCTTAGGCGCATTGCGCGGTATTATGTAGATGTAGACTCAGGACGGGGGATGTCCTAAAAGCCCCTGTTGCCAGGTGCAGATCTGCATGATGGACATTTGATAGCGGCTTCAGGCATGAGTCGCGTCCCGTCGAATAGAATTGTTGTAAAACTACTGCACAACAATTAGAAATCACTGAAAGGACTTAAATCGCACACTCCAACAAAACGCAGGCGTTCCTAATTGGAAGATGAGAAAAAATGGAATATTAGATGGGAAAGCGATGGAAATTTGTTTGATTCAGCCATTAAACTTCACTTGATTCCCATATCCTCAGACATAAGTTTTCTGTTGAACCTCCATCTTTCAGTATTTCCAGCGTCTGGGTAGGTATGTAATATTTACTTTTAGGTGATTAATATGCTTTAATATTTATTTAAGCGATTCAACGGTTCTACAGATATTATTAAACCAGCTTCAGTTTGATTTGTATTGTATAGACTGATATTCCCAGTCATTTTCGGTATATATTACCATAGAGTAAGTATATATAGAGAGCTCACCACACGTACAAAAATCGTATACGTTTTTGGTGTAGTTCTAGAGCAGTTAACCAGATGTCACTAGAAGAATTTTGGCAATTTGTTTAATTTGCTCATTCCGCAAGTCTAAAAATATATTCTGAAGCAGAAAGGTTTGCTACGTTTAGTGTAGACATTAATTATTCGATTTTGTTTATAACAATTGTTATAAAAAATATTTCCTCGAATTTCGGCTAGTTACTTGACTTTTCCGAGTTTATATTCCTAATCCATTTTCCGGCAGACTGTTCTTAGTATAAAGTTGAAACTTGCAGGAAATGTTCATAGCACATTTTTTTCCATACTAGTAAACTTTAATTTGTTCATAACTCAGTTTCAACGTTGTTATGTGTGTTTATATATCTTCCGGACGAAAAATCTGGAATTTTGCAGGGTAAAAATCAATCGCCTGCTAACTTTCGTATCTTACGATATAGGTCCATATATGCTGCATATGAAATTTGGACAAAACTATAAATTTATTTTTGGTGAAAGAATTGTAACTTTATCTCGATTACAAGGGGAGTTATGCATTTTTAATGGCCGCACCTCGTCAGGCTTTCCTTACTGGCCTGGGTCTACGCAGAAAGCTCCCGCCTCCTAAGGAGTTCGTTTTGCTATCAGATAGGTTGGCGAGGTGAGGGTTTCGTTTTGACGAAGAGATTTTCCGTGGGGGAAGATATTTTCGCTTCAAGAGACAATATAAATCTTATTGATGGTCATCGCATCGTTGAACGATCAACATATCGAATGAAATATATTTCGCGTAGTGTGCTTCAGAACTTCAGTTAGGAAATACCTCACTTTGGTGAAGTGTAAATGCTATTTACAACACCAAGTGCCGGAAAATTACAATAAAAAGGGAATGCGAGATTGGATCTCTACACTGAACAACAATGCACTGTTTGCCTTTCGTAGTAGCATTTTTGGGAATGGGGGTGGTCGGTGACCTTGATTTGTTTGCTCGATAGCGGGATGAGTAATGGCCCATTCTGTTACCACGTCGAAAATGAGAAGGTTTCTTTCGGCTCTACCAGTTATCTGGGTCTTACGTATGGGGCCGGGGATCATCTAATGCATGTTTTTGTCTTTCCTTGAGACCTTATTCTGATCATAGTTGTGATAATCGTCGTCTCGTCAATAACAAGACGCATTGTCGTTTGAGGAAAGTTTTGTTTTAAGCGTTAGCATTTAGTTGAGGTTCTTAAAAGTAAAACAAATAGCGGCTGCAATTGGGCACGGGTTCACTCATTGCTTAAATTCTTGCCTCATAATATGAATGAATCCCTTCTCCCAGGGGCCGAAAAACTAAATATCCAAAGATACATTTTACGCGGTGAGCATTTATATAGCAATATCGAATGGAGTATTTTTGGCATATTCCGATTGTAAGTTATTGCGGCACTAGAAAAATATGGCGATTCAAAACTATCCGCTCTCCCCTTTCTCGGAATTAAACCTCCTATTATGCAGTTTTGTGAATCGAAACTGCAAGCAAAATTTGCTTTGTAGGCCTCATGGGGAATCCTAATCCGTAGGCTAAAATATGTTATCGCGTTAGAATCTTGAGTTATCCATTCATTAATTGTTATAAAACATTTGATTCTATGTATATTAGATATTGATTGCTTTTCGTACACAATTTAACAATCCAAAACCTATTTTTTTGTCTTTGATAACAAGTTATTCATTTAAATACAGACTTTCAACACTAATACAGGATTTGTAATAATCATGCACATAAAGTAGGTTCGAAGATTTTCGCGGCGTTGATCAGATTATCTCTGCATTCTCTTCGGGTTTCCACCGCGTCCGTTGGCTTTTGTCGAAACTGTTCTCGCCAAAAGGCAACGGACGCGGTGGAAACCCGAAGAGAAGGCAGAGATCATGCAACATAAAGTTTTAAGTCCAAACTTCGAACTGCAACCGACCTGTTGACGAGCCTTTCCAGAGGTACTTCCTCTGAGTGGCTGAAATGTCATCTATCAATGATTTTCCCGAGGTGTAACCCTCATTTTCCTCCATTGTTGGGGACTTATGTCCCAACGAGTAAAAACTAGTGATGTGTTTTTAGAAGGTTAAAAAACTTCCATCTGATGTAAAAAAATTTCGACGGAGTCGACGTACAAGTAGCCCTCCGGCGCGAGAATGTAGGAAAACAATATTGTGCGATATATATAATTATATTACCTTTACTAATCCAAGTACATCTCACCGTATGAAAGTTAATCACAACCAAGTTGATTTTGATCAATCAATTAGAAGGTAAACGAAGAAGATTTGATTATTTCCGAAGCAGAAAAAAGGAACAGTTTGCTAACCCGTAATAAGGTATAATGCATCGCCAAATGTGATGATGTGTTGGATGATACCTCATTCGTGATTCTCCCCAGTGATCCAACGGATAGATTCCAAAAAAGTGTTAAAAAAGCTTTATCTTCCTGCTGTAATTTATAAATTAGCCCCTAAATTAAATATCATCTTTAGGCAATTGCCTGATTTTTCACCAAAATATAATATTAATAGCCCCATCATTTTGCCACAGAAACTTCAACACCTCATACGTCACCATCCAACTCCAAGCTAGTTTCATTTGACGTAAAAAGTCTATTTACTTCTGTACCTGTACAAACAACTTTGTTACTTATGAGAGACTTACTGAGAGACAACAGATATTAAGAACAGTGAGTCTTGTGAACTTCATTGTCTAATGGAACAGTGTGCCAGCCAAAATTATTTTTTGTACAATAAGAATATTTATCACCAAACAGACGGCCTTGCGATGTGGTATTCCCTTTCACCTGTAATAGCCGAAACATTTACGGACAATTCAAAACGCCACTTATTTGATTCGGGCATTCTATCTCATCTAACATCTTCTGGTACCGTTATGTTGACTACATCATTTGCCGCTGGACCGGAATTGTCAGACAATTAGATAATTTTCTGAATCTTTTAAATCCTCGACATCCTAAAATTACCTTCGTAGTAGAAGTAGAATCCAAAAAGCACCTAAAATTTCTCGATCTCTCCGTATCCATAGTCGATGACAAACATGAATTTGGTGTATACTATACAGAAACCCTTGTTATGGTGATACAATCATTCAGAGTTACTGATGCCATCCAACCTCCCAAAAGTTATCCTCCTCCTTATTCTATGTTACATAGATTGATCAATCTACCTTTAAATGCAGTCAATTTTAATTGTGAACTTTCCACAATGAAATCAATTGCAATTTTAAATGGCTATAGCTTACATACTTAAACTAAAATCCTTCAGAGAAAGTTGAAAACGCGAGCTATTTCACAGCTTTGCTCCCTTCCCCCATCACAGAGAATTCTAAAAATTGGTGCCGGTCATTTTTTGTGGGAGACCTTTCCAACAGGCTAGCAAACAAATTCCCCAAAAATAAATTCAATGTTTCTTTTTACAACCCTTGCACTCTCGGTGAAGTTCTGTGTCGTAACAAAGGCAAAATAGAACCCATCCATCAATCCGGTATTTACAAAGTTAATTGTGAATCATGCAACTTGAGTTTCATTGGTCAAACAGGCAGAAGTTTTATTATCAGAATGAAAGAACATAGAAGGTGCAGGAAATTGGGATGAAACGTCACTTCTCGCCAAACATTTGGTACAGACTTTTCATTCTTGTCATTTTCAACCAGAATTTTCTCCCTCCAGGAAAGGGGGTATGAAAGCGTTGGAATATGCATGCTAAACATGATGGAGAAGGAGTTGGTCGCCGATGTTCCCGTATAATAATAATTAACGATAAGTGAGGATATTTGCATGTCCCTTATCAGCAAGGATGAGGGCAGAATAAAACGGAAGGATACAAAAGTGAGGCAGTTTATTCCCGCGGTGAAATTTTTTATTGATAAATGATGGACATTGTGGTTGAGAAGATGTTATGAATAGTGCTGTAAACGTGCATTTAAATCACATTTTTCCTCTCCTAATCTAGCAGTTGCTAAAATAAGGTCCTTATCCTATAATAATAGTGATAGAAACGGGCAGCTGTAGTGTTTCACAGGAATAATCGTCATTTCATATTTGTCATTTCTCCAGCTGCTCGCTCGCTCGGATTGCATGCATGACACAAAGATAACCTGTAGAATTCGGTCTCGATACCTTAAGTAAATCTTTTATTATTTCCAAAACATCCCTCCTTGTATTGCGATTCTAAATATCGCTTCCTTCTTATTAAAGATCAACTCATTATTACGTATTTCCTAGTAGAGAGTTTCCATCGCTTATCGAGACCAATTTTTGCTCATTTTTACTTTTAAGACCACACCAGGCGATGAAATAGACGATCACGAACGTATAAATATATTTGAAATAATGTTTTGCGAATTCACTTTGCGGTATGGTGACATTATAAATTCAAAACTAAACCATTTAGTATCAATACAGTACTAATGAAAAAACTCAACCAGTTTCGATATTTTCAGGTCTTTATCTAGAGGTTAACGATAACGCTAATGACCTGAAAAGAAGGAAACCGGTTGGGTTTTTAATGCATACTGTGTGGATTACAACAAAGTTTGCAAATGAGCATTTTAATTAATAAAAATATATATTATGGACACAGAAATGAACTTGGGTGAAATAAATAAATAAATAAATTGTACCATATGATGGGTCTGTGAGACGAAACGCATCGTACGCATTAAAATATGGGACCCAGCCTATTGCCCATTTCTCTCAACCATCATCTTCCCTTTCTTCGATGCTAGGGAGACTGAGGCAGAGTTTGGGAGAGAGGAAGAGCGGAGGGCGGGAAGGAAAGGGGAGAAGCTGGGAACCTTGAACCTGACTCTCTCGCCCCTAGCTCGCCACTCCAGGGGCCATCTATCGGCTGTTTCAGAATTAAAACAGTCGATACGATTTCCTCCTATGCCGTGAGCCCTCTATAATATACTTACTCTATGATATTACCCTACAATTACTTCCGATTTTGCTTGGTAGTGCAGGTTACATGGTATGAACTCACACTAGGCGGAATGAACCCTTAAATTATTTATGAAAGGACTATGGTAGCGTGCACGGATTCAACTATTAAGTGGAACAATGAATCTATTCAACTTCTAAAACAATGAACCGTCTCACCAATGTCATTGTAAATGGATACATGAATTAAATTTAATGCGACAGTAATTATTGTATTGGACAAAAGTGTTTATTTCCTAAAATAAATGTAGTTAAACAAATAGTTAAGAATTTAGAAAAAGTCCACAGATTTCATTTTAGTCAGTTTTGCGGCTCTCCTGACACAATAAAGATTACCAAGCGGAGATTAAGAGAGTGATCTAACCTGGAAAAAAATAATAAGTACACAAAGAGAATCGGGAGGTGAAAACAATCTACAAGTTTGGTTTAATAATACATTTAATGAAATAAAATAGTTATTTTTACATAAAATTTTAGAACGATAATAACAAAATATTTTGAAAAATAACGATAAAATTTTATAAAACATCTTCGCTTTCGGCTCCGGACAGGAAATGGTGGTATCGATTACAAAATCCAATCACACCAACACAAATAAACCAATTTAGCCATATCATAATTGGAATGAACTGGAGGAAAACACTAATGGGTGTTAAAAAAGCGAATCCTTGATTGACCTTACTTCAGTAAATTGACACCTGGAGCGAAAACACATAATTCCAAAACGCTGACAAAAAAAGCAGAGACGTGACCACAAAAAATTATAATGGGCCTTCAAATACCGGACGTTCTCCGCCCATGATTTTCTCAGTGGCTAAATACAGTAGATTCCGGTTAATTGGGACATATCGGGACTTGTGCACTTTGCCCCAATTAAGCGGATGTCCCAATTAGGCGAACTATCCTGCATATGGGCATTAACAAACGTTGAAATGAAAGATAGAAGACTAAAGAATGTTTATAATGCAACATAGGTTTATAAAACTATTAATTTGATTAATAAATCAGCGAGTTTAGTCAATTTATTATGATTTTTAAGAATATTAACAAGAAAAAAGTATTTTTCACAGCCTCGGGCGACACTGAATGAATGTCTTATACTAAGTCCTATTAAAGAAAGGTCCTATCCTATTGCGGATAGTATAACAACAGGAACTTTCAAAAAAGGGTAAGAATATGACTATTTGTTAAAAATAAGAGTAAATCAAAGGAGGAAAATTTAAAAAATAGTATTCTGAAAATAAAAAATTTTAATTTCGTCGCGAGTATAGAGTCTATGTCGCCGACTCATGGCCCAATAAAGCGGCATGCTGTCCCAATTAAGCGGAGAATACTCTGGGATATTCCTCTATTGGGTTCTGTTCTCCAAGATCTGCCCAAATAAAGCGGCTGCACCAACTAACCGGTTGACCCATTAAACGGAATCTACTGTATATACCAGTCATCGTCTACGCCACACGAAAAGGGCAGTCACTTTTTCGTAAGATTTCGGAAGGGGAAGGAAATCACCTTCGCGGCTGACAGATGAGAAATTAGTCGTCCTCGGGTGGATTTTGACGATGGTTTGATCTTCCATGCCCAACGAGCCGTGAATGGCGAGGCAAGGCATCTCTCCCAGCGACAAAGCACGCGATCCCAAAATTTCCACGACTGGCCGAGCCTCTCCATCAGGTGGGCTCGCACTTTTTATTTCTGCAACACGAAGAGGGAGAGAAATTAATCATGGTCTGGACACAAGGAAGGTCGGACTGAGTGACAATTTTGCACCCCACGGTCGAATGAAAGATATTGCAGCTTGAAGCCACGTCCTTGCTCTCAGAGGAGAGCCGAAAGTGTGTCGTTCTATTATTCTAACGTTGTTCTATAATTCTAAGTCCGTGGTTTCGACGCAAAGGCATGATTCAAAACCGATGCTTTAGTCATATGATGTTATAAAAGGTTCTGTTTTCATATACGAGGTTTTTAGATGCTGATAGGGAAAATTTGGTAACAATGATGTGTAAAATTCAATGCATATACTCCAAAAATTTAATTTTTTTCAGCACTTTGTGCCATAGGCGTACTCAGTGGGGGGCAAGAGGGGCAGCTCCCTCCCCCCTAGAAGCAAAAATCGCAGTCTTTTAAAAAAATCAGGACCGGATTGAAGCTGAAGTTATCAACCAATTTTCTTTAAACCCACGAAAAATATGTTTGTTATGATGATATGATGACTGCTATGATATAAAAATATGATAAAATATGTTTTACGAAAGATGATATTAGTATATAGTCCAGGAAATGAAGCATTTTGGCTTGCAATTTTTTCAAACTGAATCGATTTTCTTGAAATTTTCACAATAAGTAGGGAATATAGCAAGAATCAAAATCTATATCATGCCGACGGGCGCTTTTACCCTGGGGGTGGTTTCCTCCCCATCGCGGGGGTGGAAATTTTTAATTATATTTTGACCACAGGAATCGATAGAAAAATAAATTTTAAGAATAAAATGTTCTATTCATTTTTTGCGTAAAATTAATATTTTTCGAGTTATTAGCGATTGAAAGTAACAGTTTTTTGACGAAAAAATCAACGATTTTAATCGATTATAGGCAAATAACTTGAAAAGTGTTAATTTTATTAGGAAATTGTTAATTACAAAACTGTAGCTTGTAAAAAATTAAATAAAAATCTTATTTTATATTTCCTTTATGACCAATTCGGACCGAGCTACAACTTGTTGATGGTTATATATTGTTTGTCATACGCTAAATTTGAAAGATTCAATACAAAATAGCGGGAAAAATGTAATTTTCAAGGAAAAATTATGTAATCAGTTTAAAAGTATTTTTAAAAAACTTTCTTATAATGAGAAAAAATATTTTTTATCATGAAATTTGAGCGAGTTGTGATTAAAAATAAGATCAGTCCCTACTTTTTTGTACGAAAAAATCAGTGAAAACAACTCCTTATTACCACATTAGACAAAATTGATCAATGCCCTTCAGTATTTCTCTTTATTTAAGTATTTTTAATTGATCCTAGAAGTTTTTTTAATGTACATTTCTAAATTTTGAAATAATTGGAGGAAAAAGTGAAAAGTCATTTTCTACAATTTCGTTAAAAATTCTCTTTTTTTCAAAATAACTCCAAAAAAACTGGAGATATGAAAAAATGCAGGAGTAATAAATTGTAGCTTCTTTATTTTAAAATATTTTGGTGTGTTTTAATTTTCTATACAATAAATATTTGGTGAGCTATTGATAATTAAAACCTCTATTTACAAGGGAGCTCCACCTTATTTCAACCCTTAAATCCCTCCCCTTTCAAAATTAATGACTCGAAAAAAATTTAATTCACATGGCCTTTTAGTCAGTAAAATCCCAACTAAAATACAATTAAAATGAACTTTCTATCATAAAAAATAAAGGAGCTATGTTTGAAATACCAATCAAATTTATTGTCGAAGAATTCGAAATCCACAATTCAGAGCATGATATTCCTCATAATCAGCATATACTTTGTGTACTTTACGTTAGAAGCTAACGATACACTCAAATTTGATACAAAATAAACACACATACCCATAAGATGTATAAATACATACACATATGTGAGTATGTGTGCTCTCGCTCACAGTGACCTGTGAGCATGCATGTGGTGGGAAGACTGGAAGCCATAGTCTCCGTTTGATTGTGTTTCATGTAATGTCTACATAAATGTGCATTTATTTGTTTATGTTACCATGACGAAGTTTTTTCTGTTTATCCTATTGTTATATCTTTTCTGTGCTGTGATTAAAATCATGAGAGAAAAAAGTGAATACATAATAAAAGGAGTAAGAAAGTGAATAAGAAGATACAATGTGATAAATAATTTTTATTTTTAGGGTAAATAATTTTTTTTACATTAATCCCCAATAAGGGTTGATTATTATGGGTTGAAACGCCTTAAAATTATTTTCCCAAAAAAAAAAAATAATTTTACCCGTATTTAGCTTTAAAATATAATTTTTTAAGTTTTAGCTTTTAGGGGTAGTTTTCACCCCTAAAAAATAAAAGGCGCCCTTCGGCATAATATAGATTTTGAAGAAGGGGGTATGATTAGTCTAATCCCAAATATTTATGCAAATCGATTCGGTTTGAAAAAAAATTTTAAAGGTGGTATGATTAGTATAATTACAAATTTTTATGCAAATCGATTCAGTTTGAAAATTCTTTTTTACATTAACCCCCAATAAGGGTTGATTATTATGGGTTGAAACACCTTAAAATTATTTTCCAAACATAAAAAAATAATTATACAAATAATTTAAACTAAATTTTACCCGTATTCAGCTTTAAAAAATAATTTTTTAAGTTTCAGCTTTTAGGGGTAGTTTTCACCCCTAAAAATAAAAAGCGCCCTTCGGCATAGTATAGATTTTGAAGTAGGGGGTATAATTAGTCTAATCCCAAATTTTGGTGCAAATCGATTCAGTTTGAAAAAATTGCAAGGTTTTTCACTTTTATGAGCTTCATTTCCTGGACTAATAAGAGATATAAAGACAACTAAAATCATTTTTTTAAGCAAATTATTTTATAAACTCATAAAGCGGTGTTTTTTACTGTGTTGGTTTCATTCACCTTCCCCACGCTAAAATGTTATAACTTAAACGACCATGCTTTGCGCCTCCCCTTGTTTTGCTACTGGCTTCACCCTTCCTTTGTGCCGGCTGTGTGAGAATTATATTAAACTAATGTATTTAGACTTCGTTCTAAGTTGTCAGCATTGATGAACAAGTTATAAAGGTTGCATAATTCATAAAGATCACATATTTTTTTTGGCTTTTAATTCACAAAGTGATATGTTGAGATGTGGTTTCATTTATAATATTATATCTATAAGTAACTGAGGCAGGCATAACTGAAGGACATGAATATTAATAGAACCGACGGGAAAATTCTTCCGCAAATTCTATGCTTAAAGAAATGCGGGAATATGACTTCGCACGCTTAATAAGTAGACAAAATTGGAATCCTGTAGATACGATTATCATGGTATAAGTACTCTTTTTCGGCTAAAATTGCTGTCTTTAGCTGAGTAGAATGACGGATAGTCAAGTAATGACCCCTCAAGTCCACATAATGGCAATATTGTAAGTGGAACTTTGAAGGAAACCTTTAGAGTTCACTCAAAATGCCTCATCATTATCATCAGTAGTAGTCGACAAATCTAAGCTATTCATTCAACTCTCCTATCAACTTATCTATTCATACCTATGTATTACATCTCTTTCACATCCTTCTTTACATATTCCACATTATTCATCCATTCGAGGTCTTCCTTTTCCGTTCTTGCCAGCCTCTCGTCCTTTGAAGATTGTGCCCATCAGACTCAAGGTGTGGCTTATCAGGTTGTTTCATCTTCTTATCAAGGTTTTCTCAAAATGTCTACGCCGGTGAATTTCGCATAAAACCACTGATAGTGAAAGTAATCGGTGTGTATTCTGGTGCATCAGCCCACTGCATAGTTTAGTTCTCGAAAGTAAAGAAAACACTGACGCAGGAAAACGTTAGATAGGTATTTAAATGACTGTTAACTAAATAACTAATTACGGACTCAAATCATTTGTTTAAAAACATTCTGAGACATGCGCATTTAACGAGACTACTAAAAGAAAAAAACTTGGTTCCGTGTTTACATTCCGTGTTTCAAATTGAATGCGTGAGAAATTTCAAGATTTTGCGACAGGCTGGTTTAGCAAACTTTTTTATTTTTAATCTGAAATCCTAAGGTAATGTTTGAGTCGGTGATTCCTATACGGGAGTCTCTTCCCATTTGGACACCTGATTCTACGGAAAATTTTCTCGGGTTTTCCACCGGTTGATGTCGTACATGTCTCCCGACGTCTCGATCCGCGACTTGCTGATCATCCTCAGGGGATCTTCCGAATCTTCGGATCGAAACGTCGGGAGACATGGACGACATCAACCGGTTGAAAACCCGAGAAACTTTTCTGCAACTGATACGCCGGGAAAACCTAAGATCATACCTGATTCTACGGCATAAATATTTTTCATATTCCTAGAGTATTTTAGTGGATGTATTCTGGATTAAATTTATAATATCATTATAAAAATGTATAAGATCATAGACTTATCGTAATGAAATTAATCCGAAGTTAGGATTTGCAAAAAAACGAAAGAGAAGTATGGTTATAAATACAAAACAGTTGGGTATTATTCTAATTAGTGATGAAAACGATACTTAGGACGTGAAAGCTTAGCTTATATATTTAAATCAATGCACATTTTCACACTACCGCATCAAAATTTACATAAAACTGGAAAATTTAAGTTTTAAATGTTAGAATTAACAGAACATATTATTTTTCTCGAAAAACAATCCGGACGAAAAAATTCTAGCTAAGTCAATAGTAAAAATTCCAGTTTTGAAACCTAGATATGTATGCAAGGATGAAATTCACGATGAATAATTCATTTTCCAGGAATGGAATTCAAACGCGGATCTGCCGATTAAAGGTAAGGCATTCCACCATTAAAATATGTATACCACCAAGCTAAGCAAGTAAGTAACTTACCACTTTTTTCTGGAGCGCAACAGGTTTGAGGCCCACAGTCTTCCCGTACTGCTGCTTGTAAAATTCGTTGAACAATACATAGAACATGATGGCTTGAAAGACTATCCAAGTAGCAAACGACTTGGGGTAATTACAGTCACCGCGCAGCAGCAGCAGCTGAATTGAGTGCAGCATAATGATGAGGAAGTGGTACTGCATCGGAGAGAAGGAGAAAATGCGAAACGGTTGATAAATATAATACATAAATAACTTAAGGTAAAATATTTGCCATGATATCATCATGATATAACAATTGAATTCAAGAGTTATCTCAGGTTTGAATGAAAGGTAGTTGCGCATTTTCCACAGTTATTAAATTGTGGTAATGATACATTATTCATAATAATAATCACCTAGTTTCCAATAATATTTTGCCAGTATGAAGTCGTAGGTGTAGTTGGAATTCCTACTGCATGAAACTCTTCTGGTAATAAATTATTTGAATTCGCACTCGTGAAAATGACAGTTTTTTGCGAGTGGGAAGAAATGTGGGAGGGAGCGTATAGGAGAGTAACAAAAGGAATGAAAGGGACAATACCCAACTGAACAGAACTGTTTGTCAGCAGTAGTGTGCGATCAACTGGAAGAGTACTCGCGTAATATTATATCACTCAAAGACTTCAAAATTTGAAATGACTTAATCGCATTATTACTTATTAAGCTGCACGCCTCGTATTGTCCTTTTCCAATTATGACTCGGATTTACTGGAAAGAATTAAGAGCTCTAATCGAAAAATGGGTGCTAACGATGAAGAATAACATCTTTAAAAGATGTATTCTCAAATTTCCGGGGGATTCTTACTGTTTCATGTTAGCGAATTCCAGATGATTCCAGGTTAAATACCATGGATCAAGTTTATATGACAGGTTAGGGGAGTAGCGGTTTAATAAGAAAGAAGACCAAGGTCGTCGAAAAGCTTCTTAAGTGGTACACTACCGGCAGCCCAAAAAATTAAAAGTCTACTGATACATAATATGTCAATGCTTCATATGTTTACAGCAAAGAATAGCATTCACCAAATTATTCACCAAATTCACAAAAAATCATAATTAAAGAATACCATAGTATATGGCGACCAGAAGTTTACATCAATTAGAAGCTCGTAGTAGTGTTTCTAATTTTGTTAGAACGAATGATTAAGTTCTTTACCATTTGAAGCGATGTGACATGCCTCTTCCAGAAGAGTTGTTTCTGAACCTCCGGCCCTAGAGTGGACAGGAAGTAGTAGGAATACATAACGACGTGGACTCCAGAGTTCAAAAATCCAACGAAAGTTGTATGGCCACCTGAAAAACGACAGAAAAAAATTCCATTGCAAAACATGTACAAATCCTAATGTAAAATATTAGTTATCGTATTGTTCTTGACTAATCGGATTGCTTTCTTCGAAAGAGACATATTCCATACGTTGCACTTGGCACCAGGAATGGCAATCGAAACTAAAAGAAAGTCAGTAAAGTTTCAACAGTTTCGTTGACAGTTCCCAGGAGCGAAATTTAGAAACGAAAAGAAATGGATATAAACACGGGGAGCTAAACTCAGGGTAGAAACTATATCGGAGCCAAAACTACTTCGGGTCGAAACTAAACCAAACCTCTGGGACGAAACGATACGAAGATAATGTTCCGCTCCGGAGGGACCACGTGCTTCACTTTCGAAAAGTTCAGTTTCGACTCACACACCAAGTACTAAGCATGGTTAAATGAAGTAGAGATTCAGCCTACCGTCATTAGATGACTGGGGCACTGATATTTTCAACACTCACTGGAGAACGGTGGACGCACACTGGACATTCGATTTTTAAGCTTTTTTTAACCTCTCCACACGTATGTCAAACGTAATGAGTCGAAACTATTCCCTCTTAGCCTCCTCCACTCAACTTAAGGGATCGAAACTTAAGTATGAGCAGCGGAGTTTCGATTAATTTAGTTTCGTTCCTGGGAGTATAGTTTCGTCCCGGATCAAAACTAACCACCTAAGTGATTTTAATTTCGTGCGGGAACGAAACTAAACCTAGGCCTCGTATTTTCCTTTCGCTCCTGGTCGAAACGAAACATTTTCGTTTCGTTTAACTAGCCATCCCTGCATGGCACACACGGCATTGGTTGGTTGACAGACTTGTTGATAGGTAGTAAAACTGATGTTGTGGTAACAATGGTCGCCAGTCTAAAAGAGTTTCCCATGTTTGTAAAGACTTCCTAACTGAATAAAGAGAAAATGACGGCCGCATTCATGGGTAGCAAATGATAACGAAATGTGGATAGAAAAGATAATTGACACCAGTCATTAATTTCGAAGGTATTAAAATATGTGTAGTAAAAAAACGAAGGAAGAAAGTGGCGGACCTTATTTTAGAGCAGGAATAAGACAAAAATATGGTTGGGGTTGACAGAAATGACGGTCTTATGAATCAGGTCGGACGACGGGACGATTTTCGTTTTAGCATCAACCGTCACAAAAACATATGCTGCCTAAATGCCTGTTTACACGGTACATTAACCCATAGAAGTTAATGTATAAATGTATGAACGCGTGAATGAACGCAAAAATGCACCGTGTAACCACTCAACTTGTGCGAATGCATATTCAGAAAATAGAACCTGTTCTGATTTGGTTCAGGCATTCGTACATGTTCCGCTCCGGTCCACCAAAGTCGTTCATGCATTCACACATTGACTTGTACCACTCTATTTATCGTGTAAACAGAGCTTTAGTGCCCAGCATCTCGATTATGTGAATGTGACAGCGACGAAGGCGATAAATTAATATCACATTCTCCTTTCACGTTCTGCTGCATCGAGTGATCATGTAAGCCACCGCAGTCGCACGTACCTTGTTCGTGATGTGACGTCTCACGCCAAGATCCGGATCGACTTTCACGGCAACATATTTGGAAGTTGGTATAATTGGGAAATCTCAAGAGCCAATAAAAACCTTCGACACGTCTCTATCCGAGAATGCGTCGTCAGCGGTGTCTTCGAAATAACAATAACAAACAACGATAACATAAAATGGAGGTCGTTCAAGGCTAACATAAGTACTTCGCTTCGCCAATAGGAAATATTATGAAAAGTATTAAGGTAAAGTTATGGCGATAAGTGAAGTATTCATTTTTGATGTGTGATCACATACTTAATAGTTACGTACGATCACGTAAAAAAAGTTAACTATTATGCTAATGCTCGCCGGGAGATGTTGCAGTCATTATATTTCCTATATCTTAGAGAATGGTCGTAACCTTGGATGGAAACTAATTTCTGTTAAAATGCTAAAATGATCATCATCAATTCGATATTTGCTCTTCGATGAGTGTAATCTTACTCACCAGGAACGAACTTGGCTCCAGCCCACGCACTCATCGGCATCACACTGTGGTGGAGAACATGCAGGTTACTCACATGGCTCTTTTTCTTCCTCAGAACGAAGGTTATCTGTAGATATTAAGCAAGTATTAATTCCACGCATAGGATAAAGTTCCATCATACGTTGGAAGACAATGTAACTTTCGGACTATATTTCTCAACACTTAGGTTCGTTTTTCCGTAAAATTTATGTACACCCGTTGTGAAATTAATGCAAGAAACAATAATTACGTCCCCATCTATACCAAATATTTAACTTTTTAAACGAGTTATACTGAATACGAGCTTGAAATCCAGAGCATTTCGAGTGAAATCTGACCTTTAAGCGGTACTCCACATTTATATTAACTAACTTTCCTTGAATCTTTTATATTGCCGTCATTAAAACAATTTTAAAAACAAATTTTCTATTTTGTTAAAGACGTCATATTTGACGTCTTTTTAAGATTTGAACTTAAAAATAATCTATTAAACTTTAATACCCAAGTCGCCCGTCGCTCTCGTAATAGGAGAGGTAATTCGTACAGTGGGTATGGAAATGATTATTTTCATAATAACACTTAGAAAAGGTGATAAAAATAGTACTCTATGTTTCATTAATTATTTGTTACATAATATTTTCCGTAAGTTATCCGCGTTCAAAATATTTGAAATTTTACTCCAGTCTGTAGGCCGGAAAAAATTATACCAAGCGACCAGAGACTACATAACGCCAAAAATACTAAAAGCGAAATCACTCTAACATCATTGTAAGAAATTTATTTCCTCGAGACGTGGCGAAATCTAAAAGGTGTACTGTGAGCGAGGACTTTTCCCTAGCTTTGATTTAAAATATGATTTGTACAATTATATATCGATGGCTCAGTTCTAACAACATGTTCCTCAAAATTTGGCCGGCATGAGTTAATACTGATTTTACTGTTAATAAAAAATAAAACTCAAGCAAAAAACAGCTCCGTGCATGCAAATGTATCCTTATTTTTCAGTTTTATGCATTGTTGGTGTTAAATTTCAATTAAAATTATATACAATTAAAAAATAAATCGTTTTTTGCTCTCCTGTAAAGTTGCTATTTATGAGATATGGGAGACTGGGATAATGGCACTCAGCGGGTAATGGCAGTCACTATGATTTCTCTTGAAGTGGACAACGCAGAGTCAAACTATAGGTGCTGTCAACTCACGACAGTTTATGGATATACTTCTGGAGTGATCGCCGTCTTGCCAATCGTAAATTGCCTAGTGTGTAAAAAAGACTGTTTAGACGTTTATATAAATTGCATTGCAATATGCCTGATTGTAATTCTGTATATATTGGTCAGACCGGACGTGCCACAAAAACCAGGACAAATGAACATATGAAGTGTTGGGTAAGAGGCGATTCAACCTCTAATTTTGCTAAACACTTGTTACACTGCAACCATAGCAGTGATTTCGATGTCAAGGTTCTCCACAATGCGTGTAAAGGTAAAAAGTTGGATTTTCTTGAGCAGTTAGAAATTTTAAGAGCATGTCGAAACAAAAATGTAAGGGTGGTTAACGACCTTTTGTACCCCTCACACTCCTCCCCTTTATTATCAGTTCTGCTGGACTCGGCAAGTAAACCCACTTACCTTGAGGAAACTATTCCTCGTTAGCTTTTCCCCTCCCACCATCATCACCTCCTCCCTGTCTTAACCCCCCCCCCCTCCCTAAGGTATGTATAAGCTCACAAATTTGTGTGCATTCACCTTGATAATGATATAGTGTACTGTCGAAACCTGGGTCGGTAATTAAAACTCCTGTGGAATATACAAAAGTGTATCTTCATTATGTTCCCTATCACCAAGTTCCCCCAAGTATTGCCTTCCAGCCTTAAGTTGATAAGAAAGACAATAGTTTAATTCACTATCAGCTCTTACCGTTTACTTTTCACAGGACGAGACTGATCTCGCAATAACAAGGTAAGCCATATTTTTCTATCACGTAGCTTTTTATTAAGTTTTTAAACACTGATTTTTTCAGCTGTTGAATGAAAACATGAAGTTGGGGTAATGACAATCGCTTTGGCAACTTACCGGCATTAACCCATTAGTAGTAATATATTTTTTATTCTAAGCTACAGAAGACAAGAAAATAATAAGGAAAACAAATAAAGCTATTAGCGCGGAGAAGAGATCTTCAAGAAAAAAATCATAAGAAAATGGTTGATATTGCATGAAAGAAAAACATAAAGAGAAGCAATAGAAAATGAGCAGATAGCACTTTGAATGTGACTCACTCACTTCTTTTGATGGGAAAAAGATTAGTGAAGACGAATCAGAAAGTGAGATACTTTCCAGGGAAGTGGGTAAAGAAGCCTCTTTCAATTGCGAAGACTCCGTAAAAGATGGAGAAATGTGGTATCGGTGCACTACGAGCACATCAAGAATTTTCTAGATGGAACGCTCCTGAGGGGTATTTATGTGACATGTACTCCGGAATGTAAAATTAACTTAAGCTTCTAAAAATTCATCAACTTATGTAAGCATTTGGCATGTTGGAAGTGCCCTTAACATTTTCAGCCCTTTTTTAGCATGGGAAGATATTATTTTTAATCAGTCACTTCATATTATGTCCATACTTTAATTTACTTGTTTGTGATTTATTCAATGCGGAATTATTTAATATAATAAACATAAATAATTAAGTTTAACGTGCCTATGCCATCTAAAGTCCTCATACTTCTTATTTTACAACTATTTGGTAGAAAATGACATTACCGGCTGCCACTACCCCAGGGTATGGGAATTACCGGTCAAAGATGATTTTGCAATATTTTTAATTTTATCAATAGCTAAGGTTAATTAGGGCTCAATTGAGGTCTGCAATAGGTAAAATACACTATATGTAAGCGATTCCGCACGATTGCATTCCAAATTTAAAACAAAGTGAAGCTTTATACTCATTTTCCCATTTTCCCTTAGATGACCGTCACTACCCCAGTCTCCCCTACGTGTTGTTAGAACTTAACCATCGATATGGAAATTGACGTTAAAAATTCTTGAATAGATGGCGATGCAAAGACGTATTATCATAAATTAATAATATTGGGTACCTGCATTACAATTCTACTTTAATGACAGCTTCCAAAGAGTTTGCGATTTCTTCCATGATACTCACCGTGTCTGTTAATTCCGTCAACTTTAGGATGAAGTACCACCAAACGTAAGAGGCCACCTTCAAATGAAAAGGAAAATAGAATCAATTTCACTTTAGAGCGAAGGTAAGTAGGACTGCTCAACGCTAACTAGACACCACCGTTGTGGAGTTCAACTTTCTCAACATTGATTACTTCAATAATAAAAATCTGGCACAGCACAACAGGAAGAACAAATTACTACGTTAATTAAGAACTCGGAAAATCTTTCCTCTATGCAATATTATATACAAGAAAGGGTAAGTTTTATAGAAATAAATATATATTGTTTATTTTTTCTTTTCCTGAGCTATACATTGACTTAAAATGAGAAGGTATACAAAATTTTGATAAATGAATAATATATCCATTATTATTTATCCTATAAATTATGTATTCATTCCCATTTCAAGCTCTGAGGAAGGTTTAAAAATAAACCGAAACTGTCAAAATTGCTTTGAAATTTTTTCAATACCTACACTCTAAGATAATGATTAAATAATAATTATTACGTTACATTTGCAAATCTACTGCATCATTACATTGCACTGGAAAAATAACTGTGGTTGTGCCAAAAAAACATGTATTCCTTAATTTTCGTATGAAGATTTTCACAGCTTTATTAATGTTGGTGGTTGCTTTCCGGAAATGCTGCGTAGGTAAGATTATCTGATCGACGTTTCACTCCTCCTACTGGGAGCGTTTTCAAGAGAATGAGAGGGCTATCGTCCTCGTCCCGATCTTATAAATGTTTCGTTAACCCATTGTTGACCCGATTTGAATTTTAACGGAAGGCAGTTGCCGTTGGTCATTAAATTGGGCCAGGAACCCTCTCCATATGCTGCTGAGGTTTTATCCATTCCACCTATTGAAATTGTTTGGCCTTTTTGCTATCTCGACTGATTCGCGTATAAGACGCGGATGATATTCTTGCGTCTCTGCCAATACCCGTGTAGCATTAAGCATTACTTTATGCCCAGGGCTGGAGGCGTAATGTTCAGCGACCGCTGATTCGCGTCGAGCAGCATTTCCCGAAAGCAACCACCAACATCTATTCCTTATCTTGCGAGTTATCACAATTTCTGGACATAACTTTACCCCTCATTGATCTTCAGCGATTTTACTCGTAATAATATATGTAGTGGATCCAACAAACCTTAACAGCGAATGGTTGACGGCTGTGGTCTACAGGAGCGCAGGTGAGGGATTGCAAGTTTGATGACCACCCAACCAATCCCTGAAAAGTTAACATAAAACAAAATAAGTCCATTTGTACGCATTGAGACTGTCGATACCACTGCTCTGCGCTCGAGTGGTTTATTTGCGAATTTTTACCCAGCATTTTCTCTTACCAATGTTTTGTTTCATTGTGGTTTTCAATTGTACACATACCGACAAGTAAGACGGGGAGATCTAAGAGACGCAAAGGTTCTGAAATGTTTGCAATTCTTCTGAAAATTGCAAAATAACAACCATTTAGTAAGTAATTACAAAATATGTAATGCCAACTTTTTAAAAAAGTTTCCTGAGCAGCGGGAAGTGGAGGATTACTTCCCGAGGCCCGAGTTCAGAGATTAAAAAAAGGTTATGGCAACTCCGATTCGTACTTACATTCCTTCAGAATGCAATTAAAGTATCTTACCGCCCGTTGGATAATTCAAATAAACTACAAGCATTAGCAGATGTGGAGAGTCGAAAGACGTTCGTATTCTCAGTTTAAAACGATAAAATGCTAAATTTTTGCTATATGCTCTCTTGAAATTTTTCAACACATTCCCTACGGGCATCTAAGGATTAAAAAATCATTTTACCCAGTTAATATCGCAAGATATCATCGGTACAAAAATATAAATAAACAATGACAATATTTAATACTAAGAATCTGCAAATGAACTTTCAGATGCCATACAAAGTTTAAATTTAAAGGACAGGTAATTACAAATTCCAATGTCGCAGCATAATAACGCCTCAAATTAGTAGAAAGTTATCCTTGAGGAATATTTCAACTATTAGGCTGTGTTCAATGAATGGGACACTATATCAATAGGATAAGTATACAATTCAATCACAAATAATAGCGCATATATTACGAATTTTCTGGCACGAATTTGTCCACAGAGCTATATACAAATGAACTAGGAAAATGGCGAATATCCGAATCACAAATAATAGCGCATATACTATGAATTTTCCCGCACGATTTTGTCCACAGAGGTGTATACAAATGAACTTGGAAAATGGCGAGTATCCCAATTGCTAAGAGCTAGCTCCTGGCAACGTTTAAAATTAAAGAAGAGTTGCAGTCTAGTCATACCTGATAAAAGAGCCACCCGTTGAAGCATACTTGGAAAACGTTGTAGAATTGGAGAAACCTCCTCAGGTCATACGGCTCCTTGTTCTCCATCCATTTTGGACCGGCATACTTGACGAACCAAATATATGTGGCAATTATACAGGCTAGCGGTAGTGGACTGCTCATTAGAAACCAGTCTTCAACTCTATCATCTGAAATGAAAGAAGAAGGAAATGAGGATATCAATCATAGAAGAGATTGATTTCAATGAGGCTTAGTCCCTAGACGCAATCACTTCCTATTAACTCGATTATAATCTATTTTACTCTATATCAACTCGATTATAATTATCAGTGATGCCACTGATTGTAGGTATAAACAACTGATTTACCTGTGATGATTACATTTAAGTAATTTTTACTGGTAATCGTTAAATTTAAAAAACAGTTGTTTTTTTTACCCTTCTGTTTCCGACGATATTAGTCATTTTCTCTCCACTACTGAAACCAAAATATATGCAGCTAAGCGTACTTTCCAATCGCGTAACTGCGCTGATCTGTTTAAAACTGTTTAGCTCGTAGCTCGTTCCAATCGCAGCTGTGACGTCAAATGCGCTAAACAGATGGAAACACATCCTACACCGTTCTTTGCCTGCATTAGCAGACAAAACTTGTGATGGCGGGAAAATAGATGGCTGACGGAAAATGAATTCCACCATCTTAAAGATATATATGATGATCATGTGAGAATAATAAATAATAATTTGGCCTATATGTCTTAGATAAGTTTAACCTCGTAATTTGGGAAATATAATATTTTCTTTGTCAAACTTAAAGACTGATGTTTGAACAAAAGACGATAGCAAGAGGAGGCTACTAGAATTTCTCGAGTAATTGACCTCATGAAAAAAAAGGAATGGAAAATGTAAGCTAAGCCAAAATGGTATATTGCTTAGATTCTAAGCAGATTTATTTCATTAACTTACATGGATATCTTGGCGTATAAGATACAAAATTTTCTTTAACGTTCATGAGGTGTTTATTGCATTCCATTAATTGTAATTCAGTACCGCAAAATTACTAATGATTCGGCATAATAATTATTCGGTATTAAAATTTTTTACGGCTTTATCTGCGTGATATGAATTTAAATTGTATATGTATCTCAATCCAGAAATGCGAAAGAAATTAAACCTGCCAACACTGTAGCGGTACGGCAGAGGTAATTATTTAGTTGCGATAATTCCATTTTCTTTCAATTAACACTCACTAGTGCATTTACTAAATGCAAAATGAAATAGACGAACATTTATCAACCCTCTTCATAATTCATGTGGTGAAGGTCAGGTCAGAAGCGACAGGTCATTTGAACAATTAACATTTGACGCCGATCGGTTCATTATTTTTAAACACACCAGCGGAGATGCGTTTAAATCGTCAGTTTCAGTGTGCGCTAGTGCGCTTCAATCTCTTGCGATGGGAGCTAATCTGCACATGGTGATTGGAAGGCACACTATATTACGTATTGAGAAGTGGAAAGCTCTGGAATTAAGAACCATAAATAATATGTGTCGGACCTACGAAGTATTTTTAACAGAAGTGTCACGATAAGAAAAACATGAAGACCTATCTATCGGGTCCGGCAAAACTACCCTAGGTATGTAGGGACGCATTGCCACAATTATAAAATTCACGTCATTTAGAAAAGATATTTTAAAACAATACTTTGTTCTTGTAGGCGCAAAGGAATAGAATGAGTCGATTAAAAATATTTTTGAGATCTTTCCCTCAAGCGTCAAAACTCATGAACAGAAGCTTTCCTCAATTAATATGGGTCAGTTTCTTTTTCCTGGAAGTATTTGGAGGTTACAAAAATATGGTATAATTTTATATTGCATTAATACGATACCTGTGTTCATTCATAAAGTAAATAATCTGTAATATTACATGAGTACTGTATCCTAATATCCTAGTCACCATCGGGCGATGGTTCGACAGCAGCAATTTTCCTAAAATAAATAAAATAAGCAAAAGCTTCCTCCGTCGGCCGTGCGAACACACCATGCTTATCAAAATAACTGTGTGAAAATTTAGCGAATAGCGTGAAAAGCGTTGATATTTTGCTAGATATGAATTGTTCTTCAACTTTAGAATTAAAAAAATAACACGCGAAAGATTCTCATGGATTCACCTCATAGGTAATTTCCGTCATGGTAAATGAAAAGTAATCATATATATATATATATATATATATATATTTGTATTTTTAACTTATTCCTCAATTTATAATTGTTACTGTAACTCAGCATATGTTAAAAAAGGTTACGAAGAAGCCGTAGTAAATACTCATACTTATATCATCATTCAAACAATCTCCACTGCCCTAAATATCTCGTATAAGTATTTCCTATCTAGATATTTGTACATAATAAAAATTCATAATTTTCCTTAGGAAAAATACAATAATGAATAAGTTACAAGGACTTACAAACTGTATTTGCGTGCACTTCCATCATCATCATTCAACAATCCTAAGATTGGTTTGACGCAGCTCTCCAGTCCTCTCTCCTATCCCCTAGCCTTTTCATAGCGACGTATTTCTTCTTTTTTTCATCCTTATAACCTGTCCTATGTAACACATTCGGGGCCATCCCCTGCCCTTCTTCCCTTCCACCTGTCGTACAACGATTGTTTTCAACAGGCCATCACATCTTATAATGTGGCCGACTAAGTTCTCCCGACTTCTGCTTAAAGTTTTAAAAAGACTTCTCTTTTCTCTCACTCTTCTCAGCACTTCCTCACTATTCACACGGTCGACCCATTGTGTCTTCATCATTCTTCGGTAGCATCACATGTCGAATGCTTCCACTCTTGTCTTCACTGCTACTGTCAACGTCCAAGCCTCGCTTACATAGAGAACCATGCTTCACTTACGTTCAAGGAAAACATTATTTTTTCTGAGCAGAAAAAGCAAGACTTCGTGGAATATGCTACATTTCGCACATTTCCTCGCCCTAACTCTAAAGAAACCGGACTTAAGGACGGAAATATTTCACACGTTCGTAACACCAATAACGCAAGGGATTTTTTCATAGCAGTTTCGTTGTGATTTTCACAGTATCTCGCGAATGTCTAGCACAGGGATGGACTTCACCTCGAATAAAAAACGAGGTCAAGACCTTCCAAAATAACGGCCATGGCCATATATTTGTGTTATCTCTCCTTATTGGGCTAGACAAAACAAATTTTTCGAGCAAAATTAACCACAGCAATGCAAGCCACGTATTTACACATTTAAACTATAATTACATCACCCATAGGCTTAATAAGTAATTCAAGATTTCAAGAAAAAGGGAATACATAATAAAAGTAAAGATTACTAAGGCACTAAGGCAAAAAACACATTTTCTCTGAATTTGTTTTTACAATTTTCTGATACCTAAAACGTATCATCAAAATGAACACCGACTAACAAAAATGAAATATCAAAAGACTCCAATATCATTAGTAAATTGAGTAAGAGGCATTAATACAAAGTTATAATTTTACATAAACAAAAAATTGGTCGCGACAATCTGAAAACCTTTCTTTCCCATCATTTGTATTTTCATATCAAACCAACCAAACCAGCCACCATTCAGGTATTCAAATGAAACTTTTTGGGCACTGCGGAAGGATATTTATAAAATAATCACGGTCTAGCAAATGCTTAAATGAACTGGTACGATTCCAGAAGACTACTAAGAGTAAACGACAGTTTTTCTTTTAATCGGACCCTAAACCAGGGAACTCCTTCCGTATTACCGAAGAGATAATTCCCGTCGCGTTTGTCAACAGGCGGATCGCACGTGCGATTTTAAGTGTCTGAAACAATTAATCTCAAAATGTGTAAGATTACGCAATCCTGTAGTTGATGTTCGCTCTAAAGCTCTAGTCTATTTAAGCTCTGAGGTGAATTGTTTCAGATAATTATAATCGCATATTTTCGTCCAACCTTAATTATTTAATGTCTTTAAAAATTAAGAGCATAAAATATAATAGCTAAAGGGCTAAATACCCAAGAAAAACCGTTTTCATGGTAACTTCAAAGTGTACCAAAAAATATTTCCTTTGCCGTAGGTCCGAAACTTAGGAGTTTCGACTCCATGTTTATGGACAAAAAATGCTTAAAATTGTCTTCCCTACCGACTCCTGAGGTATTGCAGATTCCTCCTGAAACATCACGTAAATTAATGTATTGTTATTGAAAAAGTATGCGGTGAGAACATTTCCCACCGTGAGAGTCTCTATGAAACATTGTCATAAGCATACAACTGGCCAAACCAAATCAAAGAAGCTTACTATCAAAATCACCAGGATAACACCGCAACGTAAAAGCTTCTCCAACGTCAACAGATTCAAGGTCAGGTGGGGGGAAGAACTTACCGGCGCCATCCCAACTTTCAACTAACCTCCCAATCGCTCACCTTTCCCTGTACCCTAACATTATTTCCAACACCACTGACATTTTTTGTACATCCATGTCAAGGTAAGGAAACCAAAATTATAGATTCTGGAATAACCTTTCACTGAAGTTGGTCCTAGCTAGATGCGCTATAGTTCCCCTCTAGAACAGCGTAGTATTCACGTTCAAACCACAACGTCCAGCGAAGAATCACAAGGCTACCCTAGCAAGATGGGAATTGGGAACAACTGGAATGGCATTAAGATGGTTGTCGCTCTATGACGCACAATCAACGCGATTATGCGTCAACTGCCATTCCAACTGTAATTAATCACAGCAGAAACTGATACCGACAGTGGATTACACTGAAATAGAAAAAGCTGTCCTTATTGCTCAACAAACAAGTTTTCCTAATTTAACGCTGTTAACTCCCAGCCCTCTCTCTAAATAATTATCATAACGCTTTAGATTAGGCTACTTTAGACTAGGTTAGGTTTAGACTAGGTTACTTTTTCTGTGCCTGAATGTTTTATTTAATTTTTCGCGTTTCTCACACGTATAAGTGCGTGTCATGTACGGTCGAAAAAGTTTAACTTTTTCTAATCAAGTTCTATCACAACGCATTGTGAGTAAGACCAAGTCGATATAAATAAAATGTAGGTAATACCACTACTAGCTTGTACCTTCTCTGAGAAAAGGGAATAAATAAGCCAATTGTTGAGCTGACTCGCAGAAGTCCATAATGTAGGACAACAAGAAACTTGTCAGAATTATAATACCGATTCGCTCCGGTTGAGGCGCATTAATGATTTTCAAATGGTAGAGTAGGGGCATGCGTCTGAATTTCGCCGAGCATGTCCTATTTTTTATTAGCCAGCGTCCATCACGCTAGTTCTTGATAAATCCAAACCGTCCGCTACCAAATCATGGAAAACACGTTATCTAATCTAAGGTTCAACAACGTTTTAGTTGGTTTATAAAAATGACAGTTACTAGGTCTCCTTCTACAGATTTATTTCATTTGCACAAAATATATCGACACAAAAAATTATAAT
Source organism: Ischnura elegans (assembly GCF_921293095.1). Taxonomy (NCBI): domain Eukaryota; kingdom Metazoa; phylum Arthropoda; class Insecta; order Odonata; family Coenagrionidae; genus Ischnura; species Ischnura elegans. Next base: position 39,414,981 of record NC_060255.1, on the reverse strand, counting down.
TGCACATGTTTGTCAAACCTTAATTATTTTTTATTCTTTAAAAATCCAGATTAATTTAAAAAAATCGTTAATCTGAATACCAAGACAAAAATATTTCCATGGTTAATGCAAAGTGTATGAAAGAAATGTTTGCGTTGCCATGGCTCAGTAACTAAGGAGTTACAACCCCGTGTTTATGGATAAAAAATGCTTAAGCTTTTCTCCCCAATCATTGCTGAAGTACTGAAGATTTCTCCTCAAACAACCCGTATTCCATATTATATTTACGCACACTGAATACAAGCAACTTCAATCTCTTCAGGCCTAAAAGTTCATTTTCCGCAGCAAATTTACGTTTTCCTATTATCTTCAGAGGTAGAAATGAAAAATATCCCGTATTCCCCTTCAAAATTGCAAAGTCTTTCAGCAATATTTTGGTTTTAGCAGTCCACCCGGAAAAGGAATGTAGAAGTGCATCTTTAAGCAATAATTTACGGTGGCGCCGACTCCAAGGGGCCCGGGCCCCCTCAAAAATTCGTTATGGGTGTGAGAAAAAAATGTGTCAGGCTTGTCGAATATCCCCGGAGTGTCCACATATCGATATTCGAGTTATCAGGGTTGTAATGTTGATCGTATGACTCTTCTAAAATGTTTAAAAAACTTAAAACTCACAGCTTATAAAATTTCCCGGGGCAAGATCCCCAGTTTGGGCCCCCCCAATATTTTTTGGAAGTCGGCATCCCTGATGCGTACTTATGATACGTAACAATAATGCAACACTCTCAAAAAAAGGTTTAATACTAAGGAAAAAGATTGAATGCATACAGCAATTGCATATGTATAACAATGATGATATATGAGGTCATGTTATTGAAATCAAGTAAAACAGTATCAATAAATAGTGCTCACCTTTCTGAATGCCATTCATTGTAGAATAACACCGACACTAGAGTCTTTCGCCATTAAGGACGCTTGAAATTCAAGAAGGTGATCGAAAACAGCATGCGAATGTTCACGCACAGAATTTATAGAATACGATACAAGCGGCGATCAACACTCGTAGTCACTCTTAGCTCAGGAAATGATAAAAAATAACAGAATTTTCATATTTAATAAATTGGGACTGAAGAGATGAAACGTAAAAGACAATGGCGACTACTGAATTTTGGTCCCCTAATCTCTATCATTAAACAAAATACCTAAACATCAACATTAACCATAATAATAAAAAAATTGGTTAAAAAAACAAAACAGCCGGTTAACAGCCTCACATCTCGCAGCGGAGTATGGCTAGCCTCATGTTTACATCAATTTCAACTTCCTCCTCTAGTTCGTATATTGCTCGGAGAAAATATTTCCAACTTTAACGATTGTAAACACTTGGTGGTTAATATCACATCCAAATTTGACCGGATAATGCATATTGATGAGGTGGTGGGGAAATCATTTAAAAATCTGCATTGGGCCAAGAGAGCTTATTGCTATTAGCCTCATCCCACCACTAGACGATTTCATATTTTGTTTATATAGGTGTAAAACTAATGAAATGAGTTAACTACTAAAATATTAGAAACTTTCGGCGAACGTCAAAACTATTTTCCTTTCCATTACTACATTAATATGAGATTATTATGTTCTACTGGAATAATTTAAAAGTTACAAAAATATAGAAACTTAAGATTAATTTTACATTGCATTGATGCGATACCTGCGTTAATTCACCAAATCTATGAATATTTAGAACTACCAAAGTATTTACGTAAACGTCGACATCAGTGTAACTTTAAATGCACTAGTACGAGTACTTAATACCAGTTTCTTACGACTTTAGTGCGGGAAGGATTTTATGAGAATAGAAAATACAATCGACGAGGCAAATCTCAATATCCTTGTTATCATCGGGCGATGGTTCAACTGCAGTAATTTTCCTAAATTGAATCAACAAAATACGCCAAGGCTAACGTCGTCGGTCGTGTGAAGATACAAGGCTACCAAAAATAACTGTGCTACACCTACATATCGATTTTCAATCGGATGGGATTTTTTTTATAGGATTAAAGAATAAATATATAAATGCTAACGGGTGTGATGCGCCCGCTCCCAGCGGCCTTCCCCCGCTCTTTTCAATGCAGGTCCACAGAGGGATAGGCGCGTTTCTAATTTTAAAATGTAGAAAAAAAAGGCAGGGTCTTATGTACAAATTAATTGGAATGTTCATGTCCAAATTGAGGTCAGAGGGCCTCTTTAAACACAACATTGGAAGTAATTACACTATCCTCCGTAAAACGCACATGATGACTCATACTTACGTATTAACAGGAGACTTGAATGTGGAATCAGCCGCATTTTGATAAAAGTTATTTAAGGAATGCGAGATTTTGTTGCAAATGAACAAATGCATCAGTTTGTGCGCCGTTAACGTCAGGAATATTTACCGTTTTTTTTATTATTTAAAAACCAATTTTAGGAAACAATAGCAATATTTAGGAAGTAAGGTATGCCGTCGCATGTTCTCTGACAAATTCTGTGCATTTTGGTACCTCATTTGTAGAGTTTGGTTGCGTATAAGTTGAGAAAAAGGTATCTATACAGTAGAAATAATATAGAAGATGGATAGGTAATTTCCGCAGGGATTTTTGAAACGTAATCATGCCTGCTGTGAGCACTCTAGGATGAATTAGAGTGAAAATTAGCCACAATTTCTTGCGTTTCCCTATGGTTTAGGACAAACACACTCACCAGCCTTCTCCATCAGCTCACGATAGCTCCGAATGAAGCCAGCGGCCATTCCCGATGCCATGCCGAATTGTGATTTTTATCACAAAAACTTGGCCGAAGTAAGCGTATTTCTGTAACGCTTGATCACTAGTTAACACGGAGAAAACAATAATGAGGCGTCTTGAGTTCTCAGCCGAATCACGGTAGAAGCTCTTCCATCCGCCAAGCACACACAACGTCCGGAGCCAAACTATTGCGATAGACCTTCCCCTCCAGGCGTTTTATATACCCTTGTCGGAGACCATTCTCACGAAATGCCTCGGCGCCTTAATCCTCTCCTCCACTACCTCACCCTCCAACATCAATCGCAACCTTAGCCACTCATTCTAAACTGCCCGTGCCTCCCAACATGAAGGACTTCGAAACAGAATCAGGTAGTCCCAACCACCCGAATCTCAGTAATATTATTCCGTATTTTTTTGACCAAATAATTCACCGAACACATCGTTCTTTAACAATGCCCTGAAGGGGACATATTTGATGACGTTTTTCTAGAGATAATATTAGCACTAATAATAACTTACAATATCATAATATTAATATGAGTGGTGTGCAACTCCCTTGAGCCTTTAAAATAGGCGCCAAAGAGAGTAAGATGGCTTCAGTAAATAAAAGCATAATTTATTTTATTTAATACTCGTACACAATTACTGTTTTTGGGTCCTAAAAATCACGTTGTCTACGTCAAAAATCCACGGACACTCCCTGGTCCCGGGGTGCTGTCCCCACTGAAAGGGCCCCCGAAATCTCCGATAAACCCCCCCCCCCATTTCAAAATCCTGACTACGCCTGTGCTCTATATATAAAAGAGGATGTCTGTTTGTTTGTCCGCTATGAGTTTCCGCTACGGCTCCACGGATTTCGACCAAAGTGGGAACATAGGTACATCTCATGCTATCAAACCCCGTAGTGGTACTTTCGATTTCGTCCTCGCCTACCTTACGTCGTTTTCTGATTACCGTTTGTAACGCCACGTCATACAACTTATGCGGTTGGACGTCCTGTCGGGTAGGCACACTTCTTGACAAGCTTACAGAGAAAACATAAAGATCCATTTCTGACATGTGACCATGAATTCCAAGTTTCCCACTGCTCTGGCATCCTTACGGAGCAATGTTGGGGCGCCTGCTAGTCATTAATGATAGTAGTGGTAGTAGCAGTAAAAAAAACTGTGGAACGATTTGCCGAAACAGGTAAAAGACATCACAGGAAATATTTAAGAAAAGGATTGTCACCCACTTACTTTCTGGCGACCCATGAATACTGACCATGTAATTCATTTATCTGCACTTTGATGTGATTAATGTCCATTGTTGTGTGAGAAGTAGCAATTTAGTTCTTTTTCCCTTGTCAAGGTAAATTTCATATTTAAAAGTTGTGTTATTTGTTTATTGGTATGTTTGACGTTCCTTTTTCTGTTAAAAAAAGTAATTATGTTCTTTTCCACTTCATTGTTAAATGATAACATTGCATATGTCTGCTGTTAACAATGCATATGACCACTTCCCACATTTGTTTTCTGATTGGTTTATTACCATATTAATTGTCCTGCGCACCACTGTATATAACTTCTATGTTCCAACGGAGTTTACACCCAGTACAATAAATGAGTTTATTATTATTATTATTATTAAAATAAATGCTTAAAAATTTCTCCCGTACCATATCCTGAAGTATTGCAGATTACTCCTGGAACACCCTGTATGTTGTACTGCTAATACCGAGAAATTATGAAACGACCCTTTCTCCCAGAACCTTCAATATTCCCACTTCCCCACACCAAAACCTCAATCTTGCTCTTAACCCCTCTGCTTTAGCAATTGGCCATAATGAGGATTTGAATGCCTGCTGCTATGTAGCTTTTCTTTTTCAAATTTTACCTTAGTGTTATAGTTAAGATATGACTAGTGATCTATGCATGGAGGAAAACTCCATATTTTATTCCTGGTTTTTCGCAAGAAGAATACTAATACTGCATTAAACCTGGCAAGCACTGGCATAGTAATTCTGCCGAGCCATCAAATTTTCACTTTCAGAATTGAGAAATTAACCAATAAATAGGGGTGTAAATGCCGTCATTGCGAAACCATGACTTGACTACCAGAAGATCATTCCGCGCGATAAAACTAAAATATTAAGCAGATGTCATACCTTGAATGCGTTCCAGTGATACTGCTGATTTTTATACACGATTTAATTTTCTAGATTTTTAAGGACATGACATAATGAAAATTCAAGATAATAATTGTCTGAAACAATAAATCTTCGAGCTGAATGAAACGAGAGCTTTGGATGAGTATGAACAACACAATGGAGAACATGCATGAACTTTGTTTCTCCCGTTATTGCAGCCCATCTTACAGCGAATTTTCTCACCAATCAGAATATATAAGCCAAAGTTGTCTACGTCAATCACAAATGCACTCATGGAGACATCTCGAATGGAGACATGCTCGTCGACATCAGCGGGGTTTCTTCGATGCGCAGTCACTCGTCATCTGTTTTAGATTTCGAACCTACATACGAGGCATTGCCTGGTGAAAACCGGCTGAGGGCTCAATACGAGTCGTGAAAGGGGGCGCCTTGCCGGCGTGCTGACCACAGGAGTAGTACGTTCTCACGTCAAGGCGACTCGCCCAAGTTACGAATATCCCCAAGGTCGTCTCGCTCATTAGTACCCAAGTAAGAGGTTATTTATCTCATTGCACTCTTGGGGAAAGTGAGCGGGTCCACTTATTAGGGACTAAGTGGCAGGTTAGGGGGGGATCTTGGTTCGACCGTCTGTGCCCTGCCGCTTCGGCGGTAGGATCGGCCGGGGCTCCCGCTAAGATCCTCCACAGTTTACTCCCCCCCCCTCCTGGTTACGAGTATTGAGTAGGGAGCCCTCAAAAAATGCCTGTGAATAGGTCTCCAGTCAACAACAACTTGGCCAGATATCGATCTTATTCTGACCGCGATCCACGAGTGACTGAAACGCAGGAGCAAAGGGTGCCCATCCCGGATAACATAAAAACAGTTCTCTTCCCGGAGGCGACGACATCGAAGAGAGCGGAAAAACGGCTAGTAGAAGGAACCCGAACTGAAGACGTACTATCATCAATGGAGCTCATAGACGACTCCGTAAGCACGGATATAAACCATGAAGACCACCCTGCGGATCAAACTGCCTCTCAAGGGAATGATTTATTTGTCACTGTGAAAGCCGCGACCAACAGGCGTAAAAGACAACGAAAAGATAACGTGGAGCCTGCAGAAATTACAATTAGTAATAAATTCGATCCACTCTCAAGAGCCTCCACTCAACAAAATAATGACAACATCCCGCAAGGCGATGTTGCAAACATTACGAAAACCAGAAAGCCGCCGGCAATTGTTTTGTATGGCGTAAGGAACATGACGACCTTAATAAAAAAGATCGAATCAATGGTAAGCGACAAAAGCTTTTTCATTAAAAAGCTAAATGACGGATCCAAGCTACAACTTAAAACAAAAGATGATTATGATCGAGTCAAAACCTTCCTAGAAGAAAGTGACGCACAACATCATGCCTGGTCAGACAGGAACGAAAGAATAGTACGATATATTATCCACGGACTCGACCATAACATGGACTGCGATTACATACAAGAAGATTTTATCACGCAAGGCATCCCGTGCGTGGGTGAACGAATCTTAGGAAAAACAAAAACCGACGCGTATGTAATTGCAGTCCAGAAGCAAACAGGCTTCGATCTAAAGAAACTGGAGGACATTAGATTCGTCTGTAAACACCCGATCACCATTAACGTTTACAAATATAAGGACCCACAGCGATGCTATAGATACGGACATAGCTCAAGAAACTGTATGGCGGCTCCGCGATGCTACTTTTGTGCTCAAGGACACGAAGGCAAAGACTGCCCAAGGACGGACCCATTGAAATGTGTAAACTGTGGGGGAAAACATGCAGCGGGAGCGAAAGAATGCGTCGAATACAAAAAAGCATCAAAGCGAAATAAACCTTTTCGGGATGAAATGCGTGAAGAACGCCAAGAAAACTTTATTCCGGCCCCCAAGCCATTAATAAACGTCTGGGAAAATAGAAATCAGGCATGCGACGTTACTCACGCATCAAAAATAACTCAAGATAAGCATGCACAAAGACAGGAAAATATCCCTGGATTATCTAACGAGCCAGTTCAAAGTCAAGGCAGTAGAACCAATAATGGCATCAACTCACCAGAAAGTCAAAGCAAAGAGGCAGGTCAAAACCAAGTCACCAATGACCTAATGCAAACAGTAACAACTCTAACTCAAATGATGCAACAACAAATGATGATGATGCAGGAGTTTTTAAACAAGATAATGCAAATTTTTGAACTCACAAACCAATCATGGATAATACGCCCATGAAAAATAAATCACTAGTCATCGCCTTGTGGAATGCAAACGGCGGATTAAAAAACAAGCTTCCAGAATTAAAAATGTTTTTACAGAGAAACCACGTAGATGTTCTTTTTATTTCCGAAACAATGCTTAAAGATGACATTGATATCAGCATTGACGGCTACGTCATATATAGACGAGACAATGACAATATTCAGAGAGGCAAAGCATCAGGTGGGGTGGCAATCGTAGTGTCTGAAGGAGTAAAATCCAGCGTTTTACCTAATGACGACCACCTAACGCTAGAAGCTATAGGAGTGATTATTGAAACGAGAACGGGAGACATCAGACTATATTCCTGCTATCTAAGCCCTGGGAAAAATTTTGAAGAAAATGACTTCGATAAACTTTTTGTCGACGATAAAGCAACTATTATCGGCGGTGACTTCAATAGTAAGCATGCCGAGTGGAACTGCCCAATTGAAAACACAAACGGAAAGAAACTTAAAAAATATATGGATGAGAAAGGATTGAGAATCACAGCTCCAGTAGAACCCACCCGAATATATGGAAACTCGGTCATTGACTTCGCTATCAGTAAAAATATCAAAAGATATATGAAGTCATACGTAACCAACAGTCTTACAAGTGATCATTACCCAGTCATGGTAAGGGTTGGTACGAACCCCATTTTACATACGGACGAAAGGTTACGCTATTGTTACAACCTGGCTAACTGGAAAACTTTTCAGGACGAAATTGAGAAGAATCTGAGTCCAATTAAATCCAAGACGATAATCGATCTTGACTCGAAAGCCGAATCACTGGGAGAGGTCATATATGCTGACATGGAAAAAGCCATCCCAAAAAAGAAAAAACGTGGCGAGAATTTCCTTCCACTCCCGCCCGATATTAAAGACATGATAAAAGAAAGAAATTATTGGAGAAGGAAATACCGGAATTTGGGAACGAGACTCCTCAAAAACAAAGTGAAGATTCTAAACAAAAAGATAACCTGCAGTATTAGAGATCTGAGGAAAAGGACGTGGGAGACAAAACTTAAAAATCTCGAAAACAACAGAGAAGGAATTTGGAAAATTGCAAGGGGCAAGAAAACATCAACACCACCGGACACGGTCATTAAAACAAACGAAGGCAATCTGCGAACAAACCCCAAGGACAAGGCCGAACATCTGGCAACTTTCCTTGAGAGGGTGTTAAAACCGGTACGCAAGAGCATTTTTACACCGGATTTAATTATTGACCGCGAATGGGAAAAGGACGATGAAGTGCCATCAATAACCGAAAACGAAGTACGGAACGAAATAAAAAAGTTGGTAAAGGGTAAGGCGTGTGGCCCAGACAACATACCCAACGAAGTACTTCTTAAACTACCAGAAAAGGCAATTATGTTTTTGACGACATTAATTAACGAATGCATAAGACATGGGCATTTTCCCACTCCGTGGAAAAGAGCGGTGGTTATTTGTATTCCTAAAAAAAGAGGCAAAACTCTTAGTTGTGACGAATTTAGGCCTATCTCGCTACTGTCAAATGTAAGTAAACTTACGGAAAGGCTCATCACTCCATACTTTGAGCAGTATGCCAACACCGTAATCCCGCAAGAACAGTTCGGGTTTCGCAGGGGTCTGTCCTGTACACAGCAGGTACACAGAGTTTTAGACTGCATCTGTGATGGCTTCAATAAAAACGAGACAACAGTTGGTGTCTTTATCGACGTCTCGAAAGCCTTTGATAGTGTCTGGCACGAAGGCCTACTACACAAAATGATTGAGTGGGGTTTCCCTTTGTGGATCTTAAACATGACACGCTCATACTTGAGCAAAAGAACCTTCGCGACAAGATGGAAGGATGTGTCTAGCTCTGACAAGGAAATGTCTGCAGGGGTGCCCCAAGGCTCTGTGCTTGGCCCCCTGCTTTTTAACATCTATGTCGCAGACTTCCCCATAGACAGAGAGGACTGGCACTCTAAAACTGCCTTATATGCAGACGATGCTGCAATAGTAGCAAGAAGCAAATGCCCGAACAAGGCTATAGAATACTGCCAGGAAGCCTTTGATGAGGTTATTAAGTGGAACAGCAAGTGGAGAATGAAAATCAATACCGAAAAGACGAAAGCAATAATGTTCAGAAAACAGGCTACAGACGAAGACAATAGACGGGAGAGACTGAGAATAAAACAGCAACCCTTACCCTGGGAAAATCAAATTACATACTTAGGCGTCGAGTTTGATAGGAAACTCAGCATGAGCAGCCAAATCAACAAAATGATGGCCAAATACATAGGCGCGAGAGTGTCACTAAATCCAATTCTGAAAAGTAACGCCACCCCAGTAGCTGCAAAGACCATAATATATAAGTCCTATATTCAATCCATATTACTATATGCAGCACCGGCGTGGTGGGGACTACTGAGCAAGGAAAAAATCGACAAAATCGATAAGCTTGAGAGACGACATCTACGCTCAATCTTTAAAATTAGGATACGCATGGGCAATGAAGCGGTGTACAGAATAAGTAACACAACCGCAGTCAAGGAGGTTGCGCGAAAAACAGCAGAGAAATATTACGAAGAGTTGACGGTAAATGAAAATGAAGCGATCCAAGAAATAATAAAATTTAAAGACACCCTGAAGGACAAACACAAAAGGCCGGAAAATATCCTAAATATGAAATAATAAACATATAAAAAAAAAGAGAAATTACAAACACAAGGGTGTTAAACCGAAAAAATAAGGATTGAAAGAAGTAAAAGACTTCAATATACAGAAAACAAAGACCACACGGCAATCACAAATGCTGATAAATGCTACTGTATTAATTAAAAAAATCGACGAAACTCACGTGACCAGAAACGCTTTCTCATTGGTTTGACGTCACCGAACGGTATTCAGTCTCAGTGGCCTCAGTTCTCCGTAAAATTCGATGTCTAAATACTGCTGTTTTTCAATGACTACAGATCTTTAATGTCGTTAGGGAGTTGTTGATGGAAAAAGAGGAAATTCTTGAAGGAATGAGGAAAAAAAACTGATCGAAAAAATGACTGAAGTGGGATTTAAGAATGCGCAGTCAGATAATTTACCTATGGTTGACTCCTTTATGGTGGCCGCCTTCCTTAAAAACAGTGATTCTTTCGTCGCCGCCGAGATGCGTGGAATGAAAGCAAGCTGTTATATGCATAGGAAAATTTTTAAGTTTTAACATTTTTTTTGTTTATAAATACTTATTTTTGAAATCAAATAAACTATCCTTCATCAGCGGTTAATTATTAGTTGTCCATAATTTTAATACCAAACTTATCATGCGGAGCACTATGCAGTTCTCTTATATCAGATGCATAGTCATTAGAATATAAGTAATGAAATTATAGACTAATGTACAAATATGTTTCAGGTATGATTAATGCCTAGATAATTACGAATTATTGCAACAACTTCACTCACTAAAAATACGATTCGGCATTTAGCAAACTAAATGTGTCTCATGATACTAATGATTTTCAAATTTCCTTACAATAGAAAATTTAACCATGAAATCTTAATTTTTCCCCTTTATCGGCGTAAAAATTTAATCCATCAAGTTCTGTTTGTAATTCTAATTTTAAAGTATTTGTAGTCAAAGCTGTGTAATATAAATCTGAGACTGCTATGGAGATCAGGCCGTGGGATATGTGCAAGTAAAGCATGCAGATGGAAAATGCACTGTTAAAGGGAAGTTGTGCCCTGAACATAAAGTTAGAGCTAAACAATATTCCATGGAATTGGTTGTGGATGAATTAACGCCTAAAGTAGACTGTAGAGTGTCAAGGTTGTCCGGCCTCATCTGGTAAGTACTATCATAAGGTAAGTATATTCTTAAATTTTAATTAGCTAAGTGAAAGGGTGGATTTTTAGGAATTTGTTATTTAATTGTATCAGAATTTTTATAGAACTAAGCTCATATGTTCTCCCATTCGGCTATTATAATGTTACCTTCCATCTACAAGATGATACCTGTATATAAAGTGCCCTCCATTTACTCCACTCTTTATCTCTTGACACATTTTTTACCTTGATGAGGTGTGTACATCCTCTGAACTCAGTTAATTACATTCTCCTCCTCTTTTTTGTCTTAGACCAACAGGAACAGTTTTCAAGCTTTTGGATTAGTAATTACACATGCAGTATGCTAGAGATTCTGCCGAATTATTGCACAGAAACAGGCTATTTTTACTAAACTACTGAATTAACATAACAAGGCAGTGTGTAGACAAAGAAGCTCTTAGAGCTATACTAACGCAGCTAAAACTTCAAATAAAGTGTCCTTCCTTTTTTCCCTCCTGATCCCTTTCCACATTTTCCACCTTGACCAGATGTATATATCAGGTGTAGTACTATTTTAACTTAGTTAAGTACAATACCCTTCCTACTTTTAGCCTCCGCATCTTGCACCAACTTATAAAAAGTAGTCAGTAAAATAAAATAAATTAGGCTTTTATTACATGTTTTGATACATACAATTGATATTAATGACAGTAACAAACACGCCAGTCACTTGTTTCTTTTCAGGTCCTAAACAGTTGCTACTTTTTATCATGTTGTTACCATCTTAGTATATATTTTCATATTCACTTGTATACACTGTCAAGCTTCGTTGCATAACCTCACTCGAATGACATTAACATGGTCAAAACTAATTCTAATGTCTATAGTTTAACCATTTTCAGGAGGATGTAAGCATGCTATTGCCTTCCTCATGTGGGTGCACAGAAAGAGTGAAGAAAAGGCCACAACCGAGGTAAAATGTTATTGGAAGCGTTCAGAGCTGGCGAGTGTTGGGAGCAGCAGAACGTTTATCACCTCGTCAGAACTGGGGAGGACAAGAAAGAAGGAAAGAGATGTGGTGGCAAATGATAATACATTCTTGGATGAAATTGTTGCTCAGGGAAAGGAGTTTAAAGTCGAAAATCAGTTGTCAAGATACTTTCAAAGTGAAAGTAATGATGCGAATAGTTTAAGCCTGCATGGTCTAATGCAGAGGATTCGGGAAACAGGGGGGGTTAGCTGCAAAACATTCATGGCCTTCGCAAGCGATAATATGCCCCAAAGGCTGATTAATGAAGCTGCTGCTTCCACCGTAATGCAGAGTGAAACTCCACTTTGGCACGAGCTACGCTGCATGCGTATAACTGCCTCAAAGGTGCATGAAGCAGTCCATTGTGCAACTGATAATGGAACATTAGTAGAAAGGGTGGTGGGAGCTATTAAAATAAGGCCAACAAAGGCCATGAGGAGGGGCTCTTCCCTTGAAGCCCAAGTAAAAACAACCATGGAGAAGAAGCTTGGGTTGAGGCTGATGAAGACAGGGCTAATACTCTGCAGTGAAGTTCCCATAATGGGAGCTTCCCCAGATGCAGTTGGGCCTGAATTCATTTTGGAAGTGAAATGCCCCACTAAAGTGGACACAATCAAAAATTACATCAAAGAAAACAAACCAGTCAATAGGTATACGACACAGATGCAACTCCCAATGTATTTCTCAAAGAAAAAAGAGCTACACTTTGTGTTGCTGCTCCTGATTTTGAGAAGACAAAGAATATTTCTTGTCTATGGATTGAGTACGACCATGATTTTGTAATGAATGCTGTGGCTGCCGCCACAAGGTTTTGGGAAAAAACTATTTTTCCTATTCTTTTCAACAGTTGTAAACATGATAAGTTTTTTTAGTTACCCAGAACTGGCCCCATATCCTTCTTGTTATATTTTTGTAATAAATTTATTTTGCACTCCCTTTCATTGTCGGAATTTTTTCAAGGATGCTACTTTATCAATGGAGCCTGAAGATTAATTAAGCCACAAGATATAATAATCACATTATCCATCAAGGTAATAGGATTGTGATCTATACAGGCATAAGGAACTAACATTTTAAATTCCCTAGTGCGTCTGATAACTCGCTCAACATGAATCCTCAAGCTGGCAAATTTTTTCGTCTCCATTACTTCCTTTTTGGTGCTCTTAACTTCAGACTTAACGCTGGGGGGTCGAATTAATGTGCACCCTTTTGTACCAAGAAAGCTATCAATGTGATTGAAACCCAAATCAGACATCACAGCACAATGAGAGGGTAAGTATTTATATGTAATCACATTGCTCTACAAGAAATGAATCAGATATCCGACCTCCAAAGCCCTTAGATATGTTATTTATTAATCCATCAGGTGTGCTAGACACTTAAAGAGTATTTGCAGATTTGTGTTCCGACCATGCTAGAGCTTGTTTAACAGGGTCCGATGGTTTTTTAATATCTACTACTAAGCAATCAGTAATTGATTTCACATGGCTATACTTCGATCGAAATGGTATGGGCAGTAACTCTAATATCTTTTTCTTGGCTGGCCATATAATGAGCTGTTTCATACATTGGGATATTTTAGGAACAGCATGATGAAACACCCTACTAGCCTTGCTGGATGATATGCCAAAGTCATCAGAGAGAATAGTAAAACATTCATTAAGTCTAATCTTTTTTAGAGTTAGCATGAAAAATTTTAAAATGTTGATTTCATTCCCCTTTTCCATGCTTAAATCTTACCCACAACGTGAACAACCATGGCTTGCCACCCCCTAGTTTTGATCCTGAGTACGCCCTTGATCATTTCTATTACTTATAGCAGTAATAATATTACTTGCAGCAAAAATTGTGTTCTAATTGATCAAAAGCGTAAGAGTGATCGTAATGGCACATGGAAAATGACGAAGTATCTATAATTTTTCTCTATAGATGATAATCTAGAAGCTTTCGCATTATTTTCATGTGTGCATTGACATTCCAAAATTGGCCAGCTCATTTATATAAGTCACACAGGAGTGCGGCACACTGCAGGACTGGTAGGGTTGGCTGAGAGGTCATGCAATAGTAGGAAGAGGAGACGTGTTGAAGGTCAGAGTGGAGGAATGCATAGTCAAACTGGAACAGGCTCACGGTGAAGGTGGAACATATTAAGAGGTAAGTACATAAAATTTTATCCCGGAATTTTTTCTCCACGATAAAGATGATGATTAAATCTCATACTTTTCCGAAAAATCCCGTCATTCCCCTTTGTCGCGCACAAAATTGAATTCCCGGTTATTTAGATTTCGACGTGCTGAAATTTTATATTATGAAAATCATCAACGGAAGAGATTATTTAAATAAATGATTCAAATCTCTAAAACTAAAAATAATTGCAATAAAAGATCAGACATCGACAATCACAGTAATCTTAATTAAGCTAAACCCTTTCAAGACCGAACTAACTTACAAACTGATTATTATTATTATTTTGCATATCCTATTTATTTTGCTACTAATTAAGAGATATTATGAAAGAAAACCCAAACAAAAATTTTTAAATGCGCTTTTAAGCATGTTACCTAATCGGAACACGCAAAAAATTTAGCTCTTGCTTGAAAAATAATTACACAATCGACGAAAAAATTAAGTTTAACAATGTAATACATATTGATCTTTTGAATAAATATTTTTATTTGTTACTGGAGAGCGACTGTAGGGGAAAGTATCGAATAAACCGCTTATTCACAACAGAGTTGATGAAAATAACCAATTTTGAAAAGGCGTAATTAACGACCAATGCACCTATACACAAAAATATGTGATTCACTTTAAAAAATACTTCCATACTTTATTTACGTAACAAAAGCTATAAAAGTGATCACAGATAAGAAATGTAATTTTCACGAATATTTATAAATCGTTTCCCAAATGGTACACATTCGACTGTAAACGGTCAATTTAACTAGAGCTTTGAGCGAGTATCAACTACACGATCGCGCAATTTCACCCAATAGGGTAGTTTCCTTCATCAAAGAAAACGATAGGCATTGATTGCGATTCGTTACCCACCATTAGTGTATTCATAATACACAAATTATTTGGTTTTAGAAATACCAGTTTAGACGAATGGCAAGGGTCAAATTTTATCCTCATTTGAAAAAGGCCAGATTGGCGCCCATGCGATTCCACTCCGCGTGACGTCACAGGGACCTAGTTTCTACACGAGAGGATAGGAGTTATACATCGTCTGAGGTTACCAATGCATGCATGAGGTACAGAGCTCAGGGAAACATGTCTTATTAATCACCTATTAAAATTGGCTAAGGTCGGAAAGTTTTCTTCGTTTGATAAGGTATTAATAAACCTTTTTTAAGCCAAGCGCTACCATTCAGCAAGGTACTCAGCTATCCGCTAGAATCCTGCGTCCTATCAGCGCTCAGAGCCTCGATCAAGGTCACTTCATAAGGAGAGAGGGGGAACCAGAAATGCGTCGCACGGACTTTCCTAATTACGCGTCGCGTTTTTGCGCGCTTGAAAATTTTCACTTTTCATTTAATCGCGAAAAATAGATATCGTCATTTAAAAATCTAAAAGCGCGAAATGCGTACTCCAGGAGTAATAATCTTTCGATTAAGGCAATAAAAAAATAATAGGAAACCACCCTATTCTGCCCCACTTTGTTCGTTTCATACATTAATGACCTCTGCTCCCGAATTAGCAGTAAAATACGTTTATTTGCTGACGACGCTATCATCTATCGCGAAATAGGTCATTACTCTGACTTTGAAATTCTATCATCGGATTTAACCAACTTTCATTTGTGGAGCCAAGAGTGGGGACTCGAACTTTATCTGAGCAAATACATGTCGGTACATTTCTTGCGGAGTTCTTCCAACTATAACCATGTTTATGCCGTAATTGGTATTAGCATAAAGGCAACAGGAGAAGTGAAGTACCTGGCAGTTAGGATAACCTCGAACCTCTCGTGGGGAACTCATATAAAGAATATTTGCGGCATAGCCCTGAGGAAATTAGGATTCGTCAAGCGTATTGTGGGAAGATTTTCGGATGAGAAAGTAAAAGAAAGGTGCTATTTTGCATTCGTCCGACCGCACCTTGAATATGCAGCGAGCGTATGGGATTCCGTGCAGAAAGACTTAATCCGCGAACTGAATGAAATACAAAGGAAGGCGGCGCAGTGCGTCCAAAACTGCTACGGGCGTACAGACAGCGTTACCCAGATGTTAAGCGAATTAGGCTGGGAGCTGTAGGAGACTCGGAGGCTGCGCGCTAGGCTTAGATTGCTTGAACAATTGAGAATGGATATCTTTAAGAGCGACAGGGAGAACAATATTAGAGCCCACTATATTTCCAGGTCCGATAGAAGCGATAAATTAAGAGAGATGTTTTGCCGAACGGTTAGGTATGGGAATTCGTTTTTCCCCCGAACCATGAAGGACTTTAATAAATGAAGTTATTTTTTCCTTAGAGCACTTCTTTTTCACGTTAGAACGGCTGGTGTCCTAACACCTCCTGACACACGCCTATTAGGCGGCTTGCGGGGTATTATGTAGATGTAGATTTTGAGATTGATTCTGACTGACGTAAATTTCTACTTTGCGAAAACTAGTATTTTTACTATAGTAACAGTAATAATACTACCTACTTGGGACATAAATTATGTTCTCATTGATCAAAAGCGTTTTCCCTCGGCACACTACATTAAGTGCTACATTTCTTGGATCACAGCTTGATGCTTCCCGAATATGGGAATGCCACACTCAATCTCTGGACAAAAATAGGTTACTAAATGTTTTTTTAGTTTCATAATATGCAGTGTTTTGCTTGAAGTCCTGTTCAGTTTTTCTGGCGGATTTAATTCCCATCTCATATACTTAACTATTTTCTCAGGCCGCTCACTCCATACAGATATAATTGTTTGATTGAATGGGCTATAAGCCAAGGGGTACAAGAGATTTTTTCAATACAGTTAAGTACATGCATTAGGTATAGAAAACAAACAAGATCAATTCGATTAATAGTGCATTTGATTTTCCACTCGATGTCAGCACAGAGCAGAGAGACACTCGTATCTCTTGGCAGCCAAATTTTTGTGTATTTCTTCTAACAATTAACTTAAACTAACTCTGTTGAGGAAAAAATCACTTGTACCCATTGCCTTCTCGCCTCCTCAATTGCAAAAGAAGAGGCGACTGTTAAGACTGACGACAAATGACCAAGTCCATTATGTTCCACCTTGTCGGCCGATTTGAAGGAAATTGGGCCTTTCACCCTTTCTTTCATGTTTTGTACGTGTCGTCACATACTCTTAAGTATATTACTCAATTTCATAAATAAAAACAGACCATGATCACTATACATGAAGCTCCAAGGAGTATATGCACCTTTTGTACGCAAGGAAACTGCTTGGCTCACATTCTAATAGTTGCAGGCTTTGTTAAGATATACCTAATTATCTTAAAATTCACTACCAGTAAATCTGTTTCATAAAACAATTGAACACTTTATTCTTCATGAAATGCATTACAGTGTTGATGAATTTTAATGATTAAAATATTCTATGTTCTAATAACTTTCCTTTTCAGGGGCAAAACTACGAATTAACGCTAGAGAGGATTTTAGGCGCAACTAATACTGGGGTGCCTTGGTGGTGTGGAGTACCCTGACGGTACTCCATACCGCCAAGCCGAAGGTGCGCCCCGAAGGGCCCTCCCCGAATTTTTAAAAGATTAATAGCGGAAAATGCTGAGTTTTACATCTTTCTGGAGGGTATTTTATTGATTGCCACTAGTCTATAGGTAATATGAATACAATTAAGTAAAATGGATTAAACTTTCAGTATTTTAAAATAATAATAGAAAGCAAGTTCAAAGAGCTTTGAAATAAAATTAGAGTTAACTATTAAATTACCTCAGGTAATATTTAAGATCACATTATTCTTTTAAATTTCTCTGAGCTTTGGGGGGGGGGGGATTATCACCCAAAACCACCACTTCGCTGCGCTAATGTTCCTAATAATGGTTATCTCGGGTAAAACAAAATTGTTATTATTTTAAGTGAAAATTGAAAACACCATACTTCATAAAAAAGTCAATAAAAACAACTTTATTTTTAATTTTAACAATATGGAAACAAGATGGACCGATGTCCTTCAAGCTTCATGTGACACATTATAATGGATCGATATCAAAAATTTCTACACCCAAGGATTACTACGAGATCTTTGAAAGGCGGTCAAAATATCGATCCTGAAATAACCCGATGCCTCGTGTTAACCCACT
This sequence comes from Ischnura elegans, assembly GCF_921293095.1. NCBI lineage: Eukaryota > Metazoa > Arthropoda > Insecta > Odonata > Coenagrionidae > Ischnura > Ischnura elegans. The sequence continues at coordinate 39,396,721 of NC_060255.1, read as the reverse complement.
CCGATCGAGAGCTTCATCAGGGAGAAATTATATTTCTAGACTTCTCATTTTAGAAGAGTGAAGTTTTTCTACTCATTCATAACTATGAGGTAGCTAAATATTTCGCGATCAAACTTCACATCACTGAAGAACATCAGGTCTAAATCTTTCCTGCATAGAGCTGGAAATGAATACATTGTTGGTGTTACTTATGAGCATAATTGGATTATAATGGGTTACTTTAATTAATTTTAAATCTCGTTCAAATTATGGAATATCAGGAAAATCTTTATGGAGGATTACAACTTAGCTGGGAGGAGCAGTGCTCTGCCGATTATGTCGTCATCTGGCACATAAAGATTTCTTATGGAACTCTCTCCCAGCCCAAATAAGAAGCAGTACAAATATCAATAGGTTTAAACATAGCACGTATGGGTTTCTGAAGAATGCCTTCTTAACCCCAAGTTGAATTTCTTTTGTTTATATTCACTTTCTTATGTTCATATTTCTTGTTTATTTTCACTTTCCTACGTTCATATTTCTTTTGTCACCTTGAATTTTGTTATTAGTGTGTTATATCTAAGTGCGATTATTTATTTTATTTTTTTGCTGAAAATATTGTATTGTTTTTTTCATGCTCTAGGCGATCTGCACTGTTCACATTTGACTGTGTATATATATAAGAAAGCTGTACTTATATTTTCTCATGGGCCCCAATGCTTACGAAAATAAACGATATTATTATAATAAAGATTTCTTATCAGTTTTAGACTCAACTCCTAATTCCAACCATAAAAATGCTCACGTTAATTATATTTGATTGCTTGGAGCTGATAGGAAGTAATATCTCCGGGTGAGGAAATACCACCCTAACCCCGAATGAGTTAATTAAAAGAGCCAAGGACTTTATACAGGATCCCTAAACTTTCTAACACCCAACAATCGAATGAGTGATGGCTAATGATTCTATATCTATATATCTTATTTTTTTCCCACTAATATAGTTAAGTACAGAGTCCCTCATCTTCGTCATACGCCCGCTGACACTGTTTTGTCTACTCTCTCTATATCTAATATTCCAAACTTAATTCTCAAATCCGATTTAATAACTAATACTTTTCCAAAGACTGCTCTTTCTAAACTCTGCGATAGACTGCCCCGATCTCATCTCCAATCTAACTTTTAAAGTTCCACGCAGACCCACCAACACGCATTCGCTCCTCTATATTCCCATTCCCAGATTGTCACCAACCATACGTTCACTCCTCTTCCGCCTCCCTTCCCACATGAACTATCTTCCAGACCACATTGACCCGTTCTCTTTGCCTAACCACACTTTTACAAACCGCACTCTTTCTTATCTTAATAGAAACTCTTTAGGTCAATATAATTAGATTCAATGCATTGTTATTTATTAAAATTTATTATGTTTAATTGTGATTGTACTCTTCCTGTTTGCTATATTGTGCCACTGTAAACTCGCAATTATGCTGTATGTGGACAGCTTAATAAATAAATAAATGTATCATTTGATTTTAAACTGGGACAGGATCATACAATCTATTTATCAAGCAAGGGACAATTAGACTGTCTTATCTTATTAAAATTTTCATAATTTTTTCTATAACCCAGGGAGATGCGCAAATAAATCCTTTTTTACCCCCAATCAAACTCACAGCTTTCTTTTTTCACTTACAAAATATTCATTACGCACTACTTTTCCGTCAATGGAGGTACAGCAAGAAAAAAATGATCCCATTGGTATATATATACACAATAAAAAACTTCGTGGGGTGTATGCGTCATTTTTAATCATAGCAGTGCATTTAAGTAGAAAAAATTAAACAGTACTAACTTTAATTAAGCAGCCATTACATTCCGTAATTTCAATTCTAGGTGAGACAGAAGCTAACCGTGCTTCAAGCAATACTTCAATTCATTCACCACCAAGGATAGCTTCCAAGTTTGCATATTTCATGGAAAGTAATGCTAAAATTTATAATATAATTGATTGTAGTTTGAATTCAATTAATATGATATAATGCTACATTTAATAGTACTCATTATCAAAAACACCTTTTCTGTTACTGGTCCACTATACCTCTAATTAATATCTAAGGTTGTGAAAGTTTCTATCCAAGCTAAACAGGTTAGCGTCATACGAGAGCCGAATAGGTCCGAAAAATAAAGTTTGACATAGGATACTGGAATCGAGGGCGGTCAATACAATTTGTGCATAATCTAAGCCTGAAAAAGTCAGGTTCGTTCCCATTCATTTTCATAAAAATTATTTTAAACCTTAACCCGATTTCAATTCCAAGGGAATCTTTAACACCAAGTGACTATGGGATTCTCAAATGCCTCATATTACGATGATGAGAGTACTCTCTAAAGTAACGACTTCTGGTGCTCCACAACTTACACGGAAGGCTTTCCGATAACATATCATTATTTAATAATACTAAATATGAAAAATAAAAACTTCATCATATCAGCTCGGAGTGGTGAATTCGTTCAATAAATGGGCGCAGTTTGAACGGTAAAATAAATAAATTAATGACAAAATTTAGGAGATTTACCGCATGAAATATTCTATTTTAAGTCACATTACAGGTAAACAATCGTTTGAAAGATACCGATAAATATGAAAAATAAATAAAGTTCACCAAGCCAGCACGGAGCGGAGAATTCTTTCAATAAATGGGCGCCTTTTGAACGGCTCAATAGATACATGAATGACGAAATTAAGGAGATTTGCCGTATGAAAAATTCTATCATAAGGCTTATGACAGGTTAGAATATTATAGATGGAACATTTACGCTAAGGAATACCCCTACTTATGGAGACCTTATGACTTTAGGGCTCCGTGCAGAATAAGTAGGCAATGGCCGCACTATCTTTAACTCCACTACATCTAAACGCTTTCGAAATATTTTACCGGAAAAAAAAACTAATTTTTCGGCAGCAAACTTGCGTGTTTTTATCACATTAAACTACCACGTTTCATAAATACCATTAAACCTTCGAAAACATCAAATAAAAGGTCTTCAAAGGGAAAACGCGAAGAACTAGCTACGCCAGCTAGTCAGAAGCTATTTCCGTCTTCTCAACTTTGACTGTGGGAACGAAGGTTAATAGAATGACGAATTAAGTCACCTGTTTGATCATCAAGGTTATCTAACAGCCATCAAAAATACTTTTGTTTGACGCCCATGTGACTAAATCTACCTTCGGATATAAAATGGAAATTTGAATGTGTGTTGAGGAAACATTTTTTAAAATTGTTACCTTGACCGCAAGATAGACTAATTTGGCTGCCTAATGTCTAGAAAAAAGGTTCCGTTCCCATGATTTATCCTCGACGAGGAGGCCTGGGGTGTGGGAAAAATCTCTATGCTGGCCGTGGCTCTCGTTCGGATAGAACCTTGCGATAGACGGAAAATGAAGGGCATTCACTCTAAGACGGGGAAAACGGCGAAAAGGAGGCACGATTGACGTTATAGAGATTCCAACGCTTTCGAAAAATTCCACACGTATATGAAATGTAAACACATTCAATTTATAAAAATAAAAAAATAAAAAAAACAATTTTTCCAAAACAATATGAAATTCACTAAAAGTAAAAAATAACTTTTCATCACTAGGAGAAGAAAGCGTGGGTCATGATTTGCTTAAATAGATATGATTGTAGAGGAGAAAGGATTGGCACGTAATAAATATTAATATCTGAACCTAGCAATGAAAAGGTAATTTTTTTTACATTCTAGTGCCTTTAATTTAGTTTGGAAAAAGGCGTTTTTTTTTTACTTTTTTAAATACATTTTTACTTTTTTTACATCTTAATGAATTTTATTTTGTTTTGAAAAAGGTTTGAAAGGCGAGTTTTAAAAATTTTTAAAGATGTTTTATATTTTTTATTTGTTTAGTTATTTTTTAATATTTTACTGTTTGGAAAAAGGCAGTTATTTCATCTATTTATTAAATTTTATTCTTTACTTTTTTAACTGATTTTTTTACATTTTAGAGCATTATATATTTTTTTTACAAGGCGGTTTTCTACTTTTTTTTAGTTGTTTTGTTGTACATTTTAGTGCATTATATTTTTTACTTTTTAACGGTAAATCTATACATGAATAAACAACACTTGTTATAGAAAATTATGACTAAAATGTATAAAAAAACGTACTCTATTGAGAAAATTTAGAACAATTTTTCCCGGTAGAAATTTAGTTAATTGATTAAAGCCCAAAAAATAAAATTTCGATTTAATTGAATTTTGTATTGTCATAAGGATTGAGCAAGTTCGCAAAATTTCAATCCGATCCGACAATGGGCGGTGGATTAAAATTGATTACAAAATTTCATCGATGTAACGGAGAAGCGGACGAAGCCAGTTAAGAAAAAGCGTGTAAAAACTCTAGAGGTCACGGGATTAAGAAGAAAAAAAAACTAAAATTTGATTAATCATGGCAGGTAATCGTCTACATCGGTAAAAAAGTGTATTTGTGCCGTAAAAAAGGCAATTCAAATTTAATTACGAAAATCTTTAAACTAAGACGCTCATGAGCGCATCCAAGGATTTTAAGTAGCAGAAAGGGATTTACGAGAGTCGTTCAATAAGTGATGCCCCATATTTTTTCACACAACATATTCATAGTTAAAAGTCAGAATTTGGTGACAATGTACATACAACAACATGTCTTGTCCATCTCCTATTTTTCTACGTATTCTCCATCACTTTCTTTGGCCGTACGACAATATAGGGGGAGAGCTTGCATACCATCCAGGTAAGAGCTCTTGTCCTACAGTCGTTGCCATGTTTTCACTCCATATTATAGATGTTCGAAGAGTGTATACCGTAGGAGACTTTTTCATTCGCCCAAATACATGATAGTCCGAGGGTGTAAGGTCTGGATTGTAGGGCGGATGAAGCAATGACGGGTGCTTTCCAATCGCGTATCTGCGCTGATCTGTTTTAAACTGTTTAGCTCAGAGCGTGTTCCAATCGCAGCTGTGCCGTCATCTGCGCTAAACGGATGGGAACACATCCTGCACCGTCGTTCGTCTGCGCTAGCAGACAAAACTTGTGATGGCGGGAAAATATATTGGTGACGGAAAATGAATGAATGAATTCCACCATCTTAAAGATAAGTATGATGATCATTTGAGAATAATAAACAATAATTTGATCTATATATGTCTTACATAAGTTTAATTGAGCTCGTAATTTGGGAAATATAATATTATCTTCGTTAAACGTAATGATTGATATAACGCATGAGCAAAGAACGATAGCAAGAGGAGGCTAGTAGATTTTCTAGAGTAATTGTCCTTATCAAAGAAATTAGAAATGGAGAATGTAAGCTATTCAACTAAAATGCTATATTGCTTAGATTCTAAGGAGATTTATTTCATTAGATTACATGGATAGCGGGCGTATTATATACCAAATTTCCTTTAACGTTCATGTGGCGTTAATTGCATTCCATTAATTGAAATTCAGTACCGCAAAATAACTATAGAATCAGCAGATTTATAATGCAGTGTTAACATTATTTACGGCTTTACCAGCGTGATATGGCTGTAAGTTGTGTATGTATCTCAATCCAGAAATGCGAAATGAAGTATAACTGGTATAACTGCCGGCGCTGTAGCAGTTCGGGAGAGGTAATTATTAAGTAGCGATAGTTCCATTGTTTTCTTTCAATTAATACTTACTAGTGCTTTAACTAAATACAAAATGAAATAGACGAACATTTATCATCCTTCTTCAATAATAATGTGGCGAAGGTTAGTTCAAAAGCTACAGGTCATTTGAACATTCAACTTTTGCCGCCGATCGGTCCACCATTTGTAAACACACCGGCGCAGATGCGTTCCAATCGTCTGTTTCAGTGTGCGCTAGTGTGTTTCAATCTGTTGCGATGTGAGCTAGTCTGCGTAAGGTGATTGGAAAGCACCCGATGTCTAACTCAATTTAGCGATGTGTTCCCTGGTTCTTTTTTTGGCCCTTTTTTGAATCTTATGGTCCGCGCTGAGCATTCGTGAAATCCATAGTGAACACCTCTTTGATATCCTACCCTCGGTCATTGCAGACACCCTTTCAATACTGAGTGACGACTGTAGAGTCAATTGCTGAGTTATGATGCGCAGATCGTCACGAATAATGGCACCCGTACGATTCAGCATGCCTGGAGCAGTGGCTGTGACAGGAAGACCCGAGCATAGCTGATCATGAAACTCTTTCCCAGCATTTCCTGAGGCTGTAACTTTCTTTTTCCATCGCCCAACTGCACTCATATCGACATCGCCATACAATGCACACAAACATTTAGGGATGTTCCCCACGGTTTCTTATCCTGAACACGAAAATTCGATAACAGCACGCCGCTTGTAACGTGGGACGTCTGTAGACATGCAATTTAGACGCTGTAATACGGCGCAGCCAACTGCCGGAACGGTGTGAAACTTCAACAGTATGCACAAAAAACATCAAATACCTACAAGGACGTTTATCAATGCATAACAATGGATTTTTTAAAAATGTGGGGCATTACTTGTTGAACGATGCTCGTCATATCACTTTAAAAACTCGATTTTGACGGAGTAAATATCAAGACGGCTATTATAATTATTAAGAATTCTTTACTCAGGAAAGTATTCCCGAAAAAGCTCTAAAATTGGTACCACTGTGTCTGCGTTAATCCTCTTTTAACCCATAAGAATTCGCGTAAGGTAAAGCTATGAAACTACCCGCGTCGGGTCATATTGACCCAGAATTTTAACCTTTAACATAATTATGGTCACATGATTGGCAATAAGTATACCCATAGTAATAAGAGACGGAAACTATTTAAAGCATTTTATATAATTTTTCATAAGATTCTGGGTCTTATGCATAATGCTACAGATAACTTCTAAGTACTCTCTTCGTAGATCAAAATTGTACGACAAACGTTTGCGACGAGTCAAATCGGTACATTATGACACATAATGCTCCGGGCTCAAAAATGGAATGGAAGGAAAGAGAAAAGTACGTCATGAGATTACATGGGAAGCAAATTTATAAAATAATTGACTTAATGTAAGTTTTATTAATTGAAAAAAAAAACTAGAAAAACCTCTGCCTATTTACTTATAGGTCTTCCTCTATTTACCAGGTTTTTATTCTAGGAATTTTTTGGCCATCTTAAGTAGTTCATTTTGTTTGTAGGCCCACAATAATGGAGTTTGCTTCTCAATATCATATAGACCGATGGGACTACTTACGGGTTAAATTACTTACCTAAAAATCCCGTTTACGACTACTAGGAGTTAACACGACTAAACCTACCATTACCTCTACGTGAAATATTTACTCCAGCCCTTTAATCAATCATGAAATTGGTTTCAGAGAATCTGCAACAGCTTGTAAGACTGCCAACAGACATTTAAACCTTCCATGTAACTAGCTATATTTAGAAGATATTTGATATTTGCATTTCTCCACTATCGTCTATTCCAAGGAGATTAAACCTAAGCAAACGCAAACCTTTCGTTTTAGTCGTCAGATATGTCGCAAGATGGCGCACTTCGTTTTCGGGTTAAAAAAAATCGATTTTTCAAAAACGTAAACTTTCGATTCTAAACCACGTGATACGTCGAAAAAGTAATTTTCAGACCAATCAAAGCACTTATATTTTTTAACTAAAGCTTATACTGATTCCGTAATTCTTCCAAGCTATGTCTCCACCACGCCCATTAATATTCCTCCTTCAACAATGCATCCTCTTGAGAAAATATCAATTTCGCACAACTTCAAGGCTGAACTGTCCATCGTTACCCGTATAGCTGTCATTATTGGTTACGGAGAAATTTTCATTTTCCTGGAGAATAACAAAATAAAATCGATAACATTCATCTCCTCCCTACCACTCATTGGTCTCGTGTACAACAAATTCAGTCCTGTTTAGGTAATAACTATTTTTAATTCTAAATTATTTCCAGTAACTTCGGTTACTTTCTTAGCACAAATTCATTCCCTATATTGAATTTTGGTGATGGACGTTAAATATATGATATTCCGTCAAACGGCTTTTTCCTTTCCCATGTGACCTTAGAAGTAAGCTCCGTTAAATCTTATAAAGAGGAGAAGAAATACTCTACGGTCCACTGAGATCGTACAAAATGTGGTTCAAGTATTTCCTCCATAGCGAATGGTCTACAGTGTTACCTCCAATATAAAAACACACATCGCCCTTGATTCGTTGAATATAACGTATTCAAAGCGTTCTTGCAAAAAATCATCTTTAGTGGCAATTTTTTCGGATACGCCACAAATTTGAAGATTTTGAAGAAGTATTGGTATTCGAAATTGGTTCTCCGTAAAAGGGTATTCGTTCACAACCTTGACACATTTCGTACAATTATTAAAATTTTTCCCGTTGCCGCGGTTATTTTTTCCTAGAGAAAGCAAACTATAGATTACCCATCACCACAAACTGTTACCACAAACAATAAGGCATTCTCTCACAGACCCATGTCCAACAGCCTGGTTTACTACGAGCCCAACCATTAAATTTAGTAATCCATCGATTGCAGAGGTAGTATATATTTTTGTTTTAGGGGATGCATCGACATCGTAGATCATTTTACACCGCATCGTATCTTATATAAACATTGTGAGTGGATCACTTCATAAATTCGATCAAATCTCGATAATCTTGATTTTCTCAAAATAGAAATATATAAGAAAAATGTATGCATAGCGAATTGCATACTTAGATTTCGTAGAAGGTTTGGGGTTACGGGTGCGTCGACAGCTAATGTCATTAGCACCACGCGCAATCAAATTGCGACATAAGCATATACTATAGCTTCAGTTTGGTGGGGCACTGCCAGGGTTCCCACTCTACCTGAACAATGAAATTCACGGCTTTTTCCAGGTTTTCACGGTTATTTTTCACGTTTTCACGGTTTTTTTTAAGGTTTTCACGGTCTCAATTTTGCTAAATTCACGGTCCGTTAATAAGCCAACAATAAGAAAATCACTGGCCGTATATCAACAGAAAATTAACGTAAGCGAAAAACGCCGTGAATGTTAACGCCGCAATGAAAAGTGATATCTGTTATGACGTGATCTATCGTTTGCAAAATTCAGGGCCGACTAAAGGACCAGCCCAACCGCGCTCTTGCCCGGACGCCGAATACCCTTCGGACCTTCTTCCGTCCGGACACTCGAGGTCCTTTTTTAATTCCTCGCTGAGAGATTGTTTTTTGCGCACGTTGTTATTACTGCACAGTAACCGAATTTCCCCCACCCCAATATTTCTTATTTAACGGAAAATATTTTATTTAAATTGTGTATAGAATATAATAAATTGATTCTTTCTTATTCAGCGGAAAATATTTTATGAAAATTGTTAATAGAACATAATAAATCGAAAAACAATTTCATACACCGTATTAGCACGAATCTAAGACGAACACGATTCTAAGACTACCCTCCTTTTTTGGAACTCCACTAGGGGACAATTTTTCTTTATTAATGACGATACGATTATAAAATGAATGCGGAAAAACGATCAATGCTTAATTTTTTTGGCCAGATTGCCTATGTCCCAGGAAACGCAGGATTTTGGCGAGTAATTAAGAAATTCATTAAAGGTTTCAAAACAATATTTTAGATAATAACAGGAATAGTAGTACTTTATCAAGATACATACGTCATATTGTTGATTCGACCCATGTCTCTTTCAAAATTCTGAATTTTTGCTCTCCACTCGGCATTTACACTGCTATTATGGATTTCAGTCAGATGTAAAAATTCTTATCCATCAAACACCATTTCCAGTACACGTATTCACGAGAGCAATGTGCATGTTGTGCCTAAAACAACCGCATTCGCCGGTGCAGTGACTGGTTGTGAGATGGATCACGAAGGCCAAAAATAGTCAATTACTTGAATTGTTCCTGTCTAATGAATATATTTTTAATACAATTGAGGTAGTGTGTAAAGCGTGAACAATGTTGCGTTAATCGTCAGCGGCACGCCCACCTGGATCTTCGCCTTCATATCTCTACTTGTTTTCTCCAGGTAGCTCACTCTACCCCCACCCCTACCGTCATGTGCTAGCGGACAACCGAAGGCGCTCTGCAATATTCACGCGCATCTAGCCCGGATTCTTTTCTTATGTTCAATTATTTTCAGTCCATCTCTTAAAGTTCTCAATAGTTTCTTCGGAGGGGCCATGGTCGGAAGACGACTAAAATTAAACTAGTGAAAATGACTTTATTAAACCCACATGGAAAACACTCGGTGGTTCGAAGTCCAGCCACCCTGGAGAGTAGGGAACCACTCGTACGAGGAGAAGTTCGGAACTGATGCTATCGCGTACGAGGGTACGCAGAGCACACTGCAGAGGGCGAAGCGTGACCATATATGACTGCGCCATGACATTTTTCACCCTAAAGATACCCATTCTTTTCTAACTATCGTAGCGCCCGATGAGCAGATGAATTTGGATTGTTAGTAGGGAGAAACAAAAATCCTGAGAAGATATCCCTTCGTCAGTAACTCTGACAAGTGAGACTTATAGTATAGCTCGTAAATTGATAACTGATAACAACCTGGTATCATGTTTTCGGAACGAAATGCCGAATTAACTGCCGTAAGCTCAGCTACGAGGATATCGCGTTTCGCCAAAAATCACCATCGTATTTTTCCATCTATTTCCTTGATTAAAATACGTCATGTGTGGTCTCGTTTTTTTTAACGTGCAAATTACTAACATTTCAATCTAATAAAAGCATAATAGCAATTACTGAATATCATTGTTAGATACCTTTTGGGCTAATAGGTGATTCATGCAGCAGTTGACCTCCATAAACTGGGAACTTCGAAGCAGTTAGGCTGAAAAAGGTCAGTTTGTGAGAAGAGGGGGGAGCGCGAAACACGTTTCTATTGTTCTCGTGTAACTCGATATTTTTTTCGAAGCTAGGGTCTTCGTAATAAGATCCCTGCGCGAGCTGGGACCTGTTTTTATTTTGAAGAAGAGGAAAGCGTCAGAAGGGGGGAGGCGAATGGTGAATGGAGGGGGATAAAGGTTCTTGGGAAATGCGCTAATGTTACTTTCCCACGGCACTGAGCTTCTCCCAATGGTAGTTCCATCTCTTGGAGAGGATTCCAACTACGTGCTTGTTGTTATTAGCCATAAATGACACATTGTATTTATTTCGTCTCATTTTCGTCAAACGATGGATGCGGGAAAATTCTGCGTCGGAACCGCGATCTTCAAACGATCAATGCGAGAAACGATACTTCGGGGAACGATAGATGCGGGAAAAAATTAAATTGTCTATAAGGAACTTTATTTGGGACCAGAAACGGCGAACGATCAATGCGGGAACGATAGATCGAGGTTCCACCGTATAACTTTCTTTTGAAAGCGGCAGTGTAATGACTTCTTTTCTCTGCTATTGTAATACTCTGAAACCAAAACTGAATCGATCTCTCTAATCAGAGGCAAATCATGTTCCCTTCTTACCGTTGCTCTGGGAAAAATGGAACGACTATGTAGCATATTAATCGTAGAGGGCGTAACTTGGTGGAAATCCATAATATCACGAATACAAGGATCAAGGAAATAGCAAAGTTCTTGATCCTTGTATTCGTGAGACTATGTAGCAGTTTATATCGCGACGGCATTGAGGCTTTAACGACACAAACAAACAGCATAACCTTAGATAGCACAAAGCGGAGGAACTGGATCACCACCGACAGTAAATAACTCCACACAAACTTTCCGGTTGCGACGTAAAACTCCCAGTCCCAGTCGACGCATGCGACAATCGTTTAATGCTGTGTTGCCATAAGCGGAAATCTTCTCTCGTTTTCAGGGCCGCAATGCGCGAGAATTAGTAACGTCACGCCGAAAGCTCGCTGTCACCCGGTTCAAACGCAGGGAGCGTGGTGTCCACAGCGCATGGCAGGTTGTCAAGGCTAGCGGTCTTCCAGTCATAGGATTGAGGGTGTTGAATAAACGTTCAAATTTTTCGACACAATGACCATCTAGATTTAGTTTCGAAAGTGGTCGCTGCAGCCAGTGGGAAGGCTAATTGGGTGGAAGGGGGACTAAGCAGTGACCGAGGGAGGGGAAACCAAGCCATTTGAGGAAAGTAAACAAGCTGATGAGAAGTGGTGTCATATTTCAGGAGGGGGAGAGAAAAGGCCTGCGCTGGGGAAAGATGTTTTTTTCTTCAGGCAACATTCGTTCCCACGCTTTTCTGACCCATACGACCGCATGCGACGATGCTCGCCACAATGAATAGAAGTGCGCTAGCTACGAACGAAGATGAAAATTTCTGGGAAGGTATTATTATCAAGATTGAGATATTTTTAAGGTTTTAAGACGAAATTCACGGCTATTTCCCGGTTTTTTCACGGTAGAGGAAATTCACGGCTAATTCACGGTTTTAAGGTTTTCACGGTTGAGTGGGAACCCTGACTGCTCAGAATATTGATGTAAAAGTTAAACCAATCAAATTGAGTTTATAAGGCCAGTTTTCTTAATGAATTCTATGACACGGCTTAGGCGGTTAGGGTCATCGCCCAGAATACATTCTAGGTTGCCCCTGACGCCTATCCTGTCTCGCGTAAGCTGGTACTCATCACACACTGTCAGGAGGTGTCTCAAAGTCAGAGGGCAGTCACAATAGCCACATCGCGGTGGGATCTTCTCTTCAGTGAAGAGATAGGAATGGGTCAGGGCGCAATAACCGATTCTGAGGCCCGTAACCAGAAACCTCATTACTGCTAGATACGTCATCAGATGATGACGTAGCCGCTGTAGCGGCCGAGCACCGCTACGCTCACCGCTGCAAAAGTCTAGTGAGGTCCATGGCATGCTACTCGCTACAAGTAATATGGCCGCCGGGTTTCGTCTGCTTATCGTCTCGCATTTATTATTAATAATTATTGATGTTTAAAGGGCTATAAGCTCATGATAATTATTTATTATTACTTAAAAATATAGTAAGAATGCTTCAATAACCAGCTTTTATCCTAATGAGTAAATATTTTACCTAATTTAACTACCAATAAATACTGTCAACAATACCGTGATGAAACCTCTTAGGCTTCACCGTTTTAATTGCAATTAACTTCTAAACGGGCCCTGTCATGCCTTGAAAACCATTTATAATTAAAGAAAAACAAATTAGGGACATAGTAATGTCTCGCCTTAATGGTTTTGAAATACTTTTTTACGAAAAATAACCATTGTCAACGCAACTATGCTGAAACCTCGTCGACTTTGCCATCCTAATAGCTATTAACTTTGGTAAAGACCGTGGCTTTCCTTGAAAACCATTAATATTATATACATGTATATAAGTGCCCAAATAAAGTTGCAATCACCAGCTTTGTGCCTCTGACATCCAAAATTTGCGTAAAATACTCAAAGCAACAAAGCCGTCTTCCAGTCAGCTACGTCCATACTCGGTTACTGCTAGTTTAAGTAATGTCAGTTCCGAGCCATTGAAAACCATGTTCAATTACGTGAAAACTTACCTATAATGATTTATGCCGTCACAAAAATGATGAGTTAAAGTTTAAGGGAAGGGTCGATGGAAATGGCATATTGCTTCTCAGTCCGTTTACAATAGTGCATGATATTCATCTCATAATGAATGTCACGTATATCTTTGGACGTTACAATACAATACATGTATCTATTATATTACCTCAATGTCTAAAATATCCAACTACACCAATACAATCGACAGTTGTACGAGTATATTTGTCAACCACAATGACGGATTGCGCTAGTGACACCAAGGATTACTCAGCAATAAATACCATCACAAGAATTACTGAGTTCACAAACTTTTATTTATTAACGTCGTAAAACTCACTCAATTCAACAAATAAAATGATCACACTTTACAAGTACACTTTTCCAAGAAAAGTACTCACGAAGACACACACATTGCGAACACAAGAAGTAAGTAATTAGAGCGAAACATCGGCAGCAACGACCCGTACAACTAAATGACAGCACTATTTAAAAAAAATGCTCACTTTACTTTCATTTCGCATTGTCAACAATAATTGTAACAGATGAAAACATTTTATTTAAAAAATCATCAATTAAGTCAGCACCGAAACTTGGGTATCCTGAACAAAACTTGATAAGGTTACTCTTTTCCACCCAGCTTGGTACATTTTCGGCGTGCGGGGCCTGGGGCATCGGCCGGCTTTCCCCGGCGGCAGAGCCGAGGCCAGCCGGCAATCATCGGCGATCGACACTGTCGAGACACTTGTACACGTCGCGGGATTTCTGAGCACCCAGATTCATCAGCATGTACCAGCAGGTTCTCAATTATAACTTTGCCGATTTAGAGGAACTATTTTCACACAATGAACGGAAACAGATTCACAGAAGAAACTTGAAGGACCAGGAAAATCCCATGGAACGGAGAATAAATTCCGTGTGAGATACCGCATCTCCTAAGACACCATATTTCCATGAACAACACTAAAAAAGAGAAATTTTATCAATAATTTCCATTCAGATTTTAAGAACAAGACAAAAGATTTTCAGCTGAAATTTCACAAATCATGGCCTACTAATGTGCTTACCTTCGTTACGCCATCGTGCCGATTAAATTCAACCTCCACCTTCTTCCATGCCATAACCTTTAAAGAAAGACTCACAGCATCGGTTTTCATGCACTCCAATACAACTTTCCTATCAATAATTAGTTTTAAAATCAAACTCTTCTCCTACGCCGAGATTCTACTTCCAACCTGTTTCCATTTTGCTTGTCGCGTTGCGATATTCGTTATTCAATTGTCGCCCTTAGTTCCTCCCAAAGCCCGCATATTAGGGACTCAAAATGTCGCTAAATTCGTCTACGTCATCAATCCAGCCCAAAATAAATGTGGCAACACTGCCCCCACCCTTTTGAAGCGTTTTGGGGTAGTGAGGTTTCTGGATACAGCATTCAGCGGAGCGCGCCGCTACAAGCTGAAGCATGGTTTCTGGATACGGCCCTGAGTCTTGCAATGATCTCCTCCCTACGATTCCTCCCAACAGAAGCGGGCCACATTGACGTAACTAGTTTGATAATTCTAAGTTTGCTGTTCGTTACGTTCGTCCATACGTCACTCCACTGCCGTAGGACTATTCTGTGCAGAGCAGTCTGTAAGTCTTGATAGGTTACAAATGTCGATGCCTGCGCCGGCAGCGTGAGTGCCGCCTTCGCAGCTGCATCAGCATTTTCATTTCCTGCTATTCCCTTGTGCCCGGGAACCAATAGGACCGGCATCCCCGGGGTTTGGTAGCCAGTTTAATTCTGACCGTGTAAGAAGAAAGATGTGGTCTGAAGATAGGAGACGCCATTTGATCTTGCTCTTGTACCTGAGGCGGAAATACAGGAGAAGAGAAAGATTGTTCTGGGTACATCCACTTTTAAGAGTTAGATATTTGGAAGGGAGTTTCTACACAACGTATGAAAAGCTTAGAAGTGATGAATCTAAGTTTTTTAATTATTTTCGTATGAGTATACATACGATTTTCTCTTGGGACGCATTGGAGAAGCTACACAGCGCCAAGATACTACTATGAGAGCATGTATACCACCGATGGAAATGTACGCAGTAACAATAAGGTAAGTTTAAATTAATACACACGCTGGTTCGACTTTAACTTTTAATTGTAATTAGTACAGAGAAAATTTTACTTAGGTTTATCTACAAAGATATTTTTAAAGTTCTTGAATAAAGGTGGTTGAGTGATTGGTTTGAGGGTCACAGGGGGATTGTAGATGTTCACTTTGAGGCAATGACAATTGTTGACTTGAAGCGACTGATGATGGTTGTTGTATGGAAACTGTTGGGTATAAGGCAAAAGATGGGGAATGCTGATAGGGTGGTGATGAACGGGTACGAGAAAATTCTAGGATAGGGGCCGGGTGATTTATGGTCGGGCTTTTTGATGTTTTTTATAAACTGCATGACACCAATTCGGAATTCAATTTTTTCTCCTTCACACATTTTCCTCACAACCGGTAAAACAGAGTGAAAAAACGCTTCGTCTTCGTCAGGTTCATGTTTAGAATCTGTAAGAGCATTTAGAATGGCTCTATCTATGTCGTCTTGGCGTCTGGGTTTTTTGCTAGAGTGGCAGGCTTTGTCCCGGTTACAGGTTTCCTCTTCCTGATGCTCTATATCCACGCCAAAGTGGTCATCAGCCTTAGTATCAGGTCCCTTCTCCTGTGAGTCTTCTATGCTTGATATTGTATCATCTTTTTGACAGATTTTCATCAAAAATTTTAAGTCCTCGTGGTAAATATATTTCTTTGGAGTGCTCTGACCAGATTTTTCCCTTAATGATTTCACAAAAGAATCCCTGATATTCTGCCATTTCGCCATGATAAGTTCGCCTAAAAAGATGAAAAAATACATTTCATTTAGATTTTAATGGCGATAGAGCTGGAGGCTGGGGAAGATAGTAATACCTTAGACGATATGAAAGGGCAAACGCGTAGCGAGCAATCTTAGAATTAGGAAGATTAGATTATGGAAATGTAACTGTCTCATGTGATCGACAAAGTAACTATCTCGTCAACCGATAGTTTATTTAAAATGTTCATGTTGAAACTTGATAGGGATAGTTGTGTAAGAGCATATGATTTATTGAAAAATAACTATATCTTTTACCATTACCTAAAATCGCTACACTTTACCAACGAAAGCTGCACCAGATTACGCGAAATTAACAAAGAGACGCTTCTTGATAGTGGAATCGTAAGGCGAATAATATCCAATATCAAGGGAAAGAATGAACAAAATCAGAATGATTTGAGCTCTTAACAGGGTTTTGAGAAAAATATGCATGAATTCAAACAATGATAAACTGAGAATCAGAATAATGGAAAAATTAAAATTAGTCAAGGAATGAATTGGTTGCTCTTTCAAAGGAAAAAAAAACAGTTATCGGGAAAGTGACATTAATTACCCTTGGTGATGACCATAAAATAAAATAAAAAAGTTACACCGTGACTTTCCTCCATAATCTATTATTTACTTGACGTTCCTCCACATTGCAGGTACCTGGCAACCGGCGCAACATTTACGGACCTGCATTACAGCTACAGGTTGGGAATAAGTACAATCAGTAGATCAGTAAATTTGGTATGCAATACCTTGTGGGAAACACTAAAATCCGAATTTTTGCCTCAACCGACAGAAGAGAAATGGCGAGAAATAGCAAGTGGATTTAGAAAGGCCGCTCACTTCCCCAACTGCCTGGGTGCGGTCGATGGGAAGCACGTTCGTGTAGTGAAGTTTCCTCATAGTGGCTCAATGAACCTTAACTACAAGGGCTACTTTTCTATTGTGTTAATGGCAGTCGCCGATTCGGACTACAGATTTACATATATTTATGTAGGGGCCTATGGAAAAGACTGTGACTCATCTGTTTATCAATCGACCACTTTTTTTAAGTTGATGGTCAGCAATAAATTGAATATTCCACCCCCGTGCCCCTTACACGCCAATAGTAGTGAAGATTTTCCATTTGTGCTTGTGGGAAATGAAGCATTTTCGCTGTCTGAAAACTTGATGCGACCATACGCAGGACACAATCTTACGGAGAAAAAGCGGGTTTTCAATTACCGTTTATGCCGAGCAAGAAGATACGTTGAATGTGCATTCGGTATTTTGAGCAATAAATGGAGAATTTTTCATAGAGCCTCTAATGTGTCAAAACAATTCACCAAAGACATTGTAAAAGCATGCGTGATTCTTCATAATGTAGTACGACTGAAAGATGGGTGCAGATATGAAGAAATATACATATGAAGGTATATGAGTGGGTTAAAAACTTCAAAACATTGAGGATCCTAAGACAACTATTTCTTAAAAACTGAATATGTTCCCGCCAATTTAATCGGTAGTCTAGGGTCATACCTAGGAACCGAGCCGACTCCACGTACGGAAGGGGTCTGCCATCCAGTCTTAAAACTGGAGGGGCAATGTAACCTCTCTTCGGGTGGAAATGTACACATTTGGTTTTTCCGTTGAGAATTTAAAACCATTTATCCGCGATCAGTTGCCTACGTTATTTTAAGCTAGCCGTAGTTGTCTGGCTACAGATACGAGTTTGGACGACCGTCAAAAGCAAAAAATATCTAATGAAATAGATAGGCTAGCTGCTGCAGCTAGCAAAGTGCCAAGATGTGTGCAAGAACAAAGAAGAAATGAGGGGGGTGATTTTAACAAAGAGGAGGAGAGCTTTTCGTTTGACCCGGAATCGGAAATTCAAAGCGATTGTGGGAGTGTTAATAGTGACGCATTTGCTCTCACTACCTCGGGTGAAAGACAGCAGTTGAACCCACAAATCCGCAGTGAATCAAGTTTTAATTATATTGGGTTGCAGCAGTCCTTCAACACTAAGTGGTTTTAGTAATTCCTCTGATTCACAATACTCTCATGTAAACATGTCTGACACGAGTTGTGATAAGGATGGTAGTAATGGTCATATGGAAGAAGCTGTAATATTTCATGATGAAGAAGACAAAGCAAAATATCTGCTAGTATGATGGAGAAAATGGAGGTCATCGGGAATTCCTATGAGGACAATTGATGAACTTATGTCTTATCTAAAGCCTTTATTTCCTAGTCTGCCTTAGAGGTATAAAACTATTTTCACCACATCAAAGAGTATACCAATCAAAAGCATAGGAAATGGCAAGTTTTAGTACAGAGGAATTGGAGAAAGTTTAAACAAAATTGTGAATCGGGAATACTTGCATTCACAGCAGGAAATTGCAAAAAATATAAACATAGATGGTCATCTTCTCCACATCAGCTCTAGAACAGAGTTTTGGCCTATTTTTCGGCGCCTTGCCGGTAAGTATCAGGTGTATTTTCCAATTGCTGTTTTTTGTAGCAAAGGTAAGCCTGAAAATGTATACATGTTCCTAGATGATTTTGTGAGAAAAACTGGGGAGCTCATGGAAGAAGGTTATGCATATGAAGAAAGGATTTTTCCTTTTCGTATTCGTCATTATATTCTTGAACAATTTCATTTTTTATTCAATAAACAATTTTACACTCAAGAATAGGGAATTGGTATGGGATCACCTCTGTCACCACTTTTAGCTGATTTTTTTATGGACGACCTTGAGAATAAACTATACGAGTCTCAAGTTCCCCTTTTATCCTATGTATTTTACTGATAAAGGTACGTGGACGACTCGTCATTTTGTGTTGTTGAACAGGCAGCCACTGGAAAGCATACAATTTTTTAACTTTCTTAAAATCTTTACACCCCCCGCATTAATTTTATAATGGAGACGGAATCAGATGAATTTTAAATTTTCTTGACATAGGTATATCCACTTCCAAGAACAAGCACGAATTTGCTATCCTCCGAAAACCCACTTTTACTGACCATGTTATACCTATGACACTTGCCACCCGTGGTCCCACACAACATCAGCTTTTAACCACATGATCAACACAGCATTGAGCCTCCCCATTTTTAATAATAATCATCTGAAATAAATAAATATTATTCGACAAATTTCCAAGGCCAATGGGTACGATGATTATTTAGTTACTTAAGTATTAACTATTTAAACGAAGACGCTGGCCATTAAACAAATTTCCCTCGTAAAATATTTTAATGATAAAAAGGTAAAATGGGTAAGGCTTCCTTATTTGGGTAAAATTTCATAACAAGTAACCAACGCTCTTCCTTAAGATAAGTATAGAGTTAGCTTCTATTTATCTAGAACTTTAAGAACTTTTTCAGCAATAGCAAGGACTCTCTCGACACCAGACGTCGATGTGGTGTGTATGAACGGGAATGTGACTTGTGTGAGGGGGTGTATATTAGGCAAAACTGGGAGAAACTTCTGTACTCGTGTGTCTGAACACAAAAGGTGCTTCGACAACCATGATCTAAAGTTCCACTTTGCAAAGCACCTGGTGGAAGAAAACCCTATATCCAATTTTGACGTTAAAATCAAGAAAAGAGATAAAGACTAGATGCAGCCGAACATTGGGAAATTGTGAAAAAGAAACAGAAGAAATTAGACTTACTGAACGTAAATGAGTTTATTTGTCACTCCCCTATTTTCGACGTAATCCCCTACTGATGTAACCCCACTCCCTCAGTTTTTACCTCGTGCAAATCACGCAAGTCCGGAGTTTTTTTAAAGGTTTTTTGTATGATGTAATATATCAACTTTCCTTGCCTCCTCCTAAACAACCCCCCTCTATTTCAACCGCCCCTTTCTTCCCCCACCACATTCTTCCCTCTTATCCTTTACCCCCCATCCCCCACTTCTTTTGAAGATATGTGTTGGAAATAAAATTTTTTGTATGTTTCTGTAAGTACCCGAGGATGACTGTATAGCAGTTGAAACACGCGTCTCAGTCAATAACTGTGGGCAATACGACATCTTCGTTTCACTTCAGTTACGTTCTTTCATGACATCTCTCCTAAGAAAGTTGACTTTATGATAGATGGTATTGGCAGAACTAATTTATAGATAGTTGAATGAGATGTCGAACGTAAATCATCTACTAATCTTATAATTACTTACGTCACCATTTCTCCTTTTGTTCAGTTTGTAGTGGTGAAGTTCCAAAGTGAGGATGCTGATTGTTTACGAGTTTTTCGCTGCACCTACTAAGGCCCGGTTTTATAGTGTCTGGTTAAACCTCACGTTAACTAACGCGATGATAACGGTAACGTGGAGTTAAACGAGAGGTTGAGTTTTACAAAGCAAATCCCACCGCCAGTTGGCTGATGGGAACTTTGACGAGAGGAAAGCGCAGCCACTGTTATTCTCATACCAAGAATTCATCGCGAAGAGTGAAACAAATGATAGTCGAAATTGAAAAACTGCATGATTTGAATGTGTTTATTCGAATACAGAGAGACTAACAGAACGTTAATGGGATGGCTACCAAACGAAGTTTAAATTTTTCGGTGGAGGAGCAAATAACACTATTGGAGCTCGTGACAGAAGAGCGATGCTATTATGTGGAAGAAGAAGGTAAGTATTTCAAAATGAATTATATTACATATTTTTCGAAGTGCTGGTACGTCAGCAGTAAATTCATTTCTGTTAATTGAAACAGGAAGAGGCATGGAAAAATGTCGAATCAAAATGTAATTCACAAGTTTTAAATAAAAATCATGGCAGAAATTACGATCGAAATATGATTATATTAAAGTCAACTAAAAAAGCAATAGCGGCCAATAAGCAAGTGTAACGTCGCGTCCTTGATGTTCGGCGTGATTAATTATGCCATGGTCCTTGGATTATGCATTGATGTTTGAATTGTATTTTTATTTGTATGCATGTTTATGTTTATATTGCTGTTTTTTAGTTTTATGCATTGATGTTTGAATTGTATTTTTATTTGCATGCATGTTTATGTTTGGGTGCGTTCGGGGAGCTCGCTATCGCGCTATCAGCGCTACACGCTAAGATTGCCGTTCGGGGAGGCTTTTGGCGCTCGTCACTATGAAGCTCCCCGTACGCGAAAGGCGCGTACCATAAGCTCGTTACTACCCGAACGTAAACAGCGCGAATTCAAAAATGGCGGACGCAGTAATACATATAAACGATGTTAATAGACGAAGGGCAATTCTGCTAGGAGTGCATTTGATTCTTAGAGAGTTTTTGGACGAATCTTCGTTAAGTTCCGACGAAGAATTAAATGTAGCGGAGAAATTGGCACCGTACAAATTGCGCAGATGAAGACGTCGGAAAGTGCCATGACTTAAAAACTATATCGAGGAGATTATGCCACAATGGACAGATATTGACTTATAGTCACATTTCAGGTAAAAATCAAATACTCTATAATACATCTTTTGTTTTTGGTATGAATTTCATTAATTTTTAACTATTCATCTGCAGAATGAGTCGAGAAACGTTTGAGTATGTCCTAGGTGTTACTGCGAATAGATTAAAAAGAAGACATCCAGGTCTTCAGATGATTACCCCGGAGAAGCAATTCCTCGTGGCGATTTGGCGAATGGCAACTCCTGATTCATGCAGGTGATAAAATTTATCATAAGACTAATTAACTAAATTACTGACCTCCGATTCGTAGGTACGTAATTCAGTGCCGATGCAGTAAGCCCTTAAATCTCACGCCGAGAGGCGTAAGTGCTTAATCATTTGACGTTGGTGAATCGATAATATCATCAGTTACTCCAACCCAATATTTGTCGGAAAATATCTACTGCTTAACTCGTGGATTGTTTGTACAGTGCACATATTATTGCTCTATTTTATTGTACTCTTTTCAGGTCAATTTGTGAAAAAAATGACGTCAGCCGTGCAACTGCCTTCCTGACGGTGCGGAGAGTAACAAAGGCGTTAGTATCACTTGCACCTGCCGTAATTCGATGGCCTTGGCACGATGGATTGCAGGTCGTTTGAGGAGGTTTTGAGGCCATCAGTGCCTTTCCTAAAGTTTTGGGAGCTATCGATGGCACACACTTCCATATTCCTGCTCCCAAAAATAATCCAGAAGCCCATATTAATCGGAAAACATATCATTCCATTCAGTTGCAGGTGATTACTGAGTAACCTGACCCTTGTCAAATATCAATTCGAATGATGCAAAGTTACTAATATAGTGTTAGCAGCGTTTGAATTCGCGCTAGTATCACGGCGGAGGGATACGTCGGGCTGACGACGGATGTGGCGGAAGGAGCGCCGCTAGCGTGCGCGAGGGGAAGGAGAACTGACGACGAGCTAGCCTGTCCGGAGGCGGCATATTGTATGCGAGCCCTGGCCTGAGCACACACATGGTTGTGTTGTACTTGTGTAAATACATGTGTAAATCCGAGAGTCTCTAGTAATTTTTTAAAAAATCTGACATCAGAAGTGGGATTCTTCTCTGCGCTCAAGACGACGCCGACGCTGGGAAGAAATATTTTTCCTAGCTGCTGACGGGATGGAGGAGATACTCCTCGACGTGCTGAAGAAGGTGAAGAGCAGTCAAGGAGCCATAGACCAGATTGACCTGCCCCTGTTCCGCCCGGACATTGACGATGCTCAACGCTGGATTCAACATGTCGAGGAAATTATCGAGGAGTTCTGCTGGTCGGATGTCCAGACGCTTGTAAGAGTGGCGCGTTATTTGACTGACGAATCCAAGGTATGGTTCGAGAGCTGGTCCCCACACATTCGCAGCTGGTGTGCTTACAAAAACGATTTTTTAGAAGTTTTCCCCTCGCGGAAAATTCTCGGTCGATTGCTTGTTGAAGCTGCTGCTTGCAAAAGTTCAGATTTCAATACTTTACTGCATACGCTCATAAGAAATTGACCCTTCTTAGAAGCTTGAGAGCCCAATGGGGACCTGAAGATTTAATTGAATTAATTGTTCATGGTATTAGTGACGGGAAAATCCAGGAGTCAGGGAAAATGCGCGACTTTACATCCGTCTCTGATCTAATTTCTTATTTGAGCTCCCTTCAGAAGGTGGCACGTGGGGAAGTAGTCGAAGGAGATAACGTCGAATCAGGTCGGCGGGATACCACGGCTCGGGCCATTAAGCGGCCAAAGCTGGAGTCGAGAGGATCGAGATTACCTGTGATTTGCTATCTTTGCGGACGTCCATGGCACATGAAAAACGCATGTCGTTTCAAAACGAACCCGCAAGCTGGTTCAAGTTCTATTCCGCGAGCGAGTTCTTCCACGGCCGGTGGTTTCAAATAATTAAAAAAAAATGTCGTTTCTGTTTTAAGTTTGGGCATGTGGAAAATGATTGCATTATTAAATCCACGATAGAAAGACGGAAAAACAGAATTAACCACGTATCTAGCGGAAGAACTGTGGTACCCACTAAAGTAACCATTGATGGGCGGGTGTTTATGGGCTTAATTGATACTGGAGCGGACGTATCTTTGATGTCTGATAATTTTTTTTTCTACTTTCTCTGGTAAATTAATACGACACGAACTTCCCATCACGGGAATTATACCTGGGAGACTTATATCGAAGTTCCGTTTTGACGCAACCGTCGAGAATACTGGTCAAAATACGAAGCTCACTTTCGTGATGGTACCTTCTGCATGCCTCGATTACGATGTCATCGTAGGGTGCAACCTATTGAAAGACACAATGTTAGCCGCTGTCACGGACTGCGACGGTACTCGTGTGATTCGGCGACAGCTGCCTGGCGTCATGCGAGTTTCGGAGGATAGATGAACGCCCTTAGCATGGCTAAGGACTACTATTCTCAGACACGTGTAGTGCTAAATAATTACGCCGAAATGATAACCTCGGGGACAGCAGTTTCCACAGTAAATAACGCTTCACTGGAAATAAATTTGGTTGACAACTTTATTGTCAATCGACGGCCTTATCGTCGAGTGAGCGTGCGGAAGTTCGCAAAATTGTGGATGATCTACTATCCAATTGCGTTATTAGAGAGAGCTCCTCCCCGTACGCTAGTCCCGTCCTTTTAGTGAAGAAAAAATGGGACGTACCGTATGTGGGTCGATTTCCGGGAGTTGAATGCTCATACGGTAAAGGATAAATATCAGTTCAACTGACAGTTCAAATATACAAACTCCCTGTACAATAATTGCTACAAAAATGAAAAAAAAACAACTATCTTCAGGCCTGGTGTCTTCTTTCTTCCTATCTCCATTCTTCCTTTCTTCACGATAAAATCCTCAAATCTCTAGTTGTCGGCGCAGTAACCTTAACCTGGATCCGCCCAAAATATTTTTTTTGAGATAAATAATTCATATTCTAGGGAAATGGTAAAGGTCTCATGTTTACTACATTCTGAAAATATTACGTTGATCGGTTGTGTAGTTTCCGAGATACAGGCTGTGACATAAATGTCACATTGGGCGGATCTGTTGTCTTTTGGTTCAAGGTAATATTTCCCCAGAAAAAGCAAATATTTTTCGCATTTGAGCTGCACTGTTTATTTAAATGATAAAAAACACTAGAAAAACATATTATTAATTACGCACACTATTTTCAAGCTTTTGCTTGAGTTTAAAGTAAATTGTTTAAAAATTTAGCAATAATTTTCAGAGTTCCATTGCCCGCGATTCATAAATTTTTCGATGTAAATTGTGATTTTTTAAGATTGAGAAGTGTTTTAGATTTTTTCAATGCTATTTCACAAGTTTGGGGTATATTTAAATTTATAATGTTTATATTATTAACTTGTCAAATACACATCAAGAAAAATTATTTTAAATTTATGTTAAGTTTTCGGCAGTAGTGTTATGAAATTACAGAACCTTGACTTGACACAATCAATGGATTTGTTGAAGGTACATTTAAATAATATTTTTACATGGCTAATAAGTAAAACAGTTGAAAATGCATTTCCCAATTTTGGAAAATACATAGAATAAATATGCATGTTTGAAAAATATTCTCACAACATATAAGTGTGTAATACAGTATAAAATTGAATTTCATTTGAATCAATTTGTTTCATACAAACTAAAGATTGCTTTAGAGTTCAATGCCGGCGTATACGTACTATTTTGAGTGGTAAGTAGTAAAGTAATATTTTACCATATTACATGCATCGCAAGCAATGCATTTGACGGAAGCGCAATGTTCTCCAGCACGGCGACGCAATCTTTTGAGACTAATTGATCATTAGCATCGTAACATATTTCAGTGTCTGCCTCTGTTGAAAATGAAGTAGTACGGCGGCCTTTGCATCGATGTATGGTCAGTAATGTTTGCATTATTACACGCCTGATCTCTAATTGTGACATGCAATGACCAGATTTCGCTCGTGAACAGATTGTGAACAGCTGCATCCAAAAGTCAAGGAAAATATTCCACCATTACCACCAAAACTGATTGTCTTCCGCCGAATGAATTACATGCAAGGATGGATACCAAAATACTCCACAATCATACTCCTGCCAAAAGAGAGTTTTCTCAGTGGGAAAAATCCCTCTGAAACGTTCTTCCAATTTATTGATCTGCGGCGAAGCTACCACAATTTGTCTATTATGTCGGGCATCGTATTGTCTGCACAGTGAAGGTATCTACTCATCACAAAGAACCTATTCCTACGCTAGGCTACGGTAACCATTGAGTTGTGAGCACCCCCAGAATCTTCCCAGGAGCATTGCTTGGATGGAAACCAATTACAACCTCATAACAGTAAAATTCCAATGAAAATTTTCATCTCTTCTTTACTGATGCTAGAAGATGAAAAAACAATAGAAGTAGTATAATTATCTAATTCTGCCATGAGAAAAAAGAATGTCACCCGAAAAAACTATTTAAAAAATTTCTACACCTAATTTTTCCCTCTATTCAGGCAGATCTGTTTCGGGGAATACCCTATTTCTTACAAAATGACCTTCTTGTCGCAAATGGCAGCTTCTCTTTTTACTCTTTTCTATTGGAGAAGTGATGTAAGCTTCGTTGACTTCGAATCCTTTTCCTTACATCTAACTGGTACCGAAATACTTCCGGACTTCTCTTGAAATTCATTAGTATTATCATTATCAAGCTGCAAAGCAAGCTCCACTCTTGCCCGAAGTTGTCTTCCCGTTAAATTTTACACAAGTCCACCAGCCTGGTCATCTGCAATGTCCTCATCAGTGACAATTGCTGCTTCTGGTGGCATAAGGTATATTGTACTTCGTCAAAGTCTTCGTTTTCCGGAAGCTATTTGGCTTCACACAGTGTAATATCTCTGAGCTATCGATATCCCTAATATTAAAAAATTTAATTCAAAAGTAATTACAGGAATAAAAGTTAATAAATGCAAATTTATCGACTAATTGATAAATAATAAATCTTTTGGCGGGATTACGAAGGAAAAAACGTTGAAAATGGAATAAATTCTAACTAGAGCATAAAATTCGAAACTTTGAAGATTTGCATAGGGATCCGCCCAATGTGACATTTATCAGAGTATATTACAGAAATGGAAAGCAATACCAAACATATTAATGTATTTTTAATAATTTTGTATCATTATGTTGATACATACCAAAAATTGTCGCTGTAGCGCATATAGTTAATTAAAAAATTAAATATTTACACAAAGCGAACGTCCATTTTTAGTGTCTAGGGAAGGCACCTAAGTACCAGGGGTACTCAAAGGATAGGTCTTCACTCTCACTTGACAATTCTTACCTTGAATTGAAGCACTTAGCTTCCTCTTTCTTATAAGGTATAAAACACAACAATATACCGTGCCCGAACGATGCAAGAGCCATTACAGTGGAGCGATACAGGGTGTGACATTTATGTTACATTGGGCGGATCCAGGTTAAGGTGTCCATTTCATGGACCTCCACAATTGTCTCCAAAAGCAATCGCTGTCGTTGTCCACAAGCTTGACTTGTGGTAATATAACAAAAAAATTAATCCTCATAATCCAACGAAGGGGAGGCCTAAAAAGTTAACTCTCAGCTCAGAAATATCATTTCGAGGAAGAAGTTCAGAAAATATTAACTTTTTAAGCGTCTAGAAATTTTTAAAATAAAAAAATGCAAGAGTGGGTAATTCCAAATTATTTGACGCTTATCTAATCGGCGATATTTTGATGTATTTTCATTAGTCTTTCAACATTTTAAATATATGATTGAGCAATATTAAAAAATTTCCCAGAAAGCATTACAGTGAGCTGAGTGTGTTATTTAGATAACTTTTTTAAAGACTTACGTACTTGGACTTCATGGGTATTACTAAAAATTGATAGCAAATATACACCATTCTGCATTTAATATATGTACTATTATATGAATTGGAAAACAATAATGAAATTATAAAAATCAATACGATGAAATTATTTAAAAAGACGAAAACAGAAGTTACAAATATGGCATCCATATTAAGAACACCACACCTATCCAGGAGGATGTATTTTAATAATTTCTAGTAGGGTGTAATTTAATAATTAAGTCTTTTGATACGAAAGAAATAATAAAAGTTAATTCTCAAGATCATGCAAAGAGCCAGAGGTCAAAGTATCACTTCAGAAACAAAATAGCCGAAAAAAATGAAAAACACATACTGATTTTTCCGACACCATTGGCTTAATAAATATTTAATAGGAAGGAAAAACGCGTCACCGGAAATTAAGTACTCAAATTTAGACAAAAAAAGTATCAATCATCGTAGCATTATTAATTTGGGGCAATGCAGCCATGTCTTGGGAAACCTCCAAGCAATGATCTTCTGCTATTTAATGATGATCAGTCAGCTTTGTTTTTGAGTGAGCAGAATGCGTTTCATAAAAGAAGTAAACATGTTAAAATAAGGTATAATTTTGTTAGAGAATTAATCGAAGAAAGGGAAATAAAATTAGATTATTGTCCTTCACATGAAATGCTTGCAGATTTGTTCACAAAATCATTGCATAAAATCAAGTTAAGTAATGTTGTTTCTGAACTAGGTCTGATACAGCAATCAGATTAAGGAGGAGTGTTGTTATGTAATCTGTTTACTGTGTTGTTATGTAGTAATCTGTTTACTGTATTGTAGTACCTGGATATTATACTTTCTGGGGGTGTTTCAGAGTCTCCCATTCCGAGCGGATCGGGAGACTTGACGCGGATTCTACGTCACTTATTACCGGCCAGGCATTCCGTGCGTTTCAGACTGGCCTCCTATCGACTCAAGGCCGGCTTTCCGATCGGATAAAGTCGAGTGGGCTAGAGGTGCCGGAAAGTCATTCCGGTTGGGAATGGTGATATGTTATACTGCTGTGTTTTTTTATTAAGTATTTGCCTCGAATAAAATATTACCACTTTATTTCATGAGTGCTGATATATATGGATACTTAGAGTAATATAGGTGTAAGTGACTTTAATTCTAGTGTAAATTAGACGATAAATACGCAGACTGTATCACTATCAAAGTTCGTTTGCATTGTTATTTGGACGAGTAATTTGGCAAAAAGAACGTGAAACAAGTTGGAATGCATGGCGTAATGACTTACAAATATGTAGGTAGCATAATGCATTGAATACGTGTCCGTAGGTTTGGAAGTATAACAATTTGTCTAGTTTGATATGATTGTGTGCGTGACTTGGCATCGTAGTTACATCGAAATTAGACGTGGTTATGTACCTAATTCAGTTGGTTCCATGGTGTACAATCTAAATATTCATTTTAATAAGAAATATTAGTTCAAGCATAACGGGAATAGCCACGGTAACAACTATACGGAAGCTCCCTCACACCATCTTGTTATTTATAGTTCACAAATTTCGACTTTATTTCATGAAGCGGAAGTGGAAAAACTACTTATTCAAAATGGCAAAACAACAGGCGGTAAAGAAGTGGGGGGAAGGTGGGATAGGATTAACTGGTTTCAACAATAAGGTATCTGCAATGTTCTATAATGGAATCTTTAAAACACTAGAAAACTCAAATATTTGGGGAAATAACCTTGTTTAAGATCGCAATAAACATTGTTGAGAAAACCTCACCATTGAAAAAACACATGAATGGTGCAATGAAGTTTTTAGAAAATGTCACATCATCCATCCATCACTGGTCAACAATCCTAGGATTGGTTTGACGCAGCTCTCCACTCAGTTCTCCTGTCAGCTTATCTTTTCACACCTAGTTAGAAAATGTAGACTTAGAAAAGACAACGAATGTAAAACTAATATACGCACACTGAACCAAAGGGAACACGGCTGAGAAATCAGTAGGCCCTAATACAACAAAGGGGATGCTGAATTGCAAAAGAGTATGGAGTAGTTTAAAAAAGGTGAATCTCAGTGTCGAAAACAAATTGTATATCTTTGATGTTGTAAATAATCTGTGTTTAACAAAAGAAAAGTTAAAGAAGATAGGTAAGGAAATATCTGAGGACTATGAAATATGTAAAATAAAAGAAGATCTTCAACATAATTTTTTACGTGTAAGAAAGTGAGAAACAATTGGTGTAATATAAAAGAAATGTATAAAAAATTAAATGTCTTTGGGGAAAAAGATATAAGTAACTAAGATTTTATGTTTAGATTACAACCTTTTTCCCAGCCACAAAACTGATGCAATGGGATGAATAGTAGCACATTATGTTAAACAAGCGGTGAAAAAAATGGAAATTTTGACAATAATTTTGAAAATATGGACTTAAGAATTTTAAATGAAGACGCAAGAAAAATTTTCTGATGGATTGAAATCTGAAGGAATTTCAATCCATGAATTGTATGTTAAACTTCTAAAATGTTATTTTGCATTCCAGGAAAGGGAAAATGGTGTACTTTGTAAAGTTTGTAATTATGAAAAGAGACTAAAAGCCAAAGAGTTCGAAACGTCATGCTGCATATATGTGTGTGAGTGATTGTTGTGCTGTTTTGTGATCCCGACGTGAAATGCAAGAGGGTTCTTCGAAAGCAGCAAGTGGGACCACATGGTCATTGGGACGTTTGTGGGAGTGAATTTCAGGCATCTGAGTAACTGACAGTGATGGCCTTTTGAAATCTTTTCAATTATTAGTGAACAGCCTCCATGCAACAGACACAGGTATAACAATAGGAAATCAGACACAACTTTACACAAGGTTTGGAACAGACACAAGAAATAGACTGGACTATCTTTTCACCTCAACAGCTTTGAAACAACACGTAACTTCATTTCAAAACTCCCCCATGTCAATGTCAGATCATAATGCAATAGCCATAACCATAAATACAGACACTCAACACACACACACAGGGATACAGAAAAAAATCTGGAAATTTGACGAAAGTATACTGGAGGACAAGGAAGCACGCTCACAAATAGGGCAAAAATACAAGAACTGCAAAACCACCCCGCAGTAGATACAGATATTGGTAAATGGTGGGAGGAAATCTTCAAGCCAAGGATAAAAAAATAAATAAAACAGATCACCAGAGAAAAACAGAAAGAGAAAACAGAAACTCTGAACTTCTACAGAGAAGTATTACAAGACATGATGTTGAAAACGAACAGGGGCCGTATTCTGTATTTCGTCGGTACCGCACCGGTCGGTTTCCCTTCCCAGCCCACCGACGACGGTTTCCTTACCGACGACGGCAAATTCAGCGATTCAGTATGGTCGTCGGTATCAAACCAGTCGGTACGGTTCCCCCTCCTTCCCAAAAAGGGAAAAGCCGAATACACCCGAAGTTAGAAGTTATTTGACGTGTCTTCACCAATGAAAGGTAAGTGTGGAAAAAAGTGAAGACTGAAAATGTTCAATTCCCGCTAAAACTACAAAAAATGGACTGTTAGTGGACAATCGCAATTTTAGCATTGGGGCTGTATCCTCTCTTCGGTGAAGAGGTATGAATGGGTTAATAAGCAGTGACCAATTCTTAAGCGTGCTATAACTACTTCCTACCTGCGGACATTTCGTATAGAGGTCTGCCACGCAGTTATTACGGGCTTAATTTCCCGAAGTTTGTTATTTTGGATTTTAAGCCATTGTGTCTTCCAATTCTGTCTAATTATACCCCTCATGGCATTCCCTAAATCTTCCGCTGGCATTAATTGAAAATCTGTATCCGGAGACCTGAGTGCATCTTTGGCTGCAGAATCTGCTTTCTCATTCCCTGGTATTCCCACATGTCCAGGGACCCAAGCGAAGCTTATAGTGGTCCCTTTATGGATGGAGACTCTAAAAGGCTTGATGCAATTACGATGTAAATATCTGAGAGCAACTCGGTGTCCTCCTTTTTATACAGCCACACACGGGCAAAAATGTTACTGAAATTAGCGTCCGCCATTTTGTACTACATCGACGATAAATATTACAATACAGTAAAGAAATCAGATTAAACAAAAGGAAAATAAATGTAGTAATAATATATCATAGCTTTTATACAATAAATTTGCTTAAAATGATTCACTATCCAACATCCGTCGAGTACGGCAATTCCCGTGGCCAGCAGCCAGCTCCGGGCGGTGCCGCACGTTCGAAAAATCGGCGCACAGTGGGGC
Source organism: Ischnura elegans (assembly GCF_921293095.1). Classification (NCBI taxonomy): domain Eukaryota; kingdom Metazoa; phylum Arthropoda; class Insecta; order Odonata; family Coenagrionidae; genus Ischnura; species Ischnura elegans. Next base: position 39,364,788 of record NC_060255.1, on the reverse strand, counting down.
CAAATGCTTAAAAGGTGGCCATAATTAGAAAAAAAAAAGTTCGGGGTTATGATTTCTTTTTTCATGGTTGGGAAGACACTTATTTGAGCTGCTGAGAAATAAGTTTGAGAAGCATGTAAGTGTGCACCTCTTCGTAAAAAACACTTTCAAAGTGACAGGTGCGCTGCTGGGATACATAGCCTCCCTCTCGCTTCGAAATACCCCCATCTTCTAGACTCCTTCTCGGCTACCCAAATGGCTAAATTTTAAATTTAAAAAATAGAATCAACGCAGCAATGTGCATAAATAAAAAATGTTGCTTTACCATAACATTGAAACAAAATTAAAATTATTATTGATATAAATATAAACCAATAAATTGCACAAATTTCATTCAAAAATAAAAATACGAACATCAATAAGTTATATTGCAGCGCTCTGTTGTGCTCTTATATAGTTATATTATTGTAGCCACAACTCTCGGCTATCAAAACAAAAAAAAATTAACCGCCCCAACCCGCCCCTTCGCGAATTAATGAAGAAATACGTAAGTAACCTCCAATCGTATGGACGTCGAAGCGCGCAGCCCGTTGACACGTCGCATGCAGGAGTGAGCACTTACTTTATAATTAGCGTTATCATAATGGTTAAAATGCATTTGTCGCACAAACCTATAGTTTGTGATAATAATGGTTATAATAAATTAATACATGAAGCCATGAAAGATTTTTATCATCTTTTTTACGACATTGGAATAAAAAATATAATAAAATTCAGTTGTAAATAAATGAAAAAGAAGAGACAAGAATTTTGATATATATTCGCACAAATTTGTTTACCGATTGTAACTAAGCGATGGCAACATCATAGTTACCATCAATTTGTATTTATTAAACAAAAAAACATTTCACTGAGTAGTAGTAGTAGTAGTATTTGGATTTAGGGTGCGTCGACGGCAAGGTCATTTTGCACCACTACTGTGCGATTTAATTACAAAAGTTATGTATAAAGTGATCTACTGCATCTGATGTCTTCGTTGAAAGTGTGCATAAGAGATACGTATGGGTCAGGGGGCTGTGCCCTATCCTCAATCGTGTAAGTACTACTTCCTCTCTCCGATTACTACGAGCTGAGGAGGGCCACGCTGCTACCATGTCCTTGATGCCACGGAGCTTGTTATTATTTAGAATCCTCCATGACTCCCTCCATTTTCCAAATACCACGTTTCTTAAAGATGCTCGTAAGTCCTCGTGGGGAACCAGCGTTGAGACAAGAACTTCGTTATTCAGAGCTTCCTTGGCCATAGCGTCTGCTATCTCATTCCCGGCTATCCCCTCATGTCCCGGTACCCACAGAAAATGGATATTCAAACCCTTTCTCGAAAGGGTCAGCAGGAGAGAGTGTATTTCTTGCACGATCGGGTGCACGGGTGAGAAGCCAGAGATGGCTTGTAGCGAGCTCCTGGAGTCAGTGCATATGGCAAAGGAGCCGCCGTGGTCACCTAGGGCTTCTAGAGCTGTCCTTATGGCATAAAGCTCCGCCGTGTACACACTGCACATCGGGTGAAGCTTTGCTCTGATGTTCCCGTGGATAGGGGAGAACACTGCACATGCACAAGCAGAGTTATCTTTCGAACCGTCAGTGTAAACGGGGGTAAGGTTGGGGTGATTCCATCGGAACATGGCAAACAAACGCTGGTACTCCGAGGGAGTTGTGGAAGACTTCGGTCGAGATCGTGAAAGAATATTCACCACCGGAGTGGGAGTGATCCAAGGGGGGTGTTCCGAGAATGAAACAGGATACACTTCAGGTAGCGTGAATTCGCATCCGCGAATAAAATCGTTAAAACGAACGCTTACTGGTCTGGTTGCTTTAGTCCTTCGGTTAAAAACATTAATAAAACGGGGTTTAAAAAGTAAACTATAACATGGGTGACTCGTCATTGCTAAAATTTTGGAAACGTAGCTACAAAGAAGCCAGGTCCTTCGGTAGCATAGAGGCGGCTCGCCTGCGTCGGTATATATACTGGGAATCGGGCTGGTCCTAAACGCCCCAGTGCATAGTCGCAGACCTGCTTTGTGCACTGAATTAAGTGCTTTCAAATACGTCTCGCGAGCGGACGCATACTCGAATGAGCCGTAGTCTAATTTCGACCGCACCAGTGTGCGGTAAAGTAAAATTAAGGTGGTGCGGTCTGCTCCCCAAGATGCGTGGCTTAAAAACTTTAAAATGTTCAAAGACTTCAAACAGTTTACCGTGACAGAATTAATGTGCTCCTTCCAGTTGAGTTTGTGGTCGAGGGTCATCCCCAGAAAACGGACTGATTCCACAAATGGGAGGTTTCTACCACCTAGGTGTAACGTGGGATTTACATGGACGCCCCGAGTGCGAGAAAAGTGAACGCACTTTGTTTTCTCCAAAGAGAAAAGGAAGCCGTTATTTTGGGTCCATTTGTGAAGTTTATTGATGGTGAGTTGCGCCATACGCGATGCATTCACGACCCTAGATGATCTGCAGAAAATCGCGAGATCATCCACAAACAGTGACCCTAACACTGGCTCCTTGATGCAGTGAGCTATGTCGTTGATCGCAATAACGAACAACGTCACGCTCAGAACGGAGCCTTGGGGAACTCCGTTGTCAAGAGGGTAAAAATTTGACAACAACTGTCCCGTCCTTACTTTAAAAACACGGTTGGTTAAAAAATTTTGTATAAAAATGGGCAAACAGCCTCTAAAACCCCACTCGCGTAATACGCGTAGAATCTTACGTCGCCAGACCCGGTCGTAAGCCTTCTCTAAGTCGAAAAATACACCGACTACGTGTTGGCGGAGAAGGAAGGCTTCTTGGATGAAATTTTCAATTCTAACCAAGTGGTCCATTGTGGAACGGTTCCGTCTGAATCCGCATTGTATCCTAGAGAGGAGTTTTCGACGCTCCAGCCACCAAATGAGACGTCGATTTACCATTCGCTCCATTAACTTGCACAGGCAGCTGGTGAGAGAAATCGGCCGGTAAGAATTCGGATCAGTTCGGTCTTTTCCATGTTTTGGGATGGGAACAATGACGGACTCCCGCCAGGACGGAGGAAAATCCCCATTGGCCCAGAGCTGATTAAAAGTTTCGAGGATTTCCAGCAACGCCGATTCCGATAGATTTCGGAGGAAGGCATTGTGGATCTCGTCGGGTCCTGGGGACGTGTCGTGGGAGTCATGGATGGCAGATTTCAGCTCCCAAATGGTAAATGGCATATTGTAGTCTGCCATTGTTTTAGGCTCCATAAAGGATATAGGGACGTTCTCGAGCCTTTTCTTGAGGATCGCAAAAGAAGGTTCATAGCATTCGTCGCTGCTCACTTTGGCGAGTAATTGGGCGAATACGTTCCCTATCGCAGCTGGAGAAGTGATAACCTTTCCTTCGACTTCTAGGAAGGATATACCTAGATGCTGGCTGCTACCCGATATGCTCCTCACCTTACGCCATACCTGTGCAAGTGGAGTCCTGTGGTTGACACCGGAGACAAAATTCATCCAAGAAATCCTCTTTGCGTCCTTTATTACCTGACGCGCTTTCGCTCTTAGTCGCCGAAAAGCGGAGAGATTATTTGCTGTAGGATACTTGTTGAAAATTCGGAGAGCTTTCTTACGTTTTTTAATGGCTTCTGCGCAGGTTTCATTCCACCATGGCACCGCATTTCTTGGAAGGATGCTTCGAGATCGTGGTATGCTAATTTCGGCGGCTTGAATGATGCTGGATGTCAAAAGATTTACGTTTGTTACACAGTCGTTGTTTTTATCCCACACGTAGTTAAAATTTGAGTTAAAAAGATGCCAATCAGCTTTCCGGACAATCCAACAGCCTGGTCTAATAAAATCGGGGTTTAAATTTTGCTCCCTTTTGATTAAAAGGGGAAAGTGATCGCTCCCACTAAGATCCTTATGCACAGAGAGTTTGAGTTTATTGACCAAACTAGTCGATAAAATACTCAAGTCAATGGAGGAAGAATCGCCGCTATAAGAGTTAAAACGGGTTTTCTCGCCGTTATTGAGTAAAAAAAGGTTAAAATCACTAATAAAACTTGATAAAATACGTCCCCTGCGGTTGCACTGTTCCGGGGTGCTTCCCCATAGACGATCGTGAGCATTAAAATCTCCGAGTAAAATAAAAGGCTGAGGTAGCTGGTGAACAAGGGATTCTAGATTAAAACGGGTGACGGGTGCACCCTCCGGCAGGTAAACGTTGCACACCGTTATCGCCTCGGGAGCGTGCACCGTCACCGCTACCGCTTGGAACGGCGTGTTAAGATTTATTCGGGAGGTGTAAAGAGCCTCCCGGACAAAAACCGAAACTCCACCATGGGCTCGTTGGCCACTAGTATCGTCCAGTCTGAAAGTGTTAAAATGTTTTAAATATCCCTTGTCTGTATCTTTAAAACGCGTTTCCTGCAAACATATACAGGAAGGGTTAAAACCTCTTATTAAAATTTCAAGTTCCTCCTTATGCTTATAAAAACCGTTGCAGTTCCATTGCACGATAAAAGCCATGATTAAAATATAAAAGAGGATTAAAACTAAAAGGAGCAGTTGAGTCACGAAGGGCGCTTGAGGCGCTTGACGTGACTCTTCTTCCCTTTGCTCTCAATTTTTAAAATATCCGTATCGGATAGGTATTCCAATTCCATTAAATTGGTTTGGCTCTTTGGAGCCTTATCAGAGGGGCCGGGGGACTGAGAGTTCCCGCGTTTGGTTTGTGTAGCCCCGGCGTTGTTTTTGTTGGGTTTCTTATTTGGAGATTTCGTTCCCACGACTTTATCCTTGTTTGCCGGATCTGTGGCCTTAGCCGGCGCGGCCGATTTTTGTTCTCCAGCCTTCTTGTTCAAATTTTCTTCCGTCTGAGTCGAGATGGTGATTTTGGCGATAGGAGCGGAAGGTATTTGGGCGAAAGATCTGGAAAAAGTAGGAGCTACTTGAGCTCTGTACTTTTTCCTCGCCTCAAAGTACGGGATCTTTTCTACCGTCTTGATCTCCATTATTTTCCGCTCTTTTATCAGCTTCGGGCATTTGCGGGAGTACACGGGATGAGCACCCTCGCAGTTGACGCAACGCTGGTCACCATTGCACTCACCCTCATGCTTGTCCTGGCCGCATCGTGGGCAGGTGGCTTTGCCTTGGCACCTCGTGGCCATATGACCGAACTGCTGGCACTGGAAACATCTCAGGGGTGCCGGTATGAATGGTCGCACTGGGACCGATTCGTATCCGATAAACACTCTGTCAGGGAGTTTGTCACGCGCGAACGTGAGTACGACTGATGTCGAGTCGATTTTCTCTCCGTTGCGCCTTGTAGTGAGTCGACGAGCATCAGAGACTCCTTGGGAGGCCATCTCACGTTTGATCTCGTCGATCTCAACGTACAGCAGATCAAAGTGGCTTATAACTCCCCGACAGGTGTTTAGGGTGGAGTGCACCTCGACCCTGACGGGAATATCATGCAGCTTATTAACCTTAAGTAACTTTTCGCTCTGGGCTTCATTTTCAGTTTCAATGAGCAGTGTGCCATCGCGAAGCTTTTTAGCTGATTTCAGCTCCCCGGGAACCAAACCCGACAAAACTTTACGAATAAGGAAGGGGGACACCTTTTTCAGGTTCTCCCCTTCCTTTTGGCACCTCATTACTAGGTAGCGCTGACTAGCGCCGTTAACTTTAACTCTCCCGTCGTCTGGACGGGATCTTTTTGTTGGAGGTAGAGTTTCTTCAGCCATCCAAGTATATAGAATTCATCCCCTGGGCTCCCCACCCACCACGGAGCCACACATTTGGGACGCCACCCGCAAGCCGGAATGGTCGTCAGGGCTACCCAAGGGATATAGGAACCTTTGACAGGGGATCCCTTTCGGGTTAGAACCTCCAGCGCAGGGGCCCTCCGAACCCACACGCCTTCGGCCGCCCTACGGAGACCCCCATATCTCCAGCACTAACCCGTCCTGGCGTACGCTCGGAAGGAGCCGCCAAGCTCCCCAGCCGCCAGGAGCCGATTGACCGAGCTGGGCTCTTCTCGGCCGCCCGTTTTCGGGGAATCCAGGGCCGAAGTGGGGTATTGAACTCCGGCCCATACCGGGTTTCCGACGCCCAGCTGGGTGCCGGAGAACTCACCCACCAGGATCCCCTTCTCCCCCCTTGTACGGGTCTCCACGCACGGCAAACACGTGGGTGATTCTGGACGCCAGATGTTACGGCTACTCAGAACAGCAGAGTCACATGCTGTCTGGACACTCTCCGAGCGAGCGACGGGGTTTTTTAACGAGCTTGTCTCCTCGGTGGGCTCGGGTCCGTGGGGGCGCGGCTCCCCAAAGGAAGAGATTACTCTCTTCCCCCCGTGTGGGGCATTTCACTGAGATTGATCGTTAAGTTCTGTTTTATGTGATAAGACCCGGGTTTCATCACGTAGTGATATCTACAGGCCAGAGTCAATCTGCCTTGCCGCCAACTTGCGTGTTAATTTAAGCTTAGCTTTCATTAGTGTGATATGAAGTGAAACACTTTGCACTTTCCACATAAAATATTTTTTTGTTTATTGACTGGGATTTCCGGGCTGACTTCATCCCAGAAATGCTGCAACGAGTTAATAAAGGGAAAAAATGGATATCTGGGAACAGTTGTACATCGTTTCTGCCATTAGTAGGAAAGATGTTATTACTAATGACCATGTTTTTCCCTTCCATTCTCCGATCCTTGACCTCCCTCAGCTAATGGGGGAAAAACCCTCCGAGCACCTGAAAACAGTCACCTTCCCCCCCTCCCCTACCTCAACCCAGACCAACGGTCAGTTTAAATTCCCGACCCTCCTCCCCCCATCCCACCTTCCACCCCCATTTCTCAAATTTTGCGAGTGTGCAAATTGTGTATATATATTGGTATGGTTAATTTCCCGGTTAGTCTTGAAAATTCTGCAGTGCAGTGAAACATGTTGACTCGAGTGTTATAAAGTGTGTGACGAGAGTATAAGAGTGACGAGAATTAGAACATTCGTCTACTCTATATACTTGTTGGTGCGATTTTAGATCTTCGGGAGCAGCACCGAGTTTGGCATCCTGTTGACGAGGAAATGGAAGGAACTGGTAAGTTATTTACAAATGAGTTAGTGATGTATTGCAACGTATTATTAATCACTCAAAGTTAACATTAAGTTGATGGAAAGGTTAAAGGTGCATCTCTTGTAAAGTTCAACGCTCGATTTCACATACTATTTAAAATTTCAAATTTCAATATCATTTAAAATTTTTAGCTCCTTGCTTCAAGTTTGGCCTTTATATTTCCCTTTAACCCATCTGTAAAATGGCTGCCAATTTTTTTCCAGGTTTTAATTTTACGCGTCTCGATGTATATTCATTGTCACGGACCAAGGATACAGCAGATTTACAAGCCCATTACAAGCTGTTAGAGGAGGCAATAATGTCGAAATACAATGCAACGCACACGCTGAACGATCAAGACAAGTCACGGATAAGATGGCTCCTGTTCCAATTTAAGGAGAGGTGGCAAAAAAGTAATAAAACCGAATCCCGGTTTCTGGTGAAGAACAAAAAATGGTTGGACATAAGGGTCTGCTTTGGTACGCTACAAGAAGATCCCAGTTGCAGTAGTGAGCAGATTTCAGCCTCTTTGAGCAGTAAGCGGACTCCAGGGAGGCTTCCGTCCGATTTCTTAACTGTTAGTGATCGGACAAAGCGAAGAAGAACTGAACACCTTAGAACAGATTACAGTCCCGATCAACTTTCTTACGCAACACAAATGAGCCTTCGTGCGAGTGGTAATGCAGATGCTGCTGTCGTCTTGAAGCAGATGACCACAACGACGCCAACGAGAGCGCGAAAGTACCGTGTTGCCTTGAATAATGTATCAGAAAGCACTTTGACTGCGGAACATGCATTGGCTGTAATGGTGCTGCTTAGTCAATCTAAATCCGAGTATCAAATAATGCGCAATGTCTCAGTGGCGAATAACTGCCGATTATACCCCTCTTATAAAAAAGTGGCCGAGGCAAAACGAGCGTGCTACCCGAGCGTTCTTTTAATGACCATCACCGACCATAGTGTGGAACTAAGTCTCCAGTTACTATTGAATCACACAGCCCAACGTATTTTATCGCTGGAAACTGAATTGCTATATTCTCTACCATCGGAAGAACTGGCAGGTCTAGAGTTAATTTGCAAGTGGGGCTGTGATGGGAGTTCAGGACACATCAATTATAAACAGTCGGTATTTAGCGAAGATGGCGAAGAATTCGACGACAGCTCCATATTTTTTATTTCTATTGTGCCACTACAACTTGTGACTAAAGGAAGCCTTAAAAAAATTATTTGGCATAATAGCAGACCTGCATCTCCTCGATTTTGCCGTCCTCTTAAGATCGAATTCAAGAAAGAAACAGCTCAGCACGCTCAATTGCAAGTTGAGAACGTGCGCTACCAAGAGAGGCAACTGGTGCCATTGGAGGTTGAAGTGAATGGAAATAAAATTGCCGTTTCCTACAAGCTACAACTAACGATGGTCGATGGAAAGATCTGTAACGCTCTCACAGACACCACATCTACACAACGGTGTTACCTATGCAATGCCACCTCCGCAGAATTCAATTATATTGATGATATAATATCTCGTCCAGTAAAGGAGGAAACTCTCCAGTATGGCTTAAGCACGTTGCATGCGTGGATTCGTCTTTTCGAATGCTGCTTGCAGGTGGCTTATAGAATGGATGTTAAAGTGTGGCAGATCCGTAACTCAAACTCAAAAGAATTGGTGGAGAAGCGTAAGAAGAAGATACGGGAAGGACTAAAAAGGGAGCTAAGTTTGATAGTTGACCGGCCAAAGCAGGTGTGTGGCAGTAGCAATGACGGCAACACAGCTCGCCGTTTCTTCGAGCACTCAGAAATTTCCGCCAATATTACAGGCCTCAATTTGGAGATTCTTCAAAGATTCCACACTATTTTACAAGTTCTGTCATCTGGATATAGAGTAAATTTAGATATCTACGAGGAGTATGTAATCCAAACAGCGCGGCTTTTTGTTGAACTATACCCCTGGTTTTGTATGCCAACAACTGTGCATAAAATACTGTTGCACGGAAGAGATGTCATTAATAATTCATTGTTGCCAATCGGGCAAATGTCTGAGGAGGCACAGGAAGCGTGCAACAAATTGTTGAGAAAATTCAGGGAAGATTTTACCCGAAAGTTTTCAAGAAAAAAAACGATGGAGGACTTGTTCGTTAGAATGATGCTACATTCCGACCCTATAATTTCTAGTCAGATTGTGATGCGTTCAAAGCCATCAAAAGTTTTATCTTCAGAGGCCATGAATATATTGTATGTATCCTTCCAACCTGAGTCAGAATCTACATCTGAATCGGAAGATGATTCTTTGGACGGCAGCGAGTCTGATTAAAATAAGTGTTTACGTGTCCAAGTCAGTGTGTGCATTCTATTCTACACAGAAAACGGCTTTAAAACAATGTGTTACGTCAATTTGTTTTCAAAATTTTTATATTTTCAAAAACGATTTTTAATATAAATTTTAAGTTGACTTTAAAGTTGTCATATAAGATTTTTAGAAATAAGTTGGTACATTCATTTAGTGCAGGTGTGATTCGATAATTCATAGGAGGTTAAAGAGCCGGATTTTAATTAGTGTTTGTGTATTTCTAAGCGAGTGAGCGCAGGCTTACATAAATACGTTTTCATATTCTATGTAAATTGAATGCAATAAAAAATTGTTTTATGTAAATGTCTTGGCTGACTTCTTAAGTTCCAAAGTTATATTTTTAAGACATAAACAGGTAAATTATTATCGCGTGCAATAATATCGGGAAACAATTGGTTTATAATGGTTAAAAATTAAAAAATGGCCTGGAAATTTTGCTGTTTATAAAAAAATACATAAAATTATTCATTCCATTGTCTCAAAATTTCGCGATACGATTCAGAAAAGAATAAATTTATATCATCAGTTTCATTTTCGTAATCTAATATCTTTAAAAAAATATTCCCCCATTTTTACAGGACATAATTAATAACTACTGTCATTTTTCGCGAAAAAACCATGTTTTTGGCAAAAAAAATAATTTTTCCTAAATTTCAATATCATATTCGGAATTAGCGACCTCGATAACTATTGTATACCAAATTTCAAATAGATTACACGATATTTACTAATTATGACCAACTTTTTAGCATTTGGCCCCACTGTGCGGCGTTTAAAAAAATTAATTTCGGCGTCGCAAGTGGTCGCAGCTGTACTTCCGATTATCATAATCTTTATACTTTGTTGTATATGTGGTGTAAATATCTCGAGGTAACTCGGTGATCCTTTTTTTAAAATCCTACATAAACACAAAAATTCGACGAAAAACAGGGTCCGCCATTTTGTATCGTATTGGTCACAAATACAGCAACTAAGTCGTGAAAGTTGATGGTAATCGATGATAACAAACCATTTAACAATTTTATAAATTTTTGTAGCTATTGAATTACTACTAAAGGTGTGACATTAGTTTAAACATGCTGAATTTCGAAAAAAATTCAAAGCGGGCAATTTGCGCCAAATTTGTTCAACTGTGAGGCTATGTATTAAATATAAAAAATTAGCCTAAGGAAAACATTTTGTGTAAAAAAATGCACTAATGTGTTGGCAACAACTGTGCAAAGTTTCAACTTCCATACACAAAAAACCATTTTCGAGGTTTTGTCCAGCTTTTTTCGATTTCAGCCCACTGTGCGGCGGCACGTTACTGTACCCCGTGGGGTACGTGGCGGGCAAGGTAAAATGGCGTTCTGCGATTAGGTTTCTAAAGCGAACACTTAAGAGGTTTAGTGGATCTTGTCTTTCGGTTAAAAAGGTCTAAAAGCAGTGGGTGAGAAATAATGTTAAAACAGGGGTGGTTCGGCGCAGATAAAATTTTTGTGGCATAATTGCACATCAACGTCTCTCTACGATTGACTAGGGAAGGCTCTCCTGTATCGGCGTAAATGCTCAAGACAGGGGAGGTCCTGAAGGCACCGGTTGCTAAACGCAGTCCAGTATTATGAACCGTCGAGAGCGGTTTCAAGTAGGTCTCACGGGCGGATGGGTACACAATCGATCCGTAGTCTAGCCTTGAGCGTACTCATGCTCGATACAGAATTAGCATTGAGGTACGATCCGCGCCCCATGTCGAATGTGACAGAAACCGTAAAATGTTCAGAACTTTGAAGCAATTGTCTCTTAGAGTTCGGAAATGGTCGCGCCAATTCAGGCGCCGGTCCAATGTCATACCCAGAAATCGGGCGTTCTCAACGTAAGGAAGCTCATTACCTTTGAGATATAGGGACGGTGGGGCCTGTGCCCCCCGTCCTCGGTAAAAGTGAATGCATTTCGTTTTCTCAGTAGAGAAACGGAATCCATTCCTCTGAGACCAAACGGAGAGCTTATTCAGAGTCAGCTGGATCAGCCTAGAGGCATTCGTTAATTTTGATGACCTGCAGAAAATAGCGAGGTCATCAACAAACAAGGAGCCCATAACAGGGGAACGGATACACTCGGCCACATCGTTTATCGCCATGGCAAATAGGGTCACGCTCAGTACGGACCCCTGGAGTACTCCATTTTCTTGTGGATATGAGGTAGATAGATATTCACCTATTCCAACTTTGAAAACTCGGGCAGACAGAAAAATTTTAATGAAAATAGGTAGATTTCCATTAAACCCCCATTTATCAAGTGTCTTCAGAATTTTGTACCACCAAACACGGTCATACGCTTTCTCTAAGTCGAAGAACACTCCAATTACGTTTTGCCGCAAGAGAAATGCTTCCTGAATGAAATTGTCGGTCCTGACGAGATGGTCGGAGGTTGACCGACCTCGTCGAGAGCCGCACTGGATATCCGAAAGTAGGTTCCGCCGCTCCAACCACCAAACGTGACAACGGTTTACAATTCTTTCCATCACCTTGCATACGCAGCTGGTGAGAGATATCGGTCTATAGTTGTTTGGGTCCGATCCATCTTTTCCTTGTTTAAGGATGGGTACGACTATGGACTCCCTCCAAGGGTCTGGAAAACTACCCTCTGACCAAATTTGGTTAAGGGATCGCAGTATATGGGGGAGTGCTTCTTTGGGAAGATTTCTTAGAAAAGCGTTATGCACCGTATTTATTCCTGGAGAGCCGTCACGGGATTCGAGGATGGCGGAGGTCAACTCCCACAGAGAAAAGGGGTCGTTGTAAACCTCACCAGAGTCTCTCGGGTTAAAGGTAAGAGGTATCGTCTCATTCTGCTCTTTCAGTGTTCTAAATGGTTCGTCGTAGCTGCCGTTACAACTCGTCTCCGCAAGTCGACGTCCGAAGCACTCCCTTATTTCGGGAGGTGTCGTCAGGACTCGGTCAGTCTCCTTCAGGGATGAAACTGCAAGGTTGTAGTTAGAGCCAGAGATGCTTTTGATCCTCCTCCAGATGTCAGATATGGGAGTCCTGTGGTTTATAGAACACACAAACTCCTCCCATGAAGCTTTCTTGGCCTCCTTAACTACTTGCCGAGCTTTCGCTCTGAGGCACCGGAAGGCGGTGAGATTTGTCGCCGTAGGATATTTGCTAAAAATTCGGAGTGCCCTCTTTCGCACCTGTATAGCTTTTGCGCACTCCTCGTTCCACCAAGGAACTGTGGGCCTGTGAGATTTGCATTTAGAACGGGGTACGGTGGAATTTGCGGCTCCTAGAATGTTATCTGTGAGTACTTTTATGTTCCCCACACCATTCACATTGTCGTCGAGTTTAAAATAAAATTTTCTTTAAAAAAGAGACTTATTGGCCTTGCGGACAACCCAATTGCTTGGTTGAGTTGGACGGTGGATAAAACCACCACCTTTAGTAATGAAAATAGGGTAGTGGTCGCTACCGCATAAATCTTTATGTACGGACCACTCAAGCCTACACATTAGGCCACCCGTCGAAATACTTAAGTCAATACACGAGAAGGTACCGTTGAAGCTGTTGAATCGAGTTTTTCCACCGGTGTTTAGTAAAAACAAGTTAAGGTCATTGATAAAATTTTTAATTATGTGTCCCCTTTGATTGTACTGTGTTCTTGTGCTACCCCATAGGGTGTCGTGTGCGTTGAAGTCACCAATTAAAATATAGGGCCGAGGTAGCTGGCGAACGAGGGATTCTAAATTAACACGACTCACAGGTGCACCTTCCGGCAGATATACGTTGCAGAGAGTAATTGCCTCGGGTGCGTGTACTGTCACTGCAATTGCTTGTAGCGGAGTGTTCAATTGCACTCGTGAGGTGTATAGGGCCTCCCGAAAAGCAATTGCCACTCCACCGTGGGCACGCTGACCACTGGTGTCGTCAAGTCAAAAAAATTTAAAACCTTTTAAAACGGTCTCGTCTGTCAGCTTAAAATGCGTCTCCTGCAGGCAGATGCAGACGAAATTATAGTGTCTAATTAAAACAACCAGCTCCCCCTTGTGCCTATAAAAACCATTCATATTCCATTGTAATATAAAATACATGGTTTAAATAGTTAAAATAAATAAATAGGTTAAAATCTGGAAATGTACGTACGTACACAGTGAGCGGAGGATCAACGTTTTAACCGCTGTTTCCTTTGCATGATTCTGGCCTGGAACACTTCTGTGTCCGAGACACAGAGGTCTTCTTCCATGGCATCAGATTGTGCATCGTTTGAGGATGTGGGTGGGGGTGTTTTATCCCGCTTTTTCCCAACATCCTCAAAAGGAGATATTGGGGTTTTCTTAGGGGAAACCGCCTTAGAATGACTTTTCTTGTCTGTGACTTTATTAATTTGCTTTTCGGTTTTTTTTGTTCTCTTATGGGCATCTTCTCTCTCTCTGTGTGCTCTCAATGTGAAAATTATTATCAGTCTGCGTAGAGATGGTATATGTGGTTTTTTTGTGGTTGCGACTATTTTCGAGAACGACTTCGAGAATGTTGGGGCCATATGTGATCGGTTTTTCATTCGTGCCTCGGAATAGGGGATTCTTTCCAGGGTCTTGATTTCCATTATCTTCCTTTCAGCTTTCATGACGGGGCAATCTCGGGAGTACGATGGATGCGTGCCCTCGCAGTTGACGCAGAAAGGCTCCGACGAACATTTCTCACCGTCATGCTTGTCCTTGCCACAGCGCGGGCAGGTGTTCTTGCCCTCACATCGCGGTGCGATGTGGCCGAGTTTTTGGCTTTGAAAGCAACGCATCGGGTTGGGAAAGAAAGGTCTCACAGGTACCGATTCATAGCCTAGGTAGACTTTGCTTGGGATTTTATCCAAAGCGAACGTGAGGATAACCGAGGTGGTGTTAATCACTTCACCGTTACGCTTTGTTGTAAGTCTTCGACAATCGATGACACCCTGGGAAGCCATCTCCCTCTTAATTTCATTTGGTTCTACATATAAAAGGTCGTAGTGGCTGATCACACCCCTAGAAGTATTTAACGTACGGTGGATCTCGACAGTGATAGGTATATCGTGCAACTTATCTGTTTTTAACAATTTTTCGGCTTGGGCGTTATTAGCTGTTTCAATTAATAAGGAACCATCTCTGAGTTTTTTTTACTGAGTTTGGCTCTCCTGGAATAATGGCTTGCAGTGCTTTTTTAATAAAGAAGGGTGATACCTTTTTCAAATTTTCACCGTCTTTTGCGCATTTCAATGACAAAAACCGTTTGGCTCTTTCAAATAGCTTTTCTTCTCCGCCCGTGTCTGGGCGGGATCTCTTTGGTGGAGGAAGAATTTCAGACTCCATACAGTGATTTATTTCATCCCCTGGGCTCCCCACCCACCACGGAGCCACACATTCGGGACGCCACACCGAAAACCGGTGTGGTCGCCAGGGCTACCCAAGGGACATAGGAACCTTCGAAAGGGGGTCTCTTTCGGGTTAGAACCTCCAGCGCGGGGGCCCTCCGAACCCTCACGCCTTCGACCGCCCTACGGAGACCCCCATATCTCCAGCACTAAACCGTCCTGGCGTACGCTCGGAAGGAGCCGCCAAGCTCCTCAGCCGCCAGGAGCCGATTGACCGAGCTGGGCTGTTCTCGGCCGCCCGTTTTGCGGGGAATCCAGGGCCGAAGTGGGGTATTGAACTCCGGCCCATACCGGGTTTCCGACGCCCAGCTGGGTGCCGGAGAACTCACCCACCAGGATCCCTTTCTTCCCCATGTACGGGTCTCCACGCACGGCAAACACGTGGGTGATTCTGGACGCCAGATGTTACGGCTACTCAGAACAGCAGAGTCGGATGCTGTCTGGACACTATCCGAGCGAGCGACTGGGTTTTTTAACGAGCTTGTCTCCTCGGTGGGCTCGGGTCCGTGGGGGCGCGGCTCCCCAAAGGAAGAGATTACTCTCTTCCCCCCGGGCGGGGTCATCAGGTACAGATATGGAAGGAGATTTATAGTTTATCCTCGGTGGGCTCGGGTCCGTGGGGGCGCGGCTCCCCAAAGGAAGAGATTACTCTCTTCCCCCCGTGCGGGGTCATCAGGTACAGATATGGAAGGAGATTTATGAATAATTTATGTTTATTTTCGAGTAGATTCGACAAGATGAATGAAGCCACGCCAGCAAAGAAGTGCAGACAAGGGCGAAGAAGTGAACGCCAGGTGGAAGCCATGGTGGAATATTTCATCAGTCATCCCCATGTGGCTAGTGGGAAATTTGTGGGAATGAGTGGGAGGGAGAAGCTGGTGGGGAGTTGGGAGGAGTTAGCCATGGAGCTGAATTCCCTTCGAAACCCCATGACGAAGGACAAAAATGTAAAGTCGAGGAAGGTGGTTAGTCCTGAAATAATGGAAACTCAGTTGTTCCTTACCTTTAGGATTGTACTGATAAAACTATGGAATTAATAAGTTTCTAAAATAAAAATGGATTGTCATAGTAAGTGTGCACACCCTAAAAAAATTGATTTGGTGGAGTTAATACTTTTCCTAATCTTCAAGGAATTTCAATAACGTACTGAAAATGGGGGTTTTATATTCAGTGATGTAATTATGGTTTTGCTCGCAAGATTACCAGCAAAGTGTAACTGATACCTACAAGTATTATTTAAATTACGTGGTCATAAATGCTTAGTGATTTATTTTGGTTCATTTGAATGTACTACTTGTTGGTTTGTGATGGTATAATAATTGCAAAAGAGGATGGATGGATGTCGAAGTATACCGTGAAGTTATTTTCTTGTGAAAATTTATATAGGTGCTAATACCATTTCCATTCAGTAATGTGGTGTAAACGAGGTAACTTATATCCGTTTGTGTGCTATTCTTGCAGTGCTGGAGGGACCTAAAATCAAGAACCTCGAAGAAGGCAGTAGCATTGAGGGCAGCCAGCAGAAAAACTGGCAATTCTGAAATTGATCTCCCTCCTCTAACTGCCCTGGGTACTGGGCATTATGGGGTGGGATTATGCAGAGGGAATGGCGGAATGTCCGGATGCCTTTCCAGAAGAACAGGTAATTAATCAAAATCCTATGGAAATAATTATAACTTTCGATAAAATATATTTTTAATATTAAAGTTATTGGACACTTACTGACAGTGAAACTTTAGCAATTCAGGACCAGGCGATTGATAAGCTACTGGGTGGAGATGATAGTATATTAAATGCCTTGCCAGTGTCAATGACTGCCAGAGAGGGAGATATGCCAGGTATTTCAGTAATTTTTTATCTATGATATTACTTAGCACTACATCATCAGAATATTTAACACCTCCATATTTTATCATAAAAATATGCCCCCCTAATCATTTCATTATGTTCTTCATTGCTATTTCAGATCCAATGCTTTTACAAGATGAATTAGAATTGCCAGTGGTCATCGAGGTGATTGAAGATGCAGCACCTGTAGAAAAAGGAGAGAGTCCCTCTGTTGCCACAAAAAGAAAAGGTAATGATAAAACCTTTCTATATCCAATGATTCAGGATTTTCATCTGTTGCATATATCTCGTCTACATATTCCTTCCAACTTTCTCTTACTTCCACTTGTTCGCTTATCGCATTTTACCTTCCTTATCTTCAACCTCTCTAATTCTTGCTTTTCCTCTCTTTCCCTCCCACGTAATATCCTTTACCTTCTTATTCATTACATCATATCGACCCTTTTATCTCTAATTCTTCCAAAACTTCACATTCGCTTGATAACCATTTCTCCTCCACCTTCTGTTAGTTAGTTAGTTATTGTTATTTTTTAGGGTGCGTCGACATCTTAGGTCATTTTGCACCGCATCATTCCATTAATAATTCATTTTGGGAGGATCACGTCATAAACCTGAACCTGAAGGAATCTGGATATTCATTTCCTCGGAATATAAAATAATAGGTGAGAAAGGTGAGTGCGTGAATACAAATTGTGTAACGAGGTTAGATTTCATTCAGCAGACCAATAGTTTTCAGAAATTTTATTACCCGACTAAGACGTTCAGGGTCGTCACGACGGATTTCATTCATTGTGTTGGCTAGGGCCTGCCCAAAAGCTTCCGAAATGGCGGGCGATGTTGTCAATAAATTGCCGTCAATTTTCAAGTAGGACACGTTGTCAGGCTGTCCCGAGGCTAAAATGGATTTGACCTTGCGCCATACCTGCGCAAGTGGCGTTTTATAGTTAACACTTGCAATAAATTCCATCCATGAGGTCCTTTTAGCCTCTTTCACCACACGACGAGCTTTGGATCGCAGGCAGCGGAAAGAGGCCAAGTTCGTTGCTGTGGGGTACTTATTAAATATTCGAAGAGCCTTCTTACGAATACTAATAGCTCTGGCACATTCATCGGTCCACCATGGTACCCGAGGTCGATTTGCCTTACCTCGAGATCGCGGTACACTAACATTTGCAGCTTCTATGATGGCCGAAGTTAAGAGCTCGATGTTTTGTACAGCGTCCCGATTATTATCGTAGTAGTAGTGTTTATTTTATAGGGTGCGTCGGCGGCTAAGGCCATTTTGCACCACTCACTGACTGGTATTGATAAAGGGGATTAGGCCCGTTCTGAAATTAACGTGTCAATAATTTACAAGAGGTATCATTTATATTTTATTGAAAAGTCGAGTTGAGTGTAGGAATGCTATCAGTCGGGAAATGTTTTCGGGAGTGTCTCCTAGTACCTCAGCTAGGTTGACTCCGAGGTTGTGATTCACCCGTGCAGTACGATATCTTGCACAGTCCGTCAGGATATGTCGCACTGTTAGTGGACAATCGCAATTTAAGCATTGGGGCTGTATTCTCTCTTCGGTGAAGAGGTATGAATGGGTTAATAAGCAGTGACCAATTCTTAAGCGTGTTAAAACCACTTCCTCCCTGCGGACATTTCTTATAGAGGTCTGCCACGCAGTTATTACGGGCTTAATTTCCCGAAGTTTGTTATTTTGGATTTCGAGCCATTGCGTCTTCCAATTTTGTCTAATCATACCCCTCATGGCATTCCCTAAATCTTCCGCTGGCATTAACTGAAAATCTGTATCCGGAGACCTGAGCGCATCTTTGGCTGCAGAGTCTGCTTTCTCATTCCCTGGTATGCCCACATGTCCAGGGACCCAAGCGAAGCTTATAGTGGTCCCTTTTTTACTCAGGGATAACAGAGTGCTTTGTATGTCCTGAACAATGGGGTGACAAGGAGAATAACGAGATATGGATTGGAGAGCACTGTAAGAATCTGTACAGATCATAAATGACGCAACACTGTTTTTAATGGATCGGAGAGCAATCCTAATGGCAGTGAGCTCAGCCGTAAAAATGGAACAGTACGGATGCAATTTTGCCTTAAGGACTCCATGATATGGGGATACCACAGCGCACCCACAGGCGGTATCCGATTTCGAACCGTCAGTGTATACGAACGTAGATTCGGAGTTTTCGGCGCGGAATTCCTTGAAAAGTTGTTGGTATTCTCCCGGCATAGTAGTAGATTTAGAGCAGCGAGTAAGATCAAGTCTCAAAGCTGGCCGGGGGATTAACCACGGCGGCACGTTGCTGTACCCAGTGGGGTACGTGGCGGGCAAGGTAAAATTGCGTTCTGCGATTAGGTTTCTGAAGCGAACACTTAGAGGTTTAGTGGATCTTGTCTTTCGGTTAAAAAGGTCTAAAAGCAGTGGGTGAGAAATAATGTTAAAACAGGGGTGGTTCGGCGCGGATAAAATTTTTGTGGCATAATTGCACATCAACGTCTCTCTGCGATTGACTAGGGGAGGCTCTCCTGTATCGGCGTAAATGCTCAAGACAGGGGAGGTCCTGAAGGCACCGGTTGCTAAACGCAGTCCCGTATTATGAACCGTCGAGAGCGGTTTCATGTAGGTCTCACGGGCGGATGAGTACACAATCGATCCGTAGTCTAGCCTTGAACGTACTAATGCTCGATACAGCATAAGCATTGAGGTACGATCCGCGCCCCATGTCGAATGTGACAGAAACCGTAAAATGTTCAGAACTTTGAAGCATTTGTCTCTTAGAGCTCGGAAATGTTCGCGCCAATTCAGGCGCCGGTCCAATGTCATACCCAGAAATCGGGCGTTCTCAACGTAAGGAAGCTCATTACCATTGAGATATAGGGACGGTGGGGCTTGTACACCCCGTCCTCGGTAAAAGTGAATGCATTTCGTTTTCTCAGTAGAGAAACGGAATCCATTCCTCTGAGACCAAACGGAGAGCTTATTCAGAGTCAGCTGGATCAGCCTAGAGGCATTCGTTAATTTTGATGACCTGCAGAAAATAGCGAGGTCATCAACAAACAAGGAGCCCATAACTGGGGAGCGGATACACTCGGTCACATCGTTTACCGCAATGGCAAATAGGGTCACGCTCAGTACGGACCCCTGGGGTACTCCATTTTCTTGTGGATATAAGGTAGATAGATATTCACCTATTCTAACTTTAAAAACTCGGGCATACAGAAAATTTTTAATGAAAATAGGTAGATTTCCTTTAAACCCCCATTTATCAAGTGTCTTCAGAATTTTGTACCGCCAAACACGGTCATACGCTTTCTCTAAGTCGAAGAACACGCCAATTACGTTTTGCCGCAAGAGAAATGCTTCCTGAATGAAACTGTCAGTCCTGACGAGATGGTCGGAGGTTGACCTACCCCGTCGAAAGCCGCACTGGATATCCGAAAGAAGGTTCCGCCGCTCCAACCACCAAACGAGACGACGGTTGACCATTCTTTCCATCACCTTGCATACGCAGCTGGTGAGAGATATCGGTCTATAGTTGTTTGGGTCCGATCCATCTTTTCCTTGTTTAAGGATGGGTACGACTATGGACTCCCTCCAAGGGTCTGGAAAACTACCCTCTGACCAAATTTGGTTAAGGGATCGCAGCATATGGGGGAGTGCTTCTTTGGGAAGATTTCTTAGAAAAGCGTTATGCACCTTATCTATTCCTGGTGAGCCGTCACGGGATTCGAGGATGGCGGAGGTCAACTCCCACAGAGAAAAGGGTTCGTTGTAAACCTCGCCAGAGTCTCTCGGGTTAAAGGTAAGAGGTATCGTCTCATTCTGCTCTTTCAGTGTTCTAAATGGTTCGTCGTAGCTGCCGTTACAACTCGTCTCCGCAAGTCGACGTCCGAAGCACTCGCTTATTTCGGGAGGTGTCGTCAGAACTCGGTCAGTCTCCTTCAGGGATGAAATTGCAGGGTTGTGGTTAGAGCCAGAGATGCTTTTAATCTTCCTCCAGATGTTGGATATGGGAGTCCTGTGGTTTATAGAACACACAAACTCCTCCCATGAAGCTTTCTTGGCCTCCTTAACCACTTGCCGAGCTTTCGCTCTGAGGCGCCGGAAGGCGGTGAGATTTGTCGCCGTAGGATATTTGCTAAATATTCGGAGTGCCCTCTTTCGCACCTGTATAGCTTTTGCGCACTCCTCGTTCCACCAAGGAACTGTGGGCCTGTGAGATTTGCATTTAGAACGGGGTACGGTGGAATTTGCGGCTTCTAGTATGTTATCTGTGAGTACTTTTATGTTCCCCACACCATTCACATTGTCGTCGTGGTTAAAATAAAAATTTCTTTTAAAAAGAGACCAATTGGCCTTGCGGACAACCCAATTGCTTGGTTGAGTCGGACGGTGGATAAAACCGCCACCTTTAGTAATTAAAATAGGGTAGTGGTCGCTACCGCATAAATCTTTATGTACGGACCACTCAAGCCTACGCATTAGGCCACCTGTCGAAATACTTAAGTCGATACACGAGAAGGTACCGTTGAAGCTGTTGAATCGAGTTTTTTCACCGGTGTTTAGTAAAAACAAGTTAAGGTCATTGATAAAATTTGTGACTATGTGTCCCCTTTGATTGCACTGAGTTCTTGTGCTACCCCATAGGGTGTCGTGTGCGTTGAAGTCACCCATTAAAACATAGGGCCGAGGTAACTGACGAACGAGGGATTCTAAATTAACTCGACTCACAGGTGCACCTTCCGGCAGATATACGTTGCAGAGAGTAATTGCCTCGGGTGCGTGTACTGTCACTGCAATTGCCTGCAGCGGAGTGTCCAATTGCACTCGTGAGGTGTATAGGGCCTCCCGAATAGCAATTGCCACTCCACCCTGGGCTCGCTGACCACTGGTGTCGTCAAGTCTAAAAAATTTAAAACCTTTTAAAACGGTCTTGTCTGTCAGCTTAAAATGCGTCTCTTGCAGGCATATGCAGACGGGGTTATAGTCTCTAATTAAAACAACCAGCTCCTCCTTGTGCCTATAAAAACCATTCATATTCCATTGTAGAATAAAATTCATGGTTTAAATTGTTAAAATAAATAAATAAATAGGTTAAAATCTGGAAATGTACGTATGTACACAGTGAGCGGAGGATCAACGTTTTAACCGCTGTTTCCTCTGCTTTATCCTGGCCTGGAACACTTCTGTGTCCGAGACACAGAGGTCTTCTTCCATGGCATCATATTGTGCATCTTTAGAGGATGTGGGTGGGGGTGTTTTATCCCGCTTATTCCCAGCATCCTCAGAAGTAGATTTTGGGTTTTTCTTAGGGGAAGCCGCCTTAGAATGACTTTTCCTGTCTGTGACTTTATTAATTTGCTTTTCTGTTTTTTTTTGTTCTCGTATGGGCATCTTCGTGCTCTCAATGCGAAAATCATTATAAGTCTGAGTAGAGATGGTACATGTAGTTTTTTTAGTGGTGGTTGCGACTATTTGCGAATACGATTTTGAAAATGTTGGGGCCATCTGTGACCGGTATTTCATTCGTGCCTCGGAATAGGGGATTCTTTCCAGGGTCTTTATTTCCATTATCCTCCTTTCATCTTTCATGACGGGACAATCTCGGGAGTACGATGGATGCGTGCCCTCGCAGTTGACGCAGAAAGGCTCCGATGAACATTTCTCACCGTCATGCTTGTCCTTGCCACAGCGCGGGCAGGTGTTCTTGCCCTCACATCGCGGTGCGATGTGGCCGAATTTTTGGCATTGAAAGCAACGCATCGGGTTGGGAAAGAAAGGTCTCACAGGTACCGATTCATAGCCTAGGTAGACTTTGCTCGGGATTTTATCCAAACCGAACGTGAGGATTACCGAGGTAGTATTAATCACTTCACCGTTACGCTTCGTTGTAAGTCGTCGACAATCAATGACACCCTGGGAAGCCATCTCCTTCTTAATTTCGTCTGGTTCGACATATAGTAGGTCGTAGTGGCTGATCACACCCCTAGATGTATTTAGAGTACGGTGGATCTCGACATTGATTGGTATATCGTGCAACTTATCTACTTTTAACAATTTTTCGGCTTGTACGTTATTGGCTGTTTCGATTAGTAGGGAACCATCTCTTAGTTTCTTTACTGAGTTTGGCTCTCCTGGAATGATGGCTTGAAGTGCTTTTTTAATGAAGAAGGGAGAAACCTTTTTCAAATTTTCGCCGTCCTTGGAGCATTTCAATGACAGAAACCGTTTTGCTCTTTCGAATAACTGTTCTCCTCCGCCCGTGTCCGGGCGGGATCTCTTTGGTGGAGGAAGAATTTCAGACTCCATACTACGTTATATTTCATCCCCTGGGCTCCCCACCCACCACGGAGCCACACATTCGGGACGCCACACCGAGATTCGGTGTGGTCGCCAGGGCTACCCAAGGGACATAGGAACCTTCGAAAGGGGGTCTCTTTCGGGTTAGAACCTCCAGCGCGGGGGCCCTCCGAACCCACACGCCTTCGGCCGCCCTACGGAGACCCCCATATCTCCAGCACTAACCCGTCCTGGCGTACGCTCGGAAGGAGCCGCCAAGCTCCCCAGCCGCCAGGAGCCGATTGACCGAGCTGGGCTCTTCTCGGCCGCCCGTTTTGCGGGGAATCCAGGGCCGAAGTGGGGTGTTGAACTCCGGCCCATACCGGGTATCCGACGCCCAGCTGGGTGCCGGAGAGCTCACCCACCAGGATCCCCTTCTCCCCCACGTACGGGTCTCCACGCACGGCAAACACGTGGGTGATTCTGGACGCCAGATCTTACGGCTACTCAGAGCAGCAGAGTCACATGCTGTCTGGACACTATCCAAGCGAGCGACGGGGTTTTTTAACGAGCTTTTCTCCTCGGTGGGCTCGGGTCCGTGGGGGCGCGGCTCCCCAAAGGAAGAGATAACTCTCCTCCCCCCGTGCGGGGCCGATTATTATCGTGCAAGTATTTAAAACATTCTTTAAAATGGTCCCAGTCGGCTTTACGGGGAAGCCAGGTAGCCGGTCGATTAAAATTGCCATTTACACAGTGGTCTTTTGTAATTAAAAGCGGGAAGTGATCGCTCCCACAGGTCGTCGTGCACGGCCACGCTAGTCTTCGTTATAAGACTGCTTGATAAAATACAAAGGTCTATGGAGGAGTACTCACCATTAAAACTGTTAAAACGTGTCTTTTCCTTGCTGTTCAGTAAAATAAGGTTAGAGTCTATAATAAAATTAGATAAAATTCTTCCTCGTCGGTTTTTCTGGGTCCTTGTGCTACCCCACAAGGCGTCATGCGCGTTAGAATCTCCAAGCAATATAAAGGGCTTAGGTAGTTGGCGGGTAAGGTTCTCCAAGTTGCACCGCGTGACCGGCGCACCCTTCGGTAGGTAAACATTGCATAACGTTATAGTCTCCGGAGCATGGATTGTCACCGCTACTGCTTGAAATGGAGTGGTCAAGTGCAATTGGGAGGTGTAAAGGGTCTCCCGAATAGCAATTGCCACTCCACCTTGGGCTCTTTGACCACTGGTGTCGTCGTGTCTAAAAACATTAAAACCCTTTAAAATTCCTTTATCTGTAGCTTTAAAATGCGTCTCTTGGAGACAAACACAACTAGGGTTAAAATCACGAATTAAAATGGTAAGCTCCTCCCAGTGTCGGTAAAAACCATTACAGTTCCACTGTATGATAAAAGCCATTAAAATAGGGAATAAGTTAAATAAATAAACTAAAACTCGATCACTAGGCTAGAGGGAGACTCAACGCTTAAAGCGTCTCTTCTCCTTAGCCTTCGCCCGGTTTATCTCTGACTCCGAGATATCATCTTCATCCATGGATTCTGGTAGGCTATGTATAGCCCTACCAGATGGACCGGGGGACTGGTACTTCCCACGCTTGTTTTGCGTGGTCCCGGTGGTGCCTGAGTTGGCGTTCTTCTTTCAAGAATCCAACACGGCGTCATTTTTTTCTGTCGGAATGTTCTTTGTTACCGGTTTAGTAGCCTTATCCGGTTTGGCTTGGTTGTTGCTGTTGTCCGTTGCTTTGCTCACTTTCACGTTCTTTTTGTTTCCTTGGCTTACATTGTTATTATTATTATTAACTGAGGTGTCTACTACTGCTGCGTACGATCTTGAAAAGGTAGGTGCCATTAATGTTCTGAATTTTTTGCGGGCGTTCTGGATTTTCTTCTCTTCCATCATTTTGGGACAATCACGGGCGTACACTGGGTGTGCACCCTCGCAATTGACGCAGGATGGATCTGAGGTGCAGGAATCCCCGTCATGTTTATCTTTGCCACAGCGTGGGCAGGTGGCCTTGCCCTGGCATCTTGTAGCGATGTGACCGAAACGCTGGCATTGGAAGCATCTCATAGGACTTGGGATGAATGGTCGGACTGACACAGATTCGTAGCCCACATATACCTTTTCGGGAAGTGTGTCGCGTGAGAATGTTAGGATTACAGAAGTGCTATTTATCAGCTCGCCGTTCCTTTTAATTTTTAATCGACGACAGTCTATTACGCCTTGTGGAGCCATCTCCGTCTTAATTTCATCATCGGACACGTAGAGGAGGTCATAGTTGCTGATTACACCCCGGCAAGTGTTAAGGGTGCGGTGCACTTGGACCTTGACAGGGATATTATTAAATTTCTCAATTGCGAGTAAATTTTCACTTTGTGCTTCGTTTGTTGTCTGTATTAGGAGCGTTCCGTCTCTTAATTTTTTGGCGGATTTTAGGTCACCCGTCACCGTTGCTGAAAGGACTCTGCGTATTAAGAAAGGTGACACCTTAGTAAGGGTCTCCCCTTCGTTTACACATTTCATCACAAGAAATCTGCGACAAGCGGAAGCTATATTTACTCCCCCGTCCGTTTCCGGACGGGATCTTTTGGTTGGAGGAAGATTGATTGTCTCCATGAATGCGTACAGAAAAATTCATCCCCTAGGCTCCCCACCCACCACGGAGCCACACATTCGGGACGCCACACCGAGATCCGGTGTGGTCGCCAGGGCTACCCAAGGGATATAGGAACTTTCGATAGGGGGTCTCTTTTGGGTTAGAACCTCCAGCGCGGGGGCCCTCCGAACCCACACGCCTTCGGCCGCCCTACGGAGACCCCCATATCTCCAGCACTAACCCGTCCTGGCGTACGCTCGGAAGGAGCCGCCAAGCTCCCCAGCCGCCAGGAGCCGATTGACCGAGCTGGGCTATTCTCGGCCGCCCGTTTTGCGGGGAATCCAGGGCCGAAGTGGGGTATATAACTCCGGCCCATACCGGGTTTCCGACGCCCGGCTGGGTGCCGGAGAACTCACCCACCAGGATCCCCTTCTCCCCCTTGTACGGGTCTCCACGCACGGCAAACACGTGGGTGAATCTGGACGCCAGATGTTTCGGCTACTCAGCACAGCAGAGTCACATGCTGTCTGGACGCTATCCTAGCGTACGAAGGGTTTTTTGACGAGGTTGTCTCCCCGGTGGGCTCGGGTCCGTGGGGGCGCGACTCCCCAAAGGAAGAGATTACTCTCTTCCCCCCGTGCGGGGCTATCAGCTTCGGGCATTTGCGGGAGTACACGGAATGAGCACCCTCGCAGTTCACGCAACGCTGGTCACCATTGCACTCACCCTCATGCTTGTCCAGGCCGCATCGTGGGCAGGTGGCCCTGCCTTGGCACCTCGTGGCCATATGACCGAACTGCTGGCACTGGAAGCATCTCAGGGGTGCCGCATAATGGTCGCACTGGGACCGATTCGTATCCGATAAACAACTCTGTCAGGGAGTTTGTCGCGCGCAAACGTGAGTACGACGAGACTCCTCGGGAGGCCATCTCACGTTTGATCTCGTCGATCTCAACGTACAGCAGATCAAAGTGGCTTATAACTCCCCGACAGGTGTTTAGGGTGGAGTGCACCTCGACCCTGACGGGAATATCATGCAGCTTATTAACCTTAAGTAACTTTTCGCTCTGGGCTTCATTTTCAGTTTCAATGAGCAGTGTGCCATCGCGAAGCTTTTTAGCTGATTTCAGCTCCCCGGGAACCAAACCCGACAAAACTTTACGAATAAGGAAGGGGGACACCTTTTTCAGGTTCTCCCCTTCCTTTTGGCACCTCATTACTAGGTAGCGCTGACTAGCGCCGTTAACTTTAACTCTCCCGTCGTCTGGACGGGATCTTTTTGTTGGAGGTAGAGTTTCTTCAGCCATCCAAGTATATAGAATTCATCCCCTGGGCTCCCCACCCACCACGGAGCCACACATTTGGGACGCCACCCGCAAGCCGGAATGGTCGTCAGGGCTACCCAAGGGATATAGGAACCTTTGACAGGGGATCCCTTTCGGGTTAGAACCTCCAGCGCAGGGGCCCTCCGAACCCACACGCCTTCGGCCGCCCTACGGAGACCCCCATATCTCCAGCACTAACCCGTCCTGGCGTACGCTCGGAAGGAGCCGCCAAGCTCCCCAGCCGCCAGGAGCCGATTGACCGAGCTGGGCTCTTCTCGGCCGCCCGTTTTTCGGGGAATCCAGGGCCGAAGTGGGGTGTTGAACTCCGGCCCATACCGGGTTTCCGACGCCCAGCTGGGTGCCGGAGAACTCACCCACCAGGATCCCCTTCTCCCCCTTGTACGGGTCTCCACGCACGGCAAACACGTGGGTGAATCTGGACGCCAGATGTTTCGGCTACTCAGCACAGCAGAGTCACATGCTGTCTGGACGCTATCCTAGCGTACGAAGGGTTTTTTGACGAGGTTGTCTCCCCGGTGGGCTCGGGTCCGTGGGGGCGCGACTCCCCAAAGGAAGAGATTACTCTCTTCCCCCCGTGCGGGGTGGGAAATATTTCAACGTTTTCAAATTAATACCATCTGCTATCTTGATGACTGGTTATTAGTGCTTTCGCCAGAAGACAGTGATAAAATTAATGCAATTGTTAAGTTCCTCGAAGTGGATTTGGGAATCCAAATCAACCATTCCAAAAGTGTTCTAGTTCCTCAAACTAAGATTAAATATTTAGGTGTCACCATCGATACGGTTGCTATGCAATTGTGTTTGACGACCAACCCTGCAAAGGGTTCATTATATTTTAAGTGTGATTCCTAGGTTAAGACAAGCAGATATGCCAAAAGCTATTGGCTTTATTTCATGGTGTGTTTACATACGGAAGCTTCCGTATTTTCTTATTAAAGACGTTGCTCAACGTCGATTGAAGTGGCCAAACATACTCTGGGACGAACGGATTTGGCACGCACCTCGTGAATTTAGTGTGTATCAGCAAGTGTTTGATGTATATTCTGATGCGACCCCCTTCCAGGTCGCATGGGTAATTCCCAGCTTGGACATTACAGAAATATGGGCCTTACCAGATGAGCTTACAATATTTGAGGCTAAGGCATGGGCCGCCCTGATGGCGGCAATCCACGCCGTCAAAGTGTTACCACAAGTTTTCACAAATTAACATATATTGTGACAATATGTCAGTGATTTATTCTTTTGAGAAAGGAAGAGGAATAATAGTCTATGTAACGGAAATTGTAACCTTGTTTTTGGAACTAATAAAGGATGTGTCACGTGTTGTGACCTGGCGGTATGTTCCCTCCACCGATTATCCGGCCGACCGTCCTTCCCGGACCGTCCTGCCTCCCTATGCCTGCTCGGCCGCCTATTCCTCGGCGGACGGGTGGGTATATAGGCAGGATGAAGCCTGGTTAAGACAGTTGGTCGAATTTCATGCGTGAGGGAGGATCCCGCCAGATCACGCATGAATTTCGACTATTTGTTATAAATGGCTCTGTTTGCAGTACAGTATTTGATAAGTGAAGAGTTGATTTCTAAATATGTTGATAATGCAGAAGAGCTACTTCTCCACTTCGTTGAAAATTTTCCTGCACATTATGGGGAGGAAAGTGTTTTATATAATGTGCACAACTTGATTCACATCACCTCTAATGTTAAGTTCCTTGGGCCGCTAGACGTTTTTAGTGCTTTTAAGTTTGAAAACAGTTTAAGTTTGAATACTGTTTGCAGATTGAAAGATAAGTGTTGTGACTGGTGCATCTTCTGGTGCCGGTGTCAATCCTTTGCAACAGTCAGTCGTTATACTCAAAAGCAGAAAAAAAGATACAAGTTACTCAGCCAAATTAAATCAAGATTTATAATCAGTACGTCATAGTAGTGGATTTGCCTAGTGTTCCATTTTTCGAACACCTCGTAATTGATAATTGGCAAGAGATACATTGTTTTTTCTTTCGGATAATGTTTTCATAGGTATTTTTATCAACAATATGTAAAAATATGTATGTATGTCATGCATCCTGGGCTTTATTCATACTTTGGATTGGAATGCAGTATAAGAAAAGTTATTGACTCACTTGCTAGTGTTTCTCTAGCATTTCATTGTTATTTGGTGTTGATGGTTGATCACTGTCCACTGAATGGTTCAAGTGAGTGTTGGCCGATTCTTGCTACTATAGTCAATTTGCCATCAGTGAAATCACTTGTCTTTCCCATTGGGATTTATTTGGGTAAAGGAAAACCGGACTGTAGTGAGTTCTTAAAGGACTTTGTATCAGAGGCGGTAGGACTATTAAGAAATGGTATAATGGTGAAAGGTAGAAAAGTCAAGGTGTTCATAAAAGGCTTCATATGTGATGCGCCAGCTAAGGCCTTCATTTTTGGTATCAAGGGACACACAGGATATTCATCGCGCACCAAGTGCAAACAAGGTGTTTGGATGCACCAAAGGATGTCTTTTCCTCTCTATGATGGCATTGCAAGAACAAATGAGGGCTTTCTTCTTCAAGAAGTTGGTGAATTTCAAGTAACAAACACTATTTTAACCAGAATTCCTGACTTACATTTCATTGCCAATTTCCCACTGGACTAAATGCACTTAGTGTGCTTGGGTGTAATGCGTACCCTGATTTTTATATGGGTTTCTGGTCCAGTCCCTTAGAAGTTTCCTCATAGGGTTATGAATTCCATTTCAATGCATCTTCTTTCCCTTGCTGGACATGTACCCTGTGAATTTTGCAGGAAACCACGGGGTTTGGATGAGATTCGAAAGTGGAAAGCTACAGAGTTTCGCCAATTTCTTTTATATACTGGGCATGTTGTTCTGTTTACAGAGATGAAATTGAAGTATTCAGCTATTTACAATAATAATGTTTTGTCTTTGTCTGTTGCAATGAGGATTTTGCTTAGCCCCAAGTTTTGTATTGAGCATTAAGAGTGTGCAAAGAACCTATTGTTTCACTTTGCAAAAACTTGTACGAAGTTGTATGGGCCACAGTATATAACCCACAACTTCCATGGACTGACGCATATAGCGGATAATGTGGAACACTTTGGAGCTCTGGACAATTGTAGTGCTTTTCCTTTCGAAATTTTTCTTCAATTCTTAAAGAAATCTCCCAGAAAGGGCAATAAACCCCTCCAGCAGCTAGTGAAAAGAGTGCACGAGCCCTCATCTTCATCCTTGCTTGACAGTGTTGTAAAATCAGGTCCCAACTCTTGTACGTACCCTCTGTTCTCAATGCAGCATTAATGTGGCCCACTTCTACCTGGTTGTGAAACTAATCAGCAGTATTATAAAGCAACATTCCCTACTTTTGAAATAAGGTGCTCTTCCCCAAATTCCTGTGCTGTGTTAAGCAATGGGAGTTTTGCAGTTGTAAAAAAAATAGTTTTTTCGAATGAAGAAAAGTGTATGGTGTTTATTTGCCAGGAGTTCCTTAAAAAGCAATCTTTTTATGGCGAACCTTTAGTTGATAGTGCTTTGCATTGTATCTTTGTCTTGAGTGAACTATCTAACCTTAGAAAGCATGGTGTGTCTGATGTTGCTGGGAAAATTGTGTTGCTACTACTTCAGGGGAAGAATGTAGAATTTCAAATGCTGCATCATGGGTGATTTACATGTTCATTACCTATATCTTGAGGCTTGAGATGTTTTATATGTACCTCCTTATATACCACTGCTGACTTACACTAATAGGTCTGGTAATATAATAATTATTTATTTTCGTAATATTTTTTTTCGTAGGAAACTTTGCAATTGTGAAGTTCGTTGATGAGGATGATGCCCCTGGCATCATCTCTCTGCAGAGGTTGGATAGCTCAAGGAAGTGGTGTTACTATCCAAACAGTAAGGTGGACGAAGTTAGAGACAGACTGTTGAGGACACACGCATCTCCTGAAAAAGAACTGGCATTTTTGCCAAGTAGCAGTGCTGGCAAAGTATAGCGAGTCATTTCCAGTAAATTTTACTGATTTTACTGTGTCCTTTGACATACATAAATTTGATTGATGGCATGTAAATACTTGAATGTCTATACCACTTATCTATAGGAATATTGATTTCTATCCTATCATCTTTACAGTTCGCCATATCTTCGTTTTGAGAGAATAGAATGTGTAATGCTAGATATTACACGGTTTTAACGTTAGTACCAACTCCAAATTTTAGCCTAAACTTTGATAATTATGTTACATAATATCATTCAGAAACATATTCACAAGCTCGCCTTAAGTTGAGGAGAGCAGAGGAAACGTCGAATTTGGATTCCGACGAGGAGTTCATGGGAAAGAGGAAAAAAAAGTGAAGGCGGTCTACTTGCCTGGGGAGGAGAGTGATGATGAGGCAGCCATAAGAGAGAGAGCGAATGCCAGAGGAAAGGCTAGAGAGGTTGGCTCTCAAGGCTCATCACGATCTCAAGGCTCATCACGATCTCAAGGCACATTTGTGGTGGAGCCTTATCCTGTGCCACCAGGGTCTACATCCGGGAAAAAACCTCGGAGTGCTCGGGTAATTTTCAGTTCATAGAGTACATTTTTTAACAGACATGTTGCACGTAAGGGCATAGTAACACATTTCTAAGCTGTTTCTATGCAGTAAGATTGCAATCCTTAAAACGTTTGCTTTGAAAATTAAGCAATTACTCATATGTGTTGACAGAAAAATTAGTGATACATTAAAATCTATGGTTAGCACCGGTTTGATGAGCATTTATGCAGGAATCATAATGATTACCAAGCGTGCTAAAGTGGTGTAATATAAGTGGACCAGTTGGTATTAGTGTATTTATAACAATTTTATATTTACAGGCTGCAGTAAATTAAAGCTTCAAAATAGCCAGCTGCTCATGTGGATGGGAGAGATGGCATCTGCCTTTTCTCGTTTGGAGAGCAAAGTAGATAGTTTATTGGCACGTGACGCAAAGGGACTGGATGCTGCTGTATAGGAAATTAATTTCATTCAATTGCCATTGACAGCAGATGAGGATTTAAGTAGTAGTATTATTTTGTGTTAGACCTGAATCTCACTGATTTTTTTCTTTATTCAATTAATTGTTAGCAGGAAGTCCCAAACAAACTGACTATGACAAAAAATGACACAACGGATGTACTAGTACTTCCATGATTACACTAA
Organism: Ischnura elegans; assembly: GCF_921293095.1. Lineage (NCBI taxonomy): Eukaryota > Metazoa > Arthropoda > Insecta > Odonata > Coenagrionidae > Ischnura > Ischnura elegans. Next base: position 39,332,689 of record NC_060255.1, on the reverse strand, counting down.
ATGCATACTGCCACCAGAACAGAGTTTTTGGTTTTGCTAATTTTGATATTTTGTGGATATTCATACAATATTATTGGATGAAAATTGGATATTAGGTAACTTCCAAGTTGGATATTATATAATGACATTTGGCGGCAACTTCGGATATTATGTGAATATCTAAGCAATATTGTTGGATGAAAATTGGATATTACAGTTGGATGTTATTGATATTGTATGGATATCAATTGTAACTAGGGTGGGAATATTCGTGGACTATCCTGGGAATATTCGTGGACTATCCTGGGAATATTCGTGGACTATTCTCGGAATATTCGTGGACTATCCTGGGAACATTCGTGGACTATCCTGGGAACATTCGTGGACTATCCTGGGAACATTCGTGGACTTTCCTGGGAACATTCGTGGACTATCCTGGGAACATTCGTGGACTATCCTGGGAACATTCGTGGACTATCCTGGGAACATTCGTGGACTATCCTGGGAACATTCGTGGATTATCCTGGGAACATTCGTGGATTATCCTGGGAATATTCGTGGACTATCCTGGGAATATTCGTGGACTATCCTGGGAATATTCGTGGACTATCCTAGGAATATTCCTGGACTAGCCTAAGAATATTCCTGAAAGGTTTTCAAGATACAAGTTTGTACTGTGTTGTTGTTACGACGATCCACCATTTCATATTCCTATATAACGAAGAACTTGATGGTTGATTTTAGTAATTGTCTAGCTTAGGCTCCACGTACGTATATTTTCACCTTAGAATTTTAGTTTAATTTGCATATTCTTTTAAAATTTATATTATTTTTAATACTTATATGATAAATACTTATGTTTGAGGCATGGATACTTCTAGTTAGTGACTTTGTTTTAAAAAATGAAGTCATTACATTACTAGGATCACCACTGTTAAGTGTCACTATTAATGTTTATTGCAATATAAATCTGAAAACGTTAGCAAAAAAACGTGAGAATGAAAGAGCGAGAGGTAGGTCGATCGAGTTAGAAAAGTTGATAAGGTTCATGTCGTCACTATATCGAGAAATAAACATTTGAATAGATGTAGGTGATGGGATGTGCAGATGTTGAATCTAATTTGTCCATCTTCCCCCCACTCCTCTCTACCAGTTCCTACACATTGTCTTTCACATGATTCCATTTTCAATCAATGCTACAAAGTATCCTTTATTGCCTCCCTCCCTCCCACCGACTCCGCCCTCAACCTCCACACCCTCGAATTGGCGTGCATTTGGCACTTTCAAGCCAATAGCATTCCGGGCCTGAACGTCGCATCCTAACCCCTATTCCTAACTCCCCCCCCCCCCCATACACCTCTCCCCTTACCCCTCTTTTCCCTTTTCCAACCCTCTCCTTTCCTCACCATTCATTCTTCAGCTGACGAAGAAGCCTGAAGTGCTTCGATAGCTTCACAAGTTTATTTATTCAATGTGAGTGTTTCTTTTTTGTGTCTCTGTGTGTAACGACATTAACTTGAACTATTTATATTACGTGCCACGTGCATTTCGTATTTTCCAATACATTATATATATATATATATATTCCAATCTTTGGCATATACTGGCATGTCTGAAAAAACAGTACAAAATGCCGTCACAGCTCTGACAATATGGCTGCCTGGTGTTTCAGCACAGCATTAATTTTGCAAATTTAAATGATAAATATCTCCCTTAGAAAGTACTTTCTCTTCTCTACACTATTCTAAGACTCAGAATGTAGCCTAATTAGTGTTTAAAATCTAGCTGCCTATTGCCCAGGCAGCATCAACTATCGGCCCGTTGTTGTCCCAACACCGGCGTTGTGTCGGCAAAGTCGTAGCGCCGACATCAGGCCGGAATTGGCTGAGACTGGCTGACTTTGGCCACTCAAAGCCGGAGTTGAGCCGACAGCGGCTGAGACTGGCGGACTTTGCCAACACAAAGCCGATGTTGGGCAAACATCAGCCAAATGTGTGGTGTCCGACACTGCTTACCACAACTCCAGAACTTCGTGTTTTCAGTCTGAAAAGTAGTAATAAAAAATTTCATGCACAATGGAACTTCGGGACTTCTAAGAAGCATATGAAGGTGGATGAGGTTAACCCTGAACATAATCGTTATAATATGCATATTTCATAAATGACAGAAAAATAAAAAAGATGATTACTTCCTGCAGGCACAGATATTTTTTATTTGGAATCCCGTTTATAAATCATTATTTATCTGTGATCTTTCTCCAAATTGGATTATTAACTCATCATGCCATTACGCACCTGGAGAAATTAATTTGAAAGTGGCGGTCTTTGTTTGTAGATGGCATGATGCGCCTCCTTTAATACTATTAACTTAATCAATTGATTACTTTATTAATTGATTAATATGGATTAATTAATAAATTAATAAACTAACTAGCTAACAATCGACAAACGTTATCGTGCGCGTCCTTTGAGGCTTCCGGCTCCATGATGATTCAACCGACCACGCGACGCCAAATTCTCTCACTTCGGCGTTCCTTCGCTTACAGCGTAGACGTGATCTTCGAGTTCCTGCAATTTATTTACGGCGGTAAACGCTTTAGGGCCTTCGTGCCTTATTTCTTCCCTCTTTGCTGAATTACTTACGCAACCACTTATGTAAGTGGCATAGATTACCTCCACGTTGGGGGAAATTTTATTTCACTACCGACCTTCTTAGGCAAAGTTGAAGTTTTACCACTGTTTATTTTTACTGTTGATAATTTGTGTGTGTATTGGAGGCTCTCAGGGCACTCCTGCGAGTTCAAATTGCGTTTAGCTGCCACTTGCCAGGCAAGTTTGCCTTCCACCGCCCTAGCATTTCCTGACTTCGAGACTACTGTTGCTGCACCACCAAGGTAAGTTTTGGTATTCTGATTTTCTGTTTTCTATTTTCGTAGAGTCATAAGACATTTAATTTGACTTGTTTCCGCTCAACGTATGCGAATTCATCGGTCAAACTAGAATAGGTTATCCACTTAGTGCATGGGGTTAGTTGCCGTATTTTCAGTTTTTTTCCTCGCGTTAATGGATTCGGACGTTAATTGATTTGTGTTGATGTATTGCGTAAACAGTAATGTCCTTGTATTATTCATTGGCCGTACATTTAGCGTGTTCCGAATATTTTGCTTCCACGCCATGATCTTGAATAATGTGGTACTCAAATAGTCAATATAAAACTTTGTTTAATACATAACCGAGAATCGTGGAAAAGGACAACATTTATCATTCGTAAACAAATTTAAATATTATTTTGTACTTAAAAGCATTATATTGCTATGTAAAATATGTCATAAAATTTAACATTGGTTTATCAAGAGCGCAACTTGAGTTATATTGCATTTCTTTCCGGCATATCCGGTCTAAGAAGAGTTTATTTGTACACTTACTGCACGTGGCGGACGGAATAGGAGAGTTACACGTTATCCATCATGTCTAGAATAGTGGACTACGAAGAGGACGCAGTGGACAGCGTGCGGTCTTATTATACCGCTAGAAGTAAGCGAGAGAAGAGGGTGAAGGCTGTGTTTTACTACACATCCGACGAATCCACCGCCATAGTGGACAATCTGGCAGCATTTCTGTCCGACGTTGAAAGTGTGCAGAGAGGCCAAAGATACTTGATAAAATGGAACCCAAAAGCTGCGGAGCCCGACCAGGAGGTTCGCATTGAGAAAAAAGGAGGTAAGTATGATGACCAATACGAATCGACGTTTTCCATTGAAATTTGGCCATTTATTGGCAATTCACATTTGCTATGCTAATATGTTGGTTCCTAAGATGGGCTGATGAGGAACGTACTGAGTACTGTATATCTATATTCAATTAATGAAAATAGTGTCATCGCATGCGACGATGTCTATGGTTGGATTGCGTGATAGGAAAGTTTGATGCATTAGTCCAAGTGAAGCTCTTTCTCCTTGCAAGTAAATGAATTGCGTGACCAGGGCTCTGCCCCTGTCGTAGGATGTGGTATTGAGCGTGGGTATCACCGTTGCTCTTAAGTATTTCATGGTTAATTTCGAAATGGCGTTACACTCCTTATTTTAATAAAATGAATATAACCCATTGCTATTGAGGCTTGGAATTGTGTTGATACGAAGAAGCTATGACTCCGATTTTAGAGTACGCGTCACTAGTGTGGGACCCGTATGAAAAGGGACAAACAGAATCGATCGAGAAGGTGCAAAGAAAGGCAGCAAGGTACGTCATGGGGAAACACAAAAAGACCGAAAGTGTGGTAAAATGCTGAAAGTACTGGGATGGGACACACTAGAACGGAGAAGAAAATGAAATAGGCTTTGCGCACTCTACCGCACACTGAAAGGGGAAAAGGCATGGGGGGAACTACGGAAGAAGATTGAATACCCCAGCTATACTGGTAGGCATGATCACCAATACAAGATGAAATGCCGGCCGCAAAGGACTAACGTAAAGAAATTCTCGTACCTCAACAGAACGATAAGGAATGGAATAGACTCCCTGCAGAACTGTTTAAGCCCCACCCTAACAACGTAAGGATTTTCAAGAAGAGGTGTATATGATTTATATTGGAAAATTAATATCATTGAATTTTAAATATTCACTATCTAGTTTCATTTTGGTAATTTATTTCTCATTTGCAATATATTTGTTTTTATTTTTATTTTGTATAAACTGTCACCACCTGGCTAATAGCTACTTGTACAATATAATAATAAATGGAAAGATTATTATAGTTGAATTTTATAGTATCTGTTGTAAAAGCGACTAATTATCTTCCTCTTATATTCTAGGTACCAGGATAGAATGTGAGGAGGTGCGTTAGGCTTTTGAGGTGCTCACATGCTCGATGGGGGTCGATGAGGCCATACAGCAGTGTGAAGATACCCCCAACATGGTCCGCAATAAGAAAAGCTGTGCCTCTGTTCGTCCACCACAAGTCGGCCACATCCCCGTAGACAGCTTATTTAAGATGCTGCCTAACTTAAATGCAGCCCTAGAGGCGGTCAGAAGAGTGGAGCTTCTTGCTGCTCGGCTACTATAAACAGCAGAGTCACATGCTGTCCGGACACTATCCGAGCGAGCGACGGGGTTTTTTAACGGGCTTGTCTCCTCGGTGGGCTCGGGTCCGTGGGGGAGCGGCTCCCCAAAGGAAGAGATTACTCTCTTCCCCCCGTGCGGGGTACAGTTCAATCCCTAATATTCAATTGTATACCCAAATATTGTATTGAATACCAAAAGATACAATTGAATGTCCAAATATTCAATTTAATTTCTAATATTCGAGTTGAATTTCTCAACTATGAATAGAATACGCAGATATTTATTTACGGCACCTACATAGAGGGCATAAGCGGAGCGAAACAAACGAATACCGCGACACCCACAATCCTGTGTTGATACTCTACGCCACATTGTAAATAATAATACGCGCACGTGGTTAATTGTAAACTAAATTCTAATATCCGTAACTGTAAACATGTATTACGCCTACGTACGGTATGTCGACGATAAAAAACGAAGATTGTCCCCCAAACTTGTGTTAAACATTTGGACGGGGAGAAATTCTCTCCGGAGAGTGATGTCGACTTCGAGCTTACAAAACTCTACCAAGTGAAGTAAACTGCGGTAAGTGGGAGCAGTGGGGACGAAGAGGAAGTATTCTACGAGGCGAGAGTGCTACGAATAAGTAAGTCGGTGAGCTCACGGAAGAATTGGGTGCGGAGTAATTGAGAGGAAAGAAGACTCGCCATCATAAAAATCCCTTTCAGCCCCGGGCCCGAAAAGAAGGCCGCGTCGTCACGAGCAGATAAACTGTCGGCGAAACGAGTCGTTTCAGCGGAGGCTGAGGTAATCTTTAGTTTTAATCCTTACCAATGCTTAGAATTGGATACATTTCGCTAAGAAATGTTAAAACCGTGCCAGTCAGTGCCATTTCGCATGTTTTCCTTGGTGGTTCAATAGTTTTACCAACGATCACGTTGATTTCGTCTCTACAGAAAGTACTCAACAGAAAGAAAAACAAGAAAATTGGCTGTTCAAATTGCAAGAAAAAGGACGCAGTCCGAAATTCGCCAAATGAATATAGGCCAAGGTCGGCGGAAGAACCATGACCGCATTGAGGAGAGTAAGGAAATTTCACGATCGAGAAGGAGAATTCATGAAGCCGAAAAGAGTATAGCGAATTTGTAGAAAGAGAAAGAGGATAACCAAAGACAGTTCCTTCGACTTTAAGAGTAATTTGTTTAATATCTCCAATATAAACGTTTGTGGCACCATTCAACCGGCGCTCGTCTATTCCCTCGATTCTCGTCCGAAGCTTCCAGAGGACGGGGGAACCTTCCAGATCGCCCGTCCAGAATGTTCGGGCGAGGGTTATATAAATACGTCGATGCCAGCAACCAGGCAGTTCTCGCGAAGCCAGCGACTCACCAGTTTGCCTTGTATCGTGACGGTGCCTCAATAATAAAGTTCCTTCGTTACCCGGCGCTAGTGTTTAGTTCAAAGTGCCTTCTCCCACACGTTGAACTGAATAAGATGCTGGCAGAAAACCTGGCGTTAGTAAGTCAAAGCTCAGGACGGACTAATGGAGAGCAATGTTGTGATTTTAAATAGAGATTTGGACGTTACCATTTAATTCTTATTATTCCGAAGTTATTGTCAGACTTTAGTGCAATGGCTTGGTTGGTAGAGTATTATATTGTTGTAATGTAAATGGTATTTCACATCGATAGAGCAGCAA